>NC_060122.1:242500870-243109870 GCF_021461395.2 Schistocerca americana
ATAACTAGTGCAATTAAGAATGAGAAGGAAAGCAGGACATGAGGTAGGGGGAAAACAAAGATAGACTGAGATAAAAAGTAAAAAGCTATTAAGAAAAGACTCAACACACAAAAAAAATACAACAATGTACCTACTGTGCAATCCTCCCATCCATCTACCGCCACCACATACCACCTCCCAGTTTACTGGTAAGTCCTGCAACATGTGGAATGAGTAGGGCGGGCTGTTTGTGAGGTTGTCTGGAGTGCTCTTTTCAGTTGTTGGGTTATTGATTGTTCAGTTTTGTAGGTTTATTTTATTTGTGATTGGAGATATCAGCAGTGGGAGGGAGGAAGAGGGATCTTATACCTTTCTGACTGAAAAACAGTCTCATATTTGTGCTGTGCATGTTGTTGCAATGGGTTATGCATAAATAATGGCCTGCACTTGCAGAAAGTGTAAGAGGAGCTAGATGCACACAAGGCAAAATCCTTGTGATTACTGGAGTCATAGGCTTGACAGAAATTAGAACAGAACACAACCATATATGTAACAGTTTCCAAGAAAGCAAAAGTTTGTTTCATCAGAACATTAGGGTACTAAAAAGCAATGTAGATGAGCTTCTTGTATGCCTAGAAGATGTGGAGAATTCTGAGGCGACAGATTTTCTTTGTCTTTTTTTAGCACTATGTACTCACAGGGATAGAGAACTTAAATACAAGGGATTACAGACTGCCATCATTTCCGTGCAGAGTGAATATAGAAAAACAAGGAGTTGCTATATATGTAATGAATACTTTTCTTGTAATTTTAAGGGTCAACAGATTCCCTTTACAAAACTTTAGCAACCTGTCAGACAAAAAGAAACAGTTAATAGTGCGTGGAGATTTAAATGCACATTTCTTAAAAAGATTCTGACAGGAAAAATGAACTGGAATCAATATTTGGCTGTTTCAATCTGATTTAAGTGGAAAAATTTCCAAACTCGTGTAAAAAGATACCAGGACCCTTCAAATGCATTCTGAACGGCAGACTAATAAGCTTCCTTATGTCACAAAATATCGTAGGCAGAAGCCAACATAGATGCCAAAAAAATAAATCCACTACTTCAGCAACACAAGAACTTGTGGACTATGTATTGCAAACACCTAACTGGGAAGAATCTGTTATTTGGGTATTTTACAACTTATCAGAAGTTTATGATTTAGTTGATCACAAGATTATTTTGAAAAAGCTAAAATTTTACGGGGTGTGTGGCACTGCATTCAATCCAATAAAATCCTTGTTACCAATATTTTGAGAAGAAAAGTTGCTACTCGCCATATAGTGGAAATGCTCAGCATCTCCGCTATACGGCGAGTAGTAATTTTCCTTCTCACAATATTGTTACATTCCATCCTAGGTTTTCCATTGTTTGAAAATCTTACTTAAAAATTATGGGAACAGTAGATTACTACTCATTGTAAGGATGGCACATTGAGTTGCAGACTGGTACAATGAAAAGACTGTTACACAATAAGTTTTCAGCCAAGCCTTCATAAGAAAAGAAAAACACACATGGATTCACAGAAGTAAGCACATCTCACACACACATGACCGCTATCTGCAGACAATAAACACTGGTCTGAGAAGATTTATCAGAAAAAAAATATATGTAGGCAAATTTAGTGAATTTTATCTGAAGAACTTTAAATAGTTCACATCCATGACCTGAAATTATTGGAACTCCATACAAGTGAAAATATTGAAAGTGATGAAAGAAAATTATTTTCTCATGTACTACTGAACGAAAGCTATCTGTGACTTAATAATTATAAAGTTTTGTTCTGCAAGTGAAAGTAATTACAGCTGTTCTCTACTCAAAATTCTCAACCGAACCTGTATATTTATGAGTAAAAATACTCCAAAGCTATGAGACAGCTAATATTTTTACAAACATAAACAAAAGTTATGGCACAGTAGTTTCAGATATGTGGTGTTTCACTGAAGTTCCGAGAAGTCCACTGCTGACAAATTTCTAAATGGGGCAAAAAGTGCCAATACTAATTTCAAGAGAAACATTGCAATATTTTTGTTACACTGGTTCTAGATGACAGGTGTGCACAGTCTCATGCCTGGACTGAGAGCCACAGAGGAACCAAAGTAAAAATTAAGAGCTAGTGATGCAAAGTGTAACCAGACTATCAGGAACCACTTGCTCTAAGATGAGCAAGCACAAGTGCCATCAGCCAGGCTTCTGCTCACATATGACCACCATGCACCTTCTCCAGCACTGTAGTGAGAGATGCCACTGAGACAAGAATCCCAGGCCTCTAAAGCAACAGCAAGCAGTATTAACACCAAACATGGTATGGTGTAGTAAGGCATAGTCTATGGTGACTACAAACCCATAATGTTTGTTGAGGCGAAACTGAACAGAGTAACATACATCCAACCCAGCCACAACATCGGTTAGTGTTGTTCCAGAAGGATAATGTTTAAAAACAAATTTCTTCTGTTACCTAATGGACCCCTCAAAGTGTTGATCTTATTAGCAGTACAATAAGCAGCCATCTTCCCTGTTAAGCAACATGGAATGTGATGAGATGGGAACTGATTCAGTCTCATTACCAGCAACGTCCATTATCTAGTGGTGCCAGCTGATGGATGTAGCAGAGAACATTAATGCCAAAATGACATCCACCATCTCTTAGACATCCTGTATCCAAGACTGTAGGAGTGCATTCATATGAAAATTGTTGTCTTAAAGCAATTTTTCCATTGGCATAAAACCTATACAATTTGTACACGAAACTCAGTTCGTTTGGGACCACTAGTTAACAATATCCATTCTTCAATCTGCACTAGCATGTGAAGAAAACAAGAACCCATTTGGTACCCCAAAATACTGGATACTCTGTTTACAAAATATTTGCTTTATACTCTCATGTTATATGCTATACTTCCTTAACTCTGTGCATTAATCACTCTCGTAGCAAAAGATTGTCTCAGTTTGACATAATCTGTTCTTCTTCTAAATATTGCCACTACTTTCTTCTGTTGTGAAATTATAAATCTAAACACCTTATTTGTACACTTTAAGGTATCATGTAATTTCTATTTCTGTCTGTGGGTAAATACAACAGCTGAGAACTTTTCATTTTAATCAGTTTTGTTGTTTCACCACATAATTCTCTTGTAGTTTGCTTTCTTATAATGGATGTGAAATCCCCTGAAAACATAACAATTCACACAGGTCCACTTCGTGTACCACAAAAAGCCATAAAACAGAAAAGTGAAGATAAGCAGTAGGGCGGGCTGCAGCTAGACTGGCAGTAAAGCTGTTAGATAATGTGGGAGGTAACGAACCAGCAAAGGAATTACAAGGACCTTTCCATCCGGCAGATGTTAGTAGCAATGCATGTAGGGAATTGATATAAACAAAGATACTTATATCTTTGAGTGGATGTGATGTTGATATATGTGATATGACTTATCATAAACCCCTTGTAATGTAAGATTTATAATTGTAAATAAAGAGTTGCATTGTACTGGAATCATTCCTTAGTCAAGTTGCTATGGTTTATTTATCGAAAGTCATTCTTTATTTATAGTTCACTGTTGCTATTTCAGTTTATATATTGTTGTTTTGTTATTTGGAGATAGTGAGTGGAGCTGTGGATACTAGAAACCAGAGTGCCAAATGGAGAAATTGGAACATTTCCCATTTATTTTTCTGTTTACGTTTAGTAGTGTGGAGACAGCAGCAGAGGCAGTGAGAAATATTTGTGCCATGTATGGGGATAACGCCATTGGATAGAGCACAGCAAGAAAATGACTTTCTCGTTTTAAGGAGGATAGTTTTGACATTATTCACTCTCCGCATTCAGGAAGACATTTGAGATTTGATGAAGAGCATTTAAACACATTAATCCACAATGATCCACATCAAAGAACTGGCAAAAGTGATGAACTGTGATCATTCCAACATTGTGTGACATTTGCATGCAATGGGAAAGGCTCAAAAATCGGGTGTCTGGGTACTGCACGCTCCAAGCCAAAATCACAAAAATTGCCAGGTGGTAATATATGCATCTCTGCTTGTTTGTCACCAATTGGCTTGTGAGCAACACCAACCATTTCTATCCTGTATCAATTACTGTTGACGAGAAATGGTATCTTTATGCTAACATTAGGGAAAGAGG
This sequence comes from Schistocerca americana, assembly GCF_021461395.2. Classification (NCBI taxonomy): domain Eukaryota; kingdom Metazoa; phylum Arthropoda; class Insecta; order Orthoptera; family Acrididae; genus Schistocerca; species Schistocerca americana. The sequence goes on from NC_060122.1 coordinate 242,505,034, forward strand.
AATGGTTGAGCCTGAGCAATCCAGCAACTCCCTGTACAAAGACTTGCGTGCATCTACAAAAGATAACATTATGTGATGGTATGGTGTACTACAAACTGCTTTTCCAAGGTATAACTACCACCGCTGGCATTTATTGTCAACAACTGAGAACAACAACCAGGAAGACTGTGTGAAGTGCTACTACTCCTCGATAACATCTGCCTGCATCCTACTAGACTGACAAAAAACATTACAGAGGAGTCATTGAGTACCCATATTATTCGTCGCCAGATCCTGTGCCCTCAGATTTTCATTTTTTCTGCTATCTATCAAATAACCTTCAAGGAACTTCCTTTCCAGATGAAAAAGTGCTCTGGACATTGCTTGACGAGTTCTTCACGTCACAACTAAGTGATTTCTGCAGTCGTGGGATCAAAAAGTTCACCAGCACTGGCAGACTGTTGTAAATAGTGAAGGAGAATATATTATTGATGATAAAGTCTCTGTTACGTGTATCTGTTGTGTCTAAAAAACTTATGGAAAAATGCTAAGAGCTTATGCATCAACCTAGTATTTTGTTGATGATATCGCTGTGATCTCTGACCAATCTAAGAACTCTCACAAAATGCTTTGGTAATAAAAATAGAATCACGCAAGTTCACCTGGATTATTTGGACTCTATTGAACCAATACACTTTTCAAATTACTTAAGTCTACGTTTACCAATTGCAATCGCTGCATCCATCTTTTGTGCATACTCAGTGAAGACGTAAACGCTAATGGGTGTGTAATAGCACCAAAAATTTTCAGAACTTTTCTGGCATTATAGGCCAATGCTGGCTTAAATACCAAGCAAACCAATCTTTCAGAATGGGATGTACTTCGGTTGATGGATTTCATAGGGGCAGAAACAGACACAGCACTTACTTTGCAGATGATCCACTTTGACAATAAAAGGTCGACTCACATTCTCATGACAGCAGCCCTACATATCCATGGTAATTAGAAACAAACATTAGCCAAAAGCAATAAAAATTATGTGCCATTTTGGGCCTTTTGTGAAGAATGTGGTCATTGGGTCCATAATGTAATAAAATTACTGACATCATTAAATGAAAACTGAAACTGAAAAGTACTATATCTAAACTCAGGACATAAAGCTTCAAAATGCGGAAAGAAAGGTAGAGCATTTAGAGCAACTGTAAAAAACCACATCGCAAGTCAAAATGCATCCAAGGCATGACATGTAAGATCTCTGAAGTACAGAGAAATGTCACTTCTGTTAGTAAAATTGATGCAACTAAGCTAGGCTTCACATTTTTGTAAACAGCTCCAATGTGAAATATAGGACCATCAGGACCAAGTAAACTTTCTCAATTTGTGCTACTCAACTGAAGCAATGCACCCTTAATAGCAAAGCCATTAACAGAAGATCTGAAATTGCCTGCCTCCACTCAATGAGAACTTCGTGTTTACACCTTAGAAACACATATTCCCTCCTCATGACAGAGTAGACTTGTCAATTTCAAAACTAGAGAAGTGTGGAATAATGCGTATGACCACTGCTTCATTCTTCAGCTCAGAGTTCTACAAGATATTAAAAATATGCCACATGTCCACATACTGCAATTAGCTGACCCAAATGCATATTTCCAACAAGACATGCTCACTGAACTTTTAACTGGTAGTGATCATTATTGGAGGGCTATCACTGAAAGTCTACCGATCAGCATTTCTAAATATATTGATATATTTCCATTATATCTGGTTGGATCCTCAATGGAAGCAGATCTGACGTCTGTGCAAATTTAGCTATTGTTACCTTTGTACTTCCGACTCATGTACCCACAGACAATGAACTGAGGCCATTTTGGGACCTAGAGACAAATGGGATAATTGAGTATGCTGAAAAGATCAACAAAGATTCTGTCCTTCAGTTTCACACAACTTATCTTGTGAATGATCATCAAACAGTCATTCATCTACCTAAGTAACAAAATAAAACAATGGAAAATCCAGGATGGAATGTAACAATACCAGAGAAGGAAAGTTGCTACTCACCAGATAGCGGAGATGCTGCAACTTGTACACACGTCTGCAGTCTCAGAGACCCGAAGCGTTGTGTGTGTGCGTGTGTGCGTGTGTGTGTGTGTGTGTGTGTGTGTGTGTGTGTGTGTGTGTGTCTACTGCTGACAAAGGCCTTAATGGCCAAAAGCTATAATTGTGTGAATCTTTTTGTTGTTTGTTGTGCCTATTGCGACTCAGCATCTCCGCTGTATGGTAAGTAACAAAATATTATTCTACATTCTAATGACTGATTCCTTACATTTTGTAGTTTACATAAAAGACTTCTTAGCAACATCTTAAAGGGTACCTAACACCCTCTTATGTTAGACTACATTACAAAGAACGAACCATGTAAAACTCAATCGTCCTGAAGACCTCAGTAACATCATGTTCTATCTTCAGCATCAGGCAGTTATAAATGAGAAACTTGATAAACAAAATGGAGGATTGTTTTCAACTCATCTTCTCATGAGATCAATATGCCCTCTCTCAACAATGCATTAGAGGTGTGACCAAATCTTCTGTAGAAACACTTCCTGTTCTATTATGGTTCTGCTTACATTCCATGGCTGTTATTAGTGAGATACCCAAGCATTTCTGCAACCTGTATTGCACAAATATGACAGAATTTGACAAGATGTTTATGGCACGTTTTTCAAGACAGTCACGGAAACTACCATACAATGAACGACTTACTGTTTCACTAAATTTCCATTTGTCCTGAAATCTAGTCCATTCTTGTTTCCCATAACATAAAAGAATGTGTTTTTAGACATGAGACTGAATTTTCCATTGCTGCGCAGCTACTGGCCAACAATGTTTTCATGAATGATTTTTCATTTGGCACAGACAACAACAATGAAACTACTGCCATATATTATGAACTAATAGATCTCATACAATTTTTGAACTTTCAATTGACAAAATGGGTCAGTATTTTAGATACGTTGCAAGACATATGGAGAGCCAAAGGGTAAAGATTAATACAGAGACTCAAGTTTATACTGGAAAAAGGCAATGAACTGCTTCTACATCAACAAGGAAGATGTTACAGAAAATTTACATGGTGGACATACTACCAACCAGAAACTGTTACAGAGCACAGCTAAGTTTTATGACCAACTTGGGACTGATTTCTCCTGTCGCAGTCAAGGTGAAACTATTATTCTGAGAAACATGGTGTAGAGGGATGGACTGGAATGAACTGCTATTCACCAATCTGCCAAATCAATGGAATACTTGGAAGTCCACTTTACCTTCAATGTCTTGCATTTGTATCCCATGAGGGATATTAAATACTAACAATCACAATGTTCAGATTCACATATTTTGTTACACACACACACACACACACACACACACACACACACACACACACACACACACACACACAATTGAGACACTGACATTGTCCTGGACATGATAACCCAGTAGATCACCTAACATGGGGCTTCTTGGCAATTGCATATAATCTGTGTATGTTTGGTGGAAAGAACCACCATGGCTTGCTCACCAAGAACGATAAGGAAACATAAAATATGTGATGACACTTACTATACCTCCATCCTCATAGAAATTTCCAAACTCAGTTCCTATTGGAGACTACTTCGACCAACCAGATGGATTCTTCATTTCATACATAGCATTTGTCACAAAGATAAACTCGCTGGAGAGTTAACAGGAGTTGAGCTTGCAAATGCACATACTTACCAGCTCAGAATAGCCTGACGCCAATGTTTCACACAGGAAATCCACACACTCTAGAATGGTAAACCCATCTCTTAGAAGACCCTAAAATTTGATGCTTTCACCCATCAATTGAAGATGGAATTCTTCAAGGGAGATAGATTACAGTTTGGAGACTTCACCAGTAAGCAATGACGTCCAGTATTCCTTTATCACTTTATGAGACTCTTCTTCTTTCTAACACATACTGATCTTTATTACCTTGATGTCCAAATCTCCAAATCGTGTTATCTGAACTTTGGAAAGGATTTTGGATGCTTACAGGTTTTCAAGCCACTAAAAAGGTCCTACATACATTTTTACCATGCAAGATCATGAAGACTCCAAAAATGGCAACAAACTGGAGCTCCTCCATTTGCAAATCACATGAGTCCATCCAGACCTTTTACTGCCACTAGCACACACCTCCACAGGCCATGTGATAGGAGCACAAGTTCTCAGTATTCCTTCACCGAATGGCTTTAGAAGATGCAAGTCAGTTCCAATTCGAGAGTTCGGCATCAATGTTCACCAGGCACAGTTTGTCAGAGTGCAGCACATGCCAGTTGGAACCAAGACACAGATAATGTATCAGATACGGACATTTCCTACGGCAGAGTTTCCTTACTGTGATGGACTGTCTACTCAACTGTACCTTCAAGAATAGTTATTGAATAACCCAGCTGTCATGAGACAGCATGATCTTTCAGTTGCATTTGTTCAGAAGCTATTCAGAAGCTATTATCAGGGGGTAATTTGCTGTGTCAGTAATAAAGTTCTATTGTTCTTGCTTATCGGGACATGTCATTCTTCTTGTAGTGCGTATCACCCACATAATCAGGATAACAGAACTTGCGCAACAATATGCACAATACATTTACAAATTTACTCCCATATGAACATCAACATATTTTTGATGTTTTTAGAGATTTGTTAGTAAATATGGATTGCCGAGCATCATCAACACTGACAATGCAAATACCTTTCATGCCACCATCGTAGAATCGTGTGAACTATACAACTCACTGACCACCTCAGAGACCCATCACTTCCTCGCCAAAAATGGAATCACTTAGAAGTCCATCACCCCATGGGCACATTAGTGGGGCCACCAAGCAATGCTTATGAGAAGTGTTGGGGCAGCCAAGATTAACTTTACAACAATTCTACACCTCCTTGGTCTACACTGAAGCTGCAGTAAACTCAAGGCCTCCTCTCTTGAAGATGATGTACAACCTCTGACACCAGCACACTTTCTAGATGGTGAAGGGCTACTAAATGTGTCTGTCACACACAACCTGACCAACAAATTCAAAATACATCAAAAGGTAGTAAATCGCTTTTGGAAAAGATGAACCAAGGAATACCTCATGAAGCTTAGCAACTGTCACAAAGTTATGGGCACGTCTGCAAGATCTATCAACTTTTTGTCTGGTGATCTGGCTTTTATTCAAGAGAGTATGGAAACCCACAACATGTCTTGAGGAACAGGAAGATACATCATAATTCACCCATATGCCGCTCCCAATCGCAACCCCTTGCCACAGGGATACCTGTACAAGACCCAGGTGCAAGACCTGCCCAATCCACCCACTCAGTTCTTGCTACTCCAATCCTATGAGAGGTTTAGCCTACCCCATCAGAGGCCGGGCCTTCTGTGAAAACAGCCATGTCATATACCAGCTCTGCTGCAATCATTGCACAGCTTTTTATATTGGCGTGACTTCCAACCAAATGTCCACCAGGAAGAACAGCCACTGCCAAACTGTGGTCAAGAGCAAAGTAGACCACCCTGTGGCACAAAATGCAGCTGAACATAACATGCTTGATTTCAATGGCTGGCTCACTACCCTCGCTATCTGGATCCTTCCCTCCACCACCGCTTTTTCTAATTCCAGTCTGAGCAACTAGAGATGGTGGACAGGTGTACATGAGGTTGTGCTTGCTTGTGTGAATGAATGTGTGTGCACTTCCTTTTCTGAAGAAGGCTTTAGCTGAAAGCTAATGTGTAAATGCTTGCTTTTTTTTAGCACCTATCTGTATCTCAATGAGTCGTCTTTATGGTGAGTAGCAACATACCTTTTTTGCCTATTGCTAATAGTTTACTTGGCTGCAGTCTGGTTGAATCACACAGCTGCAACATCATTTGAATGCAGTTTCAGCAAATTAAGGATGATAAAAACCAATTTGAGGTTGACTGTGGGCGAAAGCAGGCTGTCAAATTTAGCTATCTTATAAACAGAATATAACAGAGCTGCTAAACTTGACTTCTTTGGCATAATCAATACTCAGAGTAAGGAAATGCAAAGTAAAATAATAATGAAAAACATAATTTCTAGAAAAGGATATCTTCTCAATTCTTAATTTATAGCCCTTTTTCTTTCATTTGTAATCAACAATTTGCGCACTGTTAATAAGTTATGAGGAGCAAATAAAATCTCTACTTTGCTCTACATCACATTGAGGCCAATGAACAGCAGCTGCCATAAAGAATAAGATACAGTTCTTGTTCCACATTTAGGTTCTTTTTTAAGAAACGAGTTGTTTCATATTAAAGGGTATTATTTGTTCAGTACTATGACAACATAACATCTAATTCAACAATAAGTTACTACTAAATTCTTAATACTGCACATACTAAATTAAAGCATAAAAATAAATGTAAAATGCAGTTATGATACATGGTAATAAACCTTTGGGAAGTAAGTTTAAAAGTTTGTTTACATTAGTGTTTCTTTACGGATTAGTAGGCTACAAGTTACGAAACTACTGTGGTCTTGTGCCAACTTATTCTCTGCTTTGGTGTTAGGTTTGTCTATCAAACCATGTGTGACAAATGTGGTGGTTGCCGTACAAATTTGAAAGAGGGGGTGTTCTGTGTAGACTGTAAGTTATGGTTTCATTGGGGCGAATGTAGTGGCGAGGAAACGAGGGTAGAAAATTAGGCTCTTCCGTGGCAGTGTAGATTATGTAGGAAGGACAGAAAAATCGTTGAACAGGAGGGGCAAAAATTTGTGCCCTTAAGGCTGAATTAGAAAACGTGAACTTGGAATTATGTAGGTTAAGGGAGGAAAAAGAGACTGGGAACTGGGAAAAGGTAGCAAGCAAAGGGCGAAAAAGGGAAACACTTGAAAAAACTCCAGAAATTCAATTAGTAAATCAGTTTGGCTTGCTATCTGAAGTGGAGGAAGGGCCTCATCCAGATGTAGTTGAAAGTAGGGTGAAGCAGAATATTAGCTTAAAGAAAAAAGACAGGTCGGGATCAAACCAGAATAGGAAAAGAAGAAGTCTGCTTATAGGCAGCAGTCATGGGAGGGGTATGAGCCAGCAGCTCAGGAGAAATTAGGTGCAGAGTACCAGGTCACTACTTTTGTGAAACCAAGTGCAAGCCCTTTGCCAGGTGACAGAAAACTTAGGTCAGCTATGCAGGGACTTTGAGAAGAAAGATCAGGTAATTATATTTGGGGAGCAGGAAACAGCCTGGCTATGAATCCAAGATACAGTATTAGGAGTGACCTGGATAAAATAGTAACAGAAACTGAGCACACAAATGTGGGGTTTGTGGAGGCCTTTCAGCGCCATGATCAGCCCTGGGTAAACACTGCTGCAAGGCATGATAACACTGAGCTGAACAGGATGCTCCGGACATCGGCAAAATCTCACATAAGTGTTGTTCCAGTAAATGCTATTGGTAGGTGGGGATACACTACACATGGCCTGCACCTGAATAGGATGGGGAAAAATAAGTTAGCTTCTCTATTAGCAGAAACTGTAAGGGGGTCCACAGTCACACAAGGGGTGATCCCTGTGGTTAATGGGTCCAGGCAGGTGACAATCAAGATAAATGGAACAAAAGAAACTTCATGTACAGTAAATAGGGGTAAAGCTAAGGGCAGTATCAATTTAATTCATCAAAATATCAGGGGAATAAAAAATAAAGTAGATGAGCTATTAGTGTGTTTAGATGATCTCAAAAATAAGAATGAGATTGATATACTCTGTCTGTCTGAACACCATGTAACTGTGGGCATGTATAGTGCCAGTATAAGTGGGTATAATTTAGCATATTACACATGTGTAGATCTAGGATGGGTAAAGGAGTTGCCATTTCCATAAAACAAGGGTATAAATGCAAAATTGTAGAAGTAAGCAAATTTTGTGTTGATCAGCACTTTGAGGCTTGTGCATGTGAACTTAAGCTAGATAATGTAGTATTGACATCAGCAACAGTGTACAGGTCACCATTAGGAGACTGGGAGCTGTTCACATGAAAAAGTTTGACTCCCTATTATGTTGTCTGTCAGACAAAAAGAAGAAGTTATTTATCTGTGGTGGTTTCAATGCAAACTTTCTAAGTAATTCTGATAGGAAAAGTGAACTAGAAGTGTTATTAACAACATATAACTTAGAATCACTGATCAATTTCCCTACATGTATAGCTCAGGACAGTAGCACCCTAATAGATAATGTATTTGTACAGAAAGAGGATGTAAAACAAACACATGCTTTCCCTGTGGTAAATGGATTGTCAGACCATGATGCACAACTGATTAACATACAAAACCTAACACGGAGTACAGTTCGGAAAACTTACTCAAGTGTGAGGTCGCTCAACCCGGTATCTATAAAGCACTTCAGAGAAAGCTTAAGAAATGTTAATTGGAGAGATGTATATAATGAGCCAAACGCTAATGATAAATGCAACATATTTCTTGATAAATTTATGAAGGTCTCAGATAGATTATATAATGGTAAGACAGAGATTCAGGAATCAGGTTTTAAATTGTAAGACATTTCCAGGGGCAGATGTGGACTCTGACCACAATCTATTGATAATGAACTGCAGATTAAAACTGAAGAAACTGCAAAAAGGTGGGAATTCGAGGAGATGGGACCTGGATAAACTGAAGAACCAGAGGTTGTAGAGAGCTTCAGGGAGAGCATTAGGGAATGATTGACAGGAATGGGGGAAAGAAATACAGTAGAAGAAGAATGGGTAGCTCTGTGGGATGAAGTACCTAGTGAAGGCAGCAGAGGATCAAGTAAGTAAAAAGATGAGGGCTAATAGAAATCCTTGGGTAACAGAAGAGATACTGAATTTAATTGATGAAAGGAGAAAATTCAAAAATGCAGTAAATGAAGCAGGCAAAAAGGAACACAAACATCCCAAAAATGAGATCGACAGGAAGTGCAAAATGGCTAAGCAGGGATGGCTAGAGGACAAATGTAATGATGTAGAGGCGCATATCGCTAGGGGTAAGATAGATACTGCCTCCAGGAAAATTAAAGAGACCTTAGGAGAAAAGAGAACCACTTGCATGAATATCAAGAACTCAGATAGAAACCCAGTTCTAAGCAAAGAAGAGAAAGCAGAAATGTGGAAGGAGTATATAGAGGGTCTGTACAAGGGCGATGTTATTGAGGACAATATTATAGAAATGGAAGAGAATGTAGATGAAGATGAAACAGAAGATATGATACAGCGTGAAGAGTTTGACAGAGCACTGGAAGACCTAAGTCGAAACAAGGCCCCGGGAGTAGACAACATTCCATATGAGACAGGCGAAATACCCTAAGACTTCATGAAGAATATAATAATTCCAATCCCCAAGAAAGCAGGTGTTGACAGATGTGAAAATTACCGAACTATCAGTTTAATAAGCCACGATTGCAAAATACTAATGCAAATTCTTTACAGACGAATGGAAAACTTGTGAAAGCCGACCTCGGGGAAGATCAGTTTGGATTCCGTAGAAGTGTTGGAACACGTGAGGCAATACTGACCCTATGACTTATCTTAGAAAATAGATTAAGGAAAGGCAAACCTACGTTTCTAGCATTTGTAGACTTGGAGAAAGCTTTTGACAATGTTGACTGGAATACTCTCTTTCAAATTCTAAAGGTGGCAGGGGTAAAATACACGGAGCGAAAGGCTATTTACAGTTTGTACAGAAACCAGATGGCAGTTATAAGAGTCGAGGGGCATGAAAGGGAAGCAGTGGTTGGGAAGGGAGTGAGACAGGGTTGTAGCCTATCCCCAATGTTATTCAATCTGTATATTGAGCAAGCAGTAAAGGAAACAAAAGAAAAATTTGGAGTAGGAATTAAAATCCATGGAGAAGAAATAAAAACTTTGAGGTTCACCAATGACATTGTAATTCTGTCAGAGACAGCAAAGGACCTGGAAGAGCAGCTGAACAGAATGGACAGTATCTTGAAAGGAGGATATAAGATGAACATCAACAAAAGCAAAATGAGGATAATGGAATGTAGTTGAATTAAATCGGGTGATGCTGCGGGAATTAGAATAGGAAATGAGACACCTAAAGTAGTAAATGAGTTTTGCTATTTAGGGAGCAAAATAACTGATGATGGTCGAAGTAGAGAGGATATAAAATGTAGACTGGCAATGGCAAGGGAAGCTATTCTGAAGAAGAGAAATTTGTTAACATCGAGTATAGATTTACGTGTCAGGAAGTCATTTCTGAAAGTATTTGTATGGAGTGTAGCCATGTATGAAAGTGTGATGTAGACGATAAATAGTTTAGACAAGAAGAGAACTGAAGCTTTCGAAATGTGGTGCTCTAAAAGAATGCTGAAGATTAGATGGGTAAACCACATAACTAATTAGGAGGTATTGAATAGAATTGGAGAGAAGAGAAATTTGTGGCACAACTTGACTAGAAGAAGGGATCGGTTGATAGGGCATATTCTGAGGCATCAAGGGATCACCAATTTAGTATTGGAGGGCAGCGTGGAGGGTAAAAATCGTAGAGGGAGACCAAGAGTTAAATACACTAAACACATTCTGTACTGGAGATGAAGAAGCTTGCACAGGAGAGAGTAGCATGGGGAGCTTCATCAAACCAGTCTCTGGTCTGAAGGCCACACCAACAACAACAAATTTATGTCCCTTTTTGAAAATTGTTTCCCAAAGAAAATTACTAAATGTAACGCCACACACTTTTCAAAGAAACCTCAGATTACTACAGGTATTAAAGTGCCCTCAGAAAAGAAAAGAAAAATGTATGAGACAGCAAGAGGTAGTAAAGATCCAGAAGTAGTTTTACACTATTAAAATTATTGTAACGTACTGAAAAAATGTTGTAAGGAAATCGAAAAATATTTATGTTAGAGAAGAAATTAACAACTCCGGCAATAAAATCAAATCAATATGGAATGTTGTTAGGAGGGAGACAGGAAAAGTAAGCACTCGGGTAGGTACTATTCCTATTAAACAGAACGAGACCATACTAACCAACAGTACACAAGTAGCTAATGTATTTCACAATGATTACTTAAGTGTAGGAGAAAAAATTGGTGATAACAGTTCAAAAGAAAAAGGCAGGTAGTACATGGAAGAGTCTGTTTTGAAAAAATTTAGTCAAATTAACTTTCCCCTGAGAACCTGTTGTGAAATAAGTAAAATTATTAAATCTTTGAAAAATAAATGTTCTGTTGGAGAAGATGACATCTCTAATAAGATATTAAAACAATATGGAGCAATTAAAGCTGATGTTCTGAGTCACATACGTAATGCATCACTAACTCAAGGTATTTTCCCAGAGAAGTTAAAATATGCCATTGTCAGGCCTCTCTACAAAAAGGGGGACACCACAGATGTCAATAATTATCGGCCAGTATCCTTACTTACAGCATTTTCAAAAATCTTCGGGAGAGTAATGTACTCGAGAGTGGTTAGCCATCTCAACAGTAACGGGATACTTAGTAAATCACAGTTCGGATTTCAAAAATGCTGTTTCACTGAGACAGCAATATACAGTTTCACTGTCCACATAATAGGGTCTTTAAATAGTAAAATGTCACCAATAGGAATTTTCTGTGACTTGTCCAAAGCATTTGATTGTGTGAACCATGACATTATGTTACAGAAATTAGGATTCTATGGTATAAATGGAATAGCATATTAGTGGTTTAAGTCATACCTACAGAACAGGAACCAAAAAGTTTCCTTATATGGGTCAAGTGATTTAAATAAGTTTGCCGCTTCATCTAACTGGGGTGAAATTACGTTAGGTACTCCACAGGGTTCAATCATGGGTTCCCTTCCGTTCTTGACATATTTTAATGACCTCCCTTCCTATCTGAAACAGGAAGCTGAACTGACACTGTTTGCTGATGATACAATTATTAATCATTATTAATCCAGAAAAAGAAACTCCAATTGAATATGATACAAATAAGGTCTTTGGAAAAGTCTTTAATTGGTTTTCTGCAAATGGGCTTGCTCTAAACTCTGAAAAACACAGTACAGTCAATTTTCTGCTGCAAAAAGTACAGTTCCTTCAATAAATATAACACATCAACAGAAGCCAGTCAACAGGGTAGAGCATACTAAATATAACACTTCAACAGAAATCAGTAGACAGGGTAGAACATACTAAGTTTTTGGATGTACATACAGATGAGAATCTTAATTGGGAAATTCATATTTTGGATCTTCTAAAGGAACTAGGTTCAGCAACTTTTGCAATCAGAATAATTGCCAATTTTGAGGATATAGAAATTAGTAAACTAACATACTTTCACTCTCTGATGCCATACGGAATAATATTTTGGGGTAACTCAACATTTAGACAAAAAGTATTCACTGCTGAAAAGAAAGTGGTTAGAATAATGTGTGGGGTTCATAGTCGCACATTTTGTAGGCATCTTTTTAAAAGATTGGGAATTCTTACAACAGCCTCACAGTACATTTACTCACTAATGAAATTTGTTCTCAACAACATGGACCAGTTTAAAAACAACAGTGAAATTCATGATTATAATACCAGAAAAAGAAAGACTTACACTATCCTTTATGCAACCTATTTTTGGCACAGAAAGCGGTAAAATATGCTGCTATAAAAATTTTTGACAAATTACCAGATGAAATAAAATGTCCAACAGACAGCAGTAATAGCTTCAAAAATAAATTGAAATCATATCTCCTTGACAACTCCTTCTATGCCATAGATAAATTCTTGAATAAAAATAAATAAATCTATAAATATAGTATATGCATTTTGTGCCATTTAAGGGAATGGCGTAAATAATAAAAATATTAATCTTTAACTCTGTATTGTAAACCAGATGGCATTGTCAATGCACGTGCGAACATTACGGAAGGCAAACTACTCGCTGTTGAGAGGAATGTCGTTACACTTATTGCCAAATGCATTGAGGTTGACGGACATCATTTTGAGCACTTATTACATTAATGCGGTATTTACAGATAATCATGCTGTAACAGAATGCGTTCTCAGAAATGATAAGCTCACAAAGGTACATGTATCACATTGGAACAACCGAAATAAAATGTTCAAACGTACCTACGTTCTGTATTTTAATTTAAAAAACCTATCTGTTACCAACTGTTCATCTAAAGCTGTGAGCCATATGTTTGTGACTATTACAGCGCCATCTATCACAAAGCGAAAAAAGTGGTCAAACTAAAACATTCATATTTCTTCACATAGTACACGAATATGTAATAAAAAAATAGGGGTTCCTATTAAAAAAAAATGCAGTTGATATCCGTTTGACCTATGGCAGCGCCATCTAGCGGGCCAACCATAGCGCCATCTGGTTTCCTCCTTCAAGCCAGACGAGTTTCGTTCTTTGTAGTTTTTTCGTTTGATGCTTATTTCGTGAGATATTTGGCCCGGTCACTATCAATGGACCACCCTGTATATATACACATATACGTTCCACATCATAACGGCTACTGTACTGTGCAACTGATAAATGGAACACGCAACCAGCTAACTAACTAACCTGGTTAGGCACCCACTGGAATATTTAACACCCAAACTATAAAAGGTGTAATGCAATAATTCAAAAAAGAACTTTATGAAAACACTTAAAATGAACATACTACTTAAGTTGAACACTACTTAACAATAACTCTAGTTTTCATAGCGTTCATCATTGCAGTCAACACAAAGTAATACAAGGAACATTGTGCTATATTTTTCTTACATCATCAATGATTTCTTTTTTTTTAAGTAAATGTGCATTGTCATATACACTTCAGCATACAAATATCAACCTGTAAAACTTTACAATTGCATGTAATATCTCTTTCCAATCTAAGGGGAAAAAAACTGCACAAAAATTAAGCTAATGAAATATCGCAACCAGTGTTTATGTGCATAAACACTGGTTTACTGGTGTACTTAACAGCATCCAAATTACATTAAATATGCAAAACATGTACACAGTTTAATATTAACACAAAAATATGTGCACATTAAAACTTGCAGTAAATCATGATTTCGCTGTTTAAACAGATGCCCTTCATAGAGTAAAGTGCTACATGTATCTGATTTATGTTAAATATAGCATGACAATGATAATTACATGTAAATGAAAAAGTTCAGATGGAAATGTGAACACATGTATTTTGTTTATCTGTCCACAAAATTGAATAGGTTGTTCTAGAATTTTTAGACATTGTCTTGGGTTTTTAATACATCCTACAAACTGATGCATGAACTGACACTTTAGGAGTGGCCCTAGAAAACTGACACACAATAATTTGTAATGTAATGTATAAAATTCGCCATTAGTTGGTAAATTAGAATAGTTCGTGCACTGACTGAAGTCATGTTTTCACTGTAACTATTTTTCCACTTCTTAGAGTCTGCTATTTCCTTTCCTGAATAATAATGCAGAATAAGTTGACAGTATCACAGTGCTTGAACTGAATGTGGTATCTTCTGACAGTGTCATCCACTAGATCTTCGGGTAGCGATATCCTTTATCTTCACTCAGTTATATAACTCACTAAATGTACACCATTATCCTGATTTTTAACATGTAGGCTTGAAAGATCTTTACATGAACCTCTTCATCATTTTGCTTAACATTTAACCTAATGTACCCACCTCTGGTACCACAATTGTGGATGCAAACTGTAAACTACATTAAAAAAACAACCAATAGAAGCTGAGTGTGTGTATAGTGGCTGTACGGTATACTATCTTCATTTTACTAAGATTTTTGGTAATTACTGGAGCCCCACAGGCATATTCAATGTAGCTACGTGCAATATGTCAGTATAGACATCATCTCCTCCTCTCACCTGATGAATGAAAAGCATGTATGAGAGTGTACAACATAAATTTCAGTATCTAGATCTGTGGGACTAAAAGTAGCCTGCTTCTGTGTCAGAATAGCCAATCCTATAAAATACATACCAGGCAGCAAAGAGGTTTCTGTTGGCCTTGGATGAAGCTCTTGTACAGGTTGGCACCACTCAATTGGGAGCTCTCTGGGCACTTCCAGAGGAATGGAATGTGTGGGCTCCGAAAGAGTTTGCTCGGCAGTCTGGTCTGGGAGATGTGAGACAGGTGACACTGACTAAGTGTGAGTATGCCTATTCATAGTTAATTCATTATCTTATTTTTGTAGATTTCAGTTCCAGTCAAAATTAACATCTTGCTCTCATTGCTCACTGCTCGTTGAGTAGTATATGGAATTTTTCTGGTTGATTTTGACATTATAACCAGTTGCACTTGCTCAGGCGTGCAAGCCGCTGTTCTGCTCTACTTCTGTTCAAACATGTGAACTTGTGCTGTATTTTCTCAGTTCAGTCTGATTTAGTTTGTAGGTGATCTCACAGGTCTAGGATAATAGAACAGATCGGTTCGGAATCTAGTTTCCACATGTCCTTGTTGTCTCAGCATGTGTTACGTACAGATCTGAGAGCTGTAAGTTAGCAGATCATGACTCATAGTAATGTATCCTGTCCAATTTGGTCAGCTATTCTGAATTTTACTACTCATTTTATGCACAATTTTTGTTTGTGACGATCACGTGTCCACGAATTGTGAGAATCATTACATGTCACAGTTACTGATTCTCAGGGTAAAACTTCCAAATTAGCTTCAGAATTTCTTCTGTGGTGCAACTATTAACAGGTTATTCTTATCAATGCACTCTTGTTCACTTGCTTCGTGCACTCCAGACGAGGGAATGACCGTTTGCCAACCATGTGCTTACTGGCGAAGTTTTTCTATATTCTTATATTTGCCCTGAGTATCTAGTATATACGAGTATATGTGTGTGAATGTCGCCACTAAAAGATTCGTCTGACTCTTCCATAGTTAATGATAAATCGTGTTGGGATATCCAAGATGCAGTTGTAAATGTAATTTTGTAACAGACGAGAGTGTTGCGAAGAACAGCAAACATCACCCATTTATAAGTTGTTTAGCTTATTAGTCTGTTCAGCTGTTCTTCTTGAATAAACGTGATATTTTTAACAGAGCACATGCTTACGTATTCCCTTGCAAATTTCCATTTACGTCCGACTGCTATCCATTGTACAACAGATGCATATGTACCCAATTAAATTATTTTGTCAAAAACTGGTTGTTTTTGTTGATGTATTAGCCCATGTGGCCATCATTCCTTCTTATGTAAGCCTCTTGTCAGTCTTTGTTGTCGTCTGTCTTGTTTAAATTGTTGTCTGTTTTCTACCTTATATGCTAATCTGTTCGTTTATTTATCTGTAACACCAAGATTAAACAACACATTGCCCCTTATCTTTTCTAGTAGTGATATCTGTGCTCATATATGGCTCTATTTTTATATACATATAACACAATTCCATTGTTATCTACGAATTTGGTTCATTACACTGTATGGCCTTCTACCGATCATCTTTCACCAATCTATTCTCAAATTTGGCAGCTATTTTTTTTCTCATCATCCACTTATCTTGTTTATACATAATTCTTTCACGTTTTTGTGAAATTGTTTTTCAGCAAACTGCTCTGATTGACTTTTATTGCCGTCTATTACGTCACTTTAATTGCCAGGCTAAGTAGTCTACATATTCTCCTATGACTTTTGCTTTCTGTTTACCCGGTTTTTAAAATTCTGTCTGTTTTCACGACTTTCTTCTTTTTTTCTTTTAATATAACATTTTTTTCATATCATATCATATAGACCTCCTACTCATTATGTCTTATTAATGTTTTTGTATGGATTTTCTTTCTGATTTTTCCAATTTTTTTCCTCATTTTTCTTCTGTTTTTCTATCTTTCCCACCCTCAGCTTTTATTTATTTATTTATTTATTGTCACTTCCATGATTTCTAACTCTTCAAACTATGATGAATCATATCTCATATTACATTTGTTCTTTTTGAAAACATGCTACAAAACTAAGATCTCACATTCTGTTTCATGAAACCTGCTTGTCCCACAGAGTGACTCCGAAAGGCCTTACATTGATCGTCTCTGTTTCTGGATGTAATCCTACTCTACACCAGGCTCTTTTACAGCTTCAAATACAGCAATCTCTTGCTCTTACCAGCTAATCTGTGATCTATATGTCTCATCAGCCAATTTCGACTCCACCAGACTTCTCTCTTTCTACAAAATCCTGCAGTTACCTGCCCCTCATGTTTCCTCGGATGGTATCATCTGCCAAGCCAACTTCAAACTGCAACAGCATGCCAGACTTCACCTCAAAAAGCTATCCCACCTTCTCCTAAACACTTCACCTCAAAAAGCTATCCCACCTTCTCCTAAACTAACTGAACAGTGGTGTTTCCCTTCCTGTCCTTCTACAGTTCCCTAAACAGTCACACCATCAACCACTACTTCTTTCCTACAAACCGAGGTTGGCCAACCTCCTTAACATTCCACAGCCTTCACTGATGCCTCCCACACCAAGAATAACTCATAATCATAAGACCCAGTCACAACAGTACAGTGCCCTTAGTCTCTCATCTAAAGTACTCTCCACTCCTGAATTATCTGTATTATCCGAGGGTCTCACTTTCATCCCTAAACCTACATTTGATCATGCTGCTTTGGTGAAGAACCTACTTTCTTTCACATGTAATACCAATTGGAAATATCACCTTGCAACGCAATCCCAAAACCTTTCCAACAGTACACCTGATACTGAACCCTGTCTTGAACAGTTCAGGCCACGATCCCAACTTGATCCACCACCACTACCTCAAAATCATCCCCTATTAGCCTACCAAGAATTCCTCACATCCAGCATTGGTTCACAGCCTTTCGTCAGGTCCCTACAACATGACCCAAAACTGTCCTCTGCAGAACTCCAGGTTCTATATTCCCCAAAAACTGATGACTCCATCATTATCCTCCCAGCAGACAAAGGCTCTACCACTGTAGTATTTGACCGAAAGGAGTATGTTAGTGAAGATATACGCCCGCTGTCTGACACCTCTACATACAGCGTCTGCCATCAAGATCCCATCCCTGTGGTTCAAACTGACCTGCAGTCCCTCCTTTAAAACCTCAGGCCCCTCACAAGGACGAACACCTCAAGCCATTGAACTTTTCACCCCAAACCACACACCCCCACCTTTTACCATTTTTCTAAGATCCACAAACCCAAGCATCCTGGCCATCCTATAGTTGCTGCGTTAGTTAATCAGCACCTGCAACCCACAGTACAAAGACTCCTCTTGTATCAAAGGTACCAAACCAACCATATCCTATACTGCCTGAAATCTGTGCCATCCCACTCCCACCACACACCTTGCTTGTCACCATTGATGATACCTCCTTCTACACCAACATCCCCCACGTATGTGGTCTGTCTGCTGCTGAACATTTCCTCGGTCAGCTCCCACCTGATTCCAGACCCATGGCATCCTTCCTTCTTACCTTAATCAACTTTATACTTACCAAAAACTACTTCATGTTTGAGGGGCAGACAAACAAACATATCAGGAGTACGGCCATGAGAACCAGGACGTCCCCTTCCTATGGCAATCTTTTCATGGTCACTTGGAGAGGGCTTTCCTGGGATCCATAAGTCTTCAGCCCCTGGTTTGGTTTAGATACACTGATGACATCTGTATCATATGAACTGATGCTGAGGCTGACCTGAAATCTCTGAATACTTTCTCCCAATTAAATTTCACATGGTCTTATTCTGAATCCCATGCCACTTTCCTCGACGTTGATCTCATCCTCACCAAAGGCCAGCTAAACACTCCTGTCCACATTAAACCTACCAACAAAGAACAGTATTTACATTTTGACAGTTGCCAACATTTCCATGTCAAATACACTGCCTCACAAAGCCTCGGCAACTGAGGCAAACATATTTTTTCTGATGCAGACTCTTTACAGCAATATACCACCATTCCCACCTCAGCCTTCACTGTACGTAGTTAACCCACCAAGTTCAAAATCAGATTTCCTGGGCCATCACATCCAATCCTGGTACTCCTGATCCCTCCAAAAAACAACTTTGGAGCACACCACTGGTGACTCAGTATTATCCTGGTCTGGAATCTATTAATCAGCTACTTCGACAGGGCCATGACTTCCTAAAATCATTCCCTGAATTGAGATTCATGCTGTCTGAGACTTTGCCCACCACACCTAGAACGGCTTTTCGCTGCCCTACCATCTACACAATATTCTTGTCAGACCCTATTCTCCTTCTGCACGCATCTCCCTACCCTATGGCTCTTACCCCTGTGACCATCTCCACTGCAAGACTTGCCCTTTGCATCCTCCTACCACCACCTATAGCAGTCCTGTAACTGGCAAAACATATACTATCAAAGGGAGAGCCACATATGAAGCGACACATGTCATATACCAGAATTTATGTAAACACTGTTCGGCCTTTTACATTGGCATGACTACCACCAAATTATCAATTAGGATGAATGGGCACAGGCAGAGGGTGTATACTGGCGAAACGCAATATACAGTTGCAGAGGATGCTCTACATCATGAAAACTGTGATCTCAGTGCCTGTTTCACCACACGCGACATCTGGATTCTTCCCCCAGACACAAGTTTCTCAGAACTCTGCATGTGGGAACTAGCGCTACAACATGTCCTTGGTTCTCGCCACCCACCTGGCCTTAATTTACGTTAATTTCTTCCGTCTCAGCATTTTTCCACAGTAACTACTCTTTTCTGCACTCCATTTTAGTTTTCTACATCTATGATTGTCTTAACTGTTTATTTTTCACCGCCCCCCTCCCACCTCCATTACGTACAACGAACCTAGCTTTTCACTCTCATTAACTCATGAATGATGTTTAAGCAGTAATCTCTGTCTTACATAAACACCAACTTTCAGCTTTAAGCTCTTAGGTTTTCAAATCTCGTCTGATGCAGTAAGTCTCCCCTCAGCCGCTGTTCTGGGTGACTTCCCAATACCCACCCCTTTTCCTAGACTTCTCCAGTCCTTTTGCTTCACCACTCTTTCTTTCCCTTCAACCCCTCTGCCTGAAGAAGAAGCCACTAGCTCCAAAAGCTTGCCAATTACAACTGTCTTTTGCGTGTGTGTTCTGTCACCACTTAGCAAGTAGGTTTTTCATCTATCCAATTAAATTATCAAGTTATTTGTTTAATATTTATTCAGCTATCATAAATGTGCAGATTTGACAACTCAGTTCATTTAAATGTCAAAGGTTTTTCTTTCGTATATATCCAGATACCGTCTTCCCACCTTCCTCATTAATAGATACCTCATTTTTATGGAAGCCTTCATCACGAGCACCGATCCCCAATCAGATCCATCACAGACAGATACCCTCCACGCTGTTATCATCTGCCTTGGGCAAGATCAGTACTTGCATCTGAACATTTTCAATTTAAATCTCAAGTAATCTTAAATCTATCTGGTGCTCACCCTCATATATAAGAGAGGGTATCCAAAAAAAATCAGAACAACATTGCTGTAGGCAGAGCTTGTGTAGTACTCATTTCTGCCACAGCTCACTGTCAGTTTAGTGCTGCCTATGTTGCCAACCTACCTTGTTCTGTTCATCTACAGTGATTGTTTTTGCTAGCACTGTTTTGTTCTTGTTTCGTTTCTTATGATGACAAGCTTAAGTGAACAATGCACAGCAGTGAAATGTTGTTTTCTACTTGGTAAAAATGCTCCCGAAACTGTTTTAACGTTGAAAAAGCTTATCAAGATCATGCTTTGGGAAAACCTCAGCTGTATGAGTAGTTTGCTTGATTTAAAAATTGTGACACGTCGCCTGACGACAAATCTCATTTTGGACATCCATCAACTATCTGAACCGACAAAAATATTGCAAAAATTTGAGAGCTTATGCTCACAGAGCACCAATGGGCAATTGACCGACTGTCAGAGATTAGACTGCGCAACAGTGTTCTTCAAAAAGACGCAATTTGTGGTGGACTGGAGACTGGTTCTCCCAACCAATGCACCTGCGCGCACAGCCATCTATGTTAGGCACTTTTTGGCTAAAAATGACATGGTTCTGCTGCCCCACACACCTGACTTGCCTGACCTAGCTCAATGGGACTTTTTCTCATTTCAACATATGAAAATGGGCATAGAAGGTCACTGATTTGACAAAATTGAAGAAGTCAAGAAAAAAACTAGGGAGGAGCTGTCAACCATTTGTAAAGATGACCAAAAAATGTTTTGAACAGGGGAAGCACTGGTGGAATGCAGTTGTAATGCAGAGTATTTTGAAGTGGATAAAGTTGTTTTGAAAACAATTTGAAAATATATAGCTTTTAAAAAATAATTCCAGTTTTTTTTAGTAACCCCTTGTACTTGGTTTAATTGTTCACAGGTGACTGTTAAAATTGCTAGGATACCCCATGTGGACTGTGTTTGCACTCTACCCTTCATCTGATCTGGTAATTTTTCAACTGTCTGTTCTTACTACTTCAACAGATTAGAGACTCTAAGCTCAAAGATTATCTGAAGTGCAAAGAGTTTGTTAGACAGTTCTTGTTTTGTTGCCTACACTTCACATTTGATACAAGGAGGAATTCTTTCAGCAAAGCCACAACTATAGTGGGCGCCAAATGCCTTGGATGCTAGATGCACAGTTATCTGGGGAAGCATGGGGAGAGCAGCAGTGGTGGTGGGCAAGGGGGAGGGGAGGGGGGCACTCAAGAGTACTGTAGGGGAAATGCCGTGTGCTGGAGTGGAGGTGCCATTCTAAACTATAGCCTACGCTTACATCTTTTGTAAATATTAAGTGGGGCCCCTCCACGCCCATACTTGCATGGTGACCATTCAAAAAGATCTATTGTCACCTCTGCTTTCGTCGGTATCTAATAGGAATTCCTCTGAATATGCAGCAATTTATTTTCGTCTGGCTTGTTAACCAACTGTAACTTTCAGAGGAATGTCATGAATGGTGAATTTTGAGTAAAGTCTACACATTTCTAGGGCTGCTATGTCAAAATTTGCTTCTTTTGCCAAAATTTAGTGGAGTTCACACTGTCTCACCTCACTAACATATTGCGCAGACATAACTGCGAGAGAATTCTGAAAAAGCAGTTTATTAAGTGAGGAACTGAGAAAAAGTACTCAGTAGCTTATGAGAAAGCAAAAACATGTAATGCTTTCATATACACTATGTGATCAAAAGTATCCGGACACCTGGCTGAAAATGACTTACAAGTTCGTGGGCACTCCATCGGTAATGCTGGAATTCAATATCGCCTTGGCCCACCCTTAGCCTTGATGACAGCTTCCACTCTTGCAGGCATATGTCCAATCAGATGCTGGAAGGTTTCTTGGGGAATGGTAGCCAATTCTTCACAGAGTGCTGCATTGAGGAGTGATAATGATGTCAGTCGGTGAGGCCTGGCACAATGTCGGCATTCCAAAACATCCCAAAGGTATTCTATAGGATTCACGTCAGGACTCTGTGCAGGTCAGTCCATTACAGGGATGTTATTGTCGTGTAACCACTCCGCCACAGGCCGTACATTATGAACAGGTGCTCAATCGTGTTGAAAGATGTAACTGCCATCCCCGAATTGCTTTTCAACAGTGGGAAGCAAGACAGTACTTAAAATATCAATGTAGGCCTTTGCTGCGATAGTGCCATGCAAAACAACAAGGAGTGCAAGCGCTCTCCACAAAAAACACGGCCACACTGTAACACCACTGCCTCTGAATTTTACTGTTGGCACTACACATGCTGGTAGATGACATTCACCGGTCATTCGCCATACACACACCCGGCCATTGGACTGTCACATTGTGTACCACGATTTAGCACTCCACACAACGTTTTTCCACTGTTCAATTGTCTTAATGTTTATGCTCCTTACACCAAGCGAGGCATATTTTGACATTTACCGACATGATGTGTGGCTTATGAGCAGCCTCTCGACCATGAAATCTAAGTTTCCTGACTTTTTGCCTAACTGTCATAGTACTTGCAGTGGATCCTGATGCAGTTTGGAATTCCTGTGTGATGGTCTGGATAGATGTCTGCCTATTACACATTATGACCCTCTTCAACTGTTGGCGGTCTCTGTGAGTCAACAGACGATGTCGGCCTGTACGCTTTGGTGCTGTATGTGTCCCTTCACGTTTCCACTTCACTATCACATCTGAAACAGTGGACCTAGGGATATTCTCGGATACAGACGCATGACACAAGTGACACCCAATCACCTGACAATGTTCAAAGTCCGTGAGTTTCGCGGAGCGCCCCTTTCTGCTCTCTCACGATGTGTAATGACTACTGAGGTCGCTGATATGGAGTACCTGGCAGGAGGTGGCAGCACAATGCACCTAATATGAAAAACGTATGTTTTGGGGGTGTCTGTATACTTTTGATTACATAGTAAATGTTGTTCCAAAACCAATAGCATTTCTTATTTCACCAGCTATCGATGGCCTTAAATAACTACATTCTTTCATAGAAAAAGTCTGTAGTGATTGGAATAACACAGCAGATAATGAAGTATTACATAATAATGATATGGTAAAATTCTCTCCTCTTTGAATGCTATCATTTTTCAAAATCTCATTTCGATATCTCAAACTGCTTATGAAATATGAGGAGTGTTGTGGATATTTCACTCTGTCTTTATCTCTGGCATGGTTTGACCACAAATGAGTGTGTTATATCAGACCAATTTTCTCAATGTTGGTGACAGATACATACTTCTACCCAAGTCTAAAGAAAAATTCAATATGTTAGCTAAAATTCATACACAACAACAAATGCAAAATCATAGCAAACTCTATTTTTCACTTAACACTTTTCCAAATTTCGCGCATTGTCTTACTTTTCACGTAAATATCACAATAACTATGGTCATTAACGAAATGATGGGCACAGCAGCATGAACCTGATATATGTAGCTATAATAAATAAAGCAACATTGATTTTTTTACGTATAGTTTCAATAAAATCATTTGAGAAAGATCGCATGGTGTGCGCCTCAATTCTGTCATTGCTGACCAGCCGAAAGGTGGAAGATGCTTAGCCAAAAGGTGGAAGATGCTTATCGGCCTACCCTTCCAAACAAATGAATGAACTCGCCCAGCACTTTGGACAAAAACTGGTCATTGCGCATCGGTCACCGTATCCTAAGTGAGCTATACCAATGATTTTTCTACATGGATAAACATTGTCCTGCAAAATGATGAGAATGTCACACACGAAATGTTGCCACTTCTTTCTCTAAGCTGTTCATTTTTTGAACATAGCCTGCGATCAGTTTAGAGAAAGAAGAGACAAAACTTTCTGTAGGACTTGCCCATCATTTTGCAGGACAATGCTCAGATACACATGGCACGAGCTGTGACTTATTTGTTCGATTGATGGGGCTGGGAAGTATTGTATTACCCAGTACATTCCCTGGACTTCAATTTGTGTCCTAATATGACGGAAGCACTTGGTGTCATCCGCTTCAGAACTGTTGCAGAGATCTGTCTGCAACAGATTGCTCCTCTCAAACTATCAACACAACTGATGCTGCTAAGGGTATCCTACAACTTTTACATCAGTGGTAACAGGTTATACACAATGCCAGTAACGACTCTGAAGGACAGTAAAACTTTGAAGCTTGTATCTATTTTGTATAAATTGTAAGTAGATAGTTGCCACTATTAAGGTTCCAACCCTCGTCATTAACATTCATATATGCCACTGGAAAATTGTTTGTATGTCCTATTGAAGACACCATAATTTCTAAAATATTTGCCACATGAAAAGAATGAAATTTGATAAGGCAAGACCACAACTACATGGAAAATTTCAAAGTTTAAAACAAAGAAGACAGAGGTGAATATTTATTTTCTGTATTAATGATGTTGCAGTCTAACACATTAGGTGTCTCAAGCTTACTAAATGGGTCAATACAGACAAAAATTAAGTAAAAGCAAGAAAATTATTTAATGTATGCTGATAATATCTCTTACCTGAGTGGAGGAAGAGGAAGTACAGTATTTGCCATAGGACTTAGACACACAGGACATTTTTCTGGTAATTCGAAACAAAATACTTTAGAATCACAGTGTTGAAAACAAATAATACCAGGGTCAGTATCCATGAATCACAGACTTACAGTCACAACTTGTCCCTACCTGAAAAGAACAGCCATAGATATATCTCAAATGTGTATTACACAAGTTTGAAAATGCAAATAATCTTCACACATAAGAAATAATACACAGGGAGAGAGGACAGATTTTCTCTCTCTGTTTGTTAAAGACAGCAAAGGCACAGAACTACAGTGTCAATATTCTAATGGGTGTATGTAGCATTAAATTGTAGTTCAACACTAACATTACAACACAACAAAATGTACAGAGAAAATATGTGCACATTACCTGATTTTTATTACAATGTTATAGATATTCCGGCAAAAATGAAATAGAAATGCCTTTCTCAAACTAATCTGCTTTTTGAGGGATATTTGACATTCCCTGTACACTGAATTTGGTGCAAACAATTACACTAGTCTGCATTTTAAAACTTTTTGTCAGATGATTTGTAGAAAGTAGGTGTTCTTGAATCAATTTTTTATGCGGATTCTAGAAATGACGTCAATTTTTGTCTGTCACATCAGGTTTTTACACAAATTAAGAGGTAATAGTTTGATGATTTTAACTTCTGAACCCCAAATATATTCAACACTATTTCACACAAGGTGATTTTTTAATCTCCACGACTATCTAGTATAAAAACAAGAAGTCAACAGTGTTCCATTAATTTTTAAACTTTCTTTTCTCGAACTTCCTTTCAGATCCTTGCATATGATGAGTGTCATTCTTCAACATCCAACAGTAGTCGGCCATCATAGTTGCATGCCAGTTCCCCTGGCACCTCAACTCCATCGCCGTAATTTCTTGGTGAAAATGTTTACCCTGCTCTTCACTATAATGTCCCAAATTTTCCAGAAAGTAGTCAATATGCGAGTGTAGAAAGCAAACTTTCACACTCATGTTACAACCCATCTTCTTGAAATTTTGCAACAGCTTTTCAGCAATGGCCTTGTATTTGTGACTATGTTATTCTTAAGAAAGTTCTTAGTAACAGATCGGAAGGTGATCCATGCGTCTTTTTCCCTCTTCATCATTGTCTTATCTAAATCATCAATTTCTTTATTTAAGGATCAACAAAAATTTCAGATTTCAACTTGTCTTGTGTGACAAAGGAAAATTTCTTGGAAAGGCACTAGATGCAGGGCCCATCCTGTAGTAGAGCCTTTAGAAATAGCTTTATCAAGCCCAGTTTTACGTGTAGTGGTGGAAACAAGGATCCCCCTCCCCCACAAGCAGCTCGTGCAGAATGTTTTTAGTTCCAAGCACAAAATTTCTCCACTCTGGCCAAACTTTCACACTCCAATGTCTTTGCCTTGCTCAACTATTCCCTTTGCATATGCAGCAAGGTACTTTTGTAAACTTGGCTCGCTGTGCTAACAGTATTCCAATAACTTTGAAGTCACTGCAGATAAGTCATTTGTGTTCCTCATGTTGGGTACTTGTTAAGAGTATCTTCACATTCTCATACATAGCTTTCACTTGAACTGAACGGGCCACAGGAATGGACATATACTCAATCCCATTATGCAGTAACACACTTTCAGCCTCCTGGTTGATGAATCTAGAAAAAGTCTCCATAGAGTAGGATCATGTTCAACGTCACAGAACTGCATTAACTTATTTATATTATTGCAGTAACCCAAGGTCTCTATCTTGGGTAGTGCGTTCCTGGTTCCAGAGAATTCTTACTTTTTAACCGGGAGCCACTTAGCTGTGCAGATTCCTTAGGCAAATTCAAATCTGATATGAGATGATAACAGGTGTGCAATAAACAATGTTTGAGTTGTGCAATGAAGTTGCATTCAGGCTGGTAGATATCATTATCGTCTTTGGTAATGGCATCAACTTCATTTTCATCATCTCCTCATGCATTCTCTAGAACAGATGGAGGAAGAGGAGCAATCAGTTCTTCTCCATGTGCAACTGGCCTAATGGTTAAATCAATGACTGGATGCACAATTTGTTTCTTATTTTTCAAATTGCACTCCTGAACATTAACTAAGCAGAAGTAATCACAAACGGCATTCATGTTTTCTTTCCTTTTGTCCACAATCTTAACCTGTCAGCACAACAGCGGCAAACTGTCAAACCCTTCTACTGGTTATCAAGTTTCATTTTAAAATAAGCATGGTAAGCTTTTTTCATGAAGTCTGTGATAACCATTCTCTGCACAGGAGCTGTATAATTTCCACAAGTGTTCACACACTTGTGTGTTGACACTGTAGTAACTACAAACAACAGGTGAACTGTTATATTAATACTGTCTTAAATATGCAGTAGAATTGCAATATAGCAGTGGTAATGCAAGCCTGTGAGATAAACAACACTTTCAAGGTCACACAGTATCAGATAGCATTAATAAGTGCAACAGCCTACAGGTATACAGGGCCGCATTGAGGAACTTCCCTGCAACAATACATATAACCTACTGGCATACCAATACATTTTTGAAGTCAAATTGCAGCAATACTGTATGTGACACGAAAAAATTGAAAACAGATTTCAAATCAGCATAAAAAGTTGAGGCAGTATCACATATTAGTTTTCTGTTGTCTGATACAATGCAGACTAGTAGTATTCATGACTGACTAAATTAATTACATAAAGCTTCATGTGCAAAATCATACAAGCTTCAAAATATAATTACTTAAAGCTTGAAAAATCACATGAGCTGGAAACAAAATTACAAACAGATGGAGGAAGAATGCTCTTGCATACCAATGTATTTTGTTTCACTTAAATTTAATGTTTAGTTGTGTTCACCGTCATAACAAAATAGTTCATGAACTCTGCCAACCTGGAACAAATTAGGGAGCAAGGTTCTGCCTGTCACTTGCCATCACAGGGTAATAGTAATAGAGGAGAGACGCCACTTTAAATACCTTGGTTCACCAGGCTTTGAGTAGTAGTACCTTATGAGAATCCTTTGCCAGGGTTACAGTAACCCATCAACAGCAACAAAGGCAGATTTACAATATGATGGTTACTACACTGGTGTGCACTAGTTTATAAAAAAAAGTAACTTTTGCTTTACATGTTTCTGACAAGTAATATAGCTTGATGAAATTTGGACCACACATAGAAAGAACTGCTACAGTATAATACAGAAGGTAACTGAAAGAAAAACATGATCTGAACAGAAATGACACTTTTATACAAAAACAATAATTACACTTAAGTAATTGTGATTTATGATGGTCCCCTCGACATTACAAAAAGCAAGGCATGCATAGTGTGTGTGTGTGTGTGTGTGTGTGTGTGTGTGTGTGTGTGTGTGTGCGCGCGCGCGCGCGCGCTTCGCGGATGGCACTGGCACTGTATCCTCTGCAATGTATTACCATGCTGGCCACAAGATTGGCATGGAGTTCTTGTGGTAGGGTATTCTATTATTCCACCACTACAATTGACAACTGCTGCGTGATCCTACTGATAGGATGTGGCAGTCAATGGGCTGTGTGTCATGCATTGCTGGGAGGAACATGACGGAAGCAGGAATGGTTGATACATGGGTGACTGCAGTGTGATAACAAGAAAGAGTGAGCTACATATGAGGCAGGATGTAACGTAAAACTGTCATGGTCAGTGCCTTGATCATGAATAAAATTTGTCAGGCTAAATAAAAGGTCTGCAACCAAAAATTAGACACATTAACTCACTGGTAACATTTTCTCCTTGAGCCGCTTGTATTCTGAACTTTTCAGGATTGCATGCTACAAGAAGAAATGAAGTAGTACATACATTCCTCAGGTGTCTGATATAGCTGTACAATTTCTTTAGAGCAAGCCCATAAAAATGGAGAGCATTACTAAAACACACTGGAGGTCGATCTCCTCGCTGACTGTCTGAAACAGGATGGAGTGCAAGAACTGAGGCAGTGAAGCCTATAGCATAAAATCAATCAGAAGTAGCAGAAGCTTTACAATACACAAAAAGTCAATGTAGTTTGTCTCACGATTGGATAGTAGGAGTGAACAGACTTGTAGCGACGCTGCCGCACGCTAATTCAAGCTTGCCGGTGTGTGTGTGTGTGTGTGTGTGTGTGTGTGTGTGTGTGTGTGTGTGTGTGTGTGCGCTGTGCGCGTGTGTCAGTGCAGTGTTATGCGGTCATAATTACTGTACACGAGGTCAGTGTAGTTCTGCGCCCAGCCTCTAGAGGCGCTGTGTTTTCTAGCTTATATATATTTTTTTTAACTCCGTCTTCAGGTCACAAGTGGCCCACCGGGACCATCTGACCACCGTGTCATCCTCAGATGAGGATGCGGATAGGAGGGGCGTGTGGTCAGCACACCGCTCTCCCGGTCGTTATGATGGTTTTCTTTGACCGGAGCCGCTACTATTCGGTCGAGTAGCTCCTCAATTGGCATCACGAGGCTGAGTGCACCCCGAAAAATGGCAACAGCGCATGGCGGCTGGATGGTCACCCATCCAAGCGTCGGCCATGCCCGACAGTGCTTCACTTCGGTGATCTCACGGGAACAGGTGTATCCACTGCGGCTAGGCTGTTGCCCAGCTTTTATATACGTTCTGTTTATATTATTATTATTCCTTGTTTTTTGAGTTAGGTTGTAGTTCCGTGCCTCCTGGCTTGTGTGGACGAGTACTGTTTCTCTCCTAACTACGGAAGTTTTCCGAGGATTAAGGATCCTTCTGTAAAGGCCGGAAGCAAAATTTTGTAACTCCGATCGGTCCATGCATGCCGGGCATCATCAGACACGCGCTCGCAATAAAGTTATTGTTGCTCATCTGAAGGTTTTCATTCTTCTGAATCATGTTAAGCAAAGGTCGGACAGCCACCAGTTTAGCTGAACCTGACAAGTGGTGACCCCGACGCGATTCAAGCAGAGACCGACGTGATTAAGAAGAAGCAGCCGTGAGCTACGTAAGTAACGAGCACATAATGACCGAACAGCAGGCAGTCTCCAGGATTGCAGTCTGTTTGCCGCCGTTCTGGCCCGACAACCCGGTACTCTGGTTCGCGCAGGCAGAGGCAAGTTTTAGCTGCGCTGGGATAACGGTCGAAGCAACTAAATTTGCGCTGATTGTGAGCCAACTCGAGCAACGTTATGCAGCCGAGGTGCAGGACATAATCACAGCACCGCCCGAGGCTGGAGGTTATGCCAGGCATCAGCGTTGATTCGACGGGTGGCCGCGTCACAAGAGGACCGGATACGTCAGGTTCTGGCACAGGAAGAAATTGGCGACAGGAAGAAATTGGCGACAGGAAGCCTTCTCAATACCTGAGACATCTATGCAGTAAAGTCGACACCGTTACTGTGCCAGACAGTCTGCTCAGAACGCTGTGGAGCAGTAGGTTTCCGCAGCAAATAAAAGCCATAATCGCCTCACAAACGGACATGCCGCTGGATGACGTGGTGCAGCTAGCAGACCGGATTCAGGACGCGATCACACCGGCTCAGGTCAGCCCAGTCGCGGCGTTGGACAACAGTGCAAACAGTACCGCGTCTGTAGCACGGGCTGACCATGATTCACTCGCGGCCAAGGTTGAGGTCAGTGCGCTGCTGGCACGTGACGACGACAACAATAGAAGAAGCCGATACAGACGGCGGCGTTCGAGAAGCAGATCTTCCGGCGGTACTACCACTCTGCAAGGGGAGCTACCGTTGTGCTGGTACCACCGATGATTCGGCAATCAGGCAAGAAAGTGCACATTGCCATGCGCGCACCCAAACGCCACTGGCAGTCGACAATAGGTGCAACCGACTGCCAGTTTATCCTCCAAGCGCCTGTTCGTTACCGATAGGAGTTCCGGCGTAAAGTTTTTAATTGACACTGGGTCGGACCTGAGTATCATACCACGAACAGCCATACATCGTTGCCGGCCGCCAACTGCCTTCCGTCTGACGCCTGCCAACAATTCTTCCATTGCAACATATGGCACACAGAGGATGGAGCTTTATCTCGGCCTACGTCGCGCGTACGAGTGGAATTTTACAGTGGCTGACGTCACGGAGGCGATCGTTGGGGCTGACCTCCTGGCGCACTACCACCTGCTGCCGGACGTCACGAACGCACACTTGGTAGACAGCGTCACTGGCTTAGCAGTCAGGGGATTCCGTCGCAACACCGCAACGCACAGTGCCAAGTTGGTCCATGCTATGGAGGGTGAGTACACTGAATTACTGCTTAACTATCCGAACTTGACCAGGCCGCCCGGCGCTCCCAGGTTCATACCACATGACACGGTGCATCACATTCAAATGACTGATGGTCCCCCAGTAGCATGCCGACCTAGGCGTCTCGCTCCGGACCGACTGAAGATACCGAATGCAGAATTCGACGCCATGATTCGTGAGGGCATAATGCGGCCATCTAAGAGCCCGTGGTCCTCCGCATTACATCTTGTTCCGAAGAAGGGTGGAGCTTGGCGCCCATGCGTTGACTACCGTGTGCTTAACGCGCAAACAGTGCCAGACAGATATCCTGTTCCGTTACTGAGGGATTATAATCACGATTTACATGGTGCCACGGTGTTTACAGTTCTGGACTGCGCTAAAGCGTATACACAGATTCCGGTGGCCAATGACAACATTCCAAAGACTGCAATAATAACGCCTTTCGGTTTATTTGAAAGCAAATTTATGACTTTCGGTTTACGCAATGCCGCTCAGACCTGGCAAAGGTTTATGGACTCGGTTCTCCAGGGGCTGCCGTTCTGTTTGGCCTACCTGGATGATGTGTTAGTGTTCTCTGCTGACCATGAACAACACCGACAACATCTGCGAGAGATTTTCGAGCGATTGGAGCGTTACGGTGTCGTCTTGAACGTGGACAAGTGTGTTTTTGGGCAGTCAGAGGTGACATTTCTTGGGCATAAGATTTCTGCTGAAGGCTCTCTTCCTCTGTCTGAGAAGGTGGACGCTATCTTGCAGCTACCCCGACCAACTACGATCAAAGAATTACGTCGTTTTTTGGGGATGCTCAATTTTTATCGACGACACCTTCCCCACGCTGCTGAGCTCCAAGAGCCTTCGACGGCGGCATTATCAGGCCCTAAAGTAAATAGCAAGTCTCTGATAAAGTGGACAGAGGACATGTGTTCTGCGTTCGAGGCAACAAAGAGGAGCATGGCCGACGCGGCGCTTCTCGCACACCCACGGCTTGACGCGCCGTTAGCAATTGTCGTAGACGCGAGCCAGACGGTGATTGGAGCCGCGTTACAACAATGGTCGGACAACGCATGGCAGCCACTGGCGTATTATTCCCACAAGCTTTCGCCTGCACAGAGAAAATGGAGCACATATGACCGTGAGCTCCTAGCAGTATACCAAGCAGTGAAATATTTCCGCCCCCAAGTGGAAGTGCGAACTTTCACGATATATACAGACCACAAGCCACTCACGTTCACCTTCCGTCGGGATAGTGTCAACTGCTCCCCCCATCAAGTTCATCACCTTGAGTTCGTGGCCCAGTTTACTACCGACATTAGACATATTTCTATGATCAACAACATTGTTGCGGATTGCCTATCACGGATCAGCTGTGTTTCCAGTACCATAGACTTTCCTGCACTGGCACAGGCACAGAAAGACGATGACCTCCTTGCCTATGTTAAAGATACGGCTTCCGCATTGCAACTGAAACTCGTTGACATTCCGCCTAGTATCGCAATGTTTCGTGTGGCCAGGCATGCAAAAAGACTGCCGCGAGTGGGTCCGATCTTGTCTTCAGTGCCAACGCTGCAAGATTAACCGCCATGTACGGGCACCGATCAGCGATTTTCCGGATACCACCGCCCGCTTTGCCCACGTTCATTTGGATGTAGTCGGACCACTTCCACCTTCGAACGGGCAAAGATATCTGTTTACAATGATCGACCGTTTTACACATTGGCCGGAGGCAGTGCCGGTGGATAATATCACAGCAGACACATTAGCTTCCGCTTTTGCAATGTCTTGGTTGGCAAGATTTGGGTGCCCACTACATATTACCACTGACCGCGGACGGCAATTTGAATCAGAACTGTTCTTACAGCTGGCCAAGTTATGTGGTTACACTCACCATAAGACCACAAGTTATCACCCAGCAAGCAACGGAATGATCGAACGCTGCCACCGTTGTTTGAAGGCCGCACTGATGTGCCACGAAGAAACCTGGACAACTGCACTACCGGTGGTCTTGTTAGGCTTATGGACTACTTTCAAACCAGACCTGGGGTCGTCAGCGGCAGAACTGGTTTATGGAGAAACACTGCGCCTTCCTGGTGACTTTGTAGACGCTTACGCCACAGAGACAGTTGCTACTGGCCAGCCGGATTTCTTGCGACGCTTGAGGGACCATGTATCAAAGATTCGTCCTCTGAAGGCCACACGTCATGGCAAGCCGCCCACTTTCGTGCACCAGGACCTGGTCACGTCATGCTCTGCACTGAGGGCGTTAAACCGCCTCTACAAGCTCCTTATTCTGGTCCATATGAAGTGCTACGGCGCAGTGCCCACACCATTGATATCCTAGTGAATGGCAAAACCACAACTGTTGCGTTGAATCGGGTTAAACCTGGGTATGTTTTTCCTGACACCCCACTAGCGGCACCTCGTCGTGGGCATCCACTTACTGCTGTTCCAGACTGACGCCACATCTCCGGCGCCGGCTCTTCAACATCCACCGCCCAACGCAGCACAACGTCCGCCTCCTGACGCTGTTCCTCCTCCTCCGACGAGGATGACCCGTTCTGGACGTCGGGTGCACTTTCCGGCGTGGTATCTCGACGCCGACGCTCCGCTTCCGCCCTGGGGGCTGATGTAGCGACGCTGCCGCGCGCTAATTAAAGCTCGCCAGTGTGTGTGTGTGTGTGTGTGTGTGTGTGTGTCAGTGCAGTGTTATGCGGTCGTAATTACTGTACATGACGTCAGTGTAGTTCCGCGCCCAGCCTCTAGAGGCGCTGTGTTTTCTAGCTTTTATATACGTTCTGTTTATTATTATTATTCCTTGTTTTTTTGAGTTAGTTAGTAGTTCGTGCCTCCTGGCTTGTGTGGACGAGTACTGTTTCTCTCCTAACTACAGAAGTTTTCCGAGGATTAAGGATCCTTCTGTAGAGGCCGGAAGCAAAATTTTGTAACTCCGATCGGTCCATACATGCCGGGCATCGTCAGATACGCGCTCGCAATAAAGTTATTGTTGCTCAACTGAAGGTCTTCATTCTTCTGAATCACGTTAAGCAAAGGTCGGACAGCCACCAGTTTAGCTGAACCCGACAGACTGATCTATTATTTCTCCAAGTTTGAAACACTGATTCTCTTGAATGTTTGGAGGAACATTTTAGACCATATAAATGTAAGAAGATTGATTCTGCAGTCAAACGGTATTTTCCTTAATACTGAAATGAAAAAAAAATATTAGAGCTCTTATGGTTTTCATAGATAAGGATGTAACAGCACTCTGGCCTGAAATCCTAAGGGACTAGTCTGTGAACCCGGCGGAAACTTTGAAAAAATTGTGTTTTCTAAACAACATAACTCAAAGAATAAGATTCATAAGCTCGTATAATGCTTACTATCTTTTAAGACATCTTTTGGGAACATTTTTATGAATGAACCACAGCTTCAGCTCTCACACTTGTTTTTTTGTTGCTAGTGAAATAAACCATGCTAATTGTTTATGTAAATCATAGGTACACATTACTCAAAATACAAAGTAACACGTTTATTTTTGTCCTGTAAGGACTTTACACTATTATCTTTAAAGCAGACTACTGAAAAGATGGTGCTGTCATAAATTGTCGTACAAAAAATTGTTAAGTATGATTAT
This sequence comes from Schistocerca americana, assembly GCF_021461395.2. Classification (NCBI taxonomy): domain Eukaryota; kingdom Metazoa; phylum Arthropoda; class Insecta; order Orthoptera; family Acrididae; genus Schistocerca; species Schistocerca americana. Next base: position 242,539,882 of record NC_060122.1, read on the forward strand.
CAAAAATATTGGAAATGAATTCAGAGTTTTTCTTCAAAAAAAGCATTTTAGTTTCAAATTTATGTCACAAGACTAGTCTACTCTTTAGTTAAGCATGTTTTAAGACAGTATACAAAATTTCAGCTCTCTATCTTTAACAGTTTTTGATCCAAAGTGTACAAGAACATGAAATAATTTAACTTCCGTGAAATTCAAGATAAAATTAAAACTTGCATGGCATTAATGCATCCCAGGTCCATATTCATCTTGTTTCCTGGGTTGTTCTTCCTCCCTTTTCTTTTTCACATTTCTTCTTCTTATTCTTGCTTCTTTGGTGGCTTACAACATTGATTTTGCTGCTTTGGATAGTCTCCTTTGGACAACGGCTATTAAAGCTCTCTGAGTATTTAGTTCACCAGGCACTCCTATAACTTCCACAACATTAGGCCTTGACACTGCAATATCATTGAAACATAGAACAGCATCTAGTACCCTATTTTCAAAGTATTTAATGCTACTAAAACAGTTTTTGTTATCCGTTCCCATATTCAATTGTTGAAACTTTCATTTGGATTTTGAGTCCTAATGTGTAAATGTTTCTCTAATAAACTTGTGTCACTAAAATCCATATATATAGGATTTATAACGTCCATTATAACAAATGGCAAAGAATGTTTATGGTTGTAGGTCACACCTTAAGTAACAGCCCTCTGGTAGCCACACCAAAAGTCACTGCCATGTGAGCAGAGTACATGACATGGGTTGTCATCTGTGGTGGACTTATGATAGAAGGTAGCCCATACTGCCTGTTTCATTCCCTCAAGGTGATTTTTATTTTGTCTTATGGCTTGTCTATAATAACACTGCAACCTGTCTATTTCTTCGTCTGTAAGCCAACCATGTCCAATAACACAGTTACCATCAGCTAATTTCTTTCCCTTCAAATTCATCTTTAAGTTCCTCAGCCTTGTACCAAACCTTTTCTGGACATGTCCAACACATTCCATTTTTTCAATTTTTGTGTCAGCATAAGGTTTGGATTCATAAACTTTTTGGTACCCTTTTGAGTCTCCATCTCCTAGGTAAGATACATATAGCACACCATATTTCTCCACTGACTTGTGAAATATCTTCACAACACCATCAGATTCCATCCCTCCACTATAGCCACTAAAATTAATCAAACATTTATGATTTTCATTTCCACTAGTACAGCCATGACAGTACTTGGTAATATACTCCACATCAATGACTTTATCACTGTCCAAGGAGGTAGCTGTCACAACACCATTTAGGGAACTATGAGTTTTTGTTGCCAGGATGCAGCCAAGGCTGCAGACACACATGCGTTGCTGTCTTTCGTGTCTACACTTTCCTGAACAGCATTATTAAAACTATCATTTGCTACTTCTTCTGAAGTCCGTAGAATAATTTTATTATACCTGTCAAATCTTGTAGGGGGAGGTAAGCTTACATGAGCACAGAAAATTTGTGCACTTTTGTACCCTTTGCCTATACAACTCATAGCATATGCAAGTTTGATGTTTGTGTTATACACTCTCTGTTTAGTTACACCACAAGTATAACCACACTCACAAAAATTACAAACAGATCTTAATTTCGATGCACAACCTATTCTAGCACGTATCTCCTCAAATACCTTTACACCACTATTGCCACATTCCTTAAACTGCAAAGCTTTATTTATTAGTTCAGATAGAGCAGAGTGTAACACAACCTGAACCAATAGTTGGCATGTCTATATTATCAGCATTAATACGGTCAAGCCCATTGTCCAAATATTTCAGTTTTAGCTTCAAAGCACTTGGAGTAGTTGAAGTAGATTCAAGTGTTGCATCACATTGCATTTCAGTATTAGCAGAGTTAATCTGTTAGGTGAACGTTAATCTGTTAGGTGAACTGGTCTCCATAAAATTTACATTGTTTAACACCGAAGTTCTTAATTCTTCCCATTGCTTTTAAGTGGAATATGAAACACACACACACACACAGTTACTTCGCTGTAAACAAAATATTCGCACCAAAACAACAGCATACAATGACTAAACTCTCAGTATAAACGAAAGATAAGCAACTGTACAGCTTTCACAGGTTAACCAACTTAAGGGACTAAAAAGTCTAACAACAAAACAAATGAGAGCAAAACTTTATTTTTCACAGAGCTGACTATGTGCCTTGGGGACATCGTGGTGGGTGCAACTACTTCTAAATTCCTTTAATTTTAGTACTTTTTGTGGTCCATTTTCCTGGAAGTAAATTCTTTCTCATTCAGAAAACTACAGAGAATTTTTTTGGATAAAAATTAAAAAATCAATTTTTTGACTGTTATTCACATACTAGTCCCTGTATACAGAGCTAAAAAAAAGGACAACTGAAATTGTGGCTGAGGCAGTGTTTTTTTTAAAAAAAAAAAAAGAAAAAGAGGAAGATAAAGGAAAATTATCTTTGATGAATCTGATTGGAGTAGGAGTGAAGCATCTGGCACACTCCCAAATGAAATAGAAGAAAAACAGTCCCAAAAAGAGATTTTTGACATAATCGTAGGCAACATTGTTTCTCAACTGGAGAAATCAGAAATATTTGTGCAACTTTTGAAGCTATTTTCAGAATAAATGCTACTTTGAACGATACTGATACAATTAAGAAATTAATTAGAACCTATCCTGATGATGTGAATGATAATCTTATCAGAGAAATACAAATGTTTACATCAGTCAGTAAAGCTACTTTTCTGGATTTGAAAAACACAACAGAAAACAAAGGGCTTCCATTTCTTTTTGTAAATGAAATTGACAAGTTGAGGTTACAATCTTTGTTCTCTACAAGTGACTATTGCTTCACGTAAAAAAGGATTTAGTAAATTAGCATTAATCAAAAATCATTTAAGATCAACTTTAGGCCAAGAGAAACTAAATCATCTAGCACTGTTATCAATAGGGCACAAAATTGCTTTGAAATGAGCATACTATGTAGCAGATAACATCATCAGTTGCAAGAATAGGAGATTTAGTGTTTCATCTACAGTTGCCCAACATTGTTCAGCTGACACTGACAGTGTCAACCAGCTAATGAAGTTTGCTGCAAAGATTTCTCACTAAATATTAGGTCTGTTTCTTTTGGTAGCTGTTACTGTTGTTGTTATTTAACAATGGAAACTCCAGTTTGGAGCTTGGAATATCAACAATGTAGGAAAAGACAGATTGCTACTTACCATAAAGATGATACATTAACTTGCACACAGGCACAATTAAAAGCAATTTACACATAAGCTTAAGGCCATAAGCCTCCTTGTTCTGATGAAGGCTGTGGCTGAAAGCTAATGTGAAAGTGTCTGTTATGTACCTTTCTGTAACTTAACATGTCATCTTTACAGTAAGTAGCAGTCTATCTTTTCCAACATTATTGCTGTTATTATTATTACTATTATTATTATTATTATTATTATTATTGTATGTACTAATATTTCTATCTGTTCAAATACAGTATATTCAGTTAATAAATTACTGACAGTTCACTGTCTAGGCAGCATTTATTTACTTCTCGTAAGTAAAATAAAAAAACCAAAGAATCAATATTTGTGATAACTAAATCCTACAGCCTGAGAAGATTTGAGAAGTTTGTCTAGAAGCCCATGAAATCTACGGGTGGCCCTGCTTCCATAAACTTGAGAACCAGTTATTCAGCCACCGACAATTTAATTCAAAACTAGTGCTACCTATAATGAACATCACATTCCAAAATGAGTATCAATATAAAATGGATTATAATTTGTGGAGTTTGTACTTCCACCAGTTGACTACAATGATTCTGAAACTGATTACGAGTTGGCGCATAAAAAGAAAGCTTTAAAGATCATGTGCACGAATAAAGGATTTTTGTTTCTCACTTGTGAACAACAAATTCCACAGTCTCTGAGATATATGATAACAACAAGAAATTATTACTCAACTCTTAGGCAGCTGTTAAGTATACATTTTTTCAATTTATTACAACTCTGCTTGTGAAAATTCCTTCAGTAAGCTACATCAAGTAAGATTTTGGTGAAAATATTTACTCTAAATTGAGAATTGAGTAATAAAACATAATATTAGAAATAAAACAATCCTACAAATGAACAAGGTGCAGCCTACATCTTTACATACAGCAGATACAGACAGTAGTGCATGTAATGCAATCACTCCCTCATAGTGTTCAGAGAGGGTTTAGATTTACCACAATTTCCTCAACTGAGACTGCTGTTGACTGAAACAGAAAACGACAACTGACCCATGCAGCCATTTAGCAGCTAGCTGAGATGTTTAATAAAATTTTCTTCACAAGCTTACAGTTTCAACTAAAAATTTCTACATAACCCACATATGCAAGATCCAGTCACAGATTTTTTAAAATAACAGCACATGGAGAATGTGGTAGCATCATCAGTCTATACAATGTTTTCACTCAACAAAACAAAACATAATCAGACAGGCACCAAGTTGCATACCCTACCTAATATTTTTCAGTTAAAACGTTATTGTTTGCAAACAGTATTTACCTGAAATTTGATTAAATCAAGTGTGAAGCATTATCAAATCCACACCTGAGTTAAGATAACAAATTACCACTGTCATAAACCCAAGTCTTGAATACATTTTTCATTCTAACAACAGCTGACTGGTGCTGTTTCGTCAACTTGGAATTGGGAGTAAATAAAGGAAGTGGAAGAGAATGCACCTTAAACTCAATAGTCAACTATAATATGGTGACAAAAATATGGTAGTATTATTTTGGAATGATTACATGTTTCCCTGGAATAATGGAAAATGTAACAATAACAGATAAGTAGTTATCAGATTTGAATACAGTTACTACAAAATGGTTACCTACTACTTACATATCTTGACTAAATAATGTAACATTTTAATTTCACAAGCTCCAATGGGACTAGTTATAAGCTTGACCGAGTTCCTTTAAGCAAAATTAAAAATACAGTCTCATCTATACCTTCAACCTGAATATAGCTTTATCTTTATTATTCCACAGGATCACCACCAGGGTTGTGCTGGCATGAAAATGCGTACACAGAACCCTTTCGTTAGTTTGTCTCCTACAGCAGACTAAAAATATGTTTCTAAAAACAGGGGAATGAGCAGCCATTTACCAACTGTGAGAAGTGGAATGCTGTGTATGACAGGTATATATTGAAGCAAAACTATATCTCTAGCAATTCATATTGGCAGATGTTTCTTCAGAGTTAAGGAAACGAGGAAACATTAGGAAATATTGTACATACCAATAATGAACGGAGAATACATAAAAATTGGCCACAGGTGAATAGGACTTGCACTCTGAGTGTTTCGTACAAATTTAATTATGTATATAGATAATTCATCCATCCAGAATGTGCCTACCCACTCCTGAGAAAACAGTGTCTTAAGAGATGGACAGACTGAGAGCAAGATAACAAATTTGAACGAAAATTTTTTTTTTATCTGATATAATAACAAATTAACAATTTTTTATGTTTTCCTTTACTTTTATTGTGAAATCTTGCTTCCTGCCAAATTTCATGATTCTAGTTTAATCAGAAGTACCCCACAGGTTTTGATGAGTGACTCTGCGACTTTCAAAATATGTGACATAAAAAAATACCTAAATCTTTTGATTACCTGGTCTAAGAAACTTCGACTTTTTACACTGTCAAGGAACCATAGACTTTAATATGGGACATAAATTTCAACTTGATACGTCCACTCATTCCAGACAGAAAAAGTGGTCTTGTGACAGAAGGACAACAAAGTGATCCTATATGGGTTCTGTTTTTACCAACTGAGATAAGGAACCCTAAAAATGCAGCAATTGAGGGAGGCAAAACCGAATACAGTTGTCTCAAAACTGAACAGCGGAAAATCCGGGATGGAATGTAACAATATTACGAAAAAGAAAGTTGCTACTCACCATATAACGGAGATATTGAGTTGCAGATAGGCACAACTTTGTTGGCTGAAAGCTTATACTGTGACAGTCTTTTTGTTGTGCCTATCTGCGGCTCAGCATCTCCGCTACATGGTGAGTAGCAACTTTCCTTTTCATAATATTGTCTCAAAACCAAGACTGACAGAAAGCACGATAGAGCAGATCAGAAATAGTTAGAGGATAAATGCAAAGTTGTAGAAGTATGTATAACTTTGAGAAATATAGATGGTATCTATACGAATATTATAGGGGTCTTGGAGAAAGCTAATCATCTGTGTGAATATTAAAGAATTAAGGTTGGAAGGTGGAAGGAACTTATAGAAAGGCTCTACAAGAGAAATGAATTATTCAAGATAGCATTAAGAAGAAGAAAGAGGAAGTACATGATGAGATGGGAAATATATTACTGTGCGAAGAATCTGCACACCTATGTCAAAGAAAGACCCATGGAGAAGACAACATTACCTCAGAATTATTGGGTTCCTTGGGAGAACCAACCAGCATTGACAAAACTATTGCACCTGGAAAGCATAATACAGACATCAAAATAAATGTTGCACATTGCCAACACTTTAATACTGAACATTGTGATACAGAGATACATTACAATATCAGTGCACTTGTTTGTTTATAATGTAATTCTACACTCCTGGAAATGGAAAAAAGAACACATTGACACCGGTGTGTCAGACCCACCATACTTGCTCTGGACACTGCGAGAGGGCTGTACAAGCAATGATCACACGCACGGCACAGCGCACACACCAGGAACCGCGGTGTTGGCCGTCGAATGGCGCTAGCTGCGCAGCATTTGTGCACCGCCGCCGTCAGTGTCAGCCAGTTTGCCGTGGCATACGGAGCTCCATCGCAGTCTTTAACACTGGTAGCATGCCGCGACAGCGTGGACGTGAACCGTATGTGCAGTTGACGGACTTTGAGCGAGGCCATATAGTGGGCATGCGGGAGGCCGGGTGGACGTACCGCCGAATTGCTCAACACGTGGGGCGTGAGGTCTCCACAGTACATCGATGTTGTCGCCAGTGGTCGGCGGAAGGTGCACGTGCCCGTCGACCTGGGACCGGACCGCAGCGACGCACGGATGCACGCCAAGACCGTAGGATCCTACGCAGTGCCGTAGGGGACCGCACCGCCACTTCCCAGCAAATTAGGGACACTGTTGCTCCTGGGGTATCGGCGAGGACCATTCGCAACCGTCTCCATGAAGCTGGGCTACGGTCCCGCACACCGTTAGGCCGTCTTCCGCTCACGCCCCAACATCGTGCAGCCCGCCTCCAGTGGTGTCGCGACAGGCGTGAATGGAGGGACGAATGGAGACGTGTCGTCTTCAGCGATGAGAGTCGCTTCTGCCTTGGTGCCAATGATGGTCGTATGCGTGTTTGGCGCCGTGCAGGTGAGCGCCACAATCAGGACTGCATACGACCGAGGCACACAGGGCCAACACCCGGCATCATGGTGTGGGGAGCGATCTCCTACACTGGCCGTACACCACTGGTGATCGTCGAGGGGACACTGAATAGTGCACGGTACATCCAAACCGTCATCGAACCCATCGTTCTACCATTCCTAGACCGGCAAGGGAACTTGCTGTTCCAACAGGACAATGCACGTCCGCATGTATCCCGTGCCACCCAACGTGCTCTAGAAGGTGTAAGTCAACTACCCTGGCCAGCAAGATCTCCGGATCTGTCCCCCATTGAGCATGTTTGGGACTGGAGGAAGCGTCGTCTCACGCGGTCTGCACGTCCAGCACGAACGCTGGTCCAACTGAGGCGCCAGGTGGAAATGGCATGGCAAGCCGTTCCACAGGACTACATCCAGCATCTCTACGATCGTCTCCATGGGAGAATAGCAGCCTGCATTGCTGCGAAAGGTGGATATACACTGTACTAGTGCCGACATTGTGCATGCTCTGTTGCCTGTGTCTATGTGCCTGTGGTTCTTTCAGTGTGATAATGTGATGTATCTGACCCCAGGAATGTGTCAATAAAGTTTCCCCGTCCTGGGACAATGAATTCACAGTGTTCTTATTTCAATTTCCAGGAGTGTATATGAAACGGTCCATATTTCTACTATAAGGTGCACTATATGCAGTGTATGGCAAATGTGTCATCCGTATATGTTGCAGTACTTGTGCTGTGTGTTGTTATGAGAGTTTTGTTGCTTCAGGATGATTCTGTCAACAATAACATAGATCAGAGGTTTTGTATAATCTCTCTGATGAGCAGGGGATAAAACAGGTGGGTGTCACACAGAATGTCGCTCTAGAATTCGTAACAAGTTTTAGCGACAAGATCAGTTGAGGCTCGTCACAGAATAGGCAGGAAAACAACAGATGTGAAGCATCGATCTCTGCATACAACAGCAAGGAGAAACCCTCAACACAACGCCACATGTCTGTAGAAGCAGTTCCAAACAGCTACAGGATTGCAGCAGTCTAAACAAGCAAAATCAAACAGGCTCTGTGACCAGGGGTTATATGCCAGAAGACCTCTTGAGGTTCCTTCTCTAAATGAAGTTCAGAGAAGGGCTTGTATCACACAAGCATGGAACCTTCTTTGTGAGCTAGGCAACAGTGGGACATAACATTCTTTTCTGATGAGATCCGTATTTGTCTCCACCCTGATAATACCAATATCCATGTGTGGGGGCAACGAGGGCAATGTTTAAACTGTATCCTATACTGCCGCCCTTATCAATGCAGTTCATTCATTTTTTGATATGGAATCGTGTATGGCCACAGGGCACCACTTGTGCCAATAAATGGGAGGATGACTGGTGTGAAGTATCGGAACAACATTCTTGCACACATTGTGGCTCCATTTAGTGAGCATACTGGAGCAGAATTCACACTGATGAGCAACGATGCACTCCACCAGTGCCACAATCTTGTAAACACCTTCCTAGTGGAGAACGGAACCAGTCAGATGGAATAGTCTCCATATTCTCCAGATCTTAGCTACATTCAGAATCCATAGGAGCTGAAACAAGCTGTTTGCAATCCATCATGCCCCACCAGAGATATTACAGGGCACCAGAGAGCCACGGTGGAGGGATGGGACAATATTCCACAGGCTTACAGTGAGTTTTGCTGTCTGAGCAGCAAAATAATTGATGAAATAATACAAAAATGATATAGAACACAGACTGGCAATGGCAAGAAAAGCATTTCTGAAACACAGGAATTTGACACCAATGAATATAAATTTAAATATTAGGGTGTCTTTTCTGAAGGGATTTGTCTAGATTGGTTGGTTGGTTTGTGGAAGGGGAAACAAACAGCGAGGTCATCATTCCCATCGGTTTAGGGAAGTATGCAGAAGGATGCTGGTCGTGTACTTCCAAAGGAACTGTCCCATCATTTGCCTGAAGCGATTCAGAAGTTAACACTGGGGCCACAACAAATAAAGGAATCATTCATTTTTGCCAAAGGTAAGGAAATAATGTACCATAGTCTAATTTATGAAACAATTTAACAATAAGAGGGATTTAACAATGATTGCAATACACAGCACTAACAACAACTCCTGGTACAGTAAACCAACGTAGTAATCATTTTCAGTGTCAACTGAACCCATTCTGAAAGTTACTGACCATCTGTATGCTACTCTGTTCCATTCATTTCACGGTGATTCCACATCACTGCTTTCACTCATAACTTTTTTCGGTTGTAACACCTGGACATCCAAGTTATCATCAGCTCACTTCATTTTTCAGTATTTCTGCATTTCTTCACAAATATAAAGTCACTGTTGTAGCCACTTCTTGAAGCTGTAAGAGAAGAATGGAACCATGACCACAGTATTGCAAACAACAAAAGAACAATGGAATTTCTGTTACATGAAATAAGACAGTCAGACTATCCTGATTTCAGTATTTTTTGGTTCGCTCACACCGACACCATTTGAAGTGAATAGCAGAATTACTTTTTTTTCTATTAAGCAAGGGCATGACCAATTCTTTTTCCATCTGAAATATCAGTTACATCTCTTGACACAATAAACAAGAATTCTAACTTCCCTTTGATGTTTTCAAATTAGGAGAATATGGCAGCTCTTGACTAGTGATAGCAAGGCTGACATAATGATACATAAAAAAATTATTTATTTGTAGTAGCTCCTGTAACAATCAAATCACAGCTACATGACCAGGTGATAATTTACTACTACAGTATTCATGGGATATTGGTTAAAAAATAAAAAACCATAACATGTGACTTGTAGGTATATACTTGAGTGTATGACAGTCAAACAAAAAGGACTAAACTAGTGCAACGCGCAGTTACACTGAATGAGAAATGAGAGATCCATAGAAGTCTTTCATATTAAACTTTAAAATCTGTGATTTAACACTCACATACTAAGTTCTCGGGTAGCCAGCAGACATAAGATTCCGAACAATGGTTAAGGACGTATTACCCAAATACAGATCACTTCCCTGTCTAGAGGTCAATGAGAGTATGTAGTTGTCTCTCATATACTTTATCTCTTCATCTTCTGCTTGTGCTGTTTGGATTTGTACCTGAATTACTATTGTCGGTGTTGGTTTGCTGTCAATACTGATGAGAACAACCTATCACTCAACTGTTCTTGAGAACTACCTATCACTCAACTGTTCTTGAGAACAACCTATCACTCAACTGTTCACAGTAACCCACTCTCTGCCCTACTTCCTATTCATAATGAAATCTACACTCATTATACCATTTCCTGCTGCTCCTGATATTACCCTATATTCGTCTGACCAGAAATCCTTGCCTTCTTTCCATTTCACTTCACTGGCCCCCAATATATCTAAATAGAGCTGTAGCAAACACCTTTTCAGATTTTCTACATCCCCTACCATGTTCACACTTCTGACATTCCACACCCCGACTCAGTGTGTTACCCTTTCGTTGGTTATTCAATCTTTTTCTCACGGTCAGCTCCCCCTCCCGGAGACATAAATGGGGGACCGGTAAGGAATCTTTTTCCAATAGAGATCGTCATGACACTTTTTCAATTACCGGCCACATGTCCCGTGGATACATATCACATGTCTTTAATGCAGTGATTTCCATAGTATTCTGCATTCTGTCATTGATCATTGCTGATTGTTCCATCTTTTAGGGGCAATTTCCCATACCAAGGCAAGAGTGTGCCCTGAGATTCCATCCACTCCTACCGCGCTCTCTTTGACAAAGTTGTTGGCAGAACAAGAGCGACTTCTTATGCCGTAAGTCTTCGGCTGCCATTGCTGATGATTTTTATTCAAAATTTAAGTAGTAATGAGGTCTGAACCTGGGACCGGGACACATTTTGATTACTAGTCAAAGGTGCTACCCCTAAAGTATGGCAAACATTCTTTTTGTTTATGCTTATTATTAACATGCCACTTGGATTTATCTGCTTGAAATATTTCATTGGAATGGCTACAGTACTGAGTGGCGAGCTGTAGAGCACAATACCTGTTGAGATGTCCATGGTGCAACCAGCAGGAACGGCATGTTGGCAACACGCACAACGTAGAGGGTAGCCACAAAAATGAATTATAAGTAACTAAGGCCAGAGATGGTTTGTGGTTTTGAAGGCTAAGTGAAACTGCCAATCTGTGATTAATGTGTTCATGTTCATGAGTGCAGAAACACCAGATGAACAGTAGAGTATCAGTTTAAACAAAGGAGGAGCATGTAATGGATACTGACAAGTAGCAAGTGCACTCATAACCATTTGTCATGAAATCTCAAATCGCCTTTCATCGCAAAAATGAGATCTCCCCATCCCTGCCTACCTCTCGGCTAAGATCCTGCGAACGCTCTAGCCTTAAATTACACTATGTGATCAAAAGTATCTGGACACCTGGCTCAAAATGACTTACGAGTTCATGGCGCCCTCCATCAATAATGTTGGGATTCAATATGGTGTTAGCCTACCCTTAGCCTCGATGACAGCTTCCAATCTTGCAGGCATGTGTTTAATCATGCCCTGGAAGGTTTCCCGGGGAATGGCAGTCCATTCTTCATGGAGTGCTGCACTAAGGAGAAGTATCAATGTCTGTCGTTGAGTCCTGGCACCAAGTCAGGGTTCCAAAACATCCCAAAGGTGTTGTATAGGATTCATGTCAGGACTCTGTGCAGGCCAGTCCGTTAAAGTCATGTAAGCACCCCGCCACAGGCCGTGCATTATGAACAGGTGCTTGATCGTGTTGACAGATGCAATTGCCATCCCCGAATTGCTCTTCAACACTGGGAAGCAAGACTGTGCCTAAAACATCAATGTAGGTCTGTGCTGTGATAGTGCCATGCAAAACAACAAGGGGTGCATCCCCCTCCATGAAAAACACAACCACACCACAACACCACCGCCTCCGAATTTTACTGTTGGCACTAAACACGCTGGCAGATAATATTCACTGGGCATTCGCCATACCCACACCCTGCCATCGGATTGTGATTCGTCCCTCCACAAAATGTTTTTCCACTGTTCAATTGTCCAATTTTTAAGCTCCTTACACCAAGCGAGGCTTTTTTGGCATTTACCGACGTGATGTGTGGCTTATGAGCAGCCTCTCGACCATGAAATCCGAGTTTTCTCACCTTCCGCCTAACTGTCATGGTATTTACAGTGGATCCTGATGCAGTTTGGAAGTCCTGTGTGATGGTCTGGATAGATGTCTGCCTATTACACATTAGGATCCTCTTCAACTGTCAGCGGTCTCTTTCAGTCATCAACGAGGTTGGTCCGTACGCTTTTGTGCTGTATGTGTCCCTTCACATTTCCACTTCACTATCACTCGGAAGCAGTGGAGGTAGGGATATTTAGAAGTGTGGAAATCTCGTGTACAGACATATGACACACGTGACAACAAATCATCTGACCATGTTCGAAGTCCGTGAGTTCTGCGGAGCTCCCCATTCTGCTCTCTCACAATGTCTAATGGTTACTGAGGTTGCTGATAGGGAGTACCTGGCAGTAGGTGGTAGCACAATGCACCTAATATGAAAAACGTATGTTTTTGGGGGTGTCCGGATACTTTTGATCACATAATGTATGTCTCAAAGTACATGTTTTTGGCAGTTAAATTTAATTCGCATGTTGCAAGAATGATCAAAATGCACCTGAAATAAAGAAAAGAAACTTGCATACAAAGAACTTGTTAGGAACTGAAAGTAACAAGAAACATTTCAGGCCCTTATTTCTCCTAATCGTTTATGAAACTCACGTTAGGTGATGACACTTACATTACTGTATCCTGGTGCGCTCTGACAAGGCATTTACAAATTTAGTATGCTTCTAACATAATAGACAGAATTGCCAAAGATGCAAACAAATATCTTTAAAAATACCAAAAGATGAAAATCATATCTTGATTAATGGCATATCAAATGATAATAGGAAGATACAGAGAGCGAAGTTTCAGCCACTCTACTGATTCTCCTTCATTGTAAGCAGTGGAACATGAAAATCACATGGAGTGTGATACAATTTCCTTAGGCTCACGTACTTAAGCCCACAGAGCTATAGTCTGTAGAAGCCATGCCCCATAACCTCTGCTACATGAAGCTAACTGCCATTTTAAGGAGCAACCTTAAGTCTAGCAATTAACTATTGGAAAAACATCATACAATATCAACACTTCTAAAAAGTTTGACTATCATCATTCATATCTATGTGGAAAATTTTCTAAATGCTTGGTGATAATTTAAATTCTATAACATATTAGTGAAAAATCATTTTAATACTGCTCTTGGTATGGGCTTCCCTCAGAGCCTCTACCGACAAGTCACACATGAGGAATGCTGTGTCCCAATCAAATAGGAAATAATCTGTCATGACACTCTGTCACATGTCACTGTACTGAGATGTGAAGGATAGCTACCTCTACTCTTCAATGAGTAAATTTTGCCTCCTCCGTATTTGGAAGTTCATCTAACATAATTTCTTTATATCATTTTATTTTATTTGAGATGGTCTATTGGTTTGGAACAAGAAGCAATAATTGTGATTTGAAGTTTGTTCATGGAAGATAATGAAACTGGAAAATTACATCCACTCACTTTCAAAAAAAATTAACTTTCACTGCATATGATAGCCTAAAGGTTGATACATGGAAAAATTGTATGTATTTGAGTAATATTGTAGTGTCATGAATAATTGTTTCTGACACTAAGATATCTTTGACCTGAGAAGTGACAGGTAAATATCACCTCTAATTAATATATCATTATAACTGAAGTAAGATTTTATTAATACTGTATCACATTTCATGTAACTGACCCAATTACATTTTTCTTTCTCAATAGCGCACATGAACAACATGACAACAATATCTTCATAACTGTATGGACAAGGCAATCATGTTTAATATTTGTAACACAGCCCTTTCCACAAGGTCGGAGGATATCTCCACGTGCAGTATTCATCAGACCAGCAGTTCCTAACCTTTTTGAACTCATGAACCCCTTCTACAATGATCTGATTTGGCTGAACTGATGACTTTTAAAGATGCATACAGTTCACATGCATAAAATCTAATTACAAGTAATCTTAAATTAACTTAATCCTTAACGGTTAAAACCAAAAGTTACTCACGTTATGACTGAAAAGTTACACAACGTGTAGGCCCAATTGCAATAATAAACAAAAGTTTTCATTATAACTACTCATCCCTTCCTTGGAGTTTAGTGAAAAGGTGGTGCATCCTTTCAGTGGCACAGAGCTTAGAAGTAAGGAGCCACCGAAGTTCAATAAAGTTTCAAATCACTTTCAGCACAAAGTCTTCTTCTGTATTTATTTTTTAAATAGGGTTATGAAGAAAATGACTTTTCATACAAGTATGTGGATGAAAAGGTAATAAAGCCGTTATGGCTTTATTCACTAACATTGGGAACTCCTTTAAACTTAACCAATTTATAACTTTTCTATAACTGAAAACCAGTGGAAATTTCAAGAAGCTGCTCTTTTTAAATTATGCTTAATGTGGATTCTAAGATTGTAGGCTCTCAGAAGAGATTCCGAATCCAATTGTTATTATTGGAAATAGCAAGGAAATATTCTCTGAAAGTTTTTCCAAGACCCTTCCAATATTTTTTCACCATGTACTTGACATTTTCGTCCAAAGTAAGATGATTTCCCACCAGGAAGTCATGAAGCGTATCAAAGCACTCAGTTTGATTCCTATTAAAACACATTTCTCAAACATTAAGTTTTTTAATGAACGATTTGACGTAATCTTGCACAATATAAATGTTTATATTTGACCCCTAGAGAGATAAGTTTAAACTTTTAATTTTTGAGAAAATGTCTGCCAAATAATCTGTAGTCTGTAACCAGATTTCATCTTCCATGCACTTTGGCGAGTGAAAAAAAATATAAAGTTCATCTTTCAGCTCATGCAGTCTGAAAATAGTTCTACCTCAAGACAAACACTCAATTTCAGTATGAGACAATAAACACTCACAAATGCTTCCCATTTCCTCACAAAGCACTGTGAAGATGTAGTAATTTATTGGGCAAGTCTTAAAATTAGTTACTTGCACTGCATGCTTGTGTTTAGAAACACGAGCCTGCCCATGAATGCAGCAAAGTGTCCAAAAAGTGTTCGGCACTACTGATTTCACTTTGGCAACAAACCCAGCATAACACCCTGTTGTAGGTTTTGCACCATTCTCTCTTTTAAGGGTCTGCACAATAATAGTCTCTTTCTACAGATTCCCCATTAATATAATGGACGAAAAGTAACAAAAGGGCTAAATGGCAACATCAGTTGATTCGCAAAAGAGAGGACTAGCACGAACTGTTTCCAAAATTTCACTTTAAAACATAATTTGACATGTCTTTAATCCAGCATTTGATTGTATTGTCGGACAAATACCGTATTGACATTTTTTGTGGGAGATTCTCCAAGCACGCATTGTACTACATCGTTCATTCATGGCTAACTGTATTGATGGACAATGGTACCATACTGATTTTTTTTGGTGAAAGATTCTCCAAGAATGCATTGTACTACAGCATTTATACATGGCTGCACTAAATCTTCAGCTATTAAATAAGGTTTTGCAGTTTTAGCAGTTCTGTAGCTAATGCAATACAATGCATCAAGGGCATTCTAATTTTCACTTTTTGCAGCAGATACAAAAGTAGTTAAATCATTTTTCCACTTGTTATCTTTTAGTCTTTATGCGACTGGGTGTTTAGTTTCTAAATGAAATTTAAGTAGGGAAGGCTTCAGACCACTGTTAGCAAAAATGTCACCTATTTATGAAAATCCAAACCTAACGCAATTATCATCATACTTTCTTTTCTTTACACACAGTTCACATTTGTCAGATTAACACACATCAGTAGGAGCTGAATAACCTGTTGACACAACACTATCTTGCGGTTTTGTTAAACTGTATTTCCCTTTCAAACTTCCACTTTTCAACGACTTATTCATTTTAATGTGAATGAGAATGATTCTGATACACTATAGACAACTTTCTCCATTCAACACAAGGAAAGATCACGTAGGCTATTGAAAATCAAAGGCCTGAGACCCACATAACCATTCTCCAGTGCTGTCGTGTACTGTTGTTAGTATTGTTAGAACACAAAGAAGTTGGCAGACCGAATTTCCATTGTAGTGAAATCAAACGAATTCCTAACATTGATACAAAACTTTAAATTATAAATTCATGAGAAATACTAATTTATTGTGGAAATATCAGGATAAATTCCAGTTTATGAAAATGCCACAGAAACTGAGGGAACAGTAACAGGCCTAACCTCAACACCAGCCATTATGGAAAAAGAGTTTATGTAAACCCCTTGAAATATTTTGCAAACTCCCTGGGGATTCGTGAACCACAGGTTGGGAAACAATACATTATACAATAAATTACAGGCTACTGGTAATTTTGTGATCTGTCAAATACATTTGACTGTGTACATCACAACACCATTTTAAATAAATCAGAATATTACGATGTAAAAAGAAATACTGCATAAGGGTACAAATCCTATATCTCTGCAAGGAAACAAAGTGTGTGAGGAAAGAGACATGTATGAAGCCAACAGGCATCATCCTGCCGGGAAGTAATTACATGTGGTGTCCCATAAGGTTACGTCTCAGGGCTCTTACATTTTCTTGTGCATATCAATTACCTTCTATTTGTAACATTACCTGGTGGCAACTTTGTTTTGTTAGCAGATGACTCAAACATTAGAATAATTAGCAAATAAAGTATAGCCTTAGAAAGATTGGTTAATGAAATTTTCATGGATATTAATAAATTTTCCCTAGACAATTCTTAGTCACTGAACTTTGAAAAAACACACTACATGCAGTTTAGAACTTGTAAAAGTATTCCCACCTACATCTGCCTTTAATATGGTGACAAGACAGCTTCACAATGAGTTAAACCATAACAAAAATGCTGACTTTGTGGGGTGTGTAAAGAGATATAAGAATACATTTAAA
Organism: Schistocerca americana; assembly: GCF_021461395.2. Classification (NCBI taxonomy): domain Eukaryota; kingdom Metazoa; phylum Arthropoda; class Insecta; order Orthoptera; family Acrididae; genus Schistocerca; species Schistocerca americana. Next base: position 242,557,297 of record NC_060122.1, read on the forward strand.
AAAGTCGTACAGGCAGCAAAAAATTTGGCTAACAACATGTATATTAGTAAACATGAAAATAAATCAAAGGCAATTTTGGGTGTCGTCAAATCTGAATTGGGAGTAAAGAAAAAGTGCCAAGAAAGTGTCCAAATTAAAATTAAAAATGATATAATTATAGATCCTTTTCAAATGTCAAACTGTTTCGACGATTTTTTCATAAATGTGGCAAAATCAGAATTAGATATCACAGCTCATCAGAGCAAGGTAGACGTCAACTTCATAAATATAACACAAAATGCAAGCCTTAAATCATTCAAAAGTCTTATGCCAAAAGATGTGGAAGATGCTATAACATCTTAAAAAATCAGTTGGGCATGATGAAATTCCAACCACTGTAGTCAAGGCTGTTTATAACATCAATTCTCAACCATTGGCTAAAATTATTAATCAGTCATTTGAGGAAGGATATTTGCCGGATGTATTAAAATATGCTGAAATACGACCATTGTTCAAGAAAGGCTCACCAGATGACATGGGAAATTACTGCTTTCTTTCCCTGCTGCCCGTTTTTGCTAAGGTGTTAGAAAGGACTGTTGCAAAACCTCTTGAAAACTTTCTTGCAGAAAATGATATTATAATTAAAAATCAATTTGGATTTCAAAAGGGCAAAAATACAATAAATCCTATCAGGGAATTCACTGGAAAGATAAGCTCTGCTTTAGACAAAGGTAAAAAGGTCAAAGGTATTTTTTGTGATTTGACCAAAGCTTTTGACAAAGTCAAGCATATGGGATCGTGGACAGGGCATTACAGTGGTTCAAATCTTATTTATCTGAAAGGAAATAATGTTATTCTAAATTCAAATGAAAAAAAAAAAAAAAATCATTCTTGGACTGGAAAAAGATTTGTACAGGGGTCCTGCAGGGCTCAATTTTAGGGCCTTATCTTTTTCTACTGCACACAAATGATTTACCTTTAAGCATTGATGTTCACTCTGGTTTATTCGCAGATGACACCTCGGTTTTAATTGAAAATGACAATTTAGAACAAATTCATGATACTGTGGCAAATATGATGGGAAACCTAGAATTATGATTTCAGCAAAATTGGATTAATACCCAGTGTCACAAAAACACAATTTATGCAGTTCAGTGCTAAAATATCATCAGCATCTCCAATAAAAACAGTTTACAGCGATCAGGAAATGACTGAAGCAAGTTATGTAAAATTTCTAGGTCCAAATCTAGACAAAAATTTAAACTGGAAGACACAAGAAAACTTCTTAGCAAGCAAAATGCAATGAATGTCTTATCTGGTTCCACCCTTATGGACACCAGGAAAATAGTCTACCATAGCTACATTGAAACTATAATTCGATACGGAATAATTTTCTACGAACAGCCCAAGATTACCTACACTCTAAAAGAGAATCATAAGAAACGTGTTTAGTCCAAAAAAAAAAAACATTATGTCACCCATTATTTAAAAAATTAAAAATACTAACCACTCCTTCTCTGTACATCTACAGAATTTTTATTTTCATATATAAAAATCAAAACTCACTTCACAATTTTCATTTCAACGCTAATAACAGTACTCGTCACAGAGTCAGTTTCAAACTTCCCTCTCATAATTTAAAACTTTACGCTCAAACACCACTGTACACGGGATTAAAAATTTACAATAAATTAAATAACACAAATCTGTTAAACATGGAGTTTGACCCACTAAAAAGATTGGTATTTAATACACTAGTGGAAAAATGTTACTATCCAATTGAAGGATTCATGCAGGACAGTTTGGCAATTTGAAAAGGAAAGAAATAACGAAGGTTATGTATTCTATAATAAATTATTAATATATTGTATAATTTGTATTGCAAGCTGCAAAATGACCATAAGTGTTATATATTTTGTTGTTAAATTGTTCATGTGAGGCACACAGTTCCAAAATCCACCTTATACTTTTTTGCAAATTTTTCAGGAAATGAAAAAAAACATTTCTTGCTCACCTTCAATAAAATAAATGTATTTATTCATGTTTATTGTATTGAGGTAGTTACATATATTGATATATCTGAAAGCTGCATACAATTCGTGACATGTAATGAAGATATTTACAAATTAAGATTGGATAAGACATGTTTTGGAACTCAACATTGGATAAGGAGGGTTTTGAAACTGTCATCATGGATAAGGATGGGTTTTGCAAACATAGCTAAAACTTAATAATATCATTTTCATCATTAATTGGAATTATTATTGACATTATTTTATTATTTATGTTATTTGAAATCACAAAATATTTCAGACATTGTATATAAAAATATGAAATGCCAATAATTAAACTCAATATCAATCACAATGTAACAAAATTTTCCAAAAATGACAAGTCAATGTTGCACAATACACATTACTTTCCTACATATTTTTAAAAGTGTAATAATGTGTATCCATACAATAATCTAAGTTCTGATTTAACAGCAAGTCATTAATATTCTGAAGTCAGTGTCATATTCATTTTTCCCTTCATCTAGCTGTTCAGCAAAATGTTCATTCTCTGCATGTTCCTTTTTCATCAGGCTGCAATACAAGATGAGGTCCTCATTACTTTGCCAAATCATTTCGAGAACATTTTATCGATATCCTTTAATTTTTTGGGTTTTAGTTGCACACCTTTTGGTAGAGCACTTACAGTAATATTGTCAATTTTCTGATGTTTCCTCAAGAGAGGGCGGAAAACACCAATGTCACATCTATAACAAGGCTCACCTCTAACCAAAACTACAGACTTGCCTTTCTTGAAAATAATAATTTTACACTGGTGAAGTCAGAAATGCCATCGACTAGGAGGTTTATTTATTTGAGATACACCATGTTTCCAGTTTTGTATGGGGAAATCACTTCCCAGCCTTAGAACAGCACCTCTTTCCTCAGACAGTTCAATATATTCTGCAGGATCCACAATGAAATTTATTTTCCGCACCTTCTTCTCTATTCCTCCAACTACACAGTCTGGAGGCAGGAAAGAATGTCCAACAACAGGAAATGTTGGAGGTACTTCCTGAATGTTTTGGAGATTCAAGCTGCAACCAATAATACAGCATTCCAACCATTGCAGAGTTCTTATTTCGGCCAGGGCATCCGTCTGCATACAGTTCAACAGTTGTAACCTCCCATAGATTAGGATGGTTCATGTGGTAAAGTGGAAACAATTTCATTGCATCCTTTGGGGCATTCATGTTCGAGCCAGTTAGAAATATTAACCATTTCTTTGTTCTGAGCAGATTTTGAGCCACCTCTGCAGATTGTCAGGTTATATGAATATAACAGCCTGGAGTAATATGCCGCTTGAGCTGTTAGCTTGGGTGAGACCATATTCTTCTGATGGTTGAAAGAAAATCTGATCACTGCTGACTCTTCTTTCTGTAACAGGGCTTTAAAAGCAGCTGCTTTGAGCTTATGCACACAAAATTGTGCAATTGCACATAACTGTTCTTTTGGTGGTAGATGGACTGACTTCATTTGCAGGGTGAGAAATTGACATTCAGAACATACATCAGTAACTGGTTGTCTTGAAACTAATATCATAATCAGTCAGAAGAAAAACAGTCAGAAATATATTCTTCAACTGACCTCAAAAACACCCATTTAGTCCCTCTCCCACCACCATGAAAACAACATCAACACACCGAACACTATAAACAACATGATGCTCCCCACTCTCAAGCTTCACATTACCAAACCGATATGCACTGATTTCTACAACACACACCCAGCCGCTCCCCCAAGATGCTCTATACTTAACAAAATTCACTGTACACTTCATGCCAAAACAAATACCAATCCAACACACACCTACCACTCACACTAGTCTCATGCGTACACGACCAAAGTGGACAATAACAGCACCAACAGTAAGTCACCAACACAACATAACGTAAGGCCAACCTGGATTCCTCGAGCCAGGAACCTCTTCTAACATACCTCCAAATGTTATCTGGGTGCCACCTCCACATATAGAGGTTCCTGGTCCGAGAGAGTGGGACTCTAGGCTACTTCATAAACTCCCCAACACATTCAGTGAGCAAAACAAGTAAGTGTAGAAATTTTATATGTCCCCCTATGGCAGTAGCATCTAAAGACCAAGTACTAATTATTACTGTGGGATCCATACCAACAAACAAAGGAAAAACACACGAAATTCAATTTAACAAATGAATAAATTGAAAATGATGAACTAATTGCTCAAAAACCGAAAAGATCGATAGCCCATAACTTCTGAAATTGAAATTTACTTACTAGAAAGTCAACAACTATCTCCAAAAAAGCACCGTACAACAATGAAAAACTCTAATGCAACACACTCAAAAACACTTCCAATAAAATCAGAATACCAATAGCACAACACACTTCATCAAAACAATTCAATGCCACTGTACCGTTACTATTAAACAAATTAGAAAAATAAACATCCAAAACTAGAGAGTGCCACTGTTTACTACAACACAACCTCTACAGCCCATTTGGTGGTAGTGGTAGCGGGGTGGTGGTGCTGGTTGGTAGTACTGGTGGTAGCAGTAATCATAATAGTAGCGTTGGTGGTGGCGATGGTGGTAGTAGTAGTAGTAGTAGTAGTAGTAGTAGTATTCATCCATAGACATATCTTGATATTCCAATTTAAGAATAACAAAAGCAAAAATAAAGTAATTCATATCTACAGACATTTGCAGTCCCTCTGGTCTAGCAAAACAAGAGAAAACCTAAATCAGGATGGCTTGATGAAGATTGGAGCCTCCACTCTCCCAAATACAAGGCCACTCTATTTAAAACAGTGTTAGCTCATTCAGTTTACCGCTAGTGTACACTACTGCTTTACAAATAACTTACTTAACAATGGACTTCTTGTTTCAACGATGGTACACACACTATCAGTTGAGTCAATAAAATCTCTCCCAATAGCCTGAGCCCATACCCTACTAAGTGTGTACTCTCCGTCTCTGTTAAAATATTCCTTCCATACTGTGTAGCAGCTACAGGCAACATAGGGAAGCTGAAGAGACAAGAACTAAGACCAGTGTTCCGACCCACCTCCAAGATAAGAGATATGTTACACCCCGTTAAAGACAACATGGGTCTTCGAGTTCATGGCATGTATGGTGTCCTCTGTAAATGTGGGAGTATTCGTATAGATCAAACCATTCGCAATGTCACTGAGTGTTGTGCAGAGCATTTACATAACATCAAAGAAAGGGAACATTAGAAGTCAGCCGTGGTATAATATTATTAGAAAAAACAAAGAACTTTGGGTCAAACATCAACTCTGTTATCAAAGAAGTGGCCGAAATTAGAATAAACATCAACAATTTTCACAGAGACTAGGGGTGTATACTTAGTGGGGCATGAGGGCAGACTTTGGACATACTGGCTGCAATGACCATTCCATGCTGAATACACCTGTTCTTGTCTCATTACCAAAGTTAAGCAGATGAACAAAAGCAGGCATAGGCTTGAAGCTTGTGGCAAAAAGTTTTTGGTGCCAGCCGCTCGTGCCATGTGACGTCACACAGTCCCATTGTGGGGCGGAGCCGTTGCTCGACTTGCCTTCTGCCCATGCATAAGTCCGGCCCTCTCTGGAGGGTTCCAGTTGCTGCCATTACATCTATATAAGCATAACACTGTCAGCCCCAGCAGTCAGTGATTTCAACTCCTAATGACGATGGTGAAGACAGCCGTTGAAAGCTTGAGTGTTTTACTCAAAATGATACGGCTTGTAAATTGAGAAGACTTTATTGAAGCACACCACCTCAAAAGACTCCCACAACACAATTATTTGATCTCAGGACAATTTGCACCACAACTTCCCATTTGCTTTGATAAACTGAATCAACATTCATCCATAATGAGTGAGCTGTTGAGATCAGGAGGGTAAGGTGTTAGTATTACAGACTACATAGCTTTGGGAGTATATTTTTCCAGAAAAGGAAAAAAAAAAATATAGCGTAAAATGTTATATGGAATGCTACATTTTTTATTATTTATTTGTGTTACATTTTTTACCAAACCCCTACTCTTGTGTTATTTAGGTTATCCTTCAATGTATACAATGTACTGTTTTGTAAAATTTTTTGTTTATTTATAGACGCAATCACATGTTCATGACACAGTCATAACCGGTTTCGGCCATACAATGACCATCTTCAGATTCTAAAGGCAGCATACACTGAACACAGGTTTGTATTTTTTAGATTGACAATGCATGAACCTGTGTTCAGTGTATGCCGCCTTTAGAATCTGAAGATGGTTACTATGTGGCCGAAACAGAATCAATCACGCACTCCACAGACAAAATGTCATTTTCTCCAAAATGTATTGTTTAAAAGGAATGTTTTACTGCCTTTTCAAATAAGTTTGTGTTAACAATTTCTTTAATCTCATTTGGAAATTTATTGTACAGTTTTATTCTCCATAGTAAATGCTGTTTTGGCTTTTATGCTTATCCTTTCTTGGTAAACGGAAGTTCATTCTAGAGCTTGCTCCATGGCCATTGATGGAACTGTTTGCATAGTAATGATCAATGTTATTTTTCACATGCACAACTGATTGGTAAATGCACTCACATGGTACAGTTAAAATCCCCACCAGTGTTTTGAACAGATTTTTACAATGCACACATCTACATTACTTTTGGTTATTATTCTTAAGGCCCTTTTCTAAAGTTTGAAAATCACATTCATGTTTTGTGCATTTCTTCCCTAGAAAAGGGTGCCACAGCTAAGAAGTAATATTGTCGCAGAAGAAACTAAGTAGCACCATGGTGTAGTGGTTATGATACCAAGCTGTTGCATGGAGGGTTGTAAGTTCAAAACTTACCTGGATTGTACAATTTTAATTTCTGTATTCGGTTCGAATACATTCTAGAAGTATTCACAAATGTCAAGAAGCATTGTACTGGAATGTTCTGTAGCTGTATACATACTGAATGTTTTCTGGCCAGAGGCAGTTCGCTCCGCACTCTTGTATGTGCAAGTGCTGAATAAACCTTCGTTAAGTGAAGTTAAGTAAAATCAAATAAGGGTAATGCAGGAGTAGGTTTAATAATGAATAAAAAAATAGGAGTGCGGATAAGCTACTACCAACAGCATAGTGAACGCATTATTGTGGCCGAGATAGACACGAAGCCCATGCCTACTACAGTAGTACAAGTTTATATGCCAACTAGCTCTGCAGATGATGAAGAAATTGATGAAATGTATGATGAGATAAACGAAATTATTCAGGTAGTGAAGGGAGACGAAAATTTAATAGTCATGGATGACTGGAATTCGAGAGTAGGGAAAGGGAGAGAAGGAAACATAGTGGGTGAATATGGATTGGGGGAGAGAAATTAAAGAGGAGGCCATCTGGTAGAATTTTGCATGAGCATAACTTAATCATAGCTAACACTTTGTTCAAGAATCACAAAAGAAGGTTGTATACATGAAAGAATCCTGGGGATACTAGAAGGTATCAGGTAGGTTATATAATGGTAAGACAGAGATTTAGGAACCAGCTTTTAAATTGTAAGACATTTCCAGGGGCAGATGTGGACCCTGACCACAATCTATTGGTGATGAACTGTAGATTAAAACTGAAGAAACTGCAAAAAGGTGGGAATTTAAGGAGATGGGACCTGGATAAACTGACTAAACCAGAGGTTGTACAGAGTTTCAGGGAGAGCATAAGGGAACAATTGACAGGAATGGGGGAAAGAAATACAGTAGAAGAAGAATGGGTAGCTCTGAGGGATGAAGTAGTGAAGGCAGCAGACGATCAAGTAGGTAAAAAGATGAGGGCTAATAGTAATCCTTGGGTGACAGAAGAAATATTGAATTTAATTGACGAAAGGAGAAAATATAAAAATGTAGTAAATGAAGCAGGCAAAAAGGAATACAAACGTCTCAAAAATGTGATCGACAGGAAGTGCAAAATGGCTAAGCAGGCACGGCTAGAGGACAAATATAAGGATGTAGAGGCTTATCTCTCTAGGGGTAAGATAGATACTGCCTACAGGAAAATTAAAGAGACCTTTGGAGAAAGGAGAACCACTTGCATGAATATCAAGAGCTCAGATGGGAAAGCAGAAAGGTGGAAGGAGTATATAGAGGGTCTATACAAGGGCGATGTACTTGACGACAGTATTATGGAAATGGAAGAGGATGTAGATGAAGATGAAATGGGAGATATGATACTGCGTGAAGAGTTTGACAGAGCACTGAAAGACCTGAGTCGAAACAAGGCCCTGGGAGTAGACAACATTCTATTAGAACTACTGACAGCCTTGGGAGGGCCAGTCCTGACAAAACTCTACCATCTGGTGAGCAAAATGTATGAGACAGGCGAAATACCCTCAGACTTCAAGAAGAATATAATAATTCCAATCCCAAAGAAAGCAGGCATTGACAGATGTGAAAATTACCGAACTATCAGTTTAATAAGTCACGGCTGCAAAATACTAACGCAAATTCTTTACAGACGAATGGAAAAACTGGTAGAAGCTGACCTTGGGGAAGATCAGTTTGGATTCCGTAGAAATATGGGAACACGTGAGGCAATACTGACCCTAAGACTTATTTTAGAAGCTAGATTAAGAAAAGGCAAACCTACGGTTCTAGCATTTGAGGACTTAGAGAAAGCTTTTGACAATGTTGACTGGAATACTGTCTTTCAAATTCTGAAGGTGGCAGGAGTAAAATACAGGGAGCGAAAGGCTATTTACAGTTTGTGCAGAAACCAGATGGCAGTTGTAAGAGTCGAGGGACATGAAAGGGAAGCAGTGGTCGGGAAGGGAGTGAGACAGGGTTGTAGCCTCTCCCTGATGATGTTCAATCTGTATATTGAGCAACCAGTAAAGGAAACAAAGGAAAAATTCGGAGTAGGTATTAAAATCCATGGAGAAGAAATAAAAACTTTATGGTTCGCTGATGACACTGTAATTCTGTCAGACAGTAAAGGACTTTGAAGACCAGTTGAATGGAATGGACAGTGTCTTAAAAGGAGGATATAAGATGAACATCAACAAAACCAAAACGAGGATAATGGAATGTAGTCGAGTTAACTCAGGTGATGCTGAGGGAATTAGATTAGGAAATGAGACACTTGAAGTAGTAAAGGAGTTTTGCTATTTGGGGAGCAAAATAACTGATGATGGTCGAATTAGAGAGGATATAAAATGTAGACTGGCAATGGCAAGGAAAGCGTTTCTGAAGAAGAGATATTTGTTAACATCGAGTATAGATTTAAGTGTCAGGAAGTCGTTTCTGAAAGTATTCGTATGGTGTGTATCCATGTATGGAAGGGAAACATGGACGATAAATAGTTTGGACAAGAAGAGAATAGAAGCTTTCAAAATGTGGTGCTACAGAAGAATGCTGAAGATTAGATGGGTAGATCACATAACTAATGAGAAGGTATTGAACAGAATTGGGGAGAAGAGGAGTTTGTGGCACAACTTGACAAGAAGAAGGGACCGGTTGGTAGGACATGTTCTGAGGCATCAAGGGGTCACAAATTTAGCATTGGAGGGCAGCGTGGAAGGTAAAAATCGTAGAGGGAGACCAAGAGATGAATACACTAAGCAGATTCAGAAGGATGTAGGTTGCAGTAAGTACTGGGAGATGAAGAAGCTTTCACAGGATAGAGTAGCATGGAGAGCTGAATCAAACCAGTCTCAGGACTGAAGATGACAACAACAACAAGTGAAGTTAGTGTTTGTCATTCATCTAATTACACCTTCTTCTACATGACATTATTATGGTGGAGGAGCTGGGTATTGGAACCTGTGATAGCACACATTATCAATGACAGTGGCTCCCATCAGGCCATTACAGGGCCGCCATTTACGTGGCGAGAAACCCGAGTTCGAGCCATATTCAACAGATCGCAATCTATCGAAAACAGAAGAAGAAGAGGACGTTATGATGGCAGCAACATGAGACATCATACCGGGTTCTCTGGTGATGATGGTCAAGATCCAAACAAGTGGCTGAAGGTAGGAGCGTGCAGCCAAATTTAACAAATGGGATGACACTGTGTGTTTGGCTAACATATTTTTCTACTTGGATGGCACTGCCAAGCAATGATACGAGAACGAGGAGAAGTTCACAAGTTGGGAAGTATTCCAGGTGGAACTGCGCAAGTATTTCGGTGACACACAACAACAGAAGTCCAAGGCTGAAGATAAATTGAAGTGCAGGGCACAGCGTCCAGAAGAAACATCAGCATCCTACATTCAAGACGTCTTGGAGCTGTGTAAAATAGTGGGTCCTAGAATGAAGGGGAAGATAAGGTTACACATCTCATGAAGGGTGTTGCTGAGGACATGTATCAAGCCCTACTCCTGAAGGAGGTTCCAACAGCAGACTTCATAAAATGGTGCCAGTATATCGAGACAGTGCATAAAAAAAAAAAAAAAAAAAAAAAAATTACACGCAAGAAGTTTGAACGGCTTCCAAACGTATCATGTCTGTGATGGAGGAAGCAACTGATTTCACAAGAGTTCTTCGCCAGATAGTGACAGAGGAAGTTCAGAAGGCACTTGGACTGCACGGCGAGCAAAAAAAGAAGATGGTTCAAGAGGTCATAAGGGAAGAAGTGGAACAGACATAGAACCCAATCTCTCATGCTTCATTTCCCTTCAAAACGGTGAAAAAGTCGAGACCCAGGTGGAGTTATGTTCCTACAATGCCGCATGAGGAACCGGTTGACAATTGGAGGACCCACGTTAACCAACCAGTATGTTTCCACTATGGACAACCGGGACATATGGTGCGCTATTGTCGAGAAAGGTGATGGATATTTTATGATGCCTGCGCCAGAAGACAACAGATGGATCTTAGCCGACGCCAACTCCGGGACGACGAATCTGAACAAAACGATGTGGGTGCAGAATGACGTAGGTCACCATCGCCACAAGCTAGCCGCTAGAGAGAACACTCCACAACACGCCGAACAAGGTCTCCGTCGCCGTTTAGAAGCTCCAGTCAATCACCTAGTCGCCATAACCTGGAAAACTAAAGGGTGCGACCTTCCCTGGATGTGAGTCCACCGAAGAGAAAAATCCTCCGTTGTCAATCACTACACAAATGATAGGAAACTATGTCGATATCCTCATGGATGGCCGGCCAGCCCAAGCTCTTGTGGACTCTGGCGCATCATATTCAGTAATTTTGGAGAAATACCGTCGTCAGTTGCATAAAACCATATTTGTCGACAACAAAACATCTCTGCTGAAGGTGGCTAATGGAAAATATGTAAAACCTACAGGAAGCTGGGCCATTCGTGTGGGTATAAGTGGCCATACACAGCCTTTAGAATTCATCATCTTACAAGAGTGTAGTCATGACGTCATTCTCGGATGGGACTTTTTGAAAGCTTCTCAGGCAATTGCAGATTGTGGTCACTCAAAGATTATGCTAGACGAGATGAGATACTGTGGACAGGAAGATGCACATCCGAGTGTGCAGAGACTGTGTGGTGGTGGTGGTTAGTGTTTAACGTCCCGTCGACAACGAGGTCATTAGGGACGGAGCGCAAGCTCGGGTTAGGGAAGGATTGGGAAAGAAATCGTCCGTGCCCTTTCAAAGGAACCATCCCGGCATTTGCCTGAAACGATTTAGGGAAATCACGGAAAACCTAAATCAGGATGGCCGGAGACGGGATTGAACCACCGTCCAGTGTGCTAACCACTGCGCCACCGCAGAGACTGTGTGCTGGATGAAGTTATCATTCCTGCGGTCAGCACAAGAAGGGTACTGTCATGGGTCATGCCGTGCATCAACCCATGGATCTTATAGTGGAATGTAAGAGAAGCATACCACTAAGGAATAACTTGGTCAACCCAGCCTCTGTTGTCTCGTTTAAGAACGGATTCGGTGAATTGTGAATAGTTAACTGTAGCCGAGAACCGCAGATCCTTCTGTGATGCATGTGTGTAGCAAACGCTGAGCCGTTAATACCTGAACAGCTGAGCGTCATAGAAACATCCCATGCCGAGTCTGTGGGCGAGATTTGCGCTACCACCACGAGACAAGATCTTCTAGCTCGACTATCACCAGATCTCACTAAGGAACAACAGAAGAAGCTACTTGTCATTCTTTGAGAGTTCTCTAAATGCTTCAATCCACAGGTGAAGAGCAAATTAGGCAAATCGACGATGAAGCACCAGATTAGCACTGGAGACCATGAACCAATAAGGCGGAGAGCATAACGCGTGTCGGCAACAGAACGTCGAATAATTCGCAATGAAATAGAGAAAATGATGACGAATGACATCATTCAGCCTTTGCAAAGCCCATGGTCATCATCAGTGGTCCTCGTCAGGAAGAAGGCTGGCTGTTGGCGCTTTTGTGTTAATCAAAAGCTTACAAGGTAACTAGAAAGGATGTTTACCCTCTTCCACGAATTGATGATATATTAGATTGTCTGAAGGTGGCCAAGTTTTTCTCAATCATGGACATGTACTGGGGATGCTGGCGAATCGAAGTAGATGAGGCTGACTGTGAGAAAACTGCATTCATCACCCCTGAGGGCCTGTATGAGTTTAAGGTAATGCCGTTTGGTTTGTGTAAGGCACCAGCAAATTTTAAATGGGTGATGGATAATCTTCTAAGACATATGAAGTGGACGATGTGTCTTTGTTATTAAGATGAGATTATAGTGTTCTCAGAGACATTTGATGAACATATACAAAGACTGAGGGCCATGCTTAAGTGTCTCCAACAAGGTGATCTGAAACTTAATCCAAGAAAGTGTCTCTTTGGGGAAAAAGAAATCAAAATACTTGGACACCTTGTGTCAAATGAAGGTGTCCGGCCACACCCAGAAAAGGTGAGATCTATAACGGAATTTCCTATTCTTTAACGTATTAGAGAAGTGAGAAGCTTCCTCGGATTATGTTCTTATTACGGTCGTTTTATCAAAGACTTTTGTATCAAAGTCAGGCCACTCTAAGAGTTGTTAAAAGCTGATACTAAATTTATCTGGGGAGGTGCTCAACAAGATTCTTTCAATGTGCTGTGAAAAGCTCTGACGACTAACCCTGTACTTGGTCTGTATGATGAGAGAACACCTACGGAACTACACACAGATGGCAGCGGGTATGGGGTTGGTGCTGTTCTGGTGCAAATTTCGGATGGAGAAGAGAAAGTTATAGCCTATGCTTCTAGGACACTTACAAAAGCTGAGAGAAACTACTCAGCTACAGAAAGAGAATGTCTTGCTGTGATCTGGGCCATGTGCAAATTTCGACAGATCTCTATGGAAGGCCATTTACAGTTGTTACAGATCATCATTCACTTTGTTGGTTGACAGGACTCGAGGATCCAACAGGACGACTCGCCAGGTGGGCACTACGTCTTCAGGAGTATGACATTACCATAGTGTACAAAAGTGGAAGAAAACACCAGGATGCCAACTGTCTCTCAAGAAACCCTGTGCAAGACCATCAAGACTTTGATGAAGATAGTGACTGTCTCACTAAACTCCAGAATCTCTCTGCTGAGCAGAAGAAGGACGCCAAGATATCTCAAATTATTCTTGCCTTAAATTGGTCAGAGGATGTGAAGGACAATTTAAGGTAGTTAATAGATTATTCTGCAAGAAAAACTTTGATCCGTTTGGAAAGACGTGGCTACCAGTGATTCCTAAACACATGCGCTTAGATGTTATACAGAAATTCCATGACACACCCGAGGCCGGACATTTAGGATTTATTAAGACATACAATAGAATCTGCAAGAGATTTTTCTGGCCAGGTTTACTTAGGAGTGTCCGTCACTATGCGTTCCACTGTCGAGAGTGCCAGAGGAGAAAGGCAGTTCCTCAGAATCCATCTGGCCGACTCAGGTCAATTCCACCAGCCGAAACACCTTTCCAGCGTGTTGGGATTGACCTCCTTGGACGATTTCCAAGTCTGCTAGTGGCAATAGATGGATTATTGTTGGCACTAATTATATGACAAGCTATGCCATTACAAAAGCCTTGAAACAGCCAAAGCATCCGAGGTAGCCAAATTCATCGTGAAAGACATTGTATTAAAACATGGTGCCCCAAGGTCGTTAATTATGGATCGAAGGCAAGTTTATCAATCGAATCTTGTGACATAGATAAACCGCCGGTGCAACATTACTTAACACATGACGACTGCCTATCATCCGCTAACTAACGGGCTTACTGAACGTCTTAATAAGACCTTGGCCAACATGGTATCCATGTTCATCAATGTTGAGCAGAGCAACTGGGAAGAGGTGCTACCTTTCGTGAAGTTTGCCTACAACACCGCCAAACAAGACACCACAGGATTTACACAATTTTTCCTGGTGCATGGGCGTGAGACGACTACGACGATGGACACTGTGTTTCCGTTACATCCTGATGACGTGGACGACTACATTGACCAGGTGTTAACCAGAGCTGAGGAAGCTCGGCAGTTCGCTAGACTCCGCACGCTGCAGGCTCAAGAAAACGATCGTCGAAGGTATGATGTGAGCCACTGCCCTGTTGTCTACCAACCTGGTGACCTCACCTGTATCTTCACTCCTGTTTGGAAGGTTTGCCTCTCTGAGAAGCTCCTCAGGCGCTACTTTGGACCTTATAAGGTTGTAAGACAGTTGTCTGATGTTACTTATGAAGTTGAAGATTTCGAACCCCAAACAAGACGACGAAAGATCAGAGAAACGGTCCACGTCCTTCAAATGAAGCCCTATAAGGATCCTGCAACCCAGAGTAAATTCGAAGCTCTAGTGACAGGCAACAAGTGGAAAGGCGACAAAGAGCGTAGTGGCAAAAGAAGTTCTAAGGAGATCATCGCCAGGGTGAGAATCAGTCACCAGAAGTCGGAGTATGCAGGACCAATGACTCGTTCCCAGACTAGGACGATGTAATACCGAGACGCTGTTCTCTTAAGGAGGGAGCAATGTCGCAGATGAAGCTGAGTAGCACTGTGGTGTAGCGGTTATGATACTAAACTGTTGCATGGAGGGTCGTGAGTTCAAACCTTACCTGGACTGTACAATATTAATTTCTGTATTCAGTTTGAATACATTCTAGAAGTATCCACAAATGTCAAGAAGCATAGTACTGGAATGTTCTGTAGCTGTACATACACTGTATGTGTTCTGGTCAGAGGCAGTTCCCTGAATGAACCTTTGATAAGTGAAGTTAGTGTTCGTCATTCATCTAATTACACCTACATGACAATATATAACTAACAGACACTGGCTGTTACAAACTGATGAGAAGACACTAAGGACCTAACATGCTGATGACATTTGGTCTTGTTGATGGTGTTGAGACAGCAACCAGCCACAAATATATTTTAAGTTCCTTTATTGAAAGGGTACCGTTACCGGTTTCAAATCTTTACAATTCACCATCAGATGGCTTTCATGCTTTCATTAGAACATGTGGTACATTTTTTACTGATTAGCTGTCCTAAAATATAAATAATACATAATTATAAGCATGTCACACAGATCGTTGCATTACAGGCTTGTATTGGGATGCGACTCATGTAAAATGCCGGTTTGGAGTACATGTTTCCATAGTTTTCATCCAGCAGGCGGCGTTCGTAGTTTTCGCCATTTTCCCATTATTGCACACATAAACTTGTATAATTAAGCACTTCAGATCGGTCACTGAATACATTTCCACCAATTCCTACCGTTGCACATTTTGTCTGCAAGTATCTTTGTGTGTTTACACTGCTTCAACAGATAATTAGTACTGATTCTTAAGAATTTTGTGTGTTACACAATCCATAGAGATTTCACACATAAATATAATTTAACAGTGTCATTTTCCCGCTTGATATTGAAGTACAGGGCATTGCTTTCTTTATGCCTGATGTCACTTTATTGCTTACACTAACCAATTGTACAGTTCCTTGAGGGTCTCATTTGCTTTCTCTGCAAGGAGTTTTCTTGTTTTCTCAGTGACTGTGACAGTGCTGTCATCAGCAAAGAGAATTTTTTTCTGTGACAAACACTATTGGGAAAGTCACTGATGTACATCAGTAACAGTATTGGTCCTAATATGCTACTTTGAGGAACTCCTACATTAAGTGCTTTACTAAGGGTTTAAACTTATCTCAGATATGTGTTATCTCTACTCTTTGTACCCTCATCTGCTACATATGTCATGAGCCACTGCTCTTATTCCCAACGCATTTAGCTTACGCATCAGTATTCAAACATGCCACAACTCCATGACATCACACAACACCCTTACCACACATGCTAAAGCTGACAAGTGGAATTGCAACGATCAGCAGACTCAATTTTTTTAGTACACGAGAAAGAGGAACATCAAAAAGCCTAGCAACAAATTGAAAATTACCAGATTAGACAGGCACTGCATTGGTGATACTGAATACTAGTAAATGAACGAAACCACTTACCAGCAGCACTCGGACACAGGTCATGCCACATGTGATCTGACAGTGATGGGCAATGCACTATTCACTGTCATGTATGAACACCTCACTGTCCTGCAACAGATTCCCAGTTCTGCATTAATGTTTCACCAAAATACCACATCCACGGATTTTCATACAACTCAAAGAATACTGAATTGTCACACTGACATGAGAAGCATCTGACAGCTTAAATATAAGTAGGACATATATGAGGTCCAAACAGTTGCCTACCTCGTAAAACAATTGTACCCTGTATGATCATCTTTACGAAGAAATATTTACAAGTGACATCATGAAGCCATCAATTTTATGTTCTGTTACAACGTGCTACATGGGTATAGAAAGGACTGGCATTGTTGATGCCTAATACAACCAGCCACAAATTTGTGGCTGATTGCGTTTCTCACCAACAATCATTAAGGCGGAGTTGAAATGATTTAGCACAGAACAGGGTCGCCATGTGTAACGTTGTTACATTTTTTGCGGTCGTGATGAAGGTAAATCTGTCAGTGTGACCTACAGACCTTTCCAGAAGGTACTGGAGAAATATATCGAGCTTTGCCCTAAACTCTGATTTTAACTTTTTGGCTAATTGTCCAGGGAAAATAATGTTACGGCATCTACTTCAGTCACCGTACCTCAGTATTCTGGAGCATCTCATGAAACACATACAAAAAAATAAACTGTCGAACAATGCATCTACTTCTATCAATACCAAAACACGAACATGGAAACGATTGAATGAGGTTTCTTTCCAATTTCTCTTTTCTCCATTTTCTGCACAAAACAATTCCTCTACAAATCCCAAGTATATATGATTCCTATCTCAGTCTTCATGCTGAATTTTTAACTGTCATGATTATCCGACTACGTCAAACCAATTGTTAATATTTGACATTAAATTAATCATATTTGTGTCACGAAAAAAGAGGCGAAACAGACATTACCAATCAATCAACAATTCTCGTGAATAAGACTCCTGCAATTAGACAACAAAAGGTGAAACGTAACATGTTTAAACACTACCTACTCAGAAGTATATCAATAATAATAATACTTCCTCACTTACGTTTGTTTTCAAACGTGCAACATGTCAAATGATCACCCTCTAAAGTGTCTATCGATTACTGCAATGGAAATCGACTAATCGATATATCCACTAGAAAATCCATCTTACCTCCATGAGAAAATCCATCTATAGAGCAAACTTGTCTATCAAATGCGCCCTTGTCTAGCCGCATATTTGTCAAACCAGCCAGTACACGTAGAAACAATTTTTCAGCTTAACCTCACTTTCAAGCAGACGCTGTTCGCGTTCGTGACAGTAGTGAGAATGGCCACAAGAAAAACGCATACAAAGCATTGACTTGGCACTGAGTTTAAAGGCAAAGAAGAATGGCTTGAAATGAGGGAGACATTTATGGTTCAAATGGCTCTAAGCACTATGGGACTTAACATCTGAGGTCATTAGTCCCCTAGACTTAGAACTGCTTAAACCTAACTAACCTAAGGACATCACACACATCCATGCCCGAGGCAGGATTCGAACCTGCGATCGCAGCAGCCGCGTGGTTACGGACGGAAGCGCCTAGAACCGCTCGGCCACCTCTAGATTAATCCATGAAAAATCTACTAAAGAATTATTGCTCTCAGAGCCCTATGATTACTTCTACCTTCTTCGAATGAAAGATGAAATATTTAAAACACATTTAAAATGTTGTTAAGACCCTAGTAAAAGAGCAAACTTGTCTGTCAAATTCGCTCTTATGTAGCCACGGATGTGATTAACAAGCTCTTGCAAGTAGCAATAAAGCTTCTCAGTTTTGAAGCAGGCGCTTTTCGTGTATGGTATGCTCTATTTTGACACTAGTGGGAACGGCTTCAAATGCACATAAAACATTTCCAACATTGATCCTGGCACAGTGTGTAAAGGAGAAGAAGAAAACTAGACACTGGTCCAGGGACAGCTTTAACATAAAAGAGAAATATACAGATGAAAACCTGTTAAAGGAAGTGTTTCACTGAGAACCTCATGAGCACATCAAATTTTTGCGGATGGACAGTGGAACTTCCATTCATTTAGTGGTGTTCGTGTATAAATAAAAGATAATTCTGATGTTTGTTCCCTGCATGTTAAATTATTAAATTGCAAGCTCGTTACACACGGAACGCATTAAACCGTATTTGCAACGGGGTATTTATCGCCGTTTCCTGTGGCTGCCATCAATAAAGTCGTAGTCTGGTTTCATCGTCCTAAGTACACGCAGGTTCTGATGGTCGAACGATAGTCTCCACAGCTTGTACCGACAAAGTGGTGACCACGACGTGATTTACCTGCGTAATATCATTTGGTTAACTAACGCTTACGGAAGAGATTTACAAAATGACTGACACGAATCCCGCCGTGTCACTATTGCCTGTAACATCACCACCTTCCTGACCACACAATCCAGTTTTGTGGTTTGCGCTGTGGAGGCCAGTTTCTTTCCGTTCTGGAATTTCGGCGAACGGTATTAAGTTTGCGCTGGTAGTATCTCAATTAGACC
Organism: Schistocerca americana; assembly: GCF_021461395.2. NCBI lineage: Eukaryota > Metazoa > Arthropoda > Insecta > Orthoptera > Acrididae > Schistocerca > Schistocerca americana. The sequence goes on from NC_060122.1 coordinate 242,576,277, forward strand.
ACCAGTACGCCGCGGAAGTTTATGATACAATTACTTCGCTACCAGAGCCGAATTGATCCGGCGAGTGTTGCATCAGTAGGGAACTACAGAAAATTCCTAACGCTTTTTCTAATGCATCTTTTCTCAAATGTCATTCCCATAAAAGGGATCATTAAACTAGGCATGGCATGTACTTAAACAACAAGGGAAAGCGATTATGTGTCGTCAAATTAGAGAACATATTAGTAACATCCCTAAAGGAAACAAGTCACAGACTGCCCTGGAAATGGGAATACAAGGACGTCCAGGTGCTGAAAATGTAAAGGAGAAAAATAACTTGTCAGTCGGAGTACAAATCCAAACGCAAGGTCCATCTAAAACACTCTCGTATGCTGAGCTTGCGATTTCACCTGCAAGATTAACGTCATTTGAAGAAGAAAAAGATGTAACATCTACAAGAAAAACGGAAATTCCACATGCAGCAAATGGGAAGAAATCTTCATCAAGCAATCCAAATAAAACGTTGTTGGGCAGAAAAAAATGCTGACCCTCCTTTACGTCACAACGATTTTTTATGTGTAGGCCTGAAGTAAAAGAAGGGACAACGGTAGGTAGTGACAAGTGTTTTCTCCCTCCTGTCTCAAGGTAGACTCCAGTGGATTCTCAGTCAGGACAGCACTAATAGAATAGAAAAGCAAGAGGAAGGATTCTCTTTCTTTCATCAAAAGCATAAGAGGCCTCTCAAGCAAAACAGACCACCGTCTTATTAACATTAATGAAAACGATTGTATAAATAATGCTCAGTTTTTTTGCTTAACTGAGCACCATGTAGGGTAAGTAAAGACAAAGGTGGAGTAGCAATTTATGTTAAGGATAGTGTAGTATACAAAGCTATAGATATTAAGAAATATTGTGTGGAACAATAATTTGAGGCATGTCCTAATGAATAATAACCAATTTCTACACAATAACAGTGCTAGCTGTCTACACGGCACCTTCAGGAGACATAAAAACTTTTCTGTTTATAATGGAACTCCTGCTGTCAGTGTTACATGCAAAGCAAAGGACATTGTAGTTTTAGGTGATTTCAGTATAAAGAATAAAAATAAAATTGGCTTTGAGATTGTGATGACCTTATATAATCTGATATCGGTAATAAACCTCCCAACAGGAATTAGATCTGAGTCCCGAGCTATGATAGATAACATTTTTTTTAGATGTAAGCAGACATCAGAATTATACTGTCAGACAGGTTATAAGTGGGCTGTCAGATAACGATGGACAAATTCTCACTCTTTATGATCTTAATCTGTTCAGAAAACAATTTCCTGAATGGAAGTTCGTAAGAGTAATGAACAAAAAGGCAAAAGAAACTTTCAACCATAGGTTGCAGCAAACGGAGTGGTCTTCAGTATGTAGTCTCGGTGATATGGATACTAAATGTAACTGTTTTATAAATGAATTCTGTGCTCTTTTTGAAGAAATATCTACAAAGAAATAGGTCAGAAACAATGCTTCCAATTCTGTAAGTAAGCCTTGGATTACAAAAGGTATAAAACAGTCATGTAACACCAAAAGATTACCTAAAGATGTAAAAAATGGGAACACTACAGATTATACTGTAAAATTTTAAAGAAACTAATGCAGAAACCAAAACCACTTTATTATGAGAAGAAAATAGATATTCTAATAATAAAAGAAAAAAACAATTTGGAGTATTGTAAAAAAAAAAATGAAACAGAAAGAGATACAACAAGCAAAGAAGATGTAAATAAAATCAGATAAGAAGGTACCCAAGTAGATAATCCCAAAAGTTTGGCTGAGATTTTTAATAAACACTTCCTATCAGTAACTCAACAGATTGTTGATGAAAGCGTAACTCTGTCAAGCTGTATATTCAAACACAATCCCGGAAATGCACCTTAATCCTGTTACTGAAGATGAAATTCAAATAATCATCATGTCTCTAAAAAGTAAAAACTCTGCAGGGGCTGATAATATTTCTAGTAATTTACTGAAATATTCTTCTTTGTGATTAATGGACATTGTCTGTCATATTTTCAATGCTTCACTTCACAAAGGTGTTGTTCACAGTAGATTTAAGTATGCCATTGTGAAGCTCCTGTACAAAAAGGGTGATAAAACTAAATTAAGTAACTATTGGCCTATCTCTTTGCTGACAGCTTTCTTTAAAATTCTAGATAAGCTAATAAATGTAAGAATTAATGATCATCTCATGAAGAATGGAGTTCTCAGCAAGAGCCAATTTGGCTTTCAAAAGGGTTGTTCAACAGAAGACGCAATGTATGCAGTAGCAAATGAAGTATTAGAAATCCTTAATGAGAAAATGCTAGCACTTGCTGTCTACTCGTAATTGTCTAAAGTGTCTGAATGTGTCAATCGCCAGATTTTCTTGCATAAAGCATAATTAATAGGAATAAGTGGTGTTGCAGGCAATTGGCTACAGTTTTATCTCCAAGACAGAAAACAAAAAGTTGCCTTGAATAGCTCAGGTGGAGTATGTGATGTTTCCTCACATTCTGAATGGAGTTCCATTACATGTGGAGTGTCGCAGGGCTCAATTCTTGGGCCACTATTATTCCTGATTTTTATAAATGATCTATCAACATGTACAAGCCTGCTGTGTAAATTTACATTATTTGCTGATGATACCAAAATTTTTATGAGCAGTAGAACATATAGTAATCTTGGGGAATCTATTACTTACATACTCTCAGATGTGGTTAATTGGTTCAAGGTGAATGGTCTCTCATTAAATTCCAGTAAGACCAGCTTTATTTAGTTCTGTACAAAAACAGAAAGAGAGAGAAGTGTGACATTTGGTAATCAGCCAATAGAAAGAATGGAAACAACAAAATTTCTTGGCGTATGCACTGACAAGAAAATGAACTGGTATTCGCATATTATAGATCTCTGTAAGAGGCTTAGCTCTGCTACGTATGCTTTAAGGGTTGTCACTACATGTGTTGAACCTGACATTGCAAAATAGGCATGCTATGTCTATTTTCACTCACTCATTGAATACAGCATTATTTTTTTGGGCAACCAGCCATTACCAAGGAAAGTGTTCACTGCTCAGAAGCAATCTTTAAGAGTTATATGTGGATTATGCCTAAGAGACTCATGTAGAAATAGCCTTCGAAAACTTAAAATACACACAACTATGTGCCAATATGTTTTTCTCTCATGTGTTTTGTCTGTAAAAATATAGAAATATTTCAACCAAATAGTAATTATCATGAGACTAACACATGAAGGAAGAATAACATACACAGCAAGCATAGAAATTTGAGCTTGGCGCAAAAGGGTGTCCACTACACTGGAACAAAATTCTTCAATGCTCTTCCTCCTGAAATAAAGACAGAGATTCACAACAAGAGTATGTTTAAGAAAGCATTAAAAATATTTCTGCTAGCAAAAGCTTTTTACACTCTAGATGAATTTTTAAATAAATAAATTGTAAAATTTTAATATTATATGATACAACTTGACATAATGCCACTAAGAATGTTATTTAATTTGAGCTCTGTATCCGTTTGTGCTCTGTATCTATTTTTCTGTAGTGCTCTAATAATTATAAGAAAATATGTATCGTCTTTTTTCTGTATTGCTGTTCAAAGTATTTACTATATAAATTTTTATATAATTATGTACTCAAATGTCTGGATATTCTATAAGATTATTATATTATATTTGTAAAAAACTGACTCGTTCCACGTCCTTGTGAACCCAACGGAGCTGGACCTATTGAACACCAAATCAAATCAAATCAATCAAATCAAATCAAATCGTCAGGTTGTCACCCAGGAAGATATTGGAGACAGAAAGCCTTCGCAGTACTTATGGCACCTCAGAAGCAAAGTAGACGTGGGCACCATTCCAGACAGCTTACTATGCACAATATAGAGCAGTTGTTTGTCATTGCCTGTCAAAGCAATTATAACTTCACAGTCTAAAACACCCGTGGATGTAGTAGTGGAGTTGATAGATAAAATCCAGGATGTGATGACACCGGCTCCTATCAGCGCAATCACTGCACGGTGTGCTAGCACAATGCTAACTGTTTTGTGTGCAGATTACGGCGCCTTGGTGGCCAAGATAGATCTATTGCCCCACGCGATCTGAGCAATGTCAGAAGCCGGGATCGATACCCTCGACGCTCGTGCAGCAGATAATCAACGATATCTTCCACAGCTGAGCCTGAGCTGCTACGTATCTGCTGGTATATCCGGAAATTAGTGGAGCAAGCACGCAGATTACCTCCCCCCCCCCCTCCCCCTCCCCCCCCCCCCCTGCCAGACTTGTATCTCCTCACCTGTTTGTTATCGTTGGTCTGGCTGAAAATATTTAATAGACACTGGATCCAATTTGTCCATTTGCATACAGACTATGTTGCAATGCAAGCAACCACCCACATTATTCTGTCTGAACGCTGCAAACAACTCATAGCAATGTATGGTAGTCTGCACTTGGAACTAACTGTACCTGGCCTAATGACAAGCCTCCGCATGGGATTTTACCATTGCAGACATCGCCGAACCTATCATCAGAGTGGACTTCCCCACTGATTACAGTCTACAGTAGAACATAAAGTACTCACACCTAGGTGACAACACCACAGGCTTAACAGTGTCCAGATTTCGGCGAGATGAAGCCATTCATACTTCCAAAATAATTCGGATGGAAGACTGCAACAAGGATGCAAAGCTGCTGCATCAGTCTTTGGGTCAACTACATAGACATAGACATGACCGACAGTCCTCCCCCCCTCCCCACGTCTTGCAAACCATGATATTTGCTCCAGATCGCCTTAAAGCGGTGAAAGCAGAGCTCGCGTAGGACTAGTGAAGGTGTAATGTACCTTTCCAATAGTCCCTGGTCCTCACCGCTACATTTGGTCCCAAAAAAGAGTAATGCATGGTGGCCTTGTGGTGATTATAGGGCCCTGAATGCCAGAACAGTACCTGTCAGATATCCAGTACCGTTGTTACGTGACTATCATTATGCATTGAGTGGCGCAGTTATCTTTTGCATCCTCGACTGCGCAGAAGTTTAGACATAGATCCCTGTGGCTGCCACGATACATTCCCAAGGCAGGGATCATTGTTCCTTTTGGACTATTTGAAGCAAATTTATGTCTTTTACTAATAACACCAAGGCAATGTCCTAAACATTGGTAAATGTGTTTTTGGCCAGCCCCAGGAGGATTCACTAGGGCGTAGGATAAAAGCAGCAGAATCTCTCCCACTGTCACAAAGGTAGAAGCCATCATATGGATTTCACACCCAAATACAACCAAGCAATAGTGCTGATTCCTTGGTATGGCAGGAACATGTTATTATCGCCGTCACTTGTCATAATCTGCTGAGTTACAGGAGCCGTCAGTTGCAGCGCTCACTGGCCCAAAGAACAAGGGTAACTCCCCTGTAACATGGACTGATAGCATGTGTGTGACATTTGAAGCAGCCAAATAGAGCATTGCAGACACCATACTACTGGCGCATCTTGAGCTTACTGCACATCTGGCACTATAGTTGATGCTAGCCAGATGGCGATCGGCACAGGGTTGCAACAATGGTTGGAGACACATCGCAACCACTTGTGTTTTTCTTGTGCAAGCTATCGTCCTCACAAAAGCTGTGAACTATCTACGATAGAGAATTTCTGGCCATTTATGAGTCCATCAAATGCTTCTGGCCTCACCTGGAAGCTACAGACTTTATCATCTACACCGACCACAAACCATTAACTTATGCCTTTCACCAGAACAATACGAATGTTCATCTAGGCAACAAAATCAGCTAATGTTCCTCTCACAATTCAGCATGGACATCTGGCTTATCTCCGGCACCAACATTGTGATGGCTGATTGTTTTCCTCAGGTTGGAAGCATGCTTTACTAGCACGATCGATTACGCGAAACTTGTCGCCGCTCAACAATCAGATCAAGAACTACAAGGTCTTTTATCAAAAGGAACATCAGCATTGAATCTCCAATTTATTCAAATTCCTCTGTCAGACACAAAGAATCGTCCTGGAGTCAAATGCTAACTAGTACCACTGGATTGCTACTGCTTATGTAAGGCCAGGATGTGCCTTTAGTTAAAACACATTAACCTGTTCTCTTACAGGACGTGAAAATGTACATGGAAGAGAGCTGTTAACGTCACAGTGTGGAATTTCAAGCTCCACTAGACTATGAAGTATGAAATGAAGAATCTTGAATGTCAGATTTGTACCTCGTAGTGACAAACTTAGTCCATGAGATGCAGCTTCAGTTTTCATCACAAGAAGAACATATGAGGCCCACAAGAAAGACAGGCTGTGGCATGTACATCACAGCATGTGATACTGCATCACAGCACATGACACTGCAGGTCTTATGAGTGCCAGCAGACATCTCCAGCTGAGAGTGAGTATCTATTTCAGACAAATTTAATAATTCTTGATGACATGTTGAAACGCATGCAGGTTCTCAATAACACATGACAAAATTAAGACTTTTAGTCGGTACCTTTTCAATTAAATATTGATTTCCCTGGCCCCTTCATAGAGCTGAGCATTTGGGAGATGTGCCAGACAAGCCAACTACTGTGTCATCACAATTTCGTTGCAGGGCCTATATATCTCTTTGGTGCCACAGAACATAGGAGTCACCATATTGTTTGGAAATAAACACCGATTTTAAAAAAAAATAAATTATAGACTACATGGTATTGATATAGTCTTTCAAAGCATAAGCACATTGAGGATCTCTCAGAAACACATCATTTTAGGTACGATTTGTTATAATAAAATGAAAGGAAACTGCATATTGGTAGTACTGTTGTCTGCTGTGGATTCTGTCTCCTCTGTGGGAACAATGGCATCTGTCATTATTCACCCACTCATATCACCCATCCTAGAATACTGCTCAAGTGTGTGTCACCCACACCTAATAGACTTACGAGGGGATACTGAACATACACAGAAAAGGGCAGCATGAATGGTCATGTCTGTTTGATCCATTGGCGAGTGTGAAAGATATTCTGAGGAAACTGAATTGCCAGACTCTTGAAGATAGATGTAAACAATCCTGAAAAAGTTTGCTTATAAAGTTTCAAGCAGTGACATTAAAGGATGACTGTAGGAATATACTGCTACCTCCTACTTATCACTCCCACAGGGATCGCAAGGACAAGGTTACATTAATTACAGCTCTCACAGAGGCGTTTAAATGATCATTCTTCCCACATTTCATACATAAATGGAATGGGGAAAAAACCCTAACGACTGGTAAAGTGGGGTGTATTTTCTGTTATACACTTCACAGTGGTTTTCAGAGTATAGGTATAGATGTAGATGTAATTAAAGGCTTCCCATATTTGAGGCTTTTAGCATTATAACTTATGTGCTTTGAAATTATACCATTTCAGTGCTACGGCATGATGATGATCTATCAAAACCATGTCATTGTTAGTACAATTTGTCATATTTAAATATAAAATGTATATATGTTTATATATTTCTATATTATTTATTTATATATTAAAATATAAAATAACATTTGTAGAGGCAACTGTTACAGTGCATATCACATAACTGAGGTACTGCAATCGTGTTGAAGCCGTAGCATAGTTAGTAGTATTTATTGCTTATTTATATATTTAAATATAAAGTAATAAATTTGTAGATACAGCTGTTACAATGCATATCACATAACTGAGGTGCTACAGTCTTGTTGAAGCAGTAGCATAGTTAGTAGCATCGTGAACTTGAAGAGCAAGGTAATAAGTTCACATCTAGCTATTTATGATTTTTTTACCTTTTGTTTTAAAACATTTTGCGTCTTTTTTTTATTAATATAAGTATTTTCTGCAGCAGATGATGTTATTTACTATAAGTTAGGTAGTTGCTGCAATTCTCTTTGCATAGGTCACGACTGGGATGTTTCCCCAGTGGTCAGAAATCTTGATGTGTCTGCTGGTATATATCAGAAAGTAAACAGAAGTTGCACACTGGAAGTGTTTGATAGACACACACAAGGATCTGATATCCTGAGGCATTGAGGTGTCTGATATTCTACCAGATATCAGTGTCATTCATGCACAATACTCCAATAACTTGAAATGTTATCTTTGTCAGGTGCTACCTGTGACTGTTCGTCGAATGTAACAAGTTCAGTATTTACACCCAAAGTCCTTCCCCTCCACGGTCAGTTCCAAGAGTTCTGTCTGAATTCTGCTCCTGTGAGGACCAGCCTTAGGCATTCCTTCTTCAGTCAAGGGCATGTGTCTGGGTACTGGTCCGGTCTTCATTCCAGTGTGCCTTGTGTTCTGTTTTGTGTTCATTCCCCATGTCCACACAATCAGTTCTCCTTTTTGTAGAGTTCTGCTGCTGCCTCCATTGTGTTTCCACTAGATCCAGTACACAATCCCAGACTTCAGAGTTGGTTCCCAGTGTCACGATTCATGGGGTTTTTTGTCACCTTTATGTGGTTTTATGTCATCTTTGTCTCTATAGACACTCTTATAATACAGTCCCAATGTCTGGGGGTCTGTGCCGGAACACTCATTTCATCATAGTACAAGGAGTGATGGGTTTCAGACAGTGCTCAGCAATGACAAATCTGGTAGCCTGCCTTAGTCAGACATGACACTAATATTTTTTTTCTTCATCTGATTCCATTGTCCCAGTTATTTGGTCACTGAATGGCATGCTTCTTTGGCAAGGTATGTTATAAATTCCTGCTTTTCCTAGTCCCAGCTCATCTTTCACATTCCCAGCAGCCCTCTCCCATATTTTGATAGGCGGACAAAACTCACTTCATGTTATGCTTCCTGAGAATCCTGCAGATTTTGGCAGAAACAGATTCTGCATAGGGCAGATATGCCACAATTTTTGTTTCATCTTGTTCTCAGGGGTGGCTTGTTATAAATGGCCATTAGTGCCCAGCCCCACCAAAAATTTTGTGATATATTTTTTTCAGTGTTGTAGCAAACAGCTCGAGTGTGACGTGATTATGGCGTAATATGATTGACAGAAATCCGACGTAAGGAGGCCCAGTTCTCTCTGTTGCAGACAACGCAGAGCATATCATACTGCATTCCCCATCTGATTCATCCAAAGCTGAGGGCGAGCAGATTGTGGCCCATAGTCCCCTACTTCATCCACACCAAGCCCCTCGCCAGAGCAGAGCTGTGGGCCAGCAAGTATGGGCCCCGGTGGCGGGGTCACTGCACATGTGCAGTACTCCTCTTCCTCTGCAATCCATCCATGGGATGTGGCCAGCAACAGACGGTTCTTACTCTCTCCACACCCCCAGTTACTTAAACTGCAATTGCAATGATGAGACCAAGCTGTACTTGTTCCCCAACTTCAGCCCTCACTCTAGTTCTACATTGGGACAGCTTTTGTGGGCACTGTGGATGAATCACTTCACCCATACCCCTGTTTCCCTGCAACCCAGCGAATCCCGCTATTCCTGCCACTTTCCCACTCTCTTCCCCTTGCCTACCTGTTCACAGGTCTTCACAATTTTTGGGGCCAGCCACCTTGAGGCCACAGTATCTAACTGTAGCTCCTGTCACCTGCCTTACTGAATTCTTCCTCGCTTCTACTGCCATTCATCAATGGGAAATGTTGAAATCAGCAAACAAGGCCACCTCCTGGTAGTGTCCCATATTTGGGAGCTGTGTGGTTGAAACACGAGTGTTCACACAGTGATTTTAAAATAAATAAACTAAATTGCTTAAAATGCCCTTTCATTTATTAAGTATGGAAAAGAAGCTGGAAATCAAGCACTTAGGCGCACAGCAACCAAAAGATTTCTTGATGTCTAAACTCTGAGGAAAGAAGAAGAGAACTTCCTGAAACAGATGGCTGTGTAAAAAGTCTTGGTTAACAGTGAGTGAAGAGAAACAAAAATTATTTTTCTGTTGCATGTTATTTGGTGATGAAGGCTTGTGGACAACAGTCAGCTGTAAGGATCTAAAGCCTGTAAGTGAATGAATTCAGAAACATGAAGAAAGTGGACTACATCAGAGAATGCTTACATGCACAAAATGTTTGGAAGAATTAACATTGTCACCCAGATTGATTCAGTGTACAAAATGTCAATTCAGAAACACATGAATTAGTTACTAAGAATAGACACATATTAAACAGAATACAAGAGTGCCTGATGTTTCATCAAACACATGAGTTAGCACTAAGGGCTCACAAAGAAAAACTGGAGTCACCAACCTGGAGCCACTTCTTAGATTTGTTAGTTCTTCTAGGAAACCTTGACAGCATGTTAGATGATCACTTAAGGGGAGTTGGAATGCCCTATCATGACAATGTTAAATTTAGTGACTTGACTTCCCTGTATTTCAGGAACCACTGTAGCCATTGACATGAAACTCTTACAGGACATTAAACTGAGTCTACTGAATTACAATAATTGCATTTCAGCCACCACTTTCGGAAATACAATTTTTAATAACATGGTTAAAATTTTGTGTACTTTTTTGTATGTTACCCTAAATAATTTTAATCTTTCAGTTCAGTAGGCTCAGGATATGTATCTTATTATTCCCTGAAAATTTTAATACTCTATTTAATAGTTGTACACAAACATAGGTTAGATGGCACCACAGTTGAGTAATCTGTGGCAGTGTCGTGGACTGAGTCGCACCTCTAATGGCAGACCAGGAATGAAATACTCTTCAATGCCACCAAACATTTGTAGTTATCAGATATGATTGGTTGGTAATAACACACACTAAGTATTGAATATGCATTTATTTATCACTGAGACAAAATGAACAAACGTGGCAGATGAACAAGTTGCGCACCGAGGAGGAACTAGAACAAAGCAGTCCAAAGAAATAAAAGTCAAAGATAGGGCACTCTGTGCCAGAGACGCTACAGAGCCCCCCCCCCCCCCCCCCCGTCCCTCTCCCTGTAACAAGCCACATGTCGTGGCTCGCGTTCCAGGGTGGGCCAAGCCATGCAAGGCAGTACAGATCCTGTGACGAAGTGCAGTTGGGGCCAGGAGGCAGGGTGCGCCCGTAGAAGTGTCGCAGAGGACAGGGATCATTGACCCGTGTAGTATGTAGGGCTGGACAGAGAGCGATGACTTGTTGTCTGATATTAGTCACTGTATATCATCATCTTCGGCCTGAAGTCTGGCGAGCTCCTCCAGATTCAGCGGTGCAGTCAGCACGCAGATGCTAGTCCGCCACAACGTTCTCCACATCACGGATATAGCACGCATCGGAAGAGTGCTGACAGATGTAGTCCATATTCTTAGCAGGATTACGAATAGCATGCATGAGCGGCTTGTGATCTGTATAGGTCATGAAACGTCGCCCCTAGAGGTCACTATGGAAATGTTTTTAATCAGCTCATACACTGCGAGGAGCTCACAGTCGAAAGCTGACCATTTACACTGGCTCTTAGTCTGTTTCTTGGAATAGAAGCAGAGGGGTTGGGTGGAGTCGGCAGTGTGCTGTTGTAAAACAGCACCTACATCTGAGTGACTGGCATCGGTAGTGATCGAGACATGGAAATCAGGATCAGGGTGGGCGAGTGTGACGGCCTTGGCGAGGGGAGTTTTAAGGTTACCAAATGCGTCGAGCATGGGTTTGGTCCATTCCAGCTTCTGTTTCCCAGTGGTGTTTCTGCCGGAGAGAGAGTCAGCGAGGGCCATTTGGATGGAGGTAGCCCGAGGGATATGGCGGCAATAAAAATTAGTCATACCAATAAAATGATGGAGCTGAGCATAATCCTCAGGGAGAGGGTGATCAAGTATGGTTTTGACACGAGAACTCGTAGGTCGGAGGCCATCGGCAGAGATGGTATGGCCTAGGAAGGTCACTGATGTGGAACGTAGTTGAGATTTATCATGGTTGATCACCATGCTGTTGGCAGCGAGGGCTGAACAAACTGCATCCAGATGGACTTGATGCTCCTTAGCGGAGGAGGAAAAATCAGTATATTATGTAAGTAAGTGTAAGCAAATGGCAGAGAGAGCAAAATGTTATCAATGAACCGCTACCACATCTCCACAGCATTTTTCAATCCATAAGGCATGTAACAGTATTCAAATAGGCTGAAGGGTGTGACGATGGCCATCTTAGGAATATCTGGTGGATACATAGGGATCTGATGGTATGCCTTGGAACAATCTAAAACTGAGAAAAAATTAAAACACATAGTAATTGCATGAAATCCTGTGTATGAGGAATGGGGTAGTTATCGATAATGGTACGAGTGTTAAGGGACCTGTAGTCCCCACACATGTGTAAGGTACTGTCTTTTTTAGGAACAAGGTGAATGCGTGAAGGCTAGTTGCTATTGGAGGGACGGAGGACACCCGAAGCCAACAGATCCTGAACAATCTCCTTGGCATGCAGAAGTTGGGAGCACTAAGGCACCTGGCCTTATAATGTACAGGTGGGCCCGTTGGTGGGGTGAAACGTATGACAAGTGCCATTACTGATGGCCAATACTCACGAAGGGGGTTGACAAGAGGGGCCAAGAAGGAATCCATGGGCAGCATCGGTTCACTGACCTTGATGAACCGGGGCGGCATAGGCAGGGCGTCAGGGATGGGAGGCGTGGTGCAGGAGCTGCGCAGTGTGAAGAATCATGAGGGGCGCATGCATGTGTGTCTTGGAGATTCATCTGCGGTGATGCAAAAACGACAGCACTCGGTGGAATGCTCGACGCGGGAACAGGTTGACAAGAAGATGTAGTAGAGCCCTGCATGTGACAACCCAGAGGAGGTAGAGGCTATGCGGGTGCATGAGGCGGCGTTTTGGGCGTGGAGTTCATCAATTTGTGAGCACACATCTGACAGGTCAGAGAGCCCAGTAGTAATGTGCTCAAGTAGGGATTCACATGTGGAAATCACAGCCAAGAAGGCAGAGGGCAAAGTCATGTTGAAATTGTGTGAGGTCAGAACAGTAGAACCAGATGTGTGGCAGAGCATGGCGGCTTGCAGGTCTGGTGAAAGGTCATAATGATGTAGAAAATCCAACCCGATCACAGGTTCATCCACATCGGCAATATGGTAGGTCGAAGGGAAGGCATGGACCGGTGATAGGCGAAGCAACATATTGATGGAATCATGGACTGCAATAGGAGAGTGACTGCTACCCCATTCATCGAAATGTTCGATTCACAGTTCTGGAACTTTGTCAGTGCATCAAACCATCCCAAAGGTAACACCATGGACGAAGGATAAACCACAATGTCTTTAACTGGAAGATTATCCTCTATGTTGTTAGGAGGCATTTACTGTCCATGTTGTGACTGTTGTTGTGCTGCCACATTGTCCATGTTGAGCCAGTTAAGGCTAGGTGGTCACCAGCATGGCAGGGCATAAATAATTGTTCACTTTTAACCAGACTCACGTTAGATACTCATGACCACTCATGGTCGCAAGCACAGTTAATAGGGCGCATGACACTTGCACCAAAAGACACTGGTAGATCCATTGTGGCGGAAACAATGTGGGCTGGCACACAAAACTCGTAAATGACGAAAACGAGCACAAAATAACTCGTGATGAGAAGACAATGGTGCCGGGGTCACCACTGTGGTTATCATGTATGGTTGGTTGGTAATAACACACACTAAGTATTGAATATACATTTATTAATCACTAAGACAAAACAAACAAACAAGTTGTGTGCTGAGAAGGAACTAAAACAAAGCAGTTCAAAGAAATAAGAGTCAGTGTCGAAGATAGGGTACTCTGTGCCAGAAACACCACACTTTTGCCAAAGCAACAAAGAGGCTTTTCCTGCTAATGAGAGGGAAATCTATTCCAGTCAGCTAACAATACAGTTAACTAAAGTGCCTTAAAGATCATATAAATCATTAAATTCTCATTTAACTTCAATGTAAAATGTGCTTTTGCAAATCCTTGTTACTTCTGAGAGTGAAATAAAATTATATCATTGTTGTTAATCAATATTAAGCATTCCTTCCATGCCCCAAACAGCTGAGACGAGTAATGTGTCCGGAATTTGGGTCTAGAAAATATGCCCACCATAACACTTTATTTGTTTAATTCAAAATTTTTAAATTAACAAATGCCTGCAAAATCCACACTCACTTAATATGTCTTATTTTTGGTTTTATAACATTTTAAATGCTTGATAAAAGTACGAGGTTTGAAAGCCAAAGTACGAGATTTTTAGTTGTTCATGTACGAGGAAAACAGTTCTATGGTTGGCAACCCTGCTGTCAACCCACATTAGGACACTATTCGAAGCCAAGCACATCTTGCACTGATGAACTACTGTGGTATGGATTTGACATGGAAGTAAAATGCATTTCTGAACACGTATTATAGAGATGTTCCTATTCAGGTGCAGTACTTGTTAGTAGCAAGGAATACATAACTACACTACAGCGTTACAATTAGTTTTGTCATGAAGTATGGTGCTCCAACTGGCAGGTCACTGCCATTGGCAGCAACGACAAAGAAGAGGACAGTCCACCCGAATTGGTCTGTAAGGAACCGACATGTGATGAAACCAAACTACGAGTCCATTGGACAACTATTCTTGTGCCAGCTACACGTGTGTATTGAAATACTGGATTTTCTCAACTTCGTATCATACATCTTAAAATAATGATTGATAATGTACCAAAGTGAATTATGCCATTTCCAAATATTTCATTTCAGTAAAGGGCACCATAGTTTAACCTAGTCACAGTTGGGGGCACCTCATTACACGTGTGTGCTGCACACATGGCCAGCACATCACTGAGAGCATGGCAGACTATAACCTTAAAAAGTAAGGGGTCCGGTTTAAGTTACATGAAGGGGTCCACATTAATTAACTAAAGTCTATATTTGGCAACAGAATAAATTTTTAATCAGATACCTAAAGGAAGGATTTAATCATAATCATTGATGTTAAACCTTACTATTCGAGAGTACATATATGTTGGAAGATTTACCTGCCAATATGTAGGAGAAATAACGAACAATGTAGGACAATGTAAACACTATTTTTGTAGATGAAACGTGTAATGGTGAACTTGTGTACTAAATGAAGCGGGCAACTTGTGCATCTCGCTACAGAGTGGTAGAAGCCTAAATTACAATTTACACTGGGTTCCACTACAGTTTAGGATAATGCCAAGCCAATAAACCAGGCTGTCTGCTGTAAGGGGGAGGGTGGTCAAATTTAGGGCACTTTCCTCTGTTTTTTGCCTGACACACATATTTATTATTCGTTTCCAATTTTCAGGCAGGAACCTAAGAGTGCGACTTAAATTGCTATGGATCAAACAAGTATAAATGACATTCATATTCTTTGTTGTCACAAATATTTTGGTGTTTTTCTGCAAATATTTTGCGATTGCTGAGGTCCACTCACTCAAGATATTTTATGCTGCTCTTTATCTTCAGTGTTATCACTGAAACTAATCATGCTGAACATGCTACAGGCTTCAAACAGGCAAAAATAAAGCGAGGATGCAAAGCTCGTGTAACTCAATTTAGAACATAAATGAGCATGCAGGTGACTGGCCTTCCAGTTCTGATTTTTCATTAGTTACATGGTTGCAGCTCAGAAGGCATGGTGAACATATTACTAGACGTTGTGTTACTTCTGTTCTTGTGTCCACACACTCGGACCAGTGTTGTTGCCAACAGTGTTGATTGACTATTTGGATTGTTGGGAACAATATTGGCCCCAATTTTAGTATGACTGTTTTGCTTGTGGGTATTTTGAGCAAGCATCAAATGGCATTGGGACCAATACTGATATGTCAACCAGACAACCACACATTGGTGCTAACATTTTTTATTTTGGTTGTGGTTTCAAAACCTGAGTTTGATTGGCTGTCCTTCTACTTCCAGGTTGTATATTTGAAATCACAATCTCAGGAACAGTGGAGTAACATGCAAGTTCATGAATTTTTGGAACTTTACCAGCAAGGAATACACTTGTGGAAACCTACTATGCAGAACCAAAAAATCACAGTGTCACTGTGAATGCATGGCAGCTGGCATCAAAGAGGTACACAATTATTGAATTCGTTTCAGAATCCTCCTTGCTTTATGCTCAGGTATAAATGCATGGACATATAAAAAAAAGAAGATTGAATGTTGGAGTATGTGTTTTTACATGAGTTCTGTAACTGTGCTGTCTTCTGTGTATGTTGATGTAATTGTTCACTTGTGCAATAAAGCTTGTTTCATCCAATTCCTTACCATATACCTGAAGCCAGATGGTATCACTACATATGCGACAAAGAACTGTACAAGCCTGCTGGACAAAATTTTTGTAAACAGTGACAGACTTGACAAAAAATGTGTAACACAAATCATACATGGTCTTTCTGACCATGATAGGCAGCTGTTGAAAATTTATGCTGTAAACCCCTGCTAACAGGAGTAGATTTATCAATAGTTCTTTTAGATTAATCGACATTGACAATCTGGAATCCTTCAGCAGGCATTTCCAGTAGTTAGAATGAGACACAGAATATCAGGCTAAAAATGTCAAATGATAAAATTAACCTATTCATGAATGAATTTCTTACCCTGTTTGAAAGTGTATTTGTATAAAGAATTCAAAAAGTACCTACCTGAATTAGTGCAGAAGACAACGGATCATTAAGGGTATAAAACATCCTGCAAAATAAAGAGAATGCTTTGTGCTTCACTCATAAATTCTGATGAACCTCAGGATAGGGAGCACTACAGATTATACTGCATAATCCTAAAGAATGCGAATAAGAAATCCAAGAGCATGTTTGTTAAATCTGTAACTGACAGTTCAAATAATAAAATAAAAACAATTTGGAAGTTGATAAAATGGAGGTAGGATGAGTTTCAGAGGACATAGATAGTATCGACATGTGTTTTAATGAAGGGATGGTAGATGAAGGTGACATAGTTGAAAATATCTTCAACATCAATTTCTTGACAGTAGCTGATCAGATTGGTTGTAGAGGATCTATGGCTGAAGCCCTAAGTCTTCTACAGAAATCAGTGCAGAACAAAAGTGCCCAGATGTACAACAGCCGAGATAGAGAATGTAATAAGTGAAATGAAAAAAAAAAAGTCCTCTGGTAAGTACTGTAGCACACCAACCATATTCAATCAGAAATGTGCAAAGCAGGAAGCAGATTACTGCTGATCTAGCCACAGGAAGCTTGGATGTTATGCTTTACAAAACACAATACAGCCATTGCGTGCTGTGAGGGAAACCAGCCAGGTGAGGTGCAGAATCAGTTGACACAGCACCACCTAAGTGTAGAAAGTGCAAGCCTTTCCGCACCAGCAACCACAGAAGTGTTTTGTATACATGCCACAAGGCATAGCAAAGCTCAAGTAAGTGCAGCCTGTGAGCTTATAAATACCTAGCCACTTTTTTTACTGAAATATTCTTATGTTAGTATTGCAGCTGTACCAAAATGGGGCTGTGACACTTGGAGTGCCACCTGGAATCCTGTCCAGGGTCTGTAGTTTGATCTTGCATCAGGGCAGCCTGCCCTAGGACATGAGCCACAGAGTCGACAGGGCCATGGGACATAGTGCACCAGCCACAGCACTCCTTCAGTGGGTAACAACTGCAGCAGCATTGGAGACATCAGCATGCCTCAGCCACCAATCCTTAGCCGCTGATCCCAAAGGATGTCGCCGAAGGAAGCAATAGTGCCACACTCTGTCAGCATTGTGGGACATCATGCATATACATGAGGGAAGCAACTGGATGCCTTAACCACACTACCAGTTTTGAAATATATCCTGGCTGAGAGCCACGATAAAGGAATCTGAAAGCACAAAACAAATCTGCTGACTCCATTCCCATTTCATTGGTTTCAGGACACTGACATTGCCTTTGTAGAGAAATATCTGAACCTACAGCCTATGGTATGGTGAGTCCAAAAAATTTAATTCTTGTTGAACGTTTAGTCATGGGAAAGAGGCTTGACTGCTGTGTTTTTTGTATAATATTTTTTGTTACAAGTACAAACTCAGTAGATCTGTTGCACTTCAGAGGCAGTGGGATTCCCAATTGACAAGTACCTGTTAGATGTACACAGTGCAACACAGAACATCATTCAGCACCGCAAAGAGAATCAGTAACAGTAGTATGTTTCGCATGTAAATGCTATGGGCATATGGCTAGGCAGTGCTGAGAATTGAAATGGTTGATGATTAGATGTAAGAACCAGGTTAATATATTTTATTTCGTCCATCTTGTGAGTATTGGTGTTCAAAACAAATGTCAGGAAGAACAAGGCTTCTGCACAATCAGAGGTGTGTCAGAACTGGAGGCAGTTTGCATATCATCAGAGATATTAGCACCATTGACACCAATTAATACAGAATTACGTGGAGGTACAGATTTGTCAGCTAGTTGCTCCTTTCTCTGGGAAATCAACTGAGGACTTTCAAGCATTTGTGAAGATCCTATGAACTTGGCAGAGATGGAAGGAAGGTTTGACATGGAACTTTTAAGGGTAGCAAAATTGAGATCAGCAGGAGAAGGAACCTATAGGGGGTATACGGAGGATCTCAAGGGAATCAGAACATTTGAAGAATTTATGAAGAGATTAGTCTATAGCTATATGAAGCAGAGTAGTGCCAAACTTTTTAGAGACTAGTTGAGCATATTAAGGAAGAAATGTGGAGTCAGTGGAAGAAACTGCAGACATGCTTCAGAGATGTCAAGATGAGTACGGACAGGGGACCTGGCTGTTTTGCACACAACCGTGAGAATGGCAATGGAATGTGAAGAAACTGACATGTGAACCAGAGTGAAGGTTAGACGAATAGTGTTCTCAACCAAGATATGGTGTTACATGTGTTGGCAGATTGGGCATGTAAGGAGGCAATGTCACCAATCTTGGGACAATGGGAGTAGATGCAGAGGTCACAGTAATTTCAGTGGTAGAGGACTAGGGAAGAACCAGAGATTGAACCCCAAACAGAACCCAAGGCCCACCTATGGTCATTCCTAGTAAGCTTAGATGCTACAGAGTTATATGCAGAGGTGGATTGGGTTGTGAGAAAAATAGTATGAAAGAGAAATTGGAGGATATTGTTGGACACAGGGGCACATGTGTTGGTTGCCAGAGGTGATATGGTGGAACATAAGCAACAAAACCCACCATGGTACAGGTTACATGGAGTGGGGGATAAAGATGTCATGCTGTTGGAATATCGACCAAAAACAATGCTTGGTGTATCTTGACAAGTTAATTGTCTATGCAAGTGGTATGGAACTGCACATACAGTGCTGAAGGGAAGCAAACCTGAGACTGAGGATAGTGAATTTAATGTTGAGTATGGAGAACTGTAATTTTGAATCAGAAGAGGTGGCATTCCTTCCTCACATAATAACTGAGGATGGGTTTAGGGCAGACCCCAAGATTGACTAAAGGTTTACGTGAATTTTCTGTGCCTGAGTGAGTGAAGGAACTAAAACCATTCCTTGGAGTTGCTGCAAACTATTACCAAAGAGTCACAAAGGGATTTGCATACATTGCCAGATTATTCACGCAGGTACTGAAGAAAGGTTCCAAATTTGGTTGATCAGAGGACTGTTAACATATACTTGAGAGACTGAAAGAAGCTTTAACATCAAATCCAATATTACTGTCTCCAGATTTCAGTAAAGACTGAAAGAAGCTTTAACATGAAATCCAATTCAGATTTCAGTAAGGACTTTGTTCTGGCATGTGAAGCATCCAACCATGCACTTGGCTGTGTACTGTCTCAAGAAGTAGAGTTCATAGAGCACTCAGTATCCTGTGCATCAAGACAACTGAATTCAGCAGAGAGGAATTACTCCATGACAAAAAATAAGATGCTGAGTCTTACCTACGGAATCACGCTCTTCAAGTGTAATCTCCATGGGAAAATGGTTTGAGTTATAGCAGATCATGCAGCATTGAAATCATTGCTGGAATTGAAGAACCCATCTAATAAGTTAACACAATGGGTGAAAAGACTGACTGAGTTTGACTTTGGGGTTATACATAAGCCTGGAAAGAAACATGGGAACGCTGATGGCCTAAGTAGGAAAGTAGCAGTATTGAAAATAAATGGTAATGAGCTTAAGGAATGTCAGACAGTGCAGAAGATGGAGAAGTGGAAACGGTAGTAGACAATCACAGTTTTGTAACCAGGATGGGTTTCTGTGCAGAGAAACAAAGTTGGGACCAAGAGTCGTAGTACAAGCGAAGCTAAGGAATAGAATGTTAAAAGAGACACATGATCACATGTTAGCTGTTCATGGAAGATGCATGTCTGCAAACAGGAGACTAACAGAGAGGTACTGGTGGAAGGATAGAGAAATGGACATGAACCATTAAGTTCGGAACTGTATACAGCATACACAGAGAGCAGATTTGTGTCCCACGGGAGTACAACTGCAGAGATTACCTGAAGCATTAGCACAATGTGAATTTCTCAGGATTGATGTTTCATGTCTTTTCATCAAAACACTTGCAAGGAATTAATGTGTACTTATGATTATATATAATTTTTCAAGATACATGGTAGTGGTCAAATACCAAACTGACAGGCAGCAATAATGGCACCGGCATATGGATCAATTGCATACTGAAATTAGAGTACCTGAAACAATAATTACGGACCATGGAACCAATTCTACGTTGGATTTATTCAAGGTATTGTGTAAGCTGTTGTGTGTGAAGAAATTGAGGATGAGTCCTCCACATACTTAAGCTAATGGGAGAAGTGGAAGGGTGCATAAAACTATAGAGAAGATGCAAGGACTCTTTGTAGATGCATAGCATACCAACTGGGATGTCTATGGAAGGTATGTGGTCTCCGTATACTACTCAAAACATCACACAAATACAGGATTGCGCCATATGAGGTGGTATATGGTCATAGAATGCCATCACTATTTGACATTCTGAGAACCAAGAAGAGGAAGACGAAAGAATTGTTAAGGAGTTAGCAGGAGTGATACGAGAAGTTTGGAACAGAATGTCCAGGGCAAATACACGGGCACTGGAAAAGCAAGAGGAAGCAATAAACCCTACAGCAATACAAGGTTGGCCAATAGGTGATGCTATTGACTTCATACACTAGGATGAGGAAGATAGAGATATTTTTTACAAAGTATCAAGGGTCATATCAAATTGTGGAAACTGTGTCGCCAGGGAAGTCAAGATTCAGTTGCCAACAAGAATAACAATGGTGCATGTGGGACATTTGAAACCTTTTTGAGGGAGTCCAGTGATTATGGCAGGAATTGGAGGGTCGATCTGTAAAGGGAAACTGGAAAGGAAAGTGCAGCAGAGCAAACAAGAGGTTTTAGGTGAGGCAGCAATAGGAACTCCATATGGGTTAAGACCTAGGAGGTAAGAATAAATTAATATTATTTGTACGTGAGATATAGATGCAGCATAATGTTTAGAATGAGCAAAATGAGCTGTTGCAGGGCAAAAGAGTGGACTATAAGGGGAGAAAAGGGTAACAGGTAACCTGTTCTCAGGTGAGATATGCCAGGAGACAAATCGATGTGTGTCATAACCAGAATACTGGTTGTCATCAGGGTGGAAGTATTGTGGAACCAGCAACTGGAGGGAACGCTGATGTTTGTGAAGCAAGAAGATGTGGTTATCTACAGTCATTGCTGTGTAATACAGGTGGTATTTAATGCATGGGAGATATGGAATGAGGTGAAATCGCTAGAAGAGGACTTTGATCATTTTCGACAGAGAACTGAGAATGTTTAAAGGAATTGGTAGGGTATTTAGGAGAATACACAGGGCTTACAGGAATCTGAGGGATGAGATGACACAGAATCTGGGGATTACACCACATCTGAGAAGGAGTGGTTGGATTGAGGCGGGAGCCGACATTTGAAATCCGTGTTTGGGACAACTGATGAAGAGGACATTAGGAGAGTGAATGACACAGGGGAAATACTAAAATAATGAGTGAAAGGAAATAAGACAGCAAGTGAGTGGCACACCATGCAGATTTTGAGTTTGAAGAAAGATGTGTTGAACAATACTTACTTACTATGCCAGCTGACTGGGGAAGTGATGTGCTACGCCAAAACTGTGAAGGATCAGTAAACTAGAACATTAAGAGGTTGAAAACTGAAGTAGAAATATTGGACAAGGAAGTAATGGTAAAAAAATGGTTATAGTCCTTGGAGGACAGTATATGGGAAGCATGAGGATAGGTAGCAGAGTTATGGGAAGCTATGCAGCAGACTGTGTGAGGCCAGCTAGGAGTGCACTTGTGTCACAGGAACAGTACCTGGAGGGGCTAAGGAAAGTGCAAAAAGGGCTACCACCAGAACTAGGATTGGTCTTGGAATCTAATTTTATTTCAATCTAGCCACAGTAGAAGCAAGGACTGATGCAGCAAAGGTGTACATTTCAGTTTTTCTTTCCAACTACAGGGAAGTAGGCATGGTAGCAATGTTGCGTAGTCCACATGTATCCTGTTAAGCGGGGACACACTGAAGAAGTTTCTCAGATAAAGGTACAATGGTTATTACTGGTTGCAGAAGACAAGAATAAACACCCAAAAATGGAAGAAGTGGAGTTGCAGAAGTGTTACGGGCGTGTGATTATAGTTTGTCCAAACAGAGTAGTAAGAGAGAGTCAGAATTCCTGTGCAGTGAAGTTACTAATGGGTAAGAAAGTAGAAGTAATACAAGAAGGAGGTGATTAGGCATGAGTTGAGCTTTCAGTTGGTTGAGGAACATTGGTTGTACTCTACCATGATCAAAGTAGTAGTATTAGCCAGTTGTTTTGAGCAGGGGAAACTCATGACAGTCAAAAGGTTAGAGTTAGATGGGAGTGGACTATCATTAAATGGGACATCAAGTGAAATAATGGGACCTACTTTCCATCTGCGTACCGCAATTTTGGGCGTAATCCACCTAAGCATTTCATAGCCTCAGATAAATTGGCCAAGAAACCCATGCAAGTGCTGCCAGCTGCAAATTTGTCTATTTTAAACCAGTCTTTGGGACCAGTCCTAATGCAGTTCATAGGCAAACTCATTAGTAAACATGAGGGGCAAATCTCCATGAAGGCATTGATGTAGCATGTGAGGGTGAGTCAGTACCAAAGGGGAACAACGCTGACCATTGTCATACCAACTACCACAGTAACACTTGCTCTTCTAAGCATAGTCCTTGTTTACATGTGTAGAAAATGGAACACAAGGCAAAGTCCAAACCCAGCCAATTTTCAAATTCCAGTGGACTATATTCTCAGAGCCTAGCAGGCAGCAGAGGAAGAGTAAACTGAATTGAGCAAAAAACTAAGAGACCTAGGATAACTAGTGTCTTAGGGAACTTATTGGTAAAAGTTATCCTTGAAGAGTAGACCAAGGCCAATTGGGCCATCTGCTAGGATCTGTCATTCTGGTGTAAGGATAGTCTAGCTAAGGTGACCTGATGGCCTGGGTCTTGTTAAGATGGAGGGCAATGTAGTGCACCTACCATATTTGGTCAGAACCACACAAAGAAGGAAAGAGATTACAACTGAGCCAGCTGCAGGCGATCACAGATGTTATGCCTTGCAAAATACAACACAGCTGTCACATGTCACGAGGCAAGCCAGCCAGGCAAGGTGTGGAAATAACTGAGATAGCAGCATCTAAGTAGGAGAAGACAGAAGCCTTTCCACACCACCAACTGTGGGTGTGTTTAGTATACATACTTCCAGGTACAGCAAAGCCCAAGCAATCGCAGCATGTGAGCATATAAATAACTAGCTACTTTTATTCTGAAGTATTCTTGTGTTAATATCACAGCACTATCATCATGGGGCTAGAACACCTAGGGCAACATCTAGAATGCAGTACAGGGTCTGCAGTTTGATCATGCATCAGGGCAACCTCCACCAACGAGATAGGAGTCACAGAGCCACAGCCATTACAACCCCCCCTCCCCCCTCCCCCCCAGCTCCCCAGCTGAGCCCTGGGACACAGCACTCTCGGCACAGGACTCCTACAGTGAGTTATGGCTGCTGCAGCACTGGAGACATCAGTCATGCCTCATCCACCATTGCCTTAGCCACTGAGCCCAGGTAATGTCACTGACGGAAGGAATGGTGTTAAGCCATTGCTCAGCCATAATATGCTCTGTCAGCATTCCAGGGCATCATGCACACACATAAGAGAGGCAACTGGATGTCTCAGCAACACTGCTGCTGTTTGAAATGATCTGAGCAGAGAGCCACAATAAAGGAATTTGAAACCACAAAACAAATCTACTGACTTCAGTACTGAAGCACAGCTG
This sequence comes from Schistocerca americana, assembly GCF_021461395.2. Taxonomy (NCBI): domain Eukaryota; kingdom Metazoa; phylum Arthropoda; class Insecta; order Orthoptera; family Acrididae; genus Schistocerca; species Schistocerca americana. The sequence continues at coordinate 242,600,528 of NC_060122.1, forward strand.
TAAATTTATTCTTAACATTCTCAGCCAGACAAATATTCACAGAAACAACTAAATCAACACCAACAGTGGAAATAGCTCTGTCATCAACAACAGCACAATTGAATGACAGTGTTACCATGACTAAAGAACAAGAAGTAGAACCAAAATCTAGGGGCAACTCTATTGCTACAGAAATAGTACTGACAACAGAAATATTAGGAAATTAAGGGGATGCAAGAAACTGACAAGAAACACCTTCAAGATCATGCCTGGATGCAATGCTATGACAATATTAGATCTGAGAACTTAAGTACAGTCCCTGGCAAGACCAAGAGATCATGTCCAGGAAAAGTAATCCTGCAGCACGTAGCCAGGATTTTCAGTGGTAACACACAACATAGATCCACACATAAGATATCAAGCCAATGCTTGGTCCAAAATATATACAAGTAAGTTTCAAAGTTCAAAATTAAATTCAAATTTGATTGTATTTCATCAGAATCCATACTCATTACAAAGTAAAGGAGATTATATTCACGTAAAAAATAGATCATTATTATGTCTAGCAGAACACTAGCTTGATGAGGAAAAACATCAGATGATGGTTTTTTGAAGAAAAAAATTACAAACTTGCTGATAGCTATGTCTATGTAAGAAAAAATATGCATTTGGAAACAATATATTTCCATAAAAAATACTGTACTTAGAGGTGGAGATGCAGAGATATCAGGAGTTGAAATACTACCTGAAATAATAGTTCTAATTTGTTTGTACAGGGCTCCAACTGGTGATATTAACAACTTGCTAAAAAGCTTAGACTCACTGAACAACAAATTAATGCATGCAAATAGAAGAATAATTCTTTGTGGTGATTTCGATATAGACTAGGTGAATGAATCAAAACAAAAAACAGATTTACTGAGCCTCCTTTCAACCTTCAACTTACAAGCTGTGATAGAAACATCAACATGTATCACAAAAACAACAGCTTTGACAGGGCTAGATATCCAATAATACACAAATGAACTATCTAACAGAGTTATTGGACGGAGGTTTTGGGATCGCTAACCACAAGAACTGACTCTTCAGGTAGAAATTCAATTTAACTAAGGAAACTGCTTAATAAACTGTAGTAGGTGCTACAGTGATGAGACTAACAATGACTTCGACTATTGCTTGAGCAATCAAAAATATACAAATACTGATGCCACATTTGAAAGCCTCATTAAGAACTTTGCTTATTACTTTGATGTCTGTTTCTCCCTTAAAAAGGAGAAAATATAAAAAAGGGTGAGGAGGATTACCAGGTTGGTTGCACCAATAATCACACCCATTTAGCAATAGTTCATTTATTAACCTTAACACATACAAAGATCACAAAGAACTGAACATGGCAGAACAGCCAAAGATAATGCTTAGAGTCCAAAGATGTATGCATATCGATGTTGTTGTCGATTTCATCGGCGCCAAATAGCCCCCCCCCCCCCCTACCCGTCACCGCTGTACGGAATACTCTTGAGAGGCCGTGGGGGGGGGGGGGTGATTATGGCGTCGGCAGGGGTGGTCCATGTGAGCTGGACCAGCTCGACAGTGTCTTTGGGGAGCTGTGTGGGTAGATGTTGTGAAGGAAGGTTCGGCCACCGAACCTGGAAGTTATTGAAGCATGCCAGGCATTGTACTGGGCGTGCTGGTCATGTGGCAACAGGTAGGCCAGTGATTTGTGAGTGGAATGGAGCTACGAAGATGATGTCTCTGGTAGGCGTGGCGAACACACGAAGCATGTCCAGGTCGACATCGGGTGGGAGGGGAACACATTTCACCAGGTGGCAGGAAATGGTGGAGGTTGTGTCATGAGCACTGGATGAAGAGAAACACACGACGGACAGTGTATAATTGTGCAGTATTATTGAGATGTCGTGGATTATGTCTGGGGGGGGGGGGATAGGCACAAACACCTCGAGCGAGGGCACGTTCAGGATGAGGGGGGGGGGGGGCGTGAGAAACCTCGACAGGGCGAGGCAGGTGATGGTGGAGAGGTCGAAGGGACCGGCGAAGGGGCCGGCAGTGAGGATGTGACCGTAGGTAAGCTCGACACAGGGAGCATGTGGTCACTTGATGGAGTAAGTGACACCGGAGTAGAGGGTGACTTCGGAGGAGAGCTCGACAATTGGAGCTGGAAGTCACTCAATCGAGTGTGTAAGTCCAATGTGGAGGGAGTGGTCTGAGTGTCGTGAGCCACGACAGTGAGTAGCGTGGTCGTGGCCTGAAGGGGGTAGAAGAAGGTTCGACATGAGCAAGCTTAAGTCTGTTGAGAGAGACTGTAACAGCTGAATCTTTCATCTGAATGTCATAGGTGCTGGCTGAGCGCTGGAGTACTCAGTACGGGCCGGTATATGGAGGTTGGAGGGGAGCGTGGACAGTGTCATCTCAGAGCATGACGTACTCACAATTGTCCAGAGATTTCGGGACGTGAACGTTGGGGCGGGAATGGCTGGTGGGTGGAGGAATATGGAGGTTGATGAAGTGGCATCTGACGTGGTCCATGAAGGAAGGTAAGCCAGACCAAGGAAGAGAAGCAGAAGGGCTCACAAGTTTGCCAGGGAGAACAATATTCTGGGCATATACAAACTCGGCTATTGTGCCTTTGAGGTCTTCCTTATAGATTGCACGAATGCCAAGTAGCACAAGGGGACGGGCCTCCGTCCATAGAGAGTCATGGCATTGAAGAGCCGCCTTGAAAGTGTAGTGCCAGCGCTCAACTAGCCTGTTACTTTGCGGGTGATATGCTGTGGTATGGATGTGCCGGATGCCGCAAATGTTACAAATCCTGTTGAACAGGGCTGACTCAAATTGTCTGCCCTGGTCAGTCGTGATGATAGCTGGACATCCAAAACACGATACCCATGACTAAATGAACGCTTGAGCAATAGTTTCTGCCTTAATATTGAGGAGGGGGACAGCCTCAACGTAGCGCGTTGTTCGGTCGATAGATGAGAGAACATAATGAACGCCATTAGAGGGGGAGAGAAGGCCGACAATGTCAATGTGAATATGCTGGAAACGCCCAGGAGGGATTGAAAAGGCGCCGAGGGGGGTTAAGTGTGCTTGTGTACTTTGCAGCGTTGGTACGCGATGCAGGAGCGTACCCATTGCTGGGTTGCGTTTATCAGACCAAAGGGCTTGAATCAAAACTTAAAGCCGGCCGCGGTGGTCTCGTGGTTCTAGGCGGGCAGTCCGGCACCGCGCGTCTGCTACAGTCGCAGGTTCGAATCCTGCCTCGGGCATGGATGTGTGTGATGTCCTTAGGTTAGTTAGGTTTAAGTAGTTCTAAGTTCTAGGGGACTGATGACCACAGCTGTTATGTCCCATAGTGCTCAGAGCCATTTGAATCAAAACTTAAATAATCTGATCAGGGTGGTTATTGCTGTCTTCTTGATGTCTTCAGGTGCCATGGGGATCAGGTGGTAGGCCCATTTGCAATCAATGACAGGGAATGTGGTCGCACCTGCGAGGGAACTGGTAAAGTCAGCACTGTTGGGTATTGGGTAAGTGTCCATAATTGTTTGTGCGTTTAGTCAACAGTAGTCTCCGCACATGGGCCAGGACTTGTCTTTCTAGGGTGTCATATGTATGGGCGTAGACCAGCTACTGGCAGAGGGTTCAATGACGCCGGAACTTAGTAGTTCAAAAATCAGATTTTTAAGGTCAGAGAGGCGGTCGGGACAAAGTCAACGTGGTTTACTGGAGACTGGGGGACCGAGCGTGAGGTGAAGCTTGTGAACCGTGCCATTGGAGATGACGGAAATGTTGCCGGTGGCACGGGAGGCGGTTTGTTTACAATGTGTGGCAGGCGGGGCAGGCGAGGCATGGTCATGGTGTTCGGAGCCACTCAGTGGATCCGACGGGAGCTGAGGCAGCGAAGTGTACCAGGAGTCAATGCTAAAAGATGGCCGCCGGCCCAAAGCAGTGGCACTGGTAGAGCTCGTGAGCCGTTAGTGCTTCCATTTTCCGAGGGCACAGCCTGTGGCAACATGGTCGTGGGCGAAACGCTTGGCGCAAGTGCACTGTTTGTGTTGTCAGTGGTGGTCGGACGGTGGCGCGCAGGAGCCGAAGTTGCATAGTTTGAGGTGCTATCCACGAGGGGTGGGGTAGGAGCCGTCAGTTTGGGAAAATGTGACACTCGTCGCGCATGCGCACTTGTGTCCAGCCGAGTGTCAAACCCTGCCGTGTTAGGAGGGTGTGGCCCTGCGGAACTGTCAGTACACGTTATGGCAGTCTTGATAGCACAGTTGCGAGGGGTAGCGGGAGGTAAACATACGGAGGCTCGATTGCTGGGATTGCAAGCAGATTTGGCGCACTTACTGACCATGCTTTGTTCTTACTGTAGTGACTGTAATTCCTTTGCTGCATTGGAGAGCTGGAGCTGTGTTTCGTGGAGCTGGAGGGAGAGCTCAAAGTTTTCCTTGTGTAGGTGAGCGACGTGTTCAAGCTTGACAAGGCACTTGTGCGTGGTTTCTTGTAACGTCGTCGACAGAGACGAGCATGTACAGATGAGATGAGCCCAGACCGATGTGTCACGGGAGGGTTGAAAGTTTGTGGTGTCACAAGAAGTCAATGCCTAGTATAGGTTCGTCAATTTCGCACACTAAAAAAATCCACTTGAGTTTGCAGTTTGCGGAGAGTGAGACAATGTGGGAAGTTGAACCCAAGCATTGTAGTTTAGTTGAATTCACGGCTTGCAGTGAAGTATGATGAGGGCAGATGTTCAACGATGCTAAGGATGTAGGCAGCAGCAAAACATCAGCGCCTGTGTCCACTAGGAAAAGGTATCCCGACAAAATGTCTTTAATGTAAAGTCGTCTGCAATTATCCGGTCGTTCCCAGACAGAATGGAGCACTGGGGGGTACCTGTCATGTTGTGCGCAGGAGGCGGTACCTGGACCTACCTGTGATTGGCGTTTGGGAAGTAGCAGGGTGGTCTACAGTTCCGTGCCACCTCACCAAACCGGTGTGGAAGTAACAGTACGGGTAGTGCGGTAGTGACGTAGAACTGTCTTTTGGCTAGAGTGTACCGGGTAGATGAATCTGGGGCATCAACCAGGTCAGCAATCAAGTCTTCCTGGTCGTGCAGGTGGGTGATGAGGCACAGAAACCTGGTTGACTCGTCGAGTTTGTAATGGTCAAACACTTTGTCCACAATTTTGAACCAGGTTGTTGCTCTGTCGGGATTAAACGGCGGTAGTATCAGTAAGCATCGTAGAATGTTCGGAAGAACAGGTTGACTTGAGTTCGTTGTGGCACTCCCTGAATCGAGCTGTTGTTGCTGTAGTATTCCAGAAGAGTGTGCCTCCAGGGGATGTGGCAATGATGGCTGTTCGGTTGGCAGCGTGAAGGTGAAACATTGTGGTTGAGCGCGATCTGTCGCGACGTGGAAGACCGACGCGGGTGAGACACCATAATGTGTCGATTGCGGTTGCGGAAGCTCAACACCTTGCGGGTGTGTTTGGATTGATGCGTCATGGAAGACCGACGCGGATGAGGCACCGAGATGTGCCGAGAACGGTAGCGGAAGCTCGATTAGAGCCGGTGCGGGGGTGGCAGATCAGAAAAAGTTCAAAGTTTGAGAATGCATGTTAGTCCATGGAAAGCTTGACGTATGATCAGAGCCAGGGTCACCTGTGTTGCAGGGAGGCTGCAGAGATGTGGGCTGTCCAGAAGCACTGTGTGGGAAATGATGTCAAACGTGGGATGGAATGTGTGAATGTTCACTGTTCATAGTCACTCCATTCAAAACAGTGTGCGGAAAAGGTGAATGTCATGGCACAAAACACTGAGGCATAGCAGTGGGATGGAAGTGGAGGTCAGGCACAAATAACAAGTTATTGTTCCTGTTGCAGGCCGAGGTACTGAAGTAGAAAGACATGTGCTGATTGTGAACCGAGGCAGGTGCGGGCGTGATCGGATGCTGAGGAGGTAGACATGTGAACGAAGCAGTACCGGCCACGTGGCAGGTATCCGCATGGTACTGCATGGATTGCTGCGTGGCAAATCGTTATCCTGGCGGTAGTAGTTTGTCCGACGAAGCATTTTCAGAAATCGGCATTGGTCCTGCACTGCACGGAGATCCGTAAGAGGTAACTGCACAGTCGATGAGGGAGGGCACATGTGGCAGGAACAAAGGTGTTTGATAGCCAAAGTCATGTGCACTCCTAACCTCACTTATAGTTGCAGGCTCGAAAACGATCGGCTGAATCATTGAGTGAGAGGCATCGGGTTGCAGTCCTGGCGGGTGTACATCACCCGCAACACGATGCATGTCTATCACAAAATCCGGCGTTAGGCACTGGGCCGAAGTAATTGTTCAAATGCTGTGTTGCTGTAATACACACGAAAATAACTGATGCGGAGCTTGCGGACACAGTAAAACGGCGAAAACGGAAGACGTTACAACTCGGGGTCACCAGTGAGGAGGATTACTGAGTTGGTTGCAGCAATAATCACATCCATTTAGCAATAGTTCATTTATTAACCTTAACACAAACAAGAATCACAAAGAACTGAATTGAACATGGCGGAACAGCCAAAGATAATGCTTAGAGTCCAAAGATGAATGCTTATCGATGTTGGTGTCGATTTCATCGGTGCCACAAGGGAATGTAAAAAATAATTGGATTACCATTGTTGTTGTTGTTGTTGTGGTCTTCAGTCCTGAGACTGGTTTGATGCAGCTCTCCATGCTACTCTATCATGTGCAAGCTTCTTCATCTCCCAGTACCTACTGCAACCTACATCCTTCTGAATCTGCTTAGTGTATTGATCTCTTGGTCTCCCTCTACGATTTTTACCCTCCACGCTGCCCTCCAATGCTAAATTTGTGATCCCTTGATGCCTCAAAACATGTCCTACCAACCAATCCCTTCTTCTAGTCAAGTTGTGCCACAAACTTCTCTTCTCCCCAATCCTATTCAGTACCTCCTCATTAGTTACGTGATCTACCCTCCTTATCTTCAGCATTCTTCTGTAACACCGCATTTCGAAAGCTTCTATTCTCTTCTTGCCCAAACTAGTTATCGTCCATGTTTCACTTCCATACATGGCTACACTCCATACAAATACTTTCAGAAACGACTTCCTGACACTTAAATCTATACTCGATGTTAACAAATTTCTCTTCTTCAGAAACGATTTCCTTGCCATTGCCAGTCTACATTTTATATCCTCTCTACTTCGACCATCATCAGTTATTTTACTCCCTAAATAGCAAAACTCCTTTACTACTTTAAGTGTCTCATTTCCTAATCTAATTCCCTCAGCATCACCCGATTTAATTTGACTACATTCCATTACCCTCGTTTTGCTTTTGTTGATGTTCATCTTATATCCTCCTTTCAAGACACTGTCCATTCCGTTCAACTGCTCTTCCAAGTCCTTTGCTGTCTCTGATAGAATTACAATGTCATCGGCGAACCTCAAAGTTTTTACTTCTTCTCCATGAATTTTAATACCTACTCCGAATTTTTCTTTTGTTTCCTTTACTGCTTGCTCAATATACAGATTGTATAACATCGGGGAGAGGCTACAACCCTGTCTCACTCCTTTCCCAACCACTGCTTCTCTTTCATGCCCCTCGACTCTTATAACTGCCATCTGGTTTCTGTACAAATTGTAAATAGCCTTCCGCTCCCTGTATTTTACCCCTGGCACCTTCAGAATTTGAAAGAGAGTATTCCAGTTAACATTGTCAAAAGCTTTCTCTAAGTCTACAAATGCTAGTAATGTAGGTTTGCCTTTTCTTAATCTTTCTTCTAAGATAAGTTGTAGGGTCAGTATTGCCTCACGTGTCCCAACATTTCTACGGAATCCAAACTGATCTTCCCCGAGGTCCGCTTCTACCAGTTTTTCCATTCGTCTGTAAAGAATTCGCGTTAGTATTTTGCAACTGTGACTTATTAAACTGATAGTTCGGTAATTTTCACATCTGTCAACACCTGCTTTCTTTGGGATTGGAATTATTATATTCTTCTTGAAGTCTGAGGGTATTTCGCCTGTCTCATACATCTAGCTCACCAGATGGTAGAGTTTTGTCATGACTGGCTCTCCCAAGGCCATCAGTAGTTCTAATGGAATGTTGTCTACTCCCGGGGCCTTGTTTCCACTCAGGTCTTTCAGTGCTCTGTCAAACTCTTCACGCAGTATCTTATCTCCCATTTCATCTTCATCTACATCCTCTTCCATTTCCATAATATTGTCCTCAAGTACATTGCCCTTGTATAAACCCGCTATATACTCCTTCCACCTTTCTGCCTTCCCTTCTTTGCTTAGAACTGGGTTGCCATCTGGGCTATTGATATTCATACAAGTGGTTCTGTTCTCTCCAAAGGTCTCTTTAATTTTCCTGGAGGCAGTATCTATCTTACCCCTAGTGAGACAGGCCTCTACATCCTTACATTTGTCGTCTAGCCATCCCTGCTTAGCCATTTTGCACTTCCTGTCGATCTCATTTTTGAGACGTTTGTATTCCTTTTTGCCTGCTTCATTTACTGCATTTTTATATTTTTTCCTTTCATCAATTAAATTCAATATTTCTTCTGTTACCCAAGGATTTCTATTAGCCCTCGTCTTTTTACCTACTTGATCGTCTGCTGCCTTCACTACTTCATCCCTCAGAGCTACCCATTCTTCTTCTACTGTATTTCTTTCCCCCATTCCTGTCAATTGTTCCCTTACGCTCTCCCTGAAACTCTCTACAACTTCTGGTTGGTTCTGAGCACTATGGGACTTAACATCTATGGTCATCAGTCCCCTAGAACTTAAACCTAACTAACCTAAGGACATCACACACATCCATGCCCGAGGCAGGATTCGAACCTGCGACCGTAGCAGTCGCGCGGTTCCGGACTGAGCACCTAGAACCGCTAGACCACCGCGGCCGGCTGGTTCTTTCAGTTTATCCAGGTCCCATCTCCTTAAATTCCCACCTTTTTGCAGTTTCTTCAGTTTCAATCTGCAGTTCATAACCAATAGATTGTGGTCAGAATCCACATCTGCTCCTGGAAATGTCTTACAATTTAAAACCTGATTCCTAAATCTCTGTCTTACCATTATATAATCTATCTGATACCTTTTAGTATCTCCAGGATTCTTCCAGGTATACAACCTTCTTTTATGATTCTTGAACAAAGTGTTAGCTATGATTAAGTTATGCTCTGTGCAAAATTCTACAAGGCGGCTTCCTCTTTCATTTCTTCCCCCCCAATCCATATTCACCTACTATGTTTCCTTCTCTCCCTTTTCCTACTGACGAATTCCAGTCACCCATGACTATTAAATTTTCGTCTCCCTTCACTACCTGAATAATTTCTTTTATCTCGTCATACATTTTATCAATTTCTTCATCATCTGCAGAGCTAGTTGGCATATAAACTTGTACTACTGTAGTAGGCATGGGCTTTGTGTCTATCTTGGCCACAATAATGCGTTCACTATGCTGTTTGTGGTAGCTAACCCGCACTCCTATTTTTTTATCATTATTAAACCTATTCCTGCATTACCCCTATTTGATTTTGTATTTATAACCCTGCAATCACCTGACCAAAAGTCTTGTTCCTCCTGCCACCAAACTTCACTAATTCCCACTATATCTAACTTTAACCTGTCCATTTCCCTTTTTAGATTTTCTAATCTACCTGCCCGATTAAGGGATCTGACATTCCACGCTCCGATCCGTAGAACGCCAGTTTTCTTTCCCCTGTTAGCGACGTCCTCTTGAGTAGTCCCCGCCCAGAGATCCGAATGGGGGACTATTTTACCTCTGGAATATTTTACCCAAGAGGACGCCATCATCATTTAATCATACAGTAAAGCTGCATGTCCTCGGGAAAAATTACGGCTGTAGTTTCCCCTTGCTTTCAGCCGTTCGCAGTACCAGCACAGGAACGCCGTTTTGGTTAATGTTACAAGGCCAGATCAGTCAATCATCCAGACTGTTGCCCCTGCAACTACTGAAAAGGCTGCTGCCCCTCTTCAGGAACCACATGTTTGTCTGGCCTCTCAACAGATACCCCTCCATTGAGGTTGCACCTACGGTACGGCCATCTGTATCGCTGAGGCACGCAAGCCTCCCCACCAACGGCAAGGTCCATGGTTCATGTGGGGGGGGGGGGGGGGGTGGATTACCATAGGAATACAAATGTGGACAGTTTAGACACAGGTTGTGTAGACATGGAATGTCCCAGTGATACACAGAGACATAGAATCCAAACATATATAAATTATTTTACATAACACGATGCACAAACGTCTTACAATTGTGGTCACTCAGTCTGAAATAATTGTTTTAGATGCAGACACTTCACTCTATTCTGCCATCGGTGGTTAGTTTTGGGCACTTTCCTCAAAGAGCCTGCCCCCCAAAATGTGGTGCACCTAAGAAGGGTGGAGGGTTTGTCAACAACTGATGAGTGGCACTTGTATCTGTGCATGCTGTGCGTGTTTGTGTTGCGTGATCAGCTGTGCTGTGGCTGATTGGTACTTGTTGATTGGAGACAGTGTGAAGGTGAGCCGTGATGGAAGGCATAATGGTCAGCTGTAGTGTGATGTGGTGGGGGCTAATGGTGCTTCCTCATATGCCGGAGGCTGTGACATGTTGAATGTGTGCAAATCTGCCAAGCTGTTGTGGCCATGCCTGTGATGGCAGTAAATGGCAGAAATACTGTTAGCTGGTCTGTCTGTGCAAGATGTGATGAGTCTGCCACAAAGTCCATTGTGTTCAGCAAGCAAAAAGTCAGATAAGTTTTGTAGCAGTTGGTGTAGTCAGAATCTGGCACTGTGTGCATGCTTTCTACAGAGAAGTGATCATCAATCAGTTTTACTTCTACTTCTTTGGCTGAAAATCCCTAACATCTAAGGAGATATCTGCTGTTTAAGCCAGCAGAGATCTAGTGGTAGGCACTTTGTCTGGGGGTTTATCTTGCTGGAGCTGACTCACATTGTGTGAGGAGTGACAGAGTCCATTTGGTCATTAGTCAGGTGATAGACATTGTTGTTATCTTGGCGTTTAAATCTATATCAAACAACAAGCTGCATCATTGCAGCACCCAAAATGGTATGCTATAAGATAGCTTTAGCACTGGCCATACAATATCATCTTGAATCATTACATAGTCACAGTCAGTGGGCCTTTATAAATTAATGGTGTCTGTACTGTATGTGCTGATGTAGGAGGTAGACATCTTTTGACCCTTTGTGCCATATCCAGTTGGTCAAATGAGCCGAGGGTGAGTGTAAAGAACACAAACTCTGCTGGCAATGTCAGAGTCTCCCATTATAGAATTTCTGCTAGTGATCTTTAAAGCACTCTTGTGTGTCAAGCCAACTCTGATTAGCATGCACAGGAGGGCCTCCATCCATTCATCCCCTGTGGCACAGTGTTTGATGCCATTGTTCCACCAGGTTGTTGCTTTGGGTATAAAAGCCATGGAACAATGGTGAGAGATTCTGCACATCTTGCATAATGCATTAAAAAGTGAAGACTCCAGCTGCCACTCTTGATATGCGGTAATGGTGTCAGGGCCAAAAGAGGTGACCCAGTTCAACATAAAAGTGCAGGCTGTAGATTCCATTGTAATATTGGCAATCAAGACTGCCTCCACCTAGTGGATTACACAGCTGAACATTGGCACTATGAACCTACATCCTTGTCATTCTGGTAAGGGGCCCATTAAGTTGAAATGTATATCTCAGAACCATGCACATGGAATTTCAAGCTTGTCAAAGTGAGTATGCACATGCCGGTCCACTTTGCTGCATTGACAGTTGAGGCGCACCCTTGCCCATTCACGACAACTGCGCTTAACACCTACACAAAAAAATATTCCGTAACAATCTGAGTTGTCACCTGTATACCCATATGGCTGAGATTACATTGTGTGTCAAAAATTATGCATCATATAGATGGAGGTATAATAGGCTGAATACAGTGGAACCACACATAGCAAGCATAATTTGTTCAAGAATTTTACTTGTACTGCAACACACTTATTAAGTGAAACAATTTATCACATATAAATTAATGTAAAATATGATACTGCATTCTATGCAGAAAAAGTACTAAAAGTCTTATCTTATTCATGTCATTTATTCACAGAAAATTATACATACAGTATTAGGTATTTTATTATTCACAATACATAAGTAATTATTTTTTATTAGGAAGCTATCTGTAGTCATTTGTTTCTGCTGACACTTCAACACTTGGTGAAAATGCAATACAGCAGTACCGTAAAATAAATTTTTAGCATGTGTAGTCACTGCTTCATTAGGGTGATGATTTTCAATGTACAATGCAACTGGTTCCCATGCTTGCAGAATTTCTCTTACTGCGCCAAAAGATTGCTGCTTTGGTGTTACCACCTCCTCCTCCTCCTCTGAAGAACTCCTCTCCTCAGCTTCCTACTGTGAAACACACTGCAACTCGATAAACTCTTTGGTGAACATTTCTTGGCTGTGATCTTTCACAAGCTCATTGATATCATTGTTATCCACTTCTAGCCCCATACTCTTCGCCAAAGACACAATCTCATTGTTTACAGATTCCACAGGTACTGACTCAAATGTCTCACAGTCACATTCAACAATGGCCCTCCGGCCAAAACTTCTTCCAAGCAGAAGTGAGAGTTCTCTTGGTAACCCCTCCCCATGCCGTTTTGATCATCTCGATGTAGGCAACAATGTTGAAGTGATATTTCCAAAACTCTCTGAGAGTGAGATTGGTAGCTTCAGTCAACTCAAAGCAATGCTCGAAGAGTGCTATAGTGTAGAGCTTCTTAAAGTTAAAAAAAAATCTGCTGGTCCATAGGTTGGAGTAATGGAGTGGTGTTGGGAGGGAGAAATTGGATCTTGATGAACTGAAATTCTTCAAGGAGGTGGTCCTGTAGGGTTGGAGAATGGGCAGGAGCATTTTCCATAAGAAGCAAGACATGGGGTGGCAGATTCATCTCAATCAGATATTTTTATATTTTTTCCCCAAAGGGCAAAACACATCGTTGATTAAAAAAAGAGAGAGAGAGAGAGAGAGAGAGAGAGAGAGAGAGAGAGAGAGAGAAGAAGAAGAAGAAGAAGAAGAAGTAGGAAGAAAGAAAGAAAGAAAGAAAGAAATGTCACTCAAGCCTTGTTGTTGGACCTCCGCATCACATTTAACCTGCTCATCTGGACTTTACTCTTCTTGAAGCTTAATGGAGTTTCTGAATGATGGTAAACAGGCAGTGATTTAATTTTCAAATCACCACTTGCATTGGCACATTAAAGCAATGCGAGAGGGTCTTCCATTGGCTTGTGACTGAGCAATGCATTGTCTTCTGCTGTTATAAACGTACGCTTCAGCATCTTTTTCCAGAACAGACCTATCTCGTCACAACTGAAAACCTGTTGTTGCTGATAACCATCAGAATCTATGAGCATCTTGAAGTTTCTGATGATGTTCTTTGCTGCCTCTATGTCAGAGCTGGCTGCTTCACCATGCCTCACAATGCTGTGGATGACGGTTCTTCTCTTAAGCTTCTTGAACCGTTCACGGCTTCTCTTAAACACTTCTTTGGCTGCTGATGATCCTGGCATCTTCTTAATGAGGGCAGCAAATATCATTCTTGCTTTCTCACAAACAATGTTCTTGTTGCTAATGTCACCTTGCAATTGCTTTTCATTTATCTAGATAAGGACTAGCTGTTGTGACAGTGCCACGACATTCAAAAGTGCCGCTACGTTAGTACGCGAACACGGCGATAGAGGCGCTCCGCAGCTCGGCCGAGCGCGGGAGCGCCACCTGGTTATGAACGGCGCCGGCCGCAGGTCACGGCCCGGCAGTCGAATGACAGATACGGAGTTAGTAACATGTAACCCGCTAGTGTTTCTACTTTTGTATCTCCACGAACTTTAGTAGTGATTAAAGGTTATAACACTTTTTGGCGACGAGGTCGGATATTTTTTTTCCTGCGTTGTGGACTTGTGTGTTCGTGTCGGGGCAGACATGGAACAGCTTCTGCAAGCGCTTATTGAACAACAAACACAGCTGACGGCTGCTATTCAGGCGTTGTCGACGTCGCTTACTCATCGTCTGTCTTCCTCTTCTCCGCCTCCGTTCCCTCCTTATGACGAGGCCGCTGAAGACTGGGAGGATTATGAGAAGCGTTTGCGGCAACACTTCATGGCTTTCAGTGTTATCGACGCTCCTATGTGTAAGTCGTTATTTCTATCTTGGATTTCCCCACGGATCTATCAACTGCTATCTCAGTTAGCCCCTCTGCGGGAACCTGCCTCTCTGTCCTTCCAAGAAATGTGTGACTTATTGTCTAACTATTACCGAAAAAACACCCATGTCGTTGCCGCCCGCGTGGCTTTTTACCGGTGTCGTAAACAGCCCCATCAATCTTACCGGGCTTGGGCGGCGGAACTCCACGGTCTGAGTCGGAAATGTCAGTTTGTCACGGACACTCATCATGAGTCTTACGCTGATTCAATGGTTCGGGACGCTATTTTACGGCTTGCTCCTGATAAAGAAGTTCGGCAACGTGCCTTACAATTGCCAAACCCGTCGTTGTCGGAAGTTCTCAGCATCGCTCAATCCTTTGAAGTGTCTCACGCTGCTGGTGCGCAAATAGACGCATGGTGTGATGTAGGCGCTGTCCAGACCACTTTCGACGCAGACAATGTGCCTGTTTCACAGGGAAACGACGATGTGGCGGCGGTGCACTCGCGTCAACAACGTCGCGTTGGGCCGCCACGCTCGCAGCGAAAACAGCAACCACAGAAGCAGGTTCGTTCCGCCCTTCCTTCTTGTCCACGTTGTTTCGTACAGCATGACAGAGCCGCGTGTCCAAAACGTTGGGCCACGTGTAATTCATGTAGGAAAAGAGGCCACATTGCTTCTGTGTGTCAGTCCCCTAAAGTTCCTGTCGACGAGGACGAGGCATCAGACATGGATGTTAACTGTGTGCTTTCTCAAACGAATAAGTTGTTTGTTACTGTTCGTGTTCTGGATAAAGACATTCGCATGCAAGTGGACACTGGCTCTGCAGTAACTCTCATTAATTCTCGCACGTATTTGGAGTTGGGCTCCCCTCCCTTGTCTCCCGTTACGCGAAATCTACGAACTTATAATAAGCAGAAAATTCCTATTGTTGGCCAGTTTGATGCTTCCACTGCCTACAAGTCTGTTGTTAGGCCCCTCACATTTTATATGGTGGATCATGCGGGCACTGAAAACCTGTTCGGTTATGATGCTTTCCAGTTGTTCGGGTTTTCCATTGATGATGATGTGCACCTCATATCTGAGGACATTCCGTATCCACAGCTGGATGGCTTGTGTTCTGAATTCTCGTCCGTGTTCTCTGCTGGTCTGGGTCGTGCCAAGGAGTTTGAAGCCCACATTACTCTTAAACCTACGGCTCGCCCTAAGTTTTTCCGGGCACGCCCTATTCCAATGGCGTTGCGTGCGCCTGTCAAAGCTGAGATAGACAGGTTAACAGCTTCGGGGATTCTCCTTCCTGTTACCTCCAGCGAATGGGCATCGCCCATCGTGGTGGTTTCTAAACCAAACGGGAGTCTGCGATTGTGTGGTGATTTTAAAGCCACTGTCAACGCTCAAAGCCTCATTGACACTTATCCTCTTCCCCGTCCTGAGGAGTTATTTACCAAGCTCGCTGGGGGCCAGTTCTTTTCCAAACTTGACTTATCGGAGGCGTACCATCAGTTGCCGTTGGATGCATCTTCCAAGGAATTTCTCGTCATCAACACTCCTTGTGGGATGTATCAGTACCAGCGGTTACCATTTGGCGTCGCTAGCGCGCCGGCCATTTTTCAGCGGTTTTTGGAACAGCTCACGGCTTCCGTTCCCGGCTGCATCAACTACCTGGATGACATTGTTGTCACGGGGGCCTCCACTGAGGAGCACCTTCGCAATTTGCGTTCACTGTTTCGGGTTCTGCATTCAGCAGGGTTGAAGTGCAATCTGGACAAGTCTCAGTTCTTCCAACCCTCCATTGTGTATCTTGGTTTCCACTTGTCCCGTGAGGATATACGCCCTCTACGACAGCACGTTGCGGCCATTACCGCTCTACCCCGGCCGTCTACGGTCAAAGAACTTCAGGCGTTTCTAGGCAAGGTTGCTTATTATCACAAATTCATTCCCTCCGCGGCGGCGGTGGCTCATCCTCTGCATCGGCTGTTACGCAAAAACGTTCCTTTCTGTTGGACCGCCGAGTGTGAGCAGGCTTTTGTCCGCCTGAAGGCTCATTTGCAGTCGGCGCCTTGTCTTGCCACATTCCGTCCGGGTCAGCACTTGGTTCTGGCGACTGACGCGTCACAGTATGGCCTAGGGGCTGTTCTCGCCCATCGGTATGAGGATGGGTCGGAACGACCCATCGCCTACGCTTCCAAGACCCTCAACGATGCCCAACGGCGTTACTCTCAAATATAAAAGGAGGCGCTCGCTATCATTTATGCTCTGAAAAAGTTCAGCGTTTTTTTGTATGGTTCTAAGTTTCACCTCATCACCGACCACAAGCCGCTGGTCTCTCTGTTCAGCCCCTCGGCGTCGCTTCCGGATAAGGCAGCTCACCGCCTGCAACGTTGGGCCTTATACTTGTCTTGTTTTCACTATGAGATTCACTATCGCCCCACGGCCCAGCACGCCAACGCTGACGCGTTGTCGCGTTTGCCGATGGGCCCCGACCCGGTTTTCGATCGCGATGAACTCCTCTGTTTCCACATTGATGAGGAAGAACGTCGTGCGGTCGAGGGTTTTCCACTTACAGGTTCGCAGGTCGCGTCGGCTACTGCGCGGGATCCGGTCCTGTGTCAGGTGATCAGTTTTGTTCAGCGTGGTTGGCCGGACAGGACCAAGGGCCGGGCGTCGGATCCCCTTTGCAACTACCATGCCTTGCGCCTTCGTCTGTCTGTTCGTGAGGGTGTTGTTCTTCTGGCCACGGATGGCGCATCTCCACGGGTTGTGGTGCCCGCCTCTCTTCGCAAAGCTGTTCTCAAACTATTGCATGGGGGCCATTGGGGGATTTCTCGGACTAAGTCCCTGGCCCGCAGGCACGTTTATTGGCCCGGTATCGATTCGGACATCGCCCACATGGTCGCTGCGTGTGATCAGTGTGTTCAACAACTGGCTGCGCCTCGTACTCTGCCCTCTCCGTGGCCTGATCCGGCGCAGCCGTGGGAACGGGTGCACGCTGACTTTGCCGGCCCCTTCCTCGGCACTTATTGGCTACTGTTGATTGACGCCTTCTCGAAGTTTCCGTTTGTTGTTCGCTGTCCGTCGCCCACCACTGCGGCGACGACGCTGGCTTTGTCAAAAATCTTTGCGCTAGAAGGTCTTCCATCCACGATTGTCACGGACAATGGCCCTCAGTTCTCTTCGCAGGCCTTCCGTGATTTTTGTACTGGACAAGGGATTCATCATGTTACAGCACCGCCCTTCCATCCGCAATCGAATGGGGAGGTCGAGCGCCTTGTCCGCACTTTCAAAAGGCAAATGAAAAAATTCCTTAGTGATTTTTCCACAGATGACGCTCTGTTGCAATTTCTGAGTTCTTATCGCTTCATGCCTCTGGGTGATCGCAGCCCTGCTGAACTCTTGCATGGCCGCCAACCGCGCACCCTACTGCATCTGCTTCACCCTGTCAGGCCTTGTACTGTGTCCCCTAGTGCGGGAAAATACCAGGTGGGCGCCGACGTGTGGGCACGGGGGTATGGATCTCGCCCTAAATGGATTCCAGGGGTGGTCCAGGCTCTTTGCGGTCGCCGGCTTTGTGAAATACGTACGGACGACGGCATGGTTGTTCGCCATTACGACCAGATGCGCCCACGAGTGGTGGCCACGCCGGTACCACCGCCCCTTTTTTCGTCTCCACCAGCCCGAGAAGCCAGTCCTGTCGCTGCTGCCGATCTTCCGGGCGTGTTGCTGCTGCCGCCGTCGCTACCGCTTCCGAGTACGCCGGAACCGGCCCCAGTCGCGACGCCGCCTTCTCCGGGACCCATCTCGCTGGAGCACACCCCCAGGTCCACGACACCTATGGATGCTGCTCCGGAGTTTTCACCCATCATCTCGTCCAGGAGGCACGTTCCACGCGCCAGCTTCCGTCCTGGACATTTTCGACCATACTCGTGTTTCTCCGCGGGATCTTCTCGGGACCTCCCAAGAGGCCATGGATGTCTCCGCACTGTCCGTGTCTCCACGAAAGTGAGCGTTTTTTTTCAAGGGGGGAAAAGTGTTGTGACAGTGCCACGACATTCAAAAGTGCCGCTACGTTAGTACGCGAACACGGCGATAGAGGCGCTCCGCAGCTCAGCCGAGCGCGGGAGCGCCACCTGGTTATGAACGGCGCCGGCCGCAGGTCACGGCCCGGCAGTCGAATGACAGATACGGAGTTAGTAACATGTAACCCGCTAGTGTTTCTACTTTTGTTTCTCCACGCACTTTAGTAGTGATTAAAGGTTATAACACTAGCCTTTTGACATCATCCTGAATGTGATAGCATTGTTTAGATACTCTTATCACTCTCTTTGAAGCATCTATTTCCTTAATCTTGTCCTTGTTCTTGAGGATAGTGGAAATAGTTGATAGAGACTGATTGTATGTGCATGCTAAATCAATAACACTCACACAACTTTCGGCTTTTTTCAATGATTTTGTGTTTAATTTCTAAGGACTTTTTCTTTCTCTTATAGTCATCTCCTTGCAGCTTTATCTTTGGGGACATTTCTATGAAGGTTATTAAAATTTGCACACAAAAAAACGCTGTGTGAACACAAGTTCAGAAAAATGTGTGATCACAAGCTGCACTAAGATGGCAGCAGAAAGAGTGCTAAGCCCAGACTGCAGTACTTACTAAAGACATTGTTCATATGCCACTGTCAAAAATGAAAGATGTTCATATTGTTGAATTTTTCCCCCACTGCACAAAAATGGCTGATGATGTCATGTTAATCATCATCACTCATTATGTGAAACATTGATCATTAAGAAAGTAATTTTTTTACAATTTGTTTTGTTCGTTATGCAAACTGCACATTATGGGAGGTGCTCATTACATGATGTTGCACTGTACATGTCACAGAGGAAAGTTGCATCCATTCCAGGGATTGGTGTGCATTCACCTTGAGGTTAGTTAATTCATTCTCTAGCAAAGTACCAATTGTTTGATCATGTACCTGTTCTTCCACAACTTTGTTGCGGACCCAGAACAAGAAGTCTGTGATGATGTCATCTGGCCCATGGAGGTGGGAGACAGCCATAGAATACTGTGCAATCAGATCACATGTCGAAATTATCTTGTGTTGACCATAGATTATGGTGTCAAATGGCGTCTGCAAGAGGTTTATGATCTATATAGATAATCTTGTGACAGCCCTCAATATCTTCACAGAAACAGCACATGGCCTCATAAACTGTGAGTAGTTCACAGTCAAAAGCCGACTATTTTGTCTGTGAGGCTGTAGCCTTATGGACAAGAATCACAGAGTATATCACCTGCTACTTCCTATTGAGGACTGTGCCTATGGCTGTGTCCTCTTCATCCATCATAATTGTAAGCTGTGCTTCCAGTACTGAGTGTGCCTGAGCAACTTCATCTGCCAGGCACTTCTTAGTGCAGGCAAATGCCACTTGGATTTCCAGTCTCCATAAGTTTATGCTTGCCTTGCATGTGGGGATCCGCAAGGGCATTCGTCAGTGGTGCTTAAACCCGTGCAGCATGTGGGATATGTTGTTTGTAAAAATTAATGAGTTCGAGGAATCATTGGAGGTCGTGATCTGAGGAGGCAGCAGCTGTCGAATAAGTTGATTGCAGTCCAGTGTGAATTTGATCCCATCAACACTGAGTGTATGTCTGAGAAATATGACCTTGTTTTTAAATAATTGGGACCTGTCTTCGTTTATGGTCACCCATACATTATGGAGGACAGTGGAATGTGTTTGAGGTGAACTTTGTGGCTCTGATGATTATACAAAAAATTAGAATGTCATATAAATGGGCATAGCAGCAGTCCAGTTTGATCAATACCCCAATGATGAACTGTTGCCTGGTCTGTGCCACATTTTTGAAGCCATATGGCACAACCGGGAACTCGAATAAGCCGAATGAGATGATGATGACCATTTTAGTAACATCGTCTGGATGCATAGGGACCTAGTAGTATGCCTTTTTACAATCAATCACAAAAAAAACAGTTTCCTCCAGCAAGCACAAAGGTCAAGTCCTGTACATTTGGTAGGTACAAGGTAACTGTCATAAATTGTGCACGAGTTAAATGTTCTTTAGTCTCCGCACAGTCAAGTAGAACTGTTTTTCTTAGCTACTAATTTAATGGGATATGTCCAGTGAGTGAGAAGTGGGTTTCAAGAGTGCTGTCTTTGCTATGTTGTATTTGTTGCTGGCAGGCAGGATGAGTGTTAGGTCACTGATTAACTCTGCAGGCTCAATTAGATTGCAGACTAGCATGATAAATTTCAAGTTATCTCCAACAATTCCCAATGTCATGAGAATGCCCTCTGTGACTATGAACTATAAAGTCACCTTGTTGGGACTGAATTGAAGAGTTTTTGCTACTTGTTGTGTTGTGTATTCCAATAACTGCTGTTCTGTGAGGGCCATGTAGTAAAACACTTCTGTGGCATTTGTCAGTATACATGACATAGTTGTCTGACAAAACATGGCAGTACTATTGTCCGTGGGTTGTTACTGTGGAACGATCATGTCAGAAGTTTGCAGTCCCAGCACAGTAGATGCGGTAGGCACATATATCCCAGTAGATACAGGATTCACGGTTGAAATATTATTTGTCCTCACAAACACGAAAGTTGTAGTTTCACTGCACATGGTATCGGTGTTGCATAGTGATTGTGACTACAGAGCAGTCATACTGTAAGTCTGTGTATGTGATATGGTAGGCACAGAAGACACGGAAGGTGTATAATCACTCCATACATAAGTAGTTCATGAGGGACCACCGAAACTTGCTGATTAAGTTTGGAGCATGACTTTACCATTAAAAGCGGCCACTGCTGCATTGCTCCCTCTGTATTCTATGCAGGAATGTTAGCATTCATGTCCTATTTTAATTTGCGCAGTGTTTATTGTTGTCAGTACGTTTGGGAATGGAGCAACATTAATACCTTGTATTATTGGAGCTGTCGAACCTCGTAAACTGACCATTGGGCATGAAGTTGTGTCCACACTGGTTGCATTGTAGCCACTGAAAAAATGGAATATAACTGTAATTACTGCTTTTTCACAGTCAGGGTCACCAATGTATGTGGTTTCCTCTGTGGCATAGGTAAGGAACGACCCATGATACACAGAGATGTAAAAAAAAAAAAAAAAAAAAAAAAAAAAAAAAGTGGGGGGGATAGAAATTGGTAAATGTAATGTACATGCACAGAGAAAAAAATGATTACTGTCTCAAAAGAATTGGATGATTTATTCAAGAGAAAGAACTTCACAAGCAGAGCAAGTCAATAACATGTTGGTCCACCTCTGGCTCTTCTGCAAGCAGTTATTCAGCTTGGCATTGATTGACAGAGTCACTGAATGTCCTCTTGAAGGATATTGTGCCAAATTCTATCCATTTGGCGCATTGGATTACCAAATCCCTAGCTGTTTGGAGGGCCCTGCCTGTAATGCTCCAAATTTTCTCAATTGAGGGAGAGGTACAGTGATCTTGCTGGCCAAGGTAGGGTTTGGCAAGCATGAAGACAAGTAGTAGAAAGTCTCTCCAAGTGCAGGTCGGCATTATCTTGCTGAAATGTAGGCCCAGGATGTCTGGCCATGAAATTCAACACAAAGGGACATAGAATACTGTTGGCATACTGCTGGCCTGTGAAGGTGCTGTGGATGACAGACAAAAGGTCCAGCTATGAGAAGAAATGACACCCCCCCCCCCCAGTCCATTACACCTGGTTGTCAGTGCAGATGGCAGGCAACAGTATTGTTGGTATCTTGTTGGTACCTTACTGATGTCTGAGGCATCTTCGCTGATCATTGGGGCTCAGTTTGGAGTGGAACACATCACTGGAGACAACCCTACTCTAATCACCAAGATTCTAGGCTGGGGGAAAAAAATGTATGTCCTATTTTTCCCACTATCTTATGTGCCTCTATTACGGATAACACATTTATATATTTGTAATGACAACACCAATATGAAGAAATTTCTTATTATGGTGTGGCTGAGTATCTATCTGTTTAAAACTTAGATATGTACATTATTAGTGTAGTAAGTAGTGATAACGGAAAATATGCATAGATTATGTTAGTTGTGGAACAATAAAACAGACTACACTGCAGAAGTGCTATTATTGTGTAGCTGGGTACCTATCAGGTTAAAACCTAAATGTGTACATTATTATTGTAATAAATAGTTAGAATGGAAAATTTGTATAGACTGTGTTAAATGTGAAACAGTAATACAGAATGCAGGATTCAAGGATCTGTATTCAACCATTTGCCCAGTAAATTTTTTCACAGTATAGATAAATATTTGTTAGCACAAAGAAGTGGAATAATGTGCAACACATTTTCATCATGATGATGTATAAATTATAAATAATTCTAGATGACAGAAAGCAAAAGGTAATATTAAAATTCTGCAATGGCAGTTGCCTGCTTCCAATGGGGTACAGAAAATATGAAGTACCACACAACTCAGTGCTTGGTCTCTTATTTTTCTTAATCTTCATCAATGGTTAGCCATGGTGTATAAGCCAAAAGCATTCTTCACCCTATCTGCAAATGACACAACCATTATGGCTGGCAAAGTACTCAGCTGCAGTCTACAGAACACTGCAACCCCTATATTCACAGAAGCTTTAGTAGACTGGTTAATTTCAAATGGTCTGTTCCTCAATGTTAACAAAATTCAGTTCATTCAGTTACACACAGCAAACAAAAAATGAAAATGTTGAAATAAAATGTGGTGACAAAGAAATGTCACCAAATTCTGGCAGTTACATATTAATCACAACCTAAACTGGTCATTTCACATCTTTGATTTATGTAACAGGCTGAATTCAGCAGTATTTGCTATTTGCTCAAATGCATCTAGTATTGACTTGTTAACAATCAAAGCTGCATAGTTGGGATATTTCCATTCACCTATGACAAATAGCATCATATTCTGGGGAAACCAGTTGCAGGCAAGTAAAGTATTTATTGCACAGAAGAGAGCCTTCGGAATTATGAGTAGGGTGCAACCTAGATGCTTTTAGCCTGCCCGGCTAGCCTCGCGGTCTAACGCTCTGCTTCCTGAGCAGGAAGGTGTGCCGATCCCCACCATGAATCCACCTGGCCGATTAGTGTCGAAGGACGTTGTGCTGGCCAGCCTGTGGATAGTTTTTAAGGCAGTTTCCCATCTATCTCGGTGAATGTGGGCTGGTTCCCCTTATTCTGCCTCAGTTACACTATGTCAGTGCAAACACCATTTCCATGTATGCTTACACCATAATTATTCTACCATGCAAACATTTGGGGTTACACTCGTCTGGTATGAGACATTTCCGGGGAGGGGTCTCCATGGTCCACTGGAGGCGGCACTGCACAATAAACCTGGGTTTGGTATGGGTCGGCGGTGGGGTGGGTGGACTGCTGTGGCCTGTTCTGGGCTTGTGAAACACTGAGGGCTATGGTGGGACGAAGCCTCTCCATCATTTCTAGGTCCCTGGTTTAATACTTACGTACATACATACAAAGATGCTCTTGCAGAAATGTATTCAAACAGTTGGGATGCTCACCATGCTATAACAGCACATTTTTTTCACTAATGTGCTTTGTTAGTAAGAATTGTACAAGTTACAAAATAAACAGTGCTTATCAAGATTACGATACAAGAAGTAAACATGATATCCTAAAGACAAAAAATCTCAGGATGGCACAGAAAAAAATACTTACAGTTCATGTCAAATCAGTTGTTAGGGTTAGCAGAATGCTTTTCATATGAATTGGAATGTACACCTTATAGTTTGTTCATGCGATCATTATTACTACTGTTATCTGTGGCATTATTTGAACAGTTGGACCTCACTTTTCTTGTATCGGTTTACACACGATTTAGACTGATAGCCCCATGACCATTTACATACGTTTATTATTGTAATAATTTGGCAAGTTCTGCATCCTAGATAGAATCACATCAAGGATCCATGAAACTCGAAAATAAATGATAAAATAAATTCTTAGAATTTTTTGATTATGAAGAATCCTGACAAAGGCTTGCAGCATATTTCATTTCTGAAATGTCAGAAGCATAAGATCATAAGTTACTTTGTGACTGAAAACTTATTTTCTGGATGGAACTTATGGTGAATTAGTCTGTGTCTTTTTTCTGTGAGTATTATAAAGTAAGTGATTCACTTTTTAATGAGTTGTAATAGGCATTATCCGAATAATGTATTTAATAGTCTGAAAGCTGACTATGCCAGATTAGCCTATGTTACATGTAAGAATGTCTATAAAAACCCATCATGCAAGCCAAACAGGCATACAATTGGAGCACTGTTGAGTTTTCCACCAATAAGTGGACAGCTGCATGAAAAGTAATAAATAGCTTTGTCAAAAATGCAAGAAATGAAAAAAATTAATATGTGTCCCCAAAAATTCAATGACGTTTTCATTAAATCAGTTGAAAATGCTATTATCAAACCTGATATCAGTTTACCAGAGCCACCTTCAAAAAAATTTGTAGATCATCAACAAATACAAGTATGTTTACCATCTCCAAGGTCTCGCCTAATTTTGTTCTACGAATAGTAAAGCAATTGAAATTATCAGACTATGTAGATATATAAGACATATCAAGTAGCATGTTAAAAAAAGTAATCAATTGTGTTGTGAACCCCTTAACATAGTGTATAAATACGTGTATAACTGAGGGATATTTTCTTGATGAGCTTTAAGTGTCTAAGATAGTTCCATTATATAAAAAAGGAGATAAAGACTCGCTCTCAAGTTACAGGCCAATTTCCGTAGCCTCAACTACATACCAACAGTTATGTGTTTACTTTGAAACTCTATGAAGAAATAGTGGGTCGTGGCATCACTTTGGGAACAATTTGTCTATTGTTGATGCTATGCCCACTTAGAATGTTTGAGGATAAATGCTTTTTTGTGAGCTAAGCAAAGCCTTTGACTGAGTAGGGCACACACCACCCCTAGAAAAAAAATGACTTCTAGCATTAGATATGGTAGCCTTAAACTATTACAATCATATTTACAGAACCATGTGCAAGTTGTCTGTCTTGGAAAAGAAATGTCCAGTATCGAAACAAATTAAGGTAAATGTTCCACAGGGATCTGTACAGGGCCCTTTCTTCTTCCTAATAATGATTAATGATCTGCCATCAATTATTAAATCCAAAACAGTGCTGTATGCCTACAATACAATTTTTATTCATAATAGTAAGATTTCAGTAGTCTTAAAACTTGAGTTGCACAAACATCTCAAGCATCCTATTGGTTTAAAACAAATGTATGTATGAAAACAGAATGCAGCAGATGGTTTTAGTCTAAAAGATAAGCTTCTGTCAGATGATCCAAGTTATGTTAAGTATTTGGGGGTGTATTTAGATGATAAATTACCTTGGGGTCAACATGTACAATCTATTAGTGGTAAGTTGTCAAGAGTGATTTATTTGTTAAGGTGACTTATGGATTATGTTCTGGAATGTATGTTTCAACATACTAATTTTCGTTTTTCCAAACCTACATATCATTCGGTATTATTTTATGGGGAAACTCTAGTTGTGTGCATAACATTTTTATACTGCAGAAGAAAGCCATTAGAACAATTACTGGTTCCCCATATAAGGCCCACTGCAAACCCTTGTTTCGTGGACAAAACATCTTGGCTGTAATAAACTATGTGCACTATTTTTAATTTATACAAAGAACATAGGGAAAATGTACACTGTTATAGCTCAAGAAACAATAGATGCATTTGCGCTCCAGACCACAGACTGTCAAAATCACGTAACAGCTATGAACTTATGGGGCACAAATTGTTTAATAAGCTCTTAGGAACTATACAACATTTATCATAATAAGCACTGAAACGAACACTGTATGACTGGCAAGTACCCCACGTATACGAGTTTATCAAATATAATATAAAACTTCAATGTTAATAACTAACCTATTGTTTCCTTTAATTTATCAACTGTATCATATTAGATGTCTGTAGTTTCTATTGCTGTAATCGTAATGGCCAAATGACAATAATTTTATTATTATTATTATTTGTTGAGGAAGTGTTGAAACCTAAGTTAACTGCTATTGACATAAAACTGTTACTAAAGTTTTCTACAATTTTATGGGAATCTTTGATCATTTCACTAACTACCTTTAAAGAAACTTGTTCATTATCTTGATTACTTTTTCCTGTCTTTCCTGTTTCCCCCTGATGCCTAGCACATTCTTCTCCTAATTTTACTTAAAATAAGGGAAAGAAAACCATCCAGTAGACTGATGTATGGCACATAGACACATGCAAAAGAAAATGTACACTGTCATAACTAAAGAAACTATAGGTGCATTTGTACTCCAGACCACTTAACAGCTATGAACTCATGGGGCATAAATTGTTTGATAAGCTTTTCGGAACTATACAAGATTTATCACAATAAGCACTTAAACAAAAACTGTATGACTGGTGAGTAGCACCATACATCAGTGTGCTTTAGGTAAGTGGTTGCATTTCCCTTATTTTACATATAGTTCCCTCCAAGATTTTCTTCTCTTAATTTTGCACAACATTTTGATTGTATTGATAATCCATGGTTTAGATGCATTTAATCAATGTACAGCAGTTAATTTATTAGGGAAATAGTTTTCAATATAGCCCATGGATATGTAATAGAATAAATTATATTTTGAATTTAGGACAAAGGTTTTGGGCACACCTCTCCTGTCTGTGTTTCAGAAATTCTTCTTGAATTTCTAAATTCCTTTTCCATTTATTAGCCTTGTAGTTTTCCAATAATTTTTATTTAAGTCATACATTCTGATGATAATCGCAATCCATGTAGACCATTGTTTCAAAAAAAGGATGATTCTGCCACTTCCTTGCATATATATACTTGAAAATATAACGTATTTAAAGCAAAACTTACATACAAAAAGGCCACTCATCACTCAAAATCACACAATACACAGCTATGATACAAGACAAAAATTGGAGGTACATGTTCAAAGCACCAACACAAAGTTAAACAGCCTTATCCATCCTAGTATCAAACTATACAATGCCTTACCAGATACCATTAAACACATACAAAACATTGGTAACTTCAAATCTAAATTGAAGTCGTCTTCGTTGATCATTGCTTTTACACAGTAAATGAATACCTACAAAACTAAATTTTTTCTATGTTAACCCAATGTAGTCTCATTAAGAAGAACATTTATATTTTATCTCTCTGTATACAGTGTAACAACATTTATTGAAGTATTCATCATTAATTGATATAGTAATGTGTGTGATTATGTACAAAGGTATATTATATGTAAAACTGTTAATGTTAACATAAAAATCCAAATATCTCTTGCACATTGTGCAGCTGTAGATGAAAATGGATCAATAAATAAATAAATCAATCAATCATTGAATGTCAGCAGTTGACCACTGTGGTCTGAGATGCTATAACTATAGGAATTACAACATGTCTTTGCAATCTCTATGCTTTACAAAAATTTTGTCAATGGCAGTGTTGCTGGTTCCCATAAAATGTAGTTTTCACTCAAAATATTTTTTGTTTTATATTTTCTCGGCACTTATCTCGGACTTTCTTTCTATCTTCTGTAGCTGTGTGAAGAAATAAAAGGAAAAGATATAAAGACGGGAGGAATGTTCTCAGACACAATCAAAAGCTCATAACTTGTAGTTGCCAACTTACAGTTGTGTATCGTGCTGTATGATCTTGTTGTGACGACGATTTGTAACATCTCAATACTCATTAATGCCGTAACAAAAAGATCCTAAAAAAAAATTTATACACTGCTGAATCGTTATGTCCTCTATGTTTTTTTTATGCTGGTAGGGAGTTTGTTATGGAAAAAGTGACCAACATTTATTGTAATCCTGTCAGTTGAAGTTGTGTGCCTTGTATGTGATAATCATTCCTACATCCTGTGTTATAGTTATATGTTTCTGTACAAACAAGCGGCACAATTTATTTTTCTTACATGGTTGTTGCAAGCATAGTTCGAATGTTTAGTTCTCTGGTTAAATATGCTGGGAGCTGCGCATACTCTTTAATTACGATACTGTAGCAATGTACGACAGAAAGAATAGGCTCTGCTGACCAGACAATGGCCTGGTAATTGAAACTGCAAACGTTAATGTTACAGATATGCCCCATCACGGAAAAAGGAAAGACGTATATGGTAGTTGTCGTCTTCGAAGTAAAACTAAAGCGCGTTTGTGACCTCCCAGTCCTTCCCAGCAAACAGGCAACTTACGATAGTTGTTGCAAATTATGACATGGGGGACTGGCGATTCAATATAAAAAAAAACAATAGCTATTACATCAGCCCTGGAAATGAGAAGAGCAGAACATTTGTTTGGATTTAAAAACAAAGGCGGAATGAAATACTTTTAAGTCGTGGGAGACACATTTGCATTAACGGGAATGCGTTTTCGAACGTAGTAGGGAACGGTTGTCATGGTAACCAGACCTAGCACACACGTATGTCGCTGTCATCCACTGGTACATAAATAAATAAAGACTGCAATTATTATTTTGGCTACCTTTTGGTAAGTGGACTTGAGCACATACTATTTCTTTTGATGTCTTTTCACAGCAGTAATGTAGGCCTATTGTAAAAATAATTCAAACTACAACTGAAAGTAAGATGTTTGTTTCTTAATGTAGCTCTGTTGAACGTTTGACACTTCCTTCAGGTAAGAAACTAACAACTTAATCTTCGCGTTTGTTGTGTTTTGAAGTATTTGTTATAAATTCACGATATTAACCCCATGTTATTCTGGTTGTGTAGCTGGGGAGCTAAGTTGATCGAAATAGAGACCATGTGTGAGAACGGTAAAAACAATTGTCTGTACGTTTAGAAGAGTTTCCACGAATGGTTTCCCCTTTTTTCAAAAGTAATCGCTATAGTATGTGAATGCCGGTACACGAAAGTAGAAATACACGCGGAATACGATTCCAGCAAGAGGAAGTACCATATGGTACGGTGCTGAACAAGCTTATCACCACTTCGTAAGCGTATGTATTACATCGAGTTCCTATTTCATGTAAGTGCCGTGCAGGATTAAATGAATTCAGTTATAAACATGTGACTGTAAACTGCACGATGCATTTCTGGGAAGAATTTTGTTGACTTTTTTTCACCGTGCACTCTCCGAATTTTACGTTTAGAGATTTGTGAGAGACAATACAGAAACTCTATGCGACAAGGTCTTGCGTGTTGTTACGCAAATCGCATTGTTCAGGATTATAGAATAATTATTTATTTTGTAAAATATATGCGCATCACATGCCCTCTGTTTTTATGTTGTAGAAAGGTTTGCTCA
The DNA here is from genome assembly GCF_021461395.2 of Schistocerca americana. Taxonomy (NCBI): domain Eukaryota; kingdom Metazoa; phylum Arthropoda; class Insecta; order Orthoptera; family Acrididae; genus Schistocerca; species Schistocerca americana. The sequence continues at coordinate 242,630,087 of NC_060122.1, forward strand.
AAAAAGAAGTGTGCACCCACCTATAGTTCTTTTGGGTAAATGCTTGAGCAAAATGATTTCCACTTTCTTTATTTGTGATTAAAACATGCTGTAAATACTCGTTTTAGGTGCTCGAAGCGAAACGCTTCTTGTACACTATTTTAAACATTTATTCGTTGAATTTGCTTCTACCGCTGGTGCAGCAAAATGTTCATGAAAAACGTCATAGACTCATTACTGTGAGTCTTAATTCAAACTTGAAGAAAAAAAACTCAACGGTTACTGTACGCTGGGTACGAGAGAAGCTAGTTTCAACCTAAGCTGCACTCAACACAATAGTTGTGTTGCCTGACAACGCTGCTTGGCATGCTAACATCACCGTAGTGATCGGCTGATGCAACGGAGGCGGACGTGTGTGGTTGCTGTATTTCGGCGCTGAGCATTATCTGATGTTATTCGGGATGGATGTGCGTGAATAAACCTTGAGATAATATTAGGAATATAGCAGTGTTTAGACTAAATTATCGAAGTGCGTTATGAACTTTGGAAATTGTTATAAATGCGGTTGGCTGATTGTCAGTAGCGAATCCATAGGATGTCCACTAAGATAGGCTTTGTAAGTGCAAGAACAATGGGCCTGCTGTAGTGTTTAATTCGAAATTATAGTTTGCACATGATCAGATATCGGAGCAACGTGAGACGAGTTACTAACTTGAATAATAGCACTGCCATATAAATCCGTGATGTACGCCAATGACAACTTTTATCAAATCACATAATGACGTGAACGTTTTCGAACAAATGAACAGCTCTATGAAGGAAAACTCAGCTCAGCGGTTCCATGAAAATGGTGGACCTTAAATTAATGTGAAACTGAGCACAACCTCTCTTCCGTTAGTGATGTTAACAATGGACAAAATGAACTCTACCATTCTGTAAAATTGTTGGGGATATACCTCGATAGTAAATTGAGCTGGAATATTCACATAGGAAAGCTCTGCAGTAAATTGCAAGAAGTTTATATCTCTGTAGAAGGTGAAAGATTGCGTGAGTAAAGGGCTCATGCTTATGCCATAGGCTACTATGCCTTTATTCATACACAGTTGCCTTATGGAATACTTCTTTGGGGAAACTCTGCTGTAGAAACAGAGGTTGTCCCAGTGGTAGAAGAAAGCCATTAGATGAATTTTTGGTTTTAGTAACTTAACTTTCTGCAGGCAGAACTTCATTGAGTACACAATACTTATGCAGTCCATGCATGCCAAACAGAATAAGCACATGTATGAAAGTAGATCATATGTGCACTCATATAAAACCAAAAACAGGAACTTACGGGACTGTTTTCCACTGGTTGGCAAAATATTTTTCATTACATGAAAATAAATTTAAAGTAATGGTAGAGACATGTTTGAGAGAAAAAGCATTTTATAACACAACTGAATTTGTATTTAACGAAAAAAGATGATTTTTTAAAATTATAATTGTGATTGTAACAAACCAAATTGTAATTTATGACATACAAACCGGTTTGCAATCTGTGTAACAAAACTAATTACATTATGAGTACAAGATAAGTAATATCTGTATAATAATATTTTCATTGTTATCCACTTGTATAATCATTTATATAATTATGTATGCACTGACAAAGCTGTGTACAAAACAACAGATGTTTACAGACAAATAAATCAATTCTATGTATTTATCACAGTTTAGAAATTCGTAACCACATTGAAAAATGGAAGATTCATACTATTATTGGTTACCATATAGATATATGTGATTCTGAATGTTTTTTTGATAACCACTGATTTAGTTGCAAATAGCTGTTCTGAAGAATTGTTGATTGGTGATTTGTACCCTGGATTTTTCCCCTCATTGTTTTAATGCTGTGTGTAGTTGCAGACAGCACTTTATATATGAAATCATTTCATGCCACACATAAATTAGAAATTAACTTTAAACTTATAGAATAAGTCCAAAGAAGACAAAAAGTCAGATGTTAAATCATCTCCACTAGAACATTATTAAACCAGAGATATTTTGTATGAATTATGATTGACATATAGGCCTAACAAAAGTGAGACAGATACGTAATATATTTATAATATTTGCTTTCCTGTGTGTGATTCAGTGTTGATGCCTGGATTAGTAGTAACAATAATAATAATAATACTTTATTCATCATTGAATGATTCACTTCATTATACAAAACCACCAATTGATAGGTTACGAATCTTGACACATGACACAACAACACATTCTTCTGAAGATATTGTTGATGAACTTGGTGATATCGTTGATGAACTTGGGATAAGATTGCACATAAAAGGTTTGCTGCTATTTACTTTCTCCTTTCCCCCCCAAACACTTCTTATTCTGTACCTCACTATAATACTCTTCTAATGTGTAGAAAGGTTTTTGTGAAAGGAATTTCTCAAGCTGAAACTTAAGCTTCAGTATAGGAAGTTTCATAACTATTCTTGGAAATGCATTGGAGAATTTTAATCTTGCATATTGTGGGCCATTTTCATAGAGTGCTGTTCTTAGACAGTGGATGTATTTCTTTCTTTATTCCTAGTACTGAACCGATAAAAATCAGAATAAATTTTGGGATGCAGTCTTTAAGTGAGCAATATAGCTTTTAGATTATATATGTTTGTTGTGGCCAACACATCAGCTTTTGGAAACAGGCCGTAGCATGATTCTTTCTACCCAGTTTCAGGATGATTCTTGTAGGCCTTTATTGAAGGATCAGTACCTTATTGGGATCCTGATTTGGTTTTTACTTCCCATATTTCAATTCCATAGCACAGGTGTGAGGAAAATAAAGCATGGCATGCGGTCCTTAGGAAAGCAATCACTTCGCAAAACTTGCTATTCGTATTGATTGTGCAAATATGTTATTAGGTAGCTTACTTGTTAAAGAGTTACATTTCAGATTGGTGTGAATAGTTAAACATTCTAACGTGAATGCCTTCATCAATCATCCGTATGGGATAAAGCAAGTTATTGTGAATCTTTGTAAATTTAAAATAAAATTATAAGAAGTACTTTAATAACCATTCTTATAAATTATTTTTTTTTTAATCTTGGTTTAATTATAGAAAGTTCCTATTAGCTGTGTGACAAGCTGCAGAGGATAGGGTAAATGGGTCTCCATCCTTAACAGCAAATAGGTAACTGCTATTCTGTGTGAGACTGAAATTATGATGACAATAAGGAAACAATTATGGTATGTGAAGGAGTGAAATACATAGCAGATCTTGTGTGTCTAACAATACCTTTATCAACAGCATAGCTGATAAAAATCAGAATAAATTTTGGGATGCAGTCTTTAAATGAGCAATATAGCTTTTAGATTATATATAAGGAATCCAATGATCATTTACTCACATAAAACTCAGTCATGTGAAATCAGCTTGAGTAAAAGTTAAATTTGAGGCCAGGATTTTTGAACACTTCCTGGCTACTTAAGCTGTCTTAATAGATGTTATTATTAACTTAACAGGTAATGTTTTAATCTAGAACCCAATGAGTTTGTAAAGTTTTGATAAGATAAGATATTTTATCAACTGTCTCTGACACTAATGCTATCATTCAAGTACCTAATTACTCACTAGAGATGAAAATTCCCTGTGTTTGGATACTATCCCAGTTCTACAAAAGCTTGTTGCCATGTACTGGGACATATCAGCAGTCAGAGAAACACCACGATTTATTCACACATGAAGAACTACCATACAAATATTTGTTCACGAAACAGACTCGCCAATGAGAGATATCGATACTTTTACCTGAAAAAACGATTAATATTACTTAAAGAGAACAAAGCACCAGGTCCTGATAGAATTCAAATTAGAGTTTACATTGAATGTGGTGTTGAATTGCCCTTTTCCCAGCTCATGCGTACTGAAAATCTTGTACACAGGATTTCCTCTCTGGAAAAGAGTACAGGTCACTCTTACTTACAAAAAGGATAAAAATTCAGATGTACAGAATTAAAGAACAAGAACATCGATGTCCGGCTGTTGTAGGATGCTAGAGCATATTTTATGATCAAACATTGACATTCAGCAAGATTCTTTCAAAGAAATATCATGGATTCTGGAGAAATCACTCATGTGAAACAAAGCTTGCTTTATTCATACATGACATATCCCAAGCATAAAGCAGGCTGTGTTTCAAATTAGTGATTTTTCCAGATTTTTCAGTCTGCTTTTGCTCTAGCCTTCACTTCTCAATAATGCGAAGATATGCTAGAAATGACATGTGGTTTGGAAGGATTACTGAAGTTCGGGCACACAATTTGCTGAAGTGGCAATCGGTTTATAGACTTGCATCAAGCGGTTGAACATTCTTCTAAAGGGACTCCCAGTCAGTCACGCCATATGACTATTTGTGTCACCCAAACAATAGATGCAGGTGGACAGATATATTCCATTTTCCTAGATTTTCAAAAGGCATTTGACAGTGTGCTACATTATCCAACACTAGCCCTGCGAAACAATCATGTGGAATACATTTGCAAATGTATTATTGCCTTGACGAATGTCTGATTAATATTAGGTTGGTGCATAAGTTTGTAGCGTTTTTGTTTTGCATGTTGATATTCCGGTTGCTATGGGCTTATTTATCAATTGTCATTTTTTATTTATATTTCACTGTTGGTATTTCAGTTTACATATTGTCATTCAGAGATTGTGAGTGTATTTTTAGATGTCAGAAAATGGAGTGCTAAGTGGAGAAATTGGGAACATTTCCAACGTATTCTACTGTTTGAGTTCAATAGAGGGATGACAGCAGCAGAGACAGCCAGAAATATTTGTGCCAAGTATGGGGATAGCTTTGACATTGTTGACTCTCCAAGTCCAGAAAGACCTTTGGGGTTTGATGAAGATTGTTTAAACACATTAATCCACAATGATCCTCGTCAGTGTATTTCAGAGCTGGCAAATGTGATGAACTGTGATCATTCCAACATTGTGTGACATTTGCTTGCAATGGAGAACATTCAGAAATTGAATGTATGGGTACTGCATACTGTTAGCCAAAATCACAAAAATCAGCGATTAGCCATATGTGCATGCTCATCACCAATTGGCTCATGAACAATACCGATCATTCCTATCCTGTGTTGTTACTAGTGATGAGAAATTGTGTCTTTATGCTAATGCAAGGAAAAGAAAGGAATGGTTGTTCTCAAACAAAGGAGCAACTCCCTCTACAAAGTCTTGCACAGATCCTTAAAAAGATAATGTTATACATCTGGATGAACAGCAGTGGTGTGGTGTAGTATGAATTGCTTCCCTGTGGGTAACCATTACTGCTGATATTTATTGTCAACAGTTGAGACATATTGCAGACTCAATGCATGAACAATGACCAGGAAGTCTGTGTGAAATGATGCTACTCCACAATAACGCCCGCCTGCATCCACCTAGACTGACAAAAACCACTTTTCTGGGAATTGGGTTGGGAGGTCATTCTGCACCCACATTACTCACCTGAACTTGAGGCCTCGGATTTTCATCTTTACCACTCTCTGTCAAACAACCTTCAAGAAACTTCCTTTCCAGATGAAAGTGCACTCTGAATATGGCTCAATGAGTTCTTTGCTTCAAAACTATGTGATTTCTATAGTCGCGGCATTGAAGAGCTACCACACCATTGGCACACTGTTGTAAATAGCGAAAGAGAATATATTATTGATGACTAAAAGTCTCTGTTATGTGTGTCTGTTGTGTTTATTCAACTTGTGGAAAAACACCACAAACTTATGCACCAACCCAATAGAACCAAGTACCTTATAGTGGATGGTGAATGTTCTACGAAAATAAAAGTAACATCAAGAGTGTATAATAGGGCCTCTAAACTAAGACTGAATCAACAATCACGACCAGAGGACCACATGGTGCTGATCAGTGGATTTGTCACCCTTTGTCATACGTCATCATATAGGTGCGGTAAGAAGGGGCATGGAGATAGCACAGCATTTTCTTGGGTGATGTTTCTCCCCAGAGCTGCTGCTTCTCATTCAAGTAACTCCTCAATTGGAATCACATGGCTGAGTGGACCCTGTTGCAGTCGTCCCACCAAAGAAACATTCTTGTCAGCACTGCGAACTGAACCCAGGTACTCCATGTTGCAGTAGATGTGCTGACCACTTGGCTATGGAGGCAGGTGATAGGACCTCCGATGCTTTCAGTGTACACTAATGATGTTCATATAAGATCAGTAGCACTATAAAATTGTTTGCTGACAATCCAGTTGTCTAAAGGAAAGTACTGCCATAAAACAATTGTAAGGATCTGCAGAAAGACTTGGTTAAAATTTCTGCCGACTGTAATGTATGGATGCTCTCTTTAAAATTGGATAAATGTAAGATTATATCTATAACAAAGAGAAAAAAAAACCCTATACCACCTCAGTACAAAAACTAGTGGTGAACATCTTGAGCAAGTACCATTATTTTAGCATTTAGTGGTCATACTAAGAGGTGATATCAAATTGGATGAACAAGTAAAGGCAGCATTAGGGAGGCCAAATTGAAGACACATTTTCTGGCAGAGATCTGGGAAAATACAATGCATCCACAAAGAAAGTCACATACAAGTGACTTGTGTGACCAGCTCTAGAGTATTGTTCCTGTATTTGGAGTCAGTATCAAGTAGGCTTGAGGACAATATTATGGAAATGGAAGAGGACGTAGATGAAGATGAAATGGGAGATATGATATTGCGTGAAGAGTTTGACAGAGCACTGAAAGACCTGAGTCGAAACAAGGCCCCGGAGTAGACAACATTCCATTAGAACTACTGACAGCCTTGGGAGAGCCAGTCCTGACAAAACTCTACCATCTGGTGAGTAAGATGTATGAGACAGGCGAAATACCCTCAGACTTCAAGAAGAATATAATAATCCTAATCCCAAAGAAAGCAGGTGTTGACAGATGTGAAAATTACCAAACTATCAGTTTAATAAGTCACAGCTGCAAAATACTAACGCGAATTCTTTACAGACGAATGGAAAAACTGGTAGAAGCCGACCTCGGGGAAGATCAGTTTGGATTCCGTAGAAATGTTGGAACACGTGAGGCAATACTGACCCTATAACTTATCTTAGAAGAAAGATTAAGGCAAGGCAAACCTACGTTTCTAGCATTTGTAGACTTAGAGAAAGCTTTTGACAATGGTGATTGAAATACTCTCTTTCAAATTCTGAAGGTGGCAGGGGTAAAATACAGGGAGCGAAAGGCTATTTACAATTTGTACAGAAAGCAGATGGCAGGTATAAGAGTCGAGGGACACGAAAGGGAAGCAGTGGTCGGGAAGGGAGTGAGACAGGGTTGTAGCCTATCCTCGATGTTATTCAATCTGTATATTGAGCAAGCAATAAAGGAAACAAAAGAAAAGTTCGGAGTAGGTATTAAAATCCATGGAGAAGAAATAAAAACTTTGAGGTTCGCCAATGACATTGTAATTCTGTCAGAGACAGCAAAGGACTTAAAAGAGCAGTTGAACGGAATGGACAGTGTCTTGAAAGGAGGATACAAGATGAACATCAACAAAAGCAAAACGTGGATAATGGAATGTAGTTGAATTAAGTCGGGTGATGCTGTGGGAATTAGATTAGGAAATGAGACACTTAAAGTAGTAAAGGAGTTTTGCTATTTGGGGAGCAAAATAACTGATGATGGTCGAAGTAGAGAGGATATAAAATGTAGGCTGGCAACGGCAAGGAAAGCGTTTCTGAAGAAGAAAAATTTGTTAACATCCTGTATAGATTTAAATGCCAGGAAATCGTTTCTGAAAGTGTTCGTATGGAGTGTAGCCGTGTATGGGATAATAAAAAAATTCTATCCTGCAACTGTTTTTGGCTGCCATCCTTTATTGTAGAGAATAGAAGCTTTCGAAATGTGGTGCTACAGAAGAATGTTGTAGATTAGATGGGTAGATCACATAACTAATGAGGAGGTATTGAATAGAATTGGGGAGAAGAGGAGCTTGTGGCACAACTTGACTAGAAAAAGGGATCGGTTGGTAGGACATGTTCTGAGGCATCAAGGGATCACCAATTTAGTATTGGAGGGCAGCGTGGAGGGTAAAAATCGTAGTGGGAGACCAAGAGATGAATACACTAAGCAGATTCATAAGGATGTAGGCTGCAGTAGGTACTGGGAGATGAAGAAGCTTGCACAGGATAGAGTAGCATGGAGAGCTGCATCAAACCAGTCTCAGGACTGAAGACCACAACAACAACAACATCAAGTAGGCGTGATAATGATCAGTCAGAAAATTGAGGAACCCCCTGTTAAGACCATAACATGTTTATATAGCCCACAGGAAAGTGTAACATAATTTATTAAATGGTAATTGTTGAACGAAAAAGATATTCTGACGAGACCCTACTAGTTAAATGTAGACCACCTGTGTTCAAAGAAGACTGTGATGACTGTGCTGTGACCATTGTTTACCTCGTGTAGAGATAATGAGGAACAGATAAGACACAGGGCACATGCAGAAGCATATAGATAGTCATTTTTTCCTCATTCTGTACACTAATAAAATAGGAAATAAAATTTAAAATATTGTTATGATTGGTAAGAAGAGACGGACTGGACAGCATATCACCAAGTAGGTATGTGTATAGGGGACTGCATGTAGAATACTAATGTGATCCATTCTGGAGTACTGCTCAAATATTTGGGATGCCCACCAGATCAGATTAAAGGAGGAGATTGAAGAAATTCAAGGGCAGGCTGCTAGATTTGTTTTGATCAACATGCAAATGTTAGAGAGATGCTTTGAGAACTCAAATGGGTATCCCTATATGAAAGACTACATTCTTTTCAAGGAACACTGTTGAGGAAATTTAGAGAACCTGCTTTGAATCTGATTTCAGAATGATTCTACTACCGCCAGCTTACATTTTGCATAAGAACCACAGAGATGTGATAAAAGAAATTAAGACTTTTATGGAGGCATAGAGACAGACATTTTTCCCTCACTCGATTCGCGAGCGGCACAGAAAAGGAAATGACTAGTAGTGGTACAATGTGCCCCCTGCCAGTTGTAGAATATAATAAACAGTTGACTAATAAAGAATAGTTCTCACCTGTTTTATGGCTTCTCCCTCTCAGTCAAGCTGATAAGAGCTGTTCTTAATGGGGCAATGCATAGTGGATTGGAACTGTGCAAAGTAAGACAACACCATAGCCTTTAAATAAATTCAATGAGAAGTACTTGAAACTGCAAAATTTGAAGAACATAGCTGCTTTAGTAACTTGTCTCTATGTCACTACATCTCAGGAGCACATTATCCAACATGATATGAGAGCTTTTGCTGTTAACAATGGGGAGAAAATTGTAAGCACTGCCAATAAACCACATATAAAAAAAGGTGCTTTTTTATACTTATATATGTGTTTATTTGCAGTACTTCAAATATAGCCTCATCTTCTTCAGAAATAGTTACTGGCAAAAGTTAATAACGTGGCAGACTTCTAAACCATTCTTTACCTAAATCAGAATTAAGTTTTTTATTGCACACTAGTAACTGGACACACAGAGCTATTATAGATTTATCCTTATTGAGTACATCAAAGTAATCTTATCATTTCAATGTTACGAAACAAGAACAACTTATTGGAGCAAATAAATTCAAAGTTCTAGTTCTTTGTCATCTTAGGATTACTTCAGAGACCCTCTTCCACATGATGATAATTAACTGTCAGCTATTACAAGCTACCTGTTGGAGTGATGTATTAGTACACCGTTACTGGCTGAAATAACTGAGTAAGATCCTTCTGCTCCTGAGTTCTGCAGTCCAGTGCACATGAAACCAGGTGCTCTGAAGCTGACAAAGTATTGCCATCAATGCAATGCCTGATGCCTTCAGTGACTACCGTAACATAATGTTGTCAAGTGATCTTTCACAGAACCCAAAGAAATTCTGATTGTATGTAAATGTTGTTGGTGCCACCAGAGTTAGTATCCAGACCCTAGCAAATGAGACAGGAAGTGGCATTGATGGTAGCAAAGCAAAAGCTGAAATGCTTAACACCATTTTCAAATGTTCCTTTACAAAGGAAAACCCAGGAGAATTGCCTCAATTCAATCCTTGTACCACTGAAATGCTGAATAAAATGACTATTAGTGTCGGTGGTGTTGAGAAACAGATGAAATCACTACGTGGAACAAATCTCTAAGCTCCGATGGAATCCCTGTCAGATTCCATCAGGGGGTAGCGAATGCTGTGGGTGGGACTCATTTAGTACACATTTCTGCTGCTAGGCATGTAAAGTGCAACGTATTGTGGCTTGTTCTGTTCTTCTGCAGTGATTTTTTTTTTCTAGCACTGTTTTATTCTTTTCTCGTTTTTTATGATGGCAAGTTTAACTGAGCAATGTGCAGCTGTGAAATTTTGTTTTCTACTCAGTAAAAATGCTGCTGAAACTGTCTTAATGTTGAAAGCAATTTACCAAAATGATGCTATGGGAAAAACCCAAGTGTATGAGAGGTTTGCTCAATTTAAAAATGACAACATGTCGATTGGTGGCAGACCTCATTCTGGTCCATCCATTAACTGTCTGAATCAACAAAACAATGAAAAAAATTGAGAGCTTGTGCTCACAGACCATCGACCATTTACCAAAATTATACATTGACAGATAATTGATCAATTGTTAGAGACTAGTGAGTTATCTTGGAGCTCGGTTCAGTGAATTTTAACAGAACCTTTGAGAATGAAAAGGGTTTCTACCAAGATTGTTTCTCAGTTTCTGACAATTGAAAGGAATGACAAGTTAAAACACTTCATGCTTTGAAAGAACAGCTTGAAACTGATCCACATTTTCTGTCAAAGGTTACTTATGATGATTCAAGGTTCTATGGTTACGACTCAGAAGCAAAGCAATAGTCAAGCCAATGGAAGACATCATCATCACCCCGTCCAAAAAAATTTCTTCAAGTCAAATCAAACATCAGAAAATGCTGATTTGCTCTTTTGATGCTAAGGATCATTCATTGTTTGTTTGCCCAGGTCAAATTGTCAATCAAAACTTTTATTTGGAAGTTTTAAGAAGATTGTACAACAGTGTTTGTCAAAAAGACCTTGTTTGTGGCATACAAGAGACACGGCACCTGCACACACAGCCATCTCTGTTATACAGTTTTTGGCTAAAAATCGCATGGTTCCACTGTCCCACACCCCTTGCTTGCCTGACCTGGCACTGAGCAACTTAATATGCAACATGAACAGCAAGGGTCCCAACTCACTTCTCTGGGGCACACACAAAGTTACTTCTACATTCTGGTGATGACTCTCCGTCCAAGATAACATGCTGTGTCTTTGCTACCAAAAATGCCCCAATCCAGTCACAAATTTCACTTGATACCCAACATTATCATGCTTTTGACAATAAGCGTAGGTGTGGTACTGAGTCAAATGCTTTTCAACAAAGTCAAGAAATGCTGCATCTAGCTGGTAGCCTTGATCCAAAGCTTTCACTATGTCACGTGTGAAAAGCACGAGTTGGGTTTCAAATGATTGACGTATTCAAAATCCATGCTGGTTGGCATTAGGAGCTCATTCTGATCAAGATACCTCACTCACTATGTTTGAGCTCAGAATATGTTCTAAAATTTTACAACAAATCATTGTCAAGCATATGACAAATGTATTAGGGACAAATGTATTAGATGTAATGGAGAGTATTTCGGAAGGGATAAGGTTGTTTTGCAAACAGTTTGAAAATATATAGCTTCTAAAAAATAATTATAGTTTACTTGGGTACCCCCTTGTATATTGAATTTGTGGTTGAATAAGTCCCTCTTCTAACTATAATATATTGTAGATCCATTAAACAAAAAACCATTCCCAGTTCTTGGAAAAAGGCACAAGTCACACCTGTCTACAAGAAGGATTTGTAGAAGTGATCCACAAAACTACCACCCAATATGCTTGACATAGATTTGTTGTAAAATTTTAGAACATATTCTGAGCTCAAACATAGTGAGTGAGGTATCCTTGATCAGAATGAGCTCCTAATGCCAACCAGCATAGATTTTGAATACATCAATCATTTGAAACCCAACTCGTACTTTTCACACGTGACATAGTGAAAGCTTTGGATCAAGGCTACCAGATAGTTGCAGTATTTCTTGGTTTTGTTGAAAAGCATTTGACTCAGTACCACACCTACGCTTATTGTCAAAAGTACGATAATATTGGGTATCAAGTGAAATTTGTGACTGGATTGAGGCCTTTTGGTAGCAAGGACACAGCATGTTATCTTGGATGGAGAGTCATCACCAGAATGTAGAAGTAACTTTGTGTGTGCCCCAGGAAAGTGCGATGGGACCCTTGCTGTTCATGTTGTATATCATTTACCTTGCAGAGTTTTTTTTGCAGATGATGCAGTTATCTACAATGAACTACTGTCTGAAAGAAGTTGCATAAATATTCAGTCAGACCTTGATAAGATTTCAATTTGGTACAGAGATTGGCAAGTTTCTCTATATTCAGAAATGTGAAATTTTACGTTTCACAGAACAAAAAAAATAGTATCCTATGACTATAATATCAAAGAGCCAATGTTGCAGTCGGGCAACTTGTAAAAGTACCTGGGTATAATGCTTTGTAGGATATGCAATGGAATGATCACATAGGTTCAGTTGTGGGTATAGCTGGTGATAAAACTTCGGTTTATTGGTAGAAAACTGGGGAAGTGCAATCAGTCTGTAAAGGAGATTGCTTATGAATCACTTATGAGACTGGTTCTAGAATATTGTTCAAGTGTGTGGGACCCATACCAGATAGGACTAACAGAAGGCAACATGAATGGTCACTGGTTTATTTCATTTGTGGATGGAACTGAACTGGAAAACTCATGAAGATAGACGTAAACTATCTGGAGAAAGTCTATTAACAAAGGTTCAGGAACTGGCTTTAAATGTTTACTCTAGGAATATATTACAACCCCTTACATATCGCTCATGTAGGGATCGTGAGGATAATATCAGAATAATTAGTGCACACACAGAGGCATTCAAACAATCATTCTTCCTGTGTTCCATTCACGAATAGAACAGGAAGAAACCCTGATACAATGGGATGTACCCTCTGCCATGCACCTCATGGTGGTTAGCAGAGTGTAGATGTAGATGTAGAATGCAGATTCCATCTCTCATTCTTAAATATGGCTGTTCTTCAATGGAATCTATGTGGCATCAGATGACATAGGGTGAAACAGCAGCTGCTTCTATGTTCACAATTCTCAGCTGTTTTCTGCTTCTATGAAATGAAAATATGGACTCAAGACTGCTTTGACCTTTCACATTTCACCACAGTGTGTTACTATGAACGTCCCAAAGAGGAAATTCCAGCTCATGAGGGTGCCATTGACGCCATTTCCATAGCCAGATCATTCTGTTGAATACATAGTTACAACATTTTGCCTTCCCGCACTTAAATTTTCTCTCTACATCTACATACCACCGTCACTTGTTCTTACCAGGGTAGACATTCTACAGCTTATCGCTCAAATGCCAACCTCTTTGTTCCTGCTCAGTGACTATAATGCCCACCATCCCATTTGGGATTCTCCCAGAGCATGCAATGCAGGTATATTAACCTGGTTGTAGATTAAAGTATGGTGCATGCAGAATTGAAGTCTCATAATCTGATATTATTTTTAACGGTGTCCTGCAATTCAGTGATGAACACACCACCATGGATTTAAAGTTGTCTCGTTGGCACATTTATTTCTGTTAAACCACATTCAAGCAATGATAACTTTACCTTTTACTTCTGTTTATGTTTCACAAACACCACGCTTGCACAAATAATTCGAGTTTGTTATCAATGGCAAAAAATTTAGTAAACATCAATCTTCAATAACCAGGTACAATGGGGCATCAGTGATTTTGGGTTTGTGGATTTTGGGGAGCACATAGAAGGTGGATATGTGGGGTGTGATATGGTTGAGCAGGAAAATGGATTCAGTGAAGAGGTTCTAGGAAGTGCCTAAGGCTTTAAGATGGGATTGGAGATTATATTGTATTTCTGGGATGGCATCACTCTGGTAGAGTTTGTAGGAGCAGGAATCAGACAAACAGCGGAGGCCTTCAGTCAGTTAATAGAAGTGCCTCCCTCATCACCCAATACCACCCCAGACAGGAACAACTGAACCATATCCTTTGTCAGTGGTTTGATTATCTATTATCATGCCCTAATATGAGGGATATCCTACCCAAGATCCATTCCACGCCTCCTAAAGTAGTGTTCCTTCACCCACAAACCTCCAAAATATCCTAGTCCATCCCTATGCCAGTCCCAATCCCAGCCCCTTCCCTGAGGAAGACCCAGGTGCAAGACTTGCCCAATCCACCCACACAGCAATTCATAGTCCAGCAATTCATATCCTTCCCCATCAGAGGCCATGCCATCTTCTAATGCAGACATGCTGTGCGCTAGCTCTGTTGCAGTCACTGCTCAGCTTTACATATAGGTATGACTACTAACCTGCTATCCAGTAGGATCAATGGCCACTGTCAGACTGTGGCCAAGAGCAACGTGGACCATCCTCTTGCACACCTCACAGCTGGATTTCAATGGCTACTTCATAAACGTAGCCATCTCGATTCTCCCCTTCACCACCAGTTTTTCTGAAGTGCACAGATGCGAGCTATCCTTACAACACATTCTCTGCTCCCTAAATCATCATGGTCTCAACCTCCGGTAACCTACTGTCCCTACGAGCTCCATCTAACACTTCCTGCCTTCTCTGTTCTCTGACCTCTGTATTGAATCATATTATTTTCCTTTCTTTATATACAAGACATATGTAAACCGAATGAGCTATAAACCAAATACAACACCAGAGGGAAATTAACAAGTTGTTTTGTGGCAAGGATAATGCTTTGAGACATTGTTAAATATCTGTATGAAACAAAGTAAGAAGTACACTCTTCAATTTATTAATTCATGTACCTTCACCTTTTTGTTTTGGGAAGTGGTACATAAGGAAGTATGCCTGGATCCATAGTAGCAGCATTTTTAAAAATGTGCATTTTAATGGATTGTTGCTGCCATTCGATGTGTTTCAGTTTTAGTCTGGCCTGAGCAAAAATAGACAGCGTTCATGTGTTTGTGAGTTGTGCTTGCCTGTGTGAAAGCATGAGCATTTCTCTTTTCTGATGAAGGCTTTGGACAAAAGCTTTACTGTATAACAGCTTTTTTGCTGTGGCTGTCTGCAACTCAATGTGTCATCTTTACGGTGAGCAGAAATCTATCCTTTCTCTAATTGTCGTTCATCTTTTGTTAGTTTTGATAGCCAGCCTACTCCCTCCTTTGTCTCTACATGTCAGTATCAGTTGATATTCACATCCTGATATTGCAGCTCTTATCTCCTAATGGCAAATGTTTCTCCACCATACTTACAATTGTGTCTGGAAGAAAAGCAGATTCCCCACATTGGCGTGAAGCTACCATACTCCATATACCTAAGTCTGGTAAAGACAGACACCATCCTTTCAATTATTATCCCATTACCCTAACCAGTTACGTTTTAAGGTGATGGAACAAATGATCAGTGGGCAGCTAGCACGGTGGCTTTGAGTCACAGAAGTTGCTAGAAAACATCTAATGTGGCTATCGTAGGCATTGCTCTGCAGCTGACCATCTCATCGTTTTGTTGATTCACATCATGGATAACTTTCTTTCGAAATGCTGGACCCTAACTCTATTTTTTGCTTTAGAGATGTCGTATGACGATTGCTGAAGAATGAGAATTCGCCATATGGTGTCACAGATGGGGCTTGCGATGTTGCCTGCCCCATTTTATTAGGCACAATGTTTTTAATGTATGTAAGGGTTATCAGACCTATTCGTTCAAGAGAATTTGGTACCTAAGGACTTCATACCAAGTGTAATCTCAATTGCCATAGTAGGGCAAGGGTTGTGGGTGGCAAAATTGTGAAATAGTCTTGAAGTATATTTAGCTTCTTACATTCCCTATTATTATACTCTTCCTTATTATGGAAATAATTGTTTACTGAGTTATATTACCATGAATATTTATTACGTTATCATATACAAACATGCTTTCAGTGTAGCTACCAGAGTTAGACTGAAATGATATGCAGTTTTTTTCATAAGTCTTCATAATTGTATTGTTGTTAATATCTTCATTGATGAAGCTTTGCAATATCTTCTGTGAGGCCCACCTCAGTGGTCAGTGTAGTGTCAGAAGCTCCATGACATAACTGTTGTGGTATAAAGGCATCTGCTGCTGAAGTGCACTTGCCTTATGGCGAGCAAGAAGTTCCTGAAACAAATAATGATACAATACAAACTAATAATTCTACTAACACATAATATAAAATGGAGACAAATATGCCCCTGTGAATTATCTGACATGCATCCATTGACATAATGTTAATAAACAGTACATTTTCCCATTTATAGACAATGAGGGTACAGAATGTAGATGTAGATACAGAAAAGTTCACACTTCTGGCTCTTGAAGGAAACATCCCAAATGGACTCTCAGACACATCACCCCATATAAATGAGTAACCATGCCACTGTTTCGTAAGTAATCTAATTCACAAATTAAATATTATTGTAGATATTATGTTTTCTACATACATGTGGCATACATTGAACATTGTTCATATTTGATTTTCTTTCTCATTTATTAGTTATCCTTCCACTTACAACATTCATATCTCTACATCTACATCTATACTCTGCGAACCACTGTGAGGTGAATGGCAGGTTGATACCATTACATTTTGCTTCTGAAAAGCTACTAGTTTCAGTTACATTAGGTAAGAATATACATTTTTTAAATATTTTTATTACCCACTATTAATATTATTCTTACTTTTCTTTCAAAGCCAAATAACTAGATAGGCTTCATGAAAACAGACATGTCAGTTGAATCAGCTCTGTCATGATGATACTGCACAAATTCAAGTGGCCCACCAGAGACAGTGTCACCAAATGCGTCATTCATTTGGTTTCCTAAAACCTAACGAGAGCAATACAAAAATTAGATGTGGGAAAAAATGTAAATTTCTTTTTGGTGTAAGAAAGGAAAGGTGAGACTAGGAATGCTAGAACCCAAGAAAGAAAGAAAGAAGACAGAATCCAAAAACATACCTTTCCCACCTCTGCTCCAGGCTCACAACTGGGATTACTTCACTGATGGGCCAAGGGACCAAGATCTCCACCAATTCTATATAGTGGACACCATCAGATTCACCTCCATAGGCCATGAAAATTGGTTCTGACACCCTACTACTGAAAACCAATCGATCGAACTAAAAAGAGGACTGATTAGCCAAATCATCCTAAATCCTTTGGTTAAGTCATGGTAAGAGATGAGCTTGACTACTGATACACTAACGTCACTTTAAATAAATTACGTAAATGCACCCCAAGCATTTAGTAAATCCAAGGCAGCACGAATTTCTTTGTACAAAACCACATCCACCCAGTAGAGCACCACACAAACCCTCACCAGATTTTGGCATTTACTAAATTAAATCTACAAAACTGATTATAAAATGCACTAAATTATGGTCTGTAAAATCTTCATTCTTAAGTTGTCATTGGATGGAAACAGCCATTAATTTAGAATAATAATCTTAATCTAAAACTTGTTAGGGAATTGACATCATTAAGTTGTAGCATGTTTCTAAAAGTGGAAGACTTTCTGTTTCCTTCAGCATTTTAACTGCTACCAGCATTATCATTTCTAGTGGACTCTCCTGCCTGAGCAAATTAAAACCTGAAAACTGATATTCCTGTGTAACAGGAGAAAAATATTGTATCCTTGTATAGGATACAAAGATCATGATAAATACAAAAAAATTAGCACCTTCCTTTTGCGAGGAAAGAAGGTATTCTTCCTTGCACAGAGGACAGTAGGTACTAACACCCAAACCTCCAGATGTCAGACACACAGATCAGTACCAAAGGTTGTATGTCGATGGAGTATCAACCAAAACAGCGATTTAGTCATGCTATGTGCTGTCATCCAGTAGAATATGCATAAATGGTAATTAAAAGTAGCACTGCAACTATGGAACACAGGAGAAACATATCTGTGAGAGGTATTTTGCAGATCTCGTGTGGATGAGGTGACAGAGCAGGAGGACGTCTTATCAAAGGTCCCACATGCAAAGCCTCGCTGATGTCAATTTCTTTTTTTAAACTGTTTATTCATGAAACTGATACATGAGAGGACATTTTCCTGATGTGTAAAAGAAGTTTTCGGAGTATGTAGCAATGTTCTTTTGACAGTCTGCGTTTGCTTCGTTAGTGGAAAGTAGCAAACCTATTGAGTACATTTGTACAGATAGGTGTGGTGTTCTCTTGGACATGTGCAACAGAACAGACACCACTCATGGTGAAGCAGCTAGCGCATTTGTAGTTTCACATAATAAACATAAACAATTGGAACAGTAGACTAAAGACACAATTGCATCACACATGCAGAATTGCTAATAGTAATGGTAACAACAACAATAATAATAACAATATAATAATTGACTGCAGATGGCAGTGGTGCTGTACATCAGATATAGAGTCTCAAGTTTGTGCATACACAAAATGGTCCTGCTGTTGCTATCCAGTCCGCACACTACGGGTACTGCTGTTGTGCATCATGAATCTGTGGAACTTTATTGTCATTCTCGTTGAATTGTTGCATAGCAACTGTTTTGTACATACAACAACAGAAATAACTGAAGATGAGAGAAAGTGTGCCGCATTCCTACTGGACATGACTGATGAATGGAATCCGCCAAATGTCACCAAAGAGGTAACATTAGATATCGATGTGTGCACACCAGGGGAAGCGGAATCATTCATTTGTGACCAAGTGAGTGGACTAGAGTTGATGTTTTAATATCAACACCAGAAGGGTCCTCAAGCAATGGAAATGATGGAATACCACAAAAGGAGAAAAGGGTAGTGTTTTACACAAGAAATGAGAAAATCGAATTGCTCAAATATTGGCTTAACATCAAAACAGCTGAAGCCAACCCAAACATTTGCACATCACTCGATGCCTGCAATGAAAAACAGATTTCGCACTAAATGTCTTGCACAGTGTATGTTGTATGAATGGAAATGGCATTGGGAAAGTGGAGAATGAATGTCTGTGAAGGAGAAGTGTAAATATACTACAATGCATGTGATGGAGGCCATCAAACGATATTGACAGTTGGGTCTTTCACTGGAAGCATAAGAACAATATTGTATGCTTTAAAGTCAAATCCAACCTAAATTTGTCATCCGCTTGATCTTCATTTCTTCAGAATGTAGAAGCATACAATTCATAAAATGTGTCATGCTGCTCAAGAGTCTTCAGAAGAGATTTGTCTGCAACAATGGAATAATCTGCTTAAGCTGCAGGCCTCACATAAAATCAGTTGTGTTCTCCATGTTTATATAATTTTCACTGCCGACCGGTAGGTGATGGCTAAACTCATTGATAAACTGGTGGCTAAAGTCATTGATAAACCCAGACCCTTTGAAATTATGACGAAGTTCTGTTTCAGAGACAAGTTTTCATTCTGCAATCTACAGATGCGCAAATGTGGGATTCATCAAATGCGCTTGGAGTATGAAAGTAATTTACTTCACTCCCTTGTTCATATGCAACCATTATTGTGAAGCCTTTGTTCCTGAATGAATGACACTGTGTGTGTGTGTGTGTGTGTGTGTGTGTGTTTACACTGATCTTTGAACGTTATGTACTTATTATTGATCTCATTATTTTGTTTATTATTGCTACTATTAGTTTTATTATGTGTATTACTATTATTATTACTATTACTATTACTTTCACACATGTGATGCAATTGTTTCTTTATTTTTCTGAGGATATTTCTGTCTTTTTCCCTCATACTGTATTGTGTTAAGTCATTTCTCTTACTAAATTGTCATTGCAGTTTCTCATATCCTCCAAAATACATGTGTGAATAGTTTCGTTTAATGCAACATATTCTAACATTCCCCTGATATCTGTTACATGAAATTCTTGCCTTCACTTTAGTAACAGTATTATTGTGTTCAAGAATTTCATTTCTTTTACTCTCTTTCTACCTGCAATATCTTTTGCTATTCTATAAGCCTCTCCCTATGGCTTAGGTAACTTCCTTTCATCCATCTCATAATGAGAAGATAATTTTAGCTAGATTATGCATTGGGCACAGCCTTTCCAACTCTCATCATTTGTTAATCGGTTATCCCATGCCGCTCTGCTCTCTCTGCAATGAATCACTGAGAATGCACCACTTTCTAAACCAGTCTCAGGTTTTCAACACCTTTAGTTGTAATGTGTGTTTGTCATCTGAGCTAACTGTGGTTTTGGCAGGTGCCGCACAAGTTTTAGAAGGCACCCTGCTCTTCACTTGCCATTGCAACATGACAAAAGAGGTTTAGTTTTTGACTGTGGACACAATTTGTCTTTGAAACTCTTACCAAGATGCATCTGAAAAAGGAGGGTTGTTGTAAATGTTCATTTTACCTTTCCACAATGTTTGTTGCTTTTTAAATAGTATTTCAGATTCACTGTCATTATCCATTACAGTGTTACTCATTTACTGATGCCGTTTAGGCACCTATGTGTCAACTAACTTACAGAACCATGGAATGCTTTCCCCCAAAAATGGACCATTTAAGTCAAAATTGGGCTCATATTATCTCAGCTATTTTATGCCAATAAAGTCCTCCATAAAAAATGTTGGCCAGAAAAGACGACAAAGGGCTACCCTTGGCGACACCATCAGTCTGTTCATAAAATTCGTTATTGAATATTATGGAAGACTTAGAGGAGAAGGCACTGGAATCTGCTAGCTTGAAGCCCACAGTGTTTTGGAGGTGTGTTGATGACACCTTTGTAATGTGGTCCCATGGTGAAGACAAGTTAAAAGAATTTTTTAAATCATCTGAATTCCATCCACAGGCAAATTCAGTTCATGGTGGAAATCGTAAAGATGGATGCCTTCAATTTTTGCATATGTTGGTATGGCACAAAGATGATGGATTTTGGGACACACAGTATATCGAAAACCAACCCATATGGATGTATATTTACCTGCAAATAGCTGCCACCATCCTTCGCAGACGATGAGTGCACTCAGAACTCTGGTACACAGAGCACACGTCATTGCTGACAAGAGCAGTCTGGAGGACGGGCTTCTACACCTCAAAAGAGTTTTTGAAGCCAACGGGTACTCTCCACAGCAGATACATAAGGAACTACAAATGAAACCAACTGTGGATATAAGAAACGCAGAAGAAGATACACATAGTTTTAAATCCATGGCTTTTTTGCCATATGTGGGAAGCCTGTGGTCAAAAGTAGGACAGATCCTCAGTAAGTGCATAGTGAAAGCGACTTTTCACCCTCCACCAAAGACAGCAGTACTCCAGTGTTCCCTTAAAGATGATATGGCACTTCGGAAGCATGGGGTTTGCAAGATCCCCTGTTAATGCGGCCATTCATACATGGGACAGATGACACGTACTGTTCAGGAGAGAGGCACAGAGCACCACAGGTACACCCGGCTCTTACAACCTAATAAACCTGCAGTGGCAGAGCACTGTATTGATACTGGGAACTCTATGGTGTATGATAGCATAAAAATTTCAGCCTTGAATTCAACTTTCTGGGACACAGTAGTGAAGGAAGCAATTGAAATTCGTTTGGTGATGAATTTAATTGATAGAGATAGCGGCGTCAGCTTCTACATATCATGGAATCCGGCAATTTCTGTAATAAAATCACAAAGACGTTGCGATGACGCAGCTCACAGTGATACATTGATATCACCGTGTGGATCAACTGCACAGCCATAGATCTAATTCCATGCATATGTCATACCTCTTTGCTGCCAATCAACGTCTCTGGTGCCTTGTGTATCTGTAGTCGCATGCACAGTGCTGCTTTCCGCAGGTTAAAAAGGACAGAGCAAGTGTTGGAGGATCAGTCAGTTCGGCTCGCACTGTAGGTGGCTGGACAGTACTCAGTCGAAATATTAGAAGAAGAAGTTGAATTTATGTGGCTGCATGTCTGAAATTTTATGGATCAGTCTTTGTGCCACAAAAATATGAAGATGCACACCATGGTGGTATTGTTCAGGATTCCAATACACCCTATTATTCCTCACTCTTTTGGCTGCAAAAAAATGTTTCTCAACATTATCTCCATTCAGTGCAGTGGTCTTATGCCACATTACTGGGAGGGCCTCTATGCCTGTATGGTACGTCTCTACTGGTCACCGTCAGAGCCATTATCCACACACTGCTTCATGAGGAGGGCATCCTCCATTGGTCCAAACTGATGAAAGTTTCAAGGTACGATATCAGGACTGTAAGATGGACGAGAAAGAACAGTCCAATGAAATTTTGTGTGCTCCTCTCAGGTGCACAGACTTGTAAGAGGCCTTGCATTGTCAAGGGGAAGGAGAAGTTCGTTTTCATTTTTGTTGCGATGAACAGGCTGAAGTCATATCTTCAATTTCCTTATAATACACTTCAAGTTGATTGTTGCACCATATGGGAGGACATCAAACAGTGTAACCCCTTCAGAGTTCCAGAAGACTGTTGCCATGACTTTACTGATTGAGGGTGCAGCTTTGAACATCTTCTTTGGAGGAGAGGTGTTACTCTTAATATTATCAGCCAGATCATAATATGCAACATGAAAAGCAAAGGTCCGAACATAGTACCCTAGGACACATCCAAAGTTACTTCTACATCTGTTGATGACTCTCTATCCAAGATAACATGCTGCATCCTCCCCACTAAGAAATTCTCAGTCCAGTCACAAAGTTTATTTGATGTCCAGTATGATCATACTTCTGATAACAAATGTTGGTATGGAACGGAGTCAAACAAATAATGCACCTACCTGACTGCCTTGGTCCATGGTTTTCAGGATGCCATGTGAGAAAAGTGGGAGTTGGGTTTCACGTGACTGACGTTTTTGGTTCCCATGCTGGTTGGCATAGAGATCATTCCATTCAAGATACCTCACACTGCCCGAGCTTAGAATGTGTTCCAAGATTCCACAACAACTGATTCAAAGATATTGGATGATAATTTTGTGGATCATTTCTGTTAGCCTTGTTGTAGATAGGTGTGATTATAGTTGTTTTTTGTGAGATATGGTCTGGTTAAAAGAGGACCTTCCTCATCCAAAAACTGTGAGTAATATCTGTTGTTATCTTGTTGTTGTTGTTGTTGTTGTCTTCAGCCAAAGGCTGGTCTGATGCAGCTCTCCATGCTACTCTATTCTGTGCAAGACTTTTCATCTGTGAATAACAACTGCAACGTATGTCCTCTTCAAACTGCTTAACATATTGATTTCTTGGTTCCCTCTTCACATTTTGCTACCCGCGCTTCCCTCCAGTACTAAATTTGTGATCCCCTTATGTGTCAGAAGAATGTGTCCAATCAGCTGATCCCTTCCTTTAGTCAAGTTGTCCCATAAAATTCTTTTCTCTCCAATTCTCTTCAACAACACCTCATTAATTATATGATCACCCATCCAATCTTTAGCATTCTTCTGCAGCACCCCATTTCAAAAGCTTCTATTCGCTGGTTGTCTGAGTTATGTATCACTCACATTACCCTTCTCTAGACAAGTACCTTTAGGAAAGACATGCTAACGCTTAAATCTCTATTCGATGGTAACAAATTTCTCTTCTTCAGAAAGGCTTTTCATGCCATTGCCAATCTACATTTTATATCCTCCCTATTTTGACCACCATCAGTTATTGTACTGTTCAAATAACAAAACTCTTCTGCTATTTCTAGTGTCTCGTTTCCTCATTGAATTCCCTCATCATTGCCTGATTTGATTCAACAACATTCCATTACCATTGTTTTGTTTTTGTTGACATTCTTCTTTCAATACACTGTCCATTCCATTCACTGCTGTTTGAAGTCCTGTGCTGTCTCTGACAGAATTAAAATGTTGTTGGCAAACCTTAAAGTTTTCATTTTTCTCCCTAAACTTTTAATTTCTACTCCACATTTTTATTTGGTTTCCTTTACCGCTTGCACATTGTACAGATTGAATGACATTGGCAATAGGCTGCAACACTGTCTCACATGATTCTCACCTGCTTTCCTTTCATGCCCCTTGACTAATATAGCTGTCATCTGGTTTCTGTACAAGTGGTATATAGCTTTTCAATCCCTGTGTTTTCCCCTGCTATCTTTAGAATTTCAAAGAGTGTATTCCAGTCAACATTACTGAAAGCTCTCTGTAAGTCTAGAAATGCTATAAACATCGGTTTTCTTTTCCTTCCCCTGGCTTCTAAGGTAGGCTATACAGTTGGTACTGTCCTGTGTGTTTCTACATTTCTCTGGAATCCAAACTGATCTTCCCGGAGGTCAACTTTTAGCAGTTTTTCCAATCTTCTGTAAAGAATTCATGTTTGTATTTTGCAAAGCATGACTTATTAAACTGATAGTCCAGTAATATTCACACCTGTCAGCATTTGCTTTATTTGGAATTGGAATTATTACATTCTTCTTGAAGTCTATGGACGTTTCGTCTGTCTCATGCATCTTGTTGCATACAGTGCTATCATTGGCACAACAAAGCTCACAGCAGTCTCATTCCAGACTTGAATGCTTCTGAATCTCAGAGCTTGGGATCAGTATGTGCCAGCAGAGCTTTCAAGTCCCCAGCCAGTATCAGCATCTAACAGTCAGTCGGTCACTGTGTCATCCATAATACACTTGATCAGAATGGTTGCACCATGCTGTCTGCAGGCTTTGACGATGAGCAGCTCATCTGGTTGGTTCCCTTAATTCTCAATATGATGTTACTAAAAGGTCTCCTCCAGGTCTAATTAGAATGACCTTTTGAAGAGAAGTTGGCAGGTCTCACAATCCACCTTCATGTTAGTAATATCTGCATCAACACATTGCCAATACACATGTTGATAGGCTATCATCTTAATAAGCACAACTTCCCAGTAGCATTGGTGTGGGAGGCACAACATGCGGTGTTACAAGGCGGATGGGATCACAACATCAGTGTGACTATCTTCTCTTGAACCGAGAGGACTCCATTGAGGGTGGATGTGCGTGTGCATATGCTGGAATGCTTGGACTTCTAAATGATTCAATTGTTTCCAATCTGTCAGCCACTCCTGTTGCACCAGCCAGAGTATTTCCTTGAAAACTGGGTTGTAAACTGAGTTGTGTGTCCTGTCCAAAGGTAACCTGGAGAGAACGTCAGCATTTGCATGTTGAACTGTCGAGTGGTATTTGGTGTAACATGGCTAGCTAGACAAAAATAATGCCCACCTCTGGAAGCAATGAGCCAGTTTCGTTGGAATATTTGAAGACTGCCTTGAATAATGGGAAAAGAGATTTATGTTCAGTTAGTAATGTGAAATGTCGGCTGTACACATAATTGTCGAATTTCCGGAGTGTGAACACAATACCCAGGGCCTTCTTTTCCATTTGGCTGTTGTGCGGTTGTGTCTGTGTCAGAGTTTTGGATATGAATGCAGTATTGATGTTTCAAACCATGTACTTTTTGAGATAATATCATGCCCAAGTTATAACCAGAAGCAGTAGCTGCTACAATTGAAGGTTTTGATGGACCGTAGGCCATAAGGCATATAGAAGGCTTTATCGCAGACTAGAGGCCAATGAAACTTCACATAACAGCTGATGGAACAGTTCTGCTATGGTTGCGGCTTGTGGGATGAACTTGTGATAATAATTAAGTTGGCCGGGCACAAATTGAAGCATGTTTGTTTGCATGGCCATCTTCTGTGCAGCAGCTATTGAAATCAGTTATATCAGTTTTTCTCTCTTAAGCTTACTACTGAAAGTTAATTAAAGGGAGTTTTACACCAGATACATTTTGATTTTAACTCGCAATCATCCCCCCCCCCCTCCCCACCTCCCCTCATCTCCTCTCACATCTCTGCCGAACATATAAGACATTTTCACTAATTTACACACATTCTCTCTCTCTCTCTCTCTCTCTCTCTCTCTCTCTCTCACACACACACACATACACAAATTAAATATATATAGCTAAAAACAAATGTAGTTTCTCAGGTTGACAATGTTTACAACTTACACAAAAACAAAAACGAACAGACACAAACACACTAACACTGTGCTAAGTGAGAACACACATAACTTCAGTTCGATTTCCAACAGTATGCTAATGCAGCATAAGAAAAACTGCAGAAAGACAAAACTGCCAAATGTACGTGTGAAACGAAGTCTTTTGACATCAGCCTCGGCTAACAAGGAGGGAAGAAGCAGTGGTTTGGAGAATATGTAAACAAGAGGTAGAAACACTTTAAGTAAAGTGCGCACCAACTTTATAAACAAAAATACTGTTTCTAATGTGAAACAATCAAAAATGTACAAAATCAAACAATGAAAAGTCCAGGATGGAATAATGACAATATTACTAAAAGGATAGTTTGGTACTCACAATATAGAGCAGATATTCTACATCGACATCCACATCTACATCTATAATTGCAAATTACCATGAGGCATATGACAGAGGATTTTCAATTAAATTAAAAAAAAAAAAGTCGCAGATAAGCACAACAAAGAGACTGTCAAACAAGCAGGCTGTCAGCCAAAAGGGCCTTCTTCCAAATTAGACAACATACATACACACACTAAAGCAAATGCAAAGTACACACACGTTCCATTGTCTCTGGTTTGGGTGAGAATTGTATTCCTGAAGCACTGAGAACATGACCATGATATTCCACCTCAGCGACAAAGAACGGGTCTTGCTGCTGCCTCGGCAGCCAGAGAAATTGGTCATGTGTGAATAAATTGTGCTTGCTTGAGTGTGTCCGTATATGTTGTCTAATTTGGAAGAAAGCCCTTTTGGCTGAAAGTTTACTTGTTTGACAGTCTTTTTGTTGTGCCTATCTGCGACTCAACATTTCTGCAGTATGGTGAATAGCAATATATACTTTTCATAATACAGTCAAAAATGTACAAATGTATGTATTTAATTTGCAGAATAATGACAGAAGATGCTTTATAAATAAAAGCAAAATGTGTCTGTTGTAAAACTTTCTTTAATTAGAGTACAGTAAGCTTAAGATGGAGAAATCAATAAGAACAGATTTTAATAGTTGCTTGATATCCTGTGGGACTGAGAGTTTCTGAATGGCTTCAGTATGTTGTTGTGTGGATTGTACTCACGGAGCACTAAGTACATGGCCAAGATATTCCACCTCAGGGACAAAAAATGAGTCTTGTGTAAGCCTTGAGACTGGTTAGTTGAAAAATGGCAAAGAAATCATCAAGGTTGGCTGCCACCTCCTGAGCATTTTTACCTCTGACTAGTATGTTCTCCAGGAGGTTTGCTGTGCCGGGTATATTCCTCATTTGCTGTTCAAGGTATCATTGAAAAATAATTGGAGCACTGCCAATGCCAAAAGGAAGCCTGTTATAGCAGAAAAATGCAAACAGAGTGTTAATGACTAGAATGTTCCGGATGCCTCATCCAGAGGGAGCTGAAGGAAGCATCCTGCAAATCAGTATTGGCAAAAATCTCACCTCCTGCGAGTCACACCATAATGTCTTCCAATTTTGGAATTGGGTAGGTTTCAATGACAGACTGTGCATTGATTGTGGTCTTGAATTTGAAGTGACCCATTTGGCTTTTCCACATGATTGCTTGGCGTAGCCCTGACTGATGGTGCCCTTAGTGAGAATGCCTTCCTGTTGGAGGCACTGCAGTTGTGACTGTGGCTTATCCCTGAGAGTGAAGTGAATATTCCACACTTTGAAGAAGGAGGTATTGGCTATTGGAGTGAGAGTGATATGAGCCCCAAATCCAGTAATGCTGGTGTTAAGATGAGAAAAACTGATTTGCACTCAGATCATTTGTTGCTTAAGTAGCAGCTAGTCACTGACGATTGAATGCTGTTGATGGGAGTATGTACTTCCAAGCCAAAATCATAAAAAAATTCCAGACCAAGGATTTTTGTGGCTCATTCACTGGTACTTAAGGAACTTAATAATTTTTACTTATCGATAAATGTATAGATAATAATTTGACTCTCACACCAAAGATTAATTTAAAAAATATTTAACACTGACAGACAAAAGAAGATTTACACTCTACGTTTATTAGTTTTAGTAATAGTTAACTCTCATTGTTCTCATGTGCTGATAACACGAGGGTAACTCCAAAAGAAATACCCACTATTTTTTTAAAAATCCATCTTTTATTGTACATGTTTGAAAGTTTTAGTGTGTAGATACATCCTATAGGAACAATATTTTCATTTCTCCACATAATTTCCATCCCTTTCAGCTGCCTTATGCCATCTTGGAACCAGTGCCTGTATACCCGCACGATAAAATTCTGGACCAACCTGTTGAAGCCACTGTTTGGCAAAGTGCACAAGGGAGTCATCATCTTCAAACCTTGTTCCATGAAGAGAGTCTTTCAGTTTCCCAAAGAGATGATAGTCACATGGAGACAGGTCAGGACTGTAAAGCGGGTGTTTCAGTGTTGTTCATTCGAGTTTTGTGATCGCTTCCATGGTTTTTTGTCTGACATGTGGCCGTGCATTGTCGTGCAACAGCAAAACATCCTGCTTTTGCTGATGTGGTCGAACACGACTCAGTCGAGCATGAAGTTTCTTCAGTGTCATCACATATGCATCAGAATTTATAGTGGTTCCACTTGGCATGATGTCCACAAGCAAGAGTCCTTCAGAAACGAAAAATACCATAACCATAACTTTTCCAGCAGAAGGTGTGGTTTTGATTTTTTTTTTTCTTGGGTGATTTTGCATGATGGCACTCCATTGACTGCCTCTTTGTTCTGGTGAAAAATTATGGAGCCATTTTTCCTCACCTGTCACAATTCTTCCAAAAAATTTATCTCCACCATTCTCGTACTGTTCCAAAAGTTCGCTGCATACTGTTTCTATTGTTTCTTTGTGAGCCATTGTCAACATCCTGGGAACCCACCTGGCACAAACCTTTTTTAACACCAACACTTTCAGTATTCTGCAACACTTCCTTCCCCTATCCCAACATAGTGTGACAATTTGTTCACTGTGATGTGTCTGTCAGCAGTCACCAATTCGTTAACTCACTGCACATTGTCTGCAGTGTGTGCAGTACGAGGCCTACCGCTGCAAGGACAATCCTAAATATTGCCGTGCCCGCTTTCATCACATAACCTGCTTGCCCACCAACTAACTGTACTGTGATCAACAGCCGCATCTCCATACACCTTTTTCAACGTCTTGTGTATGTTTCCCACTGTCTCATTTTCACAGCACAGGAATTCTATGACAGCACGTTGCTTCTGACGAACGTCAAATGTAGCAGCCATCTTGAAGACATGCTGTGACAGTGCCACTCACGGGAACAGGTTGAACTAAGTTTGAAAACAAGTCTACACACTGTACAACTTTCACACATGAAGAATGAAATCTGTATTTTTGCAAAAATAGTATGCATTTCTTTTGGAGTGATCCTCGTAAGATGTAAACCAAGTGCTCCATAATTCAAAGTGAAATTGTGTTATATAATAAAAGCAAATTATAAAACAATACAGTTTTTTCATTTACGATACCATGGATCCCAGCTCCTGTAACTTTGGAAGATTATTACTATTATTTTAATTTTGTATGGAGAATTTAGATGGAGGTGACGATCTTCACGGCGGTGCTGCTCAGCAATAGAGGTACGTGAATGTGGTCATCTCTTTCCCTTTGTGGCTGCCAATGTCAATTTCAATATTTAGGTCATATTTGCTATGACATTCAGAACCTGCAGTCTTTCTTTTCTTTTAATTGTGAAGTCTGATTATTTTCTTTTTAGAAGGATAAATGCATTTTAACCACAATTCTTTTTACCCAGGCCATGGGAATGATATTACTTAGAACATACATGCCTCTATCCCGATTGTACGTTCGCAAACAACTGAGTGTGTACCAACATAACTATACTTATGACCGATTTCCCTTACAGTATTAATTCTTACTTTGAACCACTCACTTGCAAATGTACACGCCCTCTTATTTTGTGTAGTTAGTTGGGTGTATTCCTGAATAACATTGCTTCTCATTTTCAGTGGCTTAGTTTCCACAGTTGACCTTTGCCTGTGTAGCAATGGCGCTTCACATGAACTCTTATTTCAAAATTACACCGGCTGACTAAGTTTCTAACAGTTTAACAGGGCAATTATAGTTACCACCAAGATGCCTGCCATGAAGACAGTAGAATGATGCTGATTGGAAGCTGTGAATTGTCCTTTCATTTTGATAGTATTCTTGCTGTAGCTAGCAGAATTCCTGTAGTGGAGGGGACTCCATAAGTCTCCCAAATTGATAATTGTGGAAGAACACATGTCAATATGAAACTCCACAGAGACTGTGTTGACTTCCACCGAGAGCTTGAAGAATCTGTCAGATACAGGGAGCACACTATTGACATGTAAAATGTCTGGAGTATAGGCATCGGACACCTCTTCAACTCCAGGAGAAAGGGGCTCCATGTGAGCATAATCTACCTTCATCTTGAGGGAAGATTGGCAAACTTCTGCCTTGTTTCCTGTCTTGTCGCAGGAAGATCATTTAGTCCAGCAAAGGTAGGAGATGAGGTACTGGCGGGAGTAAAGCTGTGAGGATTCGTCATAAGTCATGCTTGGGTGGCTCAGTTGGTAGAGCACTTGGCCAGAAAAGGGAAAAGATTCTAATTTTGAGTCTCAATCTGGCACAAACTTTTAATCTGCCAGGAAGTTTGATAACAACAGTGTTGCCATAGGCAAGTGATAAAACAGTTGCTGCATGAGAATAATTATTTTGGGCAATGCACATTGGTAGAGGGCTTGCCAGGTGCAGACAAATCAGAATGCTGTAAAGGCCAAGGTTGGGGCTGGTGAGTCGGGTGGGCCATAACATTTGTGAAAGGTCTTGTAATTTGGCTAATGATTGTAGAGATTCTTCAAAAGCCTGAATAGTGGGGAGGCAAGTCTGTAACTTGGAATCCTTAAAATTGAGGAGGTCAATATGGAGTCCTTCATCTGATGAATGTACAAATGTCATGTTTCTGACAAGTGAAGTTGTGTTGGATGGTTTACAGTGAGGGTTATAACCTTGAACCTGACAGCCATGGAACAAATCACACAATTTTGCTCTTTGCTCTCTGTAAGATTGTCCACTAAGCTTGTGGCAGCTAAAAAACTTATGGCAGACCGTAGCAACATGTACTTGAGAATAAGAATATCTTAATAAACATGCCTTTAAGTGATTGTATGGGAGGAGTTTGTCGGGTTTCCCTTCAGAGTGAGTTGCTGCAGTAAATGATTCATTTCTGGGCTTGCATAGGGTAAGAAGAATGTGGGCTGCTGGATGTCACCAGTGATACCATGGGCCAGGAAATATTGCTCCAGTCTGGTTACGTAGTTTGCTCAGGGCTTGATCTTCTGGTCAAACACCTGGAACAGTGGTGACGTCCCTCTGAATTCCTTCACCAGTGAATCGATGTGGAAAGGCTGTTGGACAGCTCTGGGTTGGATGTGGTGATGGTTGCCATCTTGTTCACCATTGTGTGTAGGATCTGTTGCATGTTCTGGAGTAACAGCAACAACTGGGTAGTAACATGCAAAGGGTTAGATATGGTGGAACGAAAATTCATTATC
The DNA here is from genome assembly GCF_021461395.2 of Schistocerca americana. Lineage (NCBI taxonomy): Eukaryota > Metazoa > Arthropoda > Insecta > Orthoptera > Acrididae > Schistocerca > Schistocerca americana. The sequence goes on from NC_060122.1 coordinate 242,661,777, forward strand.
AAGGTCTTTGTGACATAAGAATCAGATCCACACTGACACTGTCTACCTGTAGCCACATGGTAAGTTGTGCACAAGTTGAGGTGCAATGTGAACACTGTGCATGTAAACTAGGTACCATAGTTTTCTTGAAAAGTCCATAAACCAAAATACTCTTCCATTGGAGAGAAGTTAGTCACTACAATAGTTTGTGAAAATTCATGTTTAGCATTAAATTTACACAAGTCTGAATTAAGGGCTGAAGGCCGTAATGATCAGTCTAAGAATGGTTGCCAGTCTGTATGGCGTACAGTCCGTACACAATATAAGGTTAGGAGAACAAGCAGCAAATTAACATAAAATGGAAGAAAACATGACCTGTTGTGAAATCTTCACGAATAATTACAGAACATTTGTCAATAATTTTTCAGTTTACTTCTTTCTTACAATTCTGTTTATAGTTTTCTATATCTTACATTACTCCAAAATTTCTATAATTAAAATTACAACTCTTTTCAGGGTAAAGTAAAAGGAAATCAAAATGTGCAATCATTTAGCAAATTTTTATTTGGTTTTGAAATATCTTATGCCTACACCTTTACAGGTCTCTTAGAACTGCATAGCTGATAATAGCAGGATGACCCATGAAGCTCTTGGGTGAAGTGTTTATTGTGGCCCTCTATGCCATAGGACTATTTTCTTCAATAACAAAGGCTGGATTTGCATGTCTCAGCAACCCATGTATTCATGGAATCTGCATAGATGACCTTAATAGGTATGTTCATCATCTTGAAATGATAATCTTATTGTCTTGATCAATTAGAAATAAATGTATTTTGAATACAGTTTCCTTCATTTGAAAAGTCAGCGCAGTGTAATTGTAGTTTGACCAGTCATGTAGCATGCATAATGTGTATATAAGGACTTTAGAGGCTGTTGAGTGTGTCCTAGTACAAAGTATAACAATTTATCTTGTTGTTGCATCAGAATTCCATTGCAGTGATCAGAAGTTGTCAGTATCTCACTGTTATGAGCTCAATTTTCAGAATTTGGTGCAAGTGAGAAACGCTATTTATCTTGCAAATACAGTCTGAAAATTGCAGATTTACCAGGTGTACTGGTATGAAATGAGTGTTAAGATACAAATGTGTCGATAGGGAACATTTGTTGTGAACGAGCCTTAATTTTTTTTTTGTTTGGATGGTATGACATCTGTCAAAGATATTTAGTATACATCAAGTCATGGAACAAACAACATCATATGTTTTCATCGTGTTAACAATGTCGAATTTTGTACCAGAAAGTGATGATTTGCAGAAAGCATTAATTTTTTGTTTTAATTTGAAAAAAAGTGCTGCAGAGTCGCATCAAATGCTTGTTGAGGCATATGCTGATTATGCTCTATCAGAAGTAACATGCGAAAGATGGTTTCAATGGTTCAGAAATAATGATTTTGATGTAAGAAATGAAGAACGTGGAAGACCACCAAAAAAGTTGGAAGACTCCGAATTGGAAGCAATATTGGATGAAGATGATACTTTGAGTCAGAAGCAAATGGCAGCAATGCTAAATGTTGCACAACAAACAATTTCGGACCGTTTGAAAGCTACGGGAAAGATCCAAAAATGTGGAAAATAGGTGCCACATGAATTGAATGAAAGACACATGGAAAACCGAAAAACCATTTGTCAAATTTTGTTTCAAAGACATGTGTTGCATCAAATTGTTACTGGCGATGAAGAATGGATTTATTTTAAGAATCCTAAACGGGAAAAATCATGGGTTAATCCGGGACAACCATTAACGTCGGCTGCAAAACCAAATCGATTCGGCAAGAAGACAATGCTCTGTGTTTGGTGGGATCAGAAAAGTGTGGTGTATCATGAGCTTCTAAAACCTGCTGAAACTGTGAATACTAATTGCTGTAGACAACAAATGATTAATTTGAACTATGCATTGATCGAAAAAAGACCAGAATGGGTACAGAAGACATGGCAAAGTAATTTTTTTACACGACAATGCACCTGCACACGAAGCAAACCTGATTCAGGATACAATCAAAACACTTGGCTGGGAGCTGCTACCCCACCCGCCATATTCACCAGACTTGGCCCCTTCCGACTACCATTTGTTTTCATCAATGGGAAATGCATTGGCTGAGGAACACTTCGATTCCTACGAAGAAGTCGAAAATTGGGTGTCTGATTGGTTTGCTTCAAAAGCCGAACATTTCTATTGGCGTGGTGTCCACAAATTGCCAGAAAGGTGGTCAAAATGTATAGAAAGCAATGGTCAGTACTTTGAATAAAATGTTTTTACTTTTCAATTGAAAATTAGTGTTTCATTTTCACAAAAAAAAACGATCATTTCATACTGGTACACCTGGTAATATTGAATCAATAAGTGTCCCCACTTTGATGCAACTTTAAGTTGTACATTCTATTTTGATACACATTTTTTCTATTATTATTTTGAATATTGTAACATATAGAGTTGTCAATTCATTTGATATTAAGTTGAGATAGTGCTTTTCCATAATAAGATGAATTTTGGTTCCATTATATATAACAGCCAGTCCCCACTGTTGTATCTGACTGTAATTTGTCTGTGATAGTGAGAATGAGATGTAGATGTAAATGTTTCGGAGACATAAATGATCAGCTGCTCAGTAGCATCAGGTATGTTAGGTGGCAGCAGACTACTCATCTCGAGCTGTGAGAGTGGCTGTTACTAAACTAAGTGTCTGATTAGTACAAATGTGTGGTTTACACTGACTCCCTCTTTCCTGGACCCTCCAATATTGTTCATCCCTGTGTGTGGGTGTCTGTTTGTGTGTTTGTGTTTAATTCTAAAGGAGAACATATTGCAATTTCTTTGTAAGTTGCTATTGTTTTCTATGTGCCTGTCTACTGTTACAGTGGTACTTCTATTTGGTGAGTAGTGAACTATCCTTGTATACTAATACATAAAAAGTTTCATTTATGATAGAGTTGTGTGAATACCTTGATCTAAGATACGCAGTCTCATTTTGGCAGTGGACATGTCTGGTAACTTGTCTTTTTTCCCTCTATAATTGTGACTGGTGATGATTTTTCATTTTGCAACTTTGAAGATGCTGTATGATAAATATAGTCACTGGCACTCATATTTTATTGCATTTTTTTTGGCATATATTCAAACTTCACAGTGCTATTTACGTTTTCTTTGTTCCAGTTCTTATACATGCTATTGTATTGATGGCTATACTGGCATACAGTGCCAAACAAATTGGGATGAGTGTTGGTCAAACCCTTGCATGAATGGAGGAACATGCATTGATGGTGTTGCATCATACAACTGCACTTGTCCAGATGGGTACATGGGTAATGCGACAATAATTTTAATATTTTTTTAAGTAATAAATGTAGCCAGAAATACTATTGCATTTAATACTTCTAATAACTTCAGTTTTTTAAACAGGTGAACAGTGTGAAGAAAATTTTGATGAGTGTGAGTCAAATCCTTGTCTGAACAATGGTACATGTGTAGATGAAGTCAATGGCTATGTATGTCAGTGTCTACCAGGCTACTCAGGTGACTATATATTCTACAAATACCTTACACTGTGTGTTTTACATGTATTTTTTTTTTCAACTTACTATTGAATTATGCATATTAAATACACCGTTTTTACCTCACAAAATGAACGCAAGATGAAAGGCTTAAAGATTTACATAACACCAGTACTCAGTGCTACATTTTATACAATCAGCATACATATAGAGGTAACATTAATTGATAGATGTTAGTAATTAACATTGGTTGATGGATATAAGTAATTACTCAAAATGGCTTTGCAATGAAGCTGTCTCTTGCAAATGAAAGTAGAAAGAATGTCTGTTGCTTGGAGGTGTATCAGAAATGCATTAGTGGAAGTAATGAAGTCCGATATCTTCATATCAGATTTTTTTGTCTTTTGAACGTAAATGTAAGAAAGAAGATGAAGAATAAGAAGAATCTCATGGAAACAACAAGATGGCACAATGGTTAAGGAATTGGACTCGCAGTTCGGAGGAACAGAGTTGAAATCAGTATCTGATTCCAGTTTTGTGCTGTATTCCTAAATCATGCTGACCCTGTAGATAAGCACATGGCTGATTCCTTTTTTCATGCTACGTCATCTGAGTTAATGCTTTGCCACCTCACCTTGCTCCCAACAAGATGTTAAACTCTTAACTTTCATATGAGATGAAAAATCTATGTAAGCTTCCCCTTCTTTTTCAAAATACTGTCATTCATTTAATGTTGAAATTCATTGTATGTTTTGAAAGAAAACAATTTACAAACAGATCATACCCAGCAAAAGATGATCCAGAACTAGCCAACCCCACCTTCTAACTCATTGTCTACACCAGGCTCATCCAACAATTGCGCCCGGTGGACGCGCCCGCGCCCCGCAGGCGCAAGGCAGTGTAGTTCAGCGCCCCTTCCGCGACCGTGTGTCGCTAGTGTCGCCATAGGAGCAAGAGAGAGAGAGAGAGAGAGAGAGAGAGAGAGAGAGAGAGAGAGAGAGATAGAGAGATAGCTGCGGAGCGAGTGAGACCGCACAGCACTGCTCTGCGCTGGACTGTCCTGCGGTTTGATCCAACGTAAACAAAATATTCTATTTTAGAAATAGTTTTATGTAAGGGATATAGTGTCTCATTCTTACTGTTAGTAGTTACAAGTAAATATTTTTTGTTATACTTCATGCTACAGCTTTTAGTATCCCTTTTCATACTTTAGAAATTGGATCCTTAATTTGGCCGGCCGGAGTGGCCTTGCAGTTCTAGGCACTACAGTCTGGAGCCGAGCGACCGCTCCGGTCGCAGGTTCGAATCCTGCCTCGAGCATGGATGAGTGTGATGTCCTTAGGTTAGTTAGGTTTAATTAGTTCTAAGTTCTAGGCGACTGATGACCTAAGAAGTTAAGTCGCATAGTGCTCAGAGCCATTTGAACCATCCTCAGTTTGCTGTTTTGTACGTAATAATTTTAACTGACCAAGTTTGAAAATGTATTAAAAAAAGAATTAAGGATATAAAGCTCTTTAATTCTTACAGTCAACATTGTTAAAGAAGACAATTAACATTTTACGTTTTTCTTTTTCGAGGAAATGATTTTGTCTAGGTTTGGTACAAGATTCCGTGAGACTGCTAACCTGAAAGAATTAGTCAAATTTTTATTGCCAAGTAATGAACGGTTCTTGGTTTTAGCAAGCTTTAAAAGAGAAGTGGTTCAAATGGCTCTGAGCACTATGGGACCCAACTTCTGAGGTCATTAGTCCCCTAGAACTTAGAACTAGTTAAACCTAACTAACCTAAGGACATCACACACATCCATGCCCGAGATAGGAGTCGAATCTGCGACCGTAGCGGTCTCGCGGTTCCAGACTGCAGCACCTAGAACCGCACGGCCACTTCGGCCGGCTTTTAAAAGAGAGAAAAAGCGCTCACAAATATACGTAGAACCAAACATTGAGAGAAATTTGGCCGCGTGCTTGTGCAAAAGAGGATATTTCTCTAGTGGAAGACATCTGCAAAAGTCATCCAAAGTTTTACACATAAGAAAGCGGTTCTTCAGGCGGATGTCGCACTGCAGGTCAATCAGCTCTAGTTGAAGCACTTGTGCGACGTTCTCTGCCCGAAGGGAAAACGGGCGAACAAATATATATAAGTTCACTTATCTCCAAAAATCTGTTTTCAAACTGTTCTTGTTATTCGCAAATGATTTGAACGTAATCTGAAAAATCCACATCTTCTTTAACACTGTCTAGTGCAGGAAAATGTCCACATTTCTTCTTGCTCAACTGTTTTCCCCACAAAATAAGTTTTTTTAAATGCTTGAATCGTCTGCGCTAAATCAGCAACAGAGTGATTTTCGCCTTGGAGTGAAATGTTCAAAGTATTTAAATGACCGGTAAGGTCACTCAAAAAAGCCAAATTCGCCACCCACTTAGGATCACAAAGTAATTCTTCTGAATGTCCTTTCATTTCAAAGAGGTATTTATTTCAACCCTCAAGAAGAAAAACCAATGAAGCACCTTTCCTCTGCTCAGCCATCTTACTTCGGTGTGGTAGGGGATGTCCGGGTATTCCGCTTCGATATCAGCCAGAAATTCTTTAAATTGGAGATGTGTGAGTCCATGCGATCGAAGATAATTAACCGTTCGAAGAACTGTGTCGGTAACATTTTTTATGTTGACAATCTTCGCACAAAGTACCTCCTGGTATATCAGACAATGGACTGCCGCGAATAAGGAACAGCCGACTTCAGCCATTTTTCACCTGACATAACCCAGGAATCCAAGGCATATCCCTCGTAGCGCAGGGGCTCCATCCATTGTTACACTGGTCAGGCGTTCCCATTTTAAACCCATTGACTCTAACACGTTTCCCGCGGCTAGAAAAATATCCAAACCCGTTGTTGTGTCTTATAATGGTATAAGGTCAAGAGGCGTGGCGGGCGGTCGTGCAGTCCGCACGGCCAGCTAAGCGACACGCCTCGGCCACTGCGACAACATACGAATTCGCCCGGGGCACTGGCCGCGGGTGATTCCGGGCGCTAGCGCCCCAGGGGCACTGTTTGGACGAGCCTGGTCTACACAATGGATTTGGCATACTTTCTGACTTTTTCAGTAATGGATTTGTGTTCTTGTTAATGAAGCAACTTCCCCAACACTAATTCTACATTATAAAGCTGTGCGTTAAACATCAATGTTCTTTGAGTTCATTTTTCACCAATAGTTTCTGTACATTTTCCAATCTCTTCTTTGTGGTTATTATGTTCGTTCTAATGTCCATCTTGGGATAAGCTGGAATGACATTATTTTTCATACTATTTCTATTGAAGTGTGTGTGCTGGGTCATCATTGGAAATTTTTGTTAGCTTTTCTTTATAACCAAAAATAGCCTGACTTGGCAGATTAATTTTAAATGCAAACATTTTGGGGTAGGCTTTACCATCACTGTTATTAATATTGTTTCAATCAAGTTTACTATTACCAGTGACTGTTTATTTATTACCACAATGAATTTTGAAAGTTTAAACCTCCACCACCAGATAGAGTTATGTGATTTAATATGACATACGTATTATGTTGTGGCTTTGGAATAATGTGTGGCACTGTCTCAGTGGTCACAGGCTCCTTTCCCTAGTGTGATGCACCACAGTCACCATTGTACTTTGTTAAACTGTAAGTCTTCTTATAATTGATTAGTTAAATCACTTCGGCATGACCACTGATCGTGATAGTTCTGGGGAAAACCAGAGTTTGACCACAATTGTGCAGTAGGTTCAGAGCTTTGGGGAACAAATGCCCGTTAAGAATAGACAGATGATTATTGTGAATGAAAAAACGCATACCGTATTTACTCGAATCTAACCCTCACTTTTTTTCCGGTCTTTGTAATCCAGAAAACTGCCTGCGGCTTAGAATCGAGTGCAAAAAAGCGGAAGTTCTGAAAAATGTTGGTAGGTGCCGCCACAACTAACTTCTGCCGTCGAATATATGTAGCGCTACACAGGCATGCTTTGTTAGCACAGAGATAAATACTGGCGCCAAAACCTCAGCATCAGTAAATAAATTAAAAAAAAAAAGTGGAAGACGAGCTTTTTTTTCTCCGCCCCGAGTTTTGACCACTGCATTTTCATACATTATCCAACGAAGTAAATACAAATTCCGTATTGTTCATCTTCAAATGTAGCAGAATTTCAATGTATTACGAAAATCCGACTGGCAAGACTGTTTGGGATGTTTGTCAATATGGCAAACTCTACGTTCTGAATTTTTTCCTACCTGTGAGAAGAGATGGTTGCTAATAGGAACCTGATGAAATGTGAATCACATGCAGTATTATCTTCACCATAAGAATAATATGAATATAAACATTTTGTCATGTATTCTTTCATGTTTGCTGCTATCTCATTTAAATCCTGTCTGCCTAATAAACTACGAAACTTGAGTGAGACAACAGCAAACGCGGAAGAATATACGTATCGTGTCATGTTTATATTCGTATTATTCTTATGCCTAATAGTGATGCAGTCAGAAATGAAGCACGGCAACTGACTAGATTTTTAAATCTAAGATGACTAATTTCTGTGCAGAGTTTGATGTACTAAAGAAGCGGCCGCAAAGATTTTTAAACGGAGAAAAATTTTCACCTAACTCTCGTTCAGAACATGTTCTATCATACGCAGTCTATTATTTGGTTCTTGTTGATCATTATCAAAGAAAGCAGCAGTGTAAGTAACAACAAATAGCAGTCTCTTGCCATTGTTTCACTAATGAGATGATTCCTCTCCTTTTTGTTTTTTTTATTGTAAGCGGCGGTAGCGCGCACAAAAACAAGCCATGCCGCGAGCGGCGACAGGCCGTAAACACGCACTATCAGAATGCGACAAACAATGTATGACGTGATACAGTAATGCATTTTCAGCTTAGAGTGACGTAAACACCTATAACAAAGAAAACGGCACTTATCAGATCAAAGCAAAATAAGCAATCTATTCAAACCAGATGAAGCACGTGAAAATGGAAGGGTACCCATATAAATATGGATGGAGCGCCTGACGCATAGCAATGGCTATGGCAGCTATGGCAGCCGGTAAAGCTTAACTGCTAAGATTACGACTCGAACCAAACTACTGTATCGTCTTTCATTCGACTTAAATTGGGTCTCATATTACAATGGACCAACTTTGTTTCGATTTGGAAGTGCGGCCTAAAACTTTTCTCTCCCCTTGAATTTCGAGTCTCAAATTTCTGGTGCGGCTTAGATTCGGGAAATTTTTTTTTCCTTTTATTTCGAGTCTCATTTTTCAGGTGCGGCTTAGATTCGAGTAAATACGGTATATGAAAGAGAAGGTAAATTGTATGCATGAACAAATTGATCGGCTGGGCCAGAGAAGAGAGTGAAGTCACGACGTAAGAAAATATACTTAATACTGGAAGATACAGTAGCCACAAATTGCGAGCAATTTTGGACCAGTTCCTCAGCCAGAAAGGCAAAACGGGACGGTCAAAGGACAGAGCCCAAGGTTTAGATGACATGCTTCAGAGAACAAAGTTGAGGATAAGCAAAACACTCTGTAATGAAATATAATGTTGATGGTGTAAGAGATAAAGTCAGCACATCGTAATTACAGTACACAGTTATAAGGCATCTCAGCTGTCTACAACAAATTATGTCTGTGGCAACTTTCAGTGTAGTTTACCAACATGGGATTTTTGAAACTTCCTGGCAGATTAAAACTGTGTGCCCGACCGAGACTCGAACTCGGGACCTTTGCCTTTTGCGGGCAAGTGCTCTACCAACTGAGCTACCGAAGCACGACTCACGCCCGGTACTAACAGCTTTACTTCTGCCAGTATCTCGTCTCCTACATTCCAAACTTTACAGAAGCTCTCCTGCGAACCTTGCAGAACTAGAACTCCTGAAAGAAGTAGGAGTGGGAGATGGGATACTGGCAGAAGTAAAGCTGTGAATACCGGGCGTGAGTCGTGCTTCGGTAGCTCAGTTGGTAGAGCACTTGCCCGCGAAAGGCAAAGGTCCCGAGTTCGAGTCTCGGTCGGGCACACAGTTTTAATCTGCCAGGAAGTTTCATATCAGCGCACACTCCGCTGCAGAGTGAAAATCTCATTATGGGATTTTTACTTTTTTTTTTATAATGCATTGCAGCTCAATTAGTCAGTGGCAAGAGCCTTAAACTTTTGGCAAGCAAATGCTGAACAGTGACTACTCTACCCTGGCCAGTATCCTAAAGCAGACACCAGAAGAATATGTTTGGAATAAATCAGGAAAGATCCCATATGCATGATGCTATTATACAAGATTGACATTCATTGTAAAATAAGAGTGACATAAAATTGACTTATGTTGCATATCTTGAGTTCTAAGGATGTATGAGACAGGAAGTGTCAAAATGGTTTATTAAAATATGCTAGTAAAGCAAGTACATACGTAAGCCATTTTTATGTCAAGTTGATTTATTTTGTTGATCACCTTCCCTAGTTGAGGAAAGAAGAAAATAAATGCAAATAATTGTCTGATGTGTGTCTATATGTATAACATTAGTCTAAGTTTCTTGCATTTTCATTGGCATTTAATATTAATGTTGGACTTTCTGCATAGGAGGTAATATTATGAATGCACACTCAAGTTCTCAATGAAAAATAACATGCTGCCGTAGTAACATTTGGCGTCATTGCCCCAAGATGTTGAGCTAGTGGTCTGGCAAAATATAGAAAATTTAAATTATGCCTTCTATTGAAAAAGAGAGCCTCAGCAACTCTCTTACATCAGGAAAACTTTAATCTGCACAAAGAATATTTACTTCAGATTAATTGTGATGTAGATAATTAAGAAATGTAGAATATATCTTTCTTTTAAGATTATACAAGCTAGTCTGATGTTCTTATTGGAATTCAATAATTCTATTTATAAGTATTCAACAATCTGACAAGATACAGGAAATTGTGTATTCATCTGGTGAACTACCTTTTGTAGAAAATTTGAAAATAAGCAAGGTACTTCTGGAATGACAGAGTATACTTACACCACTGTGCAGCTTGCATTGTAAGTAAACAGCAATAAGACAGTAATCAGGAGAATCAGCAGCTTTTCTTCCCCAAAACAGAGGCTTTGCTTCTGTTTAAAATGTTTATTTACTACTGTTAATTTATGTATAGAATAAAGCTAACACTTTTTAAAAGAAATAAACAGACTCTATTCGAAGGGAATAATACAGAATTTGTCAAGAGCCTGAGAAAGGTGGATTCTAGAATTTGGTAAGAAATAAGAGAGGAAATAAACCATGCAGCAGAATACCAATAAAAAAAATAACAAAACACCTTTGGTGGACAACAGAGTGCAGTATAGGAGTAGAAGAACGATCAAAGACTATGTAAAAAATGAAAATCTAGTGGGAAACCAAGAAGAATATGAACAGCATAGCAACATTGTTCCGCCCCCGGTAGCTGAGTGGTCAGCATGACAGAATGTTAATCCTAAGGGCCTGGGTTCCTAAGGACTGGGTTGGAGATTTTCTCCACTCAGGGACTGGGTGTTGTGTTGTCCTAATCATTATCATTTCATCCCCATCGACACGCAAGACGCCAAAGTGGCATCAAATTGAAAGACTTGCACCCGGTGAACGTTCTACCCAATGGGGGGCCCTAGTCACACAACATTTACATTTTTTTTAGCAACATTAAAAAGGAAAGAGACAAAATCATCAGAAATACTCAGTGAAAGTACAAGAAAGAGATATCAGATCTGATTGATCAAAACTTCAAGAATAACTATAGTATAAACACCTATCAATTATTTAAGATGAAATGAAAGAGCTTTCAGCCAAAGAGCTTGTGTTTTAGGAATGAAGAAGGTAATCTTGGTATGGACAAGAGAAAAATTGTAGTAAGAATTTTTTTAATATTACTGAATTGTAAGGAACAAAAAGAAATATTTGAATTAGGCAAATCTAACATAATTCAAGGAACAACTCAAGCTCCAAATTATGAAGAAATAAGAACAATTTTGAATTATTTGAAGAATTTTAAAGCATCATCAGAAATTCTAAAATACAGCAGATGAGAAATGCAACTGGTACAAGTTAAACTGGTGGAAAAAAAAACCTGGGAAGAAGGAAAAGGACTGGACTGCACTTTAAATGACAGGAAAATAACATTAGTCCACCCACTACACAAAAAAGTGACAGAAATTATGTCAACAACCATAAGATTATATTTATTCTCTCTGTAACGTGCAGATTATTTTCTGCAGCACTTTCAGAACAATTGAAGAAAAGTTGTATGCAGAATTAGAAGAACATCACACAAGTTTGTCAGAGGTAGGTCCTGTGCACTACAGATCCATAATCTGAAGTTAATATTTTAAGAAAAACTAAAAAATATTTGTATATGGTTGTAGATTTTAAATAGGCTTATGACTCCACATTCAGGCTAACTATTCAAAACAATCAGAAAATTGGTATAGATAAGAATACACAGGAGCTCTTAAAGAAATCTAATAAATATAAACTTTAAATGTGTGGTTCCACAACTACATATACTGATAACATTCTCTCAAGCTTCCAGCCATGTCAAGTGATCAAGTGGTTAAAAACCCAAAAGTTTTCAGCCAAGTGCTCTTGGGCTATAGTCAAGTGTGACTTGTTGTGTGGTTTGTCCTTTTGTAGCCATGCTGCCACCTGTGATGTGCTGTTTCTGTATAAGATAATGTTTTGAGGACCACTGCACTCACTTCAAGCTCTGCTTAGCTGAAGGCCACTCTCTTTAGTGAGGATACATCTGAAATTTTTATTTCGATTGCTTCTTTCATAATGCTATGACGGAAACCATTTGTCCGTTTAATAAAAGATGTTTCACTGTTTGCAGTTTGGTGCCTGTCTTCCAGAGCATGATCTGCTACCACTGATACCTCAGGATACCACAGACAGAAACACCTCCAGTGTTGAATACTTATCAGGTAGCCATTGTCTGAAAGGAACCGGTGATAGTTTATTCAAAATTTTATGAATTGAAAGACATTTTCCTTGCTTAAGAGCTGTTACTTGGATGGGAAGTCACCACAACTTCCCAATGGCAGCCCATATTGTTGGACTAAGCATTGCTCCCATGGCAAGGATTGCTGATGAACGAATGCCTGTGACCCCTGCCTACAGTACCTGATTAATGGGAGTGTTGGAGGAAATCAAATGAGGCCTTGGTAAATGGGAGAAAAGTGCTGATTTTGTAATGGACTCATTCTCTGCTACCGTGTCCTGGCTTGGCAATATGCTCCCTCCTGCAGTCTCGCTATGTACCTCTTAATTCGGCCATGTTGGTCCTTTAGACAATGGTGACTTCCCTAGGCACCATCAGAGAAAACAAGTGTAATGTGAGGTTTCAAAAACTTAAAAAAGATAGTCTGTGTAATACCTTCTTAGAAGTGGATGCCTCCATATGTCTCAAATTTGTTGACAGAATACAAGCTGCATTTAATGCAGCCCCAAGAAGTCAATTCATCAGCATCACACAAATTGCAGGAAGCAAGATCAACTGTCCATAAAGTGTTACATATATGGTTATGCCTCTTTGAATACAAAGTGCAAAATAGACCACACATTGCAGCCAAATGATCATCCTTTGCAGTATTCATTTGCATGTTCCATGCTGGCAGTCGTAGATGCTCACAATGACTACCTGGAAAATTGCCTGTTTTCACATGTAGCAACATCTCACATTTATGGACATGTGAATTGCTACAACATTAGGATTTGTAGCTCTGAAAACCAAGACAACATACATGATAACATCTGTGACACCTTGAAGCTTAATGCTTGGGATAGCCTAATGCACGTTAGGGTGGCAGGCTCATTTTTCTTTGGAGAGTATACCATAGAGGGAAATGTTGAACTTAACATGATTGAACAGTTTTTGCTATCACAGATCAAAGAGATGCCAATGTCCATTACGTTCCTGCATGATGATACCCTCCTACATCATAGTTTGGAGATGCAGGAAGAACACACATTTCCTGAGAGGTGGATGGGTCACTATAGTCCACCTGCACTCTTCTGATGTCATGTCATTGGATTTCTTTTTGTGGAGTTATGTCAAGGATCACATGTACACAACACCATTCAATAACACTGCTACCTATTGTGCATGAATCACTGAGGCTGGAATGCTGACCTGTACATGGACAGAATTCAAATATCACCTTGATGTTCTATGTACAGTGAGCGGTGCATATATTAAAAGTCTGGCATAACAGAAAAAAACTTTATGAGTTTCTGATGGTTTTACAACATACAATGATGCTCTATCTCTAGTAGAGCAATGATTTTTCCAAGTTATGAGTTTTTGAAATGATAGCAGAACTTTATTGCCACCCTGTATTATTTTCAATTTGTGACTTATTACTCAGAAGAAACTTAACAAAAGATAAATGTATTGTGAGGCTGTTCTCAATATACCTAGTTTGATGAATAAGCCTGCATGATTCAGTGATAATCAGGTGCTGACACTTGATATTATCCTTATGATGTGTTTAGTGTGCAATTAATACTTTCTGTTTAATTGTAGAACTCCTACAAAAATTATTCCAAATGGCAGTAATGAATGGAAGTATGCAAAGTAAACAAACTTTCTGATACTTCCTTAGCCAAAATCTGTTAACATTGCTGAACTTGGTCTTTGGACAAACACTGTCCACTTACTGTAAACCATTGAATAATTTTTAAAAATATTTCGTTTATTTTTCTTCTGATGTCCTGTCTCTTTTGTGCATAACTATGATGCTTGCATAATCAGCAGAGAACTCTTTATCATTGTTTGATGGTTATTTGTGTGTATCAAGAATGTGACTAATCCCAATAGTAATTAGACACAACCAGAAAAATATTCTTCATGAAAACTGTATGAGCTGTGCAACATGATCATTTGCTTTCTATCAGCTAAATACAAAGTGAACCACTTTCACTAAGTCATATGATGTTATGTCCTTAGTGTAGCCACTTTGTTGTGTGAATAAAACTCTAACATATTTGGCAACTGAAGCGTTTAATTTCAATAATCATACATTCAACAATGTGAAAGAACAGCGGTAATTTGAGTTGTGGCAGTTAAACTACTTTCTCATAAGCAAGACAAAATCATTAAAATGTGTTTTATTGGAATTATGTAAAGATGAATTGCATCTGGCACAAGTGTTTATTTTTCTTCTCTCTTTCTTTCTTTTTTACCCCTTTTTTCTCTGCCTCCTCTCTTTTGCAATATCAGCTTCATTGTGTTAGTTTATTTATTAGCAACCAATAAAATTATTTACATGTGAATTAAACAATGGAAATGACCACATCTGCTGGATGATATTAAATGCTGAACCATATAAGATGTGCCTAGTCAACTGTCATGCCCCATCAGAAGATGCTGACGAAGAAACAAAGAACAGTTTCTATCTCAACCTAGAAAATGTAGTAGATGGGCTACCTAGGCATTTCAATGCCAAAGTGGGAAGAGAAAAGGAGTATTGCCCCACAATTGGCCCTGATAGTAGCCATGAAACAAGCAATGAGAGTGGTGTCAGCCTAATTAACTTCACTGAAACAATGAGAATGACCATCAGAAGTATGTACTTCCCATGTAGAGAAGTACATTTGGTTACCTGAATGTCCCCAGATGGAAATATGAAGAACCAGATCGATCATTTTCTAGTTGATCGAGGGCATCATGGAAGTGCCAAACATGCAAACATGTACGAACCTTCTGCAGGGTAGATATGAACTCCGACCACTTCTTGGTTGTGGCCAAACTATGTCTGAAACTGTCTACCAAATGACAAAATAATGCAGAAAGGATGGTCTGCTTTGACAAGGAAAAATTGAAAGCTGTAGCAGTGATACAGTGATACCAAGAAAAATTTGCAGAACATCTCAAAACGTTGGAAGATCCTAACAACATAGAAGGGACATGGCTGACACTACGGAATGCAGTGCTACTGAGTGCAAATGAAGAGCTTGTTTGCCTTCCAAGACGCAAAAGTAAACCTTGGTTGATGAAGAATGTCAGAAATCTGTAGAGACCAGATCAGCGAGGAGGCTGAAATGGCTAGAGCAACCCTCAGACGATAAAAGAATAGCTTATTGTGAGGCGAGGTGAAACACAGACTAGCTCGTAAGGAGGAAGAAATGGGAACACCAAAATAATCTGATGATAGCAGTCGAAGAGACAAAGTTATAATGCCCCTTTTTCCAGGCCTGAAGATTTGCCAGTGTTGTCTACCAGCAACATACATTGGTTTTAACGAGTGAGACTGGTGAAGTGTTACCATCCCTAGACCAGACAAACATACTTAAAAAAACATTTTAAGAATTTATTGAACCATGACAGCTTAACAGTGTTGACAACTCAGACACGGGTCCAATTTGAAGAAATCTGTGTTGCGCTAAAGGCCCTCAGTAGCAACAAGGATCCAGGTGGTA
This sequence comes from Schistocerca americana, assembly GCF_021461395.2. Taxonomy (NCBI): domain Eukaryota; kingdom Metazoa; phylum Arthropoda; class Insecta; order Orthoptera; family Acrididae; genus Schistocerca; species Schistocerca americana. The sequence continues at coordinate 242,677,755 of NC_060122.1, forward strand.
GTGCTATTACAGCTGAGATGCTACGACTGGGGGGTGAAGCATTGGTGGAGGCATTGAAGCAGTTGATATCTGCCACCTGGACAGCGGAAAAAATTCCTAAAGAATGGAAGGGCGCAATTATATGCCACACAACTATCCAAATACCGCAGGATTTCTCTACTTGAAATTGGGTACAAAGTATTTACAATGCTGCTCTCATCTCTGGATGGTCGTCTCTTGATCACATATATACCTTGAGGCAACTAACAGAAAAAATTTAGGAGTTTGATCGGAAACTACACCTCATCTTCATTGATTTTAGACAAGTGTATGACAGCATTAACTGCTGCATGCTATGGAAAATGGTGGAAGAACTCGACATTCCACCTAAATACATCTGACTAATAGCAACTTGCTACTCCCAATCAACTTGCCAAGCAAGGTTTGGCAGCCACTATCGTCACCATTCGGTATTCAAAATGGATTGTGACAAGGAGATTGGCATCAGTGGTATTCAACTTGTCCTTGGAAAAAGCAAGCCGCAACACCGATTGAAACAGAAAAATGAAGATGATGGGAATGGATGTAATCCTGGCATTTGCTGATGATGTTGTGATCCTTGGCAACACCCAGGAGCAAGTAAGTGCTGACACTTCATGATTCCTCCACAACATGAAACAAATATGGCTGGCAGTGAATGAGAGGAAAACAAAATATCTTATTGTCTTGTGATGACATCAAGCTCCTCTCCCCTTCATTATTGTTGACAAGTATGCCTTTGGATGAGTAAGAGAATTCAAATATCTTGGATCCAACTGACCAATAAAAGTGAAGAGACAGAAGAGGTGCAGCAATGAATAACAAATGCTAATTGCATTTTCTTCAGCCTAAACAATCTATTCAAATCCCGGCTGACATCACTAAAAAGCAAGATTTGGCTGTACTTTTATATGGTTATGAAACCTGGCCAACTTCAGCAACAACTGAAGAAGCAATTTGTGCGTTCAAGATGAAGGTACTGTGAAAGATATGTGGACCCGGCTACAATACTGTGGAAGGTAAATGGGAATGAAGAACAAAAGAAGACCTTTACCAGTGGTACGGAAAGCCACACATCTGCCACATATTGGGGCAGAAGATGCTACAGCGGTTTGGCCACATCTTCTGAGCTGATTGATCCCTCCCTAGCCATGTTCTCCATTCCCAACCTGCTGGGAGACGCCCATAGCGACGACCAAGGATGCGGTAGAAGGATCGGGTACTGGCAATACTCAAACAAGTGGAGCCGATAGCCATAGAAGATGAGGCTGGGGACTGACAGCGATGGACCGCCATCTGCAATAAATGTCTCCTATACTGAGATTGTGACTGACTGGTGTTTTTTTGTTTTTGTAATGTGTACCTTTGCAAATTTTTGTGATGTGCAGTTTGTCATATTCTTTTTGTATTGTGGTTTGTATCCCTTCTTTTTCTGCTGTAGGCCTTAAAGACCTGTAAATGCAATAAATGATGATTAAACAATGGAAAATACAGGATGGAATAATGACAATGTTGTGACAAAGATGTATTGCTACTCACCATATAGCAGAGATATTGAGTTGCAGGGGGGGGGGGGGGGGGAAGAGGAAGACTGAGAAACAAGTAAGCTTTTGTCCAAAAGGCTGTCTTCTGAATTAGACAACACAGAGACACATGCAAAAGCAAACACAACTCACATACACGTGACCATTGTGTCTGTCTTTTTCTTGTGCCTGTCCTGCGACTTAACATCTTCACTATATGATAAGTAACAGTCTTTCCTTTTCATAATATTTGCAGACATATTATGCTGATCTGATCACTATTAATGAAAGATGGCCATGCTTTTTTAGCTTATGAAATGTTCATAAGCCTGATTTTCTACCAATCCCATGGTATTTTCCAACATAGTGAGTCTCATTGTAGAAAGAGCTATATTAATTGGTTTTGAGTTATTATTGAATCCTTGTAACTTACAGCATGTAAATGAATAGCTGAAAATATTGCAGATTATGAAAACAAAGAAACAATTGGTTAGGTAGCTTTCATATTTTTCTTCAGTATGAAATCGGTTATGGGTGTGATTACAGTTTGTGTTGCCCTAACCACATGTTTTTTTCTGTCTTCCATCTCACCTGTAAATTCTTTAGTGGCAGCTCTTGGTTATGAAAGCTGTGATTACAGTTTGTAATACCAAGAGTGTATGGAGTTTATTGGTATGTTCTAAATCATTTCTTGTTGGTGTTTGTTGCTACTTCTGTAGTCACAGGTGACATGAACAGACATAAAAAGTGATTTAATAAAAATACATCGCTGTTGGAGTGTTTCGTATTCAAAATGAATTCATGTAGGATTTTTTCTTCCAGGAGTAATGTGTGAAATTGATGAAGAGGTCTGCAATACCACAGCAGAAACAAATTGCTACAATGGAGGAATCTGTATTGAGGGACCTGGAATATCATTCAGTTGTATTTGCTCTCCAGGTAATTTCTTTACTTATTTATGTCTCATCCGATTAGCAACTTTGTGTGTGTGTGTGTGTGTGTGTGTGTGTGTGTGTGTCTGTGATAGTACAGATTAATTTTAATAAAACATTCCATATATGTTCATTTTTTATTGGATACAGAAATACAGCTGGATGTATAGAGAAGTTTTCATTTCGTGTGATAGTATGCCAGTTGCTACTGGTTTGTTTACTGATGTTCATTTTTATTTTGAAATTCAAGTTGTGAAGTTGTGCTTGACTTAACATAATTGAATTTTTCATATGTGGTTGTGTCTGTGATTAGTTGACCAATTCTGCTGTATCATTTTTGCATGTTTTATGTATTTACAAATGTTGAATATGCTGGTATAATATTTGGGTATGGTTTTATAATGGAAATGGTGCTGCTTGTAGAGAATATGGACAGATGATTTCCCAATCACAGAGTACCAGATTCAAGAGTGATTACTCATGTTTCCATTAAACTGTGTGGGACTGGTGCAGTGCCCAGCCAAATGCTTCATCTGAATGTGCAGATGAACAGAGTTTGGCTGAAGTAGATGACATTATTCAGTTGGTGGAACACAGCACTTCAACAAGTACATGCAGAATTTCTTCTCATACTGGTGTTTCACATACAAGAACGTGGTGGATTTATGCACAGCCTCTATTCTTATCATTTACAGTGGATTCAACATCTCTGAGAACAAAATGAAAGCATATAATTGGAATATAGTTGTTAGCTAATTTCAAATTGCCAAACAATCTGATTAATACCGTTTATTAATGAGTCCACTCTCATTTCTGATGGTATCAGTAACACTGATAACTCACATCTGTGATCCAATGAAAACCACACAACTTTGTGGAGATACATTTTCAAGAACAATTCCTTATGAATGTCTGGTGTGGCATGACAGACAGTCAGTTGATTGGGACTGTTGTGGTGCTGCATTGTCTTCAGGTGCCATTATCTAGAGTGTACACCATTATTGTAAAAGGTTCCTTTGGCTACAAATATGACAGGGCTCCAGGACATTCTAGACATCAGGTGACACATCTGAACCTAACATTTCCTGGAGAGAACCAGTAGAAATAGTCATGTTTGTCAGCCACCAAGATCCCCAGACTTAACCCCCTTTAGATTTGTTTACCACTGGAAGTGGTTGAAAGGCAAAATCTGCAAAGAAAATGTAAACACAAGAGACGAACTGACTGTTCAGATTATGAATAGTGCTGCTGGCATAAAAGAGCACTGAGATGACCTCAGGAGAGTTGCATGTGATGCTGTCAAGAAAATTTGAAAGTGCAATGAAGTCAGAGGTAAAATTTATGAAAATCAGCTTTTAACACAATCTTTTGCTTTTGTTTAATGACTTTCATGAGTATTTGTTTCGATTACATTCTAACAGATGTATCTCAGTGGAAAATAACTATTGGACACTTATGTGCAGTGTTTTATTTGAACTAGTCTGTACTACTACCTCTTACAATATTTACTGTTCCTTCCAAAACACCCAGTACATTACGGTTGTTTCTCCAAAGTGGAGATATTTTTAATTTTGTACTTGCAGTGTGAGGACGGAGTCAGCAGTAACAATACTGTTCCTCATGTGTCTCATGCGATGCCCAGTGGTAGTCGAAATTGTTGGTTATTCGCCATTAAAAACCACAGTAATAGTAAAATAAAAACGTTAGGTCTTCATCTTTGCTTCCACCATTTTTTCTCAACATTCATGGCTTTATTACGATTCAAAGTAACAGTCAGTGCTGGTTGTTAGTTTATCCTATCTTTCGGGCAGCATATGAATCCTGCAACAGAAGAATTTTGTCAATTTTGCACTTGTTCATATTACTAGAAGTGCTGGTCAGCCAGGCCATGTGTCATTGATCGAAAAAGGTGGTAGTCAGAGGGAGCAATGTGTGCAGAATATGGCTGATAGGGTAGAATTTCCCAACTCAACATTTCCAGTTATGTTTTGACAGGTTATGCGACATGAGGTTGAGCATTGTCACATAGTAAAATCACCTTTTCATGTCTATTGCTGTACTGTGGCCATTTGTTTCTCAGTGCTCAACTCAGACATGTCAGTTGCTTTTGATAATGATCTCCTGTGATGGTTTCAGTCTGTTTCAGTAGCTCATAATAGTACATTATACTGATCTGGTCCCACCAAATACAGAGCATGACCTTCTAGCCATGAGTATTTGGTTTGCCCATTGATGTGGAAGCATGGCCAGGATGTCCCCATGATTTCCTGCATTTAAGAGTATCATAAGAAACCAGTTCATGCCCAATCACAATACATTGCAGAAATCCCTTCTCCTTCTGCCTGGCAAGCAGTTGTTCACAAGCAAACAAACTCCACTAACATCTGTTGGCTTCAAGTCGTAAGGTGCTAGTGTCTTCGCTTCTGTACCATTCCCATGGCTTTCAGTCGATTGAAAATGACTTGTATTCCCAGTGATCGTGCTAATTCCTGTTGCATCTGACACACATCATGGTCAAGTAATGCCTCCAATTTGGTGTTTTCGAAAATCTTCTCTCTTCCACACCTGTGCCAGTCTCTGACATCAAAATCACCATTCTTGAACCATTCTCTGCACGTTATTTCACTAATAGTTGCCTCACCACAGGTCTTACTCATCATTTTATGAGCCTCAGCCGCAGATTTCTTCATGTCAAAGCAGAAAATTAAAACTTCCTGCAAATGAGAAGAATTGGGCACATAAGTTGTCATATTCAATTGAGCATAACTTTATGTTGCAATCACAAATTGACTAATAGTGTGATGGCGTTATATTTACAAATGCCTTAAGTACAACCTGCACCGCCAGTTGCTGCTACAGCCATCTATTGCGCACTGGTGGAAGCAAAGTTGTAGATCTAATAAAAAATTTAAGAGGAATTTCATTTGCATATTCAAAAGTAAAAAACCTCATTTAGTCTAGTGGGATTTCTGTCTAATGTTTCATGTTAACAAGAACAGTAAAACACAAAGAATAACCAGTATTCCAGCAGTGGCTGAGTAGTGGTACTGTATGGCACTAGCAGACAGATAGTGTGGTGTGCAGGCTGACATTCAAGAAAGAGCAACCCAAGGAAGGGTGATGAGGCAAACCAATGTTTAAAAATATGAAAACTGGTAGGGGACACCGGAGTTGGCTCTTTTTTTATCTCAAAGTGTAGTAAAATACAGAGCAATAGATTGTATTATTAATTTGGCTCTGTGGCTTGCTCTCAGAACTCTCTAATGTAATTGATAACAGCAGTAGACACTGAAAAATTGGTTAGCACTTGTTCACCTATTCTTCCTTACTTGATTTGTGCCATTTTGTGTGCCAGTTCATCCATCACTGTCTGTCTGCTACTGCCCTGAAATAGGGCTACTCAGCCACTGTTGGAGTGCTGATTATGCTTTGTGTTTTTCAGTCCCTGTTAACACCTGCCATTAAACTGAATACTGTACTTGATTAGTTTTTGATCACTATGTTAAATTGACACATAAAATTGCACTTTAAGAAACATTTCAATTACAACTAGAAACAAACTGTCTCCATTGCCAATATTGGGTGTTGCAAGGAACAGGTGATGAGTGGTATCTGTTAGAGCTGACTCCACCTGCATATTTAAAGAATGGTACAGCAAATATTGTGAAACAGTGAGAACATGTATGTGCTCGTAGGGAATGTATGTTTGTGTGAATGTGTGTGTGTGTGTGTGTGTGTGTGTGTGTGTGTGTGTTGTTTTACGACAGAAATGATAACGTAGTATGTAAATCATACACATGTAGTCTTCATCTGCTCCTAATTAACAGTTTTGTTTTAATCTTGAATTTTTAGAGCTGTTTGGAATGTTTACTGTTATTCTTTCTTGTATAACTTTATGTAGTTATAATAATAATAATCTTAAAATGTAATATTCCCAGTGAGACCCATTTTCTCAATCTGTGGTTAAAAAATAATTTCATTTCCAAACAATGGAAAATCTGTGATGGAATAATAACAATATGAAAATTATGGATAACTACTTACCACACAAGATGTTAAGTGGCAGACAAGCACATTGGGTCACACACACACACACACACACACACACACACACATACGTGCACATGCACATGCACATGCACACACACATGCACACACACACACACACACACACACACACACACACACACACACACATGCACATAACACTCCTACATATATTGGCCACTGTCATCTCCAGGTACAAAGGCCCAGCTGTGACTGCATTTGACATGAGCAGTGATCTTTTCTGGGATGGGTAGCAGGGGTACAGAAGGGCTGTGGGGTGAGGAGGAAGAGGGATAGCAGGTTAGGGTTTGAGGAAAATTTATGGCAAATATTGATCCCTGTCAATATGTGTCTTGTTCACATAGTAAGATATTTTAATGATTGTGCTATGATCCTGTACCATTCTGCCATTGGCTTTAGGATGGGAGGGGTAGTTCTCCACTTCCCAATTCTTAAAAACTTACATAGTTATACAAATAAAGCAGACATAAAATTGGTTCCTTGGACCATCAAAATGGCATCAGGGCATCCAAAAGGCAATCCTAGGTTTGTGAGAAATGTTTTTGCCGCTATCTTGGCACTCATGTTGGCAATTGGTACTGAAATCAGGTAGCATGAAAAATGGCTGATAATTCACATAATGTTCTTGCTCTCCTGTTGCATCCATTAAAAAGGTCCCACAATATCTATAGCTACAATCTCAAAAGTCCTAGAGGAGGAAAAGTGGTCGATAACTTGCAGAATGTACTTGTTTTTCTGTTGTGTCTATGGAAAGGTTTCCATAGGGTCTTGAACTAAAATTTCAATGGGTCTAGACGCTTCAGATAAGGTTTGCAATTGGATTCACAGTCTGGCCTGTGTGTGTCCAGGAATGGAATACACATGGGAATATTATTTTCAATATCATACTTTATGCTATAACTTGGGTACTGTAGTGACATTGCATGATGAAATGATGCTGAAATGCCTTTGGTATCAAAAACTGATTCTCAAGAGCCATTTTGTGATGTAGGATACCATCTTCAGATATGAAATATAGAAGAGCAGTGCATCGTCAGCATTCTGCATCTTGTTCTTAAGCCTCTTGCACCTCTTGCACCTCAGCAATAAGCACCTCAGCAATAAGCACCTCATCTGCTTACAAAACATGAACCATCCTGATCAATGCATCTACATTCTGATGTAACTTTCTAAGCTTGTGATGAATGGTGTAATCATTTTCAGTTAGCTTTAATGCCCATCTCAGCAGTCAACTTCTTGGATGCATTGAATTCAATAGCTACAGTGAAGTCATATGATCAGTAATGACTGTGAACTTTTTTGTATCATATTGGTAGCATTTAAAATAGTACACCCCAAACACCAAAGCTGATAACTCCTTCTCAGTTGTGCATTAGTTGATTTCTTCCTAACTGAGCTGGTGAGGGGTAAAACAAACTGGTTTCTTTCTCCCATGTTGTTCCAGGCTTATGACAAATCCCGCAAAAAAGTTGCTAGCATCACAAGATAAGACAGACATTAGGCTATAATAACAAAGGAGATTTTGTCAAAACATCTTTAATCTGTTGCATTGTTGTCTCGATTTTGCAGTCCATCCAAAAGGTGCCAATATTTTTAGTAAGCTGGGCACAGGTTTGGTCACAGGAGCATACTCTTTGACAAACCTAATTTTTGATGAACCGGTGATAATAATTTATAAACCCACAGAATGACTGTAATTCCTACATGTTAATGAGAACAGGGAAATTATCTACTGCTTCTGTAAGTCATTGATCTGGTTCCACCAGGCCCAGGAACTGAACCTGTGACTCTGTGAAAGAATGTTCCTCCAACATCAAATTACCCCCTTGTAATCATGCTAAAACATGCTTTAGTCATTCAGCATGTTCTCTGATTGTGTGTCAAAACACACTTATATCATACAAATAAACCAAACACATAGTTGGTTTCAATCCTCTTAATATCCGATCTGTGAACTGCTGAAATGTAGTGGTGGATGCTTTTCTCAAACCAAACAACATCCTACGAAATTGGTTCAATCCTGAAGGCAGCCAACATCATGTACATTCTACAGAAAGGTGGAACACATTTTCCGAGGGTTTTTTGAAAGTGGCTACTGCAACACTATTTACTATGTTAGACTGTGGGTCAATGGTATTGCTAGCCTCAAGTTTCCTAAGTTCCTAATGCTCAAATCTTTCTTTAAGATGGACAGTTGTGCCTGAACCTGTTCTAACCTCTTCTCTAAGTCAAAATTATTAAGAACAAATATGTTAATTTACTCTTACAAAGCCTTAACACGTCCTGTCCTCACTGATACCCACCTCTGCTCTGCTTTCTGTCTGTACGCGTGTACTGTGCTCGTTGCTACCCAGCATGGGTGTAAAAGTGGTAAAAATGACAAATAAGGTCTTATACAACAAAATGAAGGCTCTGGAATGCAGCACAGCTTGCAAAGGAAAAGCAGTTCATTGCTTACTAGCTGCAACATTCTTGATTATCTCCACCGACAGATCAGCAACTGGGCAGCTGTAATGCACTTACATTTTGGGCGGTTAGCAGAATCGGCAGCATGACAAAGTAGCAGGACAGAACTCAGGGCAGTAGCGTTGGCAGTAATATGAGGTTACAGCAGGGCCATGTTCACGTGTATCAGGGAAGCAAGCCACATAGCGTAATGGATTCTCAGTGTGACGGAGCTGGCTCACAGACTCCATGCCTTGATGAACCTTGCTCGCTGTGGCAGTGGAAAGCATGGCTTGAGCAAGAGCAGCTATACCTGGTGGCTGCATACATAATGCAGTAGCATGAGAAACAAACTTACAGTGTCTGTGCTTCGGCTGAAAACAATGCTCAATTTATGGAGTTCAGCCATGAAAACGTGGCCTTATTAACAGACCACAAAGTCAGCCAGCCCACTTAACTGACAGCAGTTTTTTACAGATACCCAGGTGGGAGAGGGGTGGGCACATGATAAGGGTAGCTTCAAATAAGAACAGGAGGATTAAATAGGTAAAAATGATCCTGTATCTCAGTGTACAGCGTACAAAGAATATGCCTGGGGAAGGTGAACATGCCATCAACCGTTTGGAGGAACTATCAGCATACCCTTTTCTCACGTGATATACTGCAAACTATGGATGCAGGATAACAGGCAGATTTCATATTTCTAGATATTCAGAAAACATTTAACATGGTGCCCCACTTTAGACTGTTAATGAAGGTACGAGCATTCTAACGTTCCCGACTTAAAGAGTGAATCTGGGTTATTTCGGTTTATTCCTCCAAACCACCTTCCACTTCTTTACAAGGTGACTTACTTGGAATTTGCAGCCACTCTTCTTTACTGGTTAGCTGGCTGCTGGAAACTCTTTTGACTTCTTCTCCATCGAATAACGCTAGCTACAGGAATTTTTAGAGTCTGTCTACTTATGAAATAAGCAGATATACAAGCTTTGCTTTTTGTCAATTAACAATGTATTTGGCTTTCATACACAATAAAACTATCACTTTCAACAAATAACTTCCAGTAAGTCTCTCATACAGTCGAACGTCAGAAACAAATTGAATTACAGTTAAAAGAAAGTTGGCTTTGATACCATAACTTTTCTTAACATAAATCAGAAAATAAGTCTTGCCTAAAGCAAAGTTATATCAAGAGTTTTCAAGAGTTCTTTTTCAACTGTCTTTGTTTTAATAACAATATTCAATGACCCAATGAGCTCAGAGCTGCATATAAACTCCATGGTTCTTCCTTACACACTCACTGAAACATCTATGGACTGCCCGACAGGTACTTGTCAGTGCTGTTCATCTGCCGTGTCTACTTTCTTCCTGCAACTGATTTTAAACCTGCACACACAAACATGTGATGCACAGTAGGTAGGATTCTACCATCCCACACTCATATCCAGAATATCGTGTGTTTGAGATGGTAAAAGGCTGAGTGGTTATAGAATCTACACAGAAATTCTCGAATCACTACAGGGAATTGGTTCCCAGATACATGAGCAGCTTGAAGAATTCTCAAGTAATAGAACCCAGTATGTTTTCCTCAATGGTGAGTGTTCATCAGAGACAACGGTATCATCAGGAGCACCCCCGGGGAGTATGGTAGTATTGCTGTTATTTCCTGTGTATGTAAATGATCTGGCAGACACGGTGAGCAGCTGTCTGGTTTTTTGCTAATGATACTGTGGTGTACGGAAAGGTGTTGAACCCAAATGACTGTAGGGGTACGCAAGGTGACTTAGACAAAATTTATAGATTGTGTGGTGAATGGCAGCTAGCTCTAAATTAAAAAAAAAAAAGTAAGTTAATGCAGATGAGTAGGAAAAACAGACACGTAGTGTTGAGATACAGTGTTAGTAGTGTCCTGTTTGACACAGTCATGACTTTTAAATATCTGGGTATAACATTGAAAAGTGATATGAAATGGAACGAGCATGTGAGGATTGTGGCCAGGAAGATGAATGATAGACTTCAGTTTATTGGGAGAGTTTATTGGTAAAGTGTGTGTCATCAGTAAAGGAGACTGCATATCGGATGCTTGTGCAACCTATTCTTGAGTACTGCTCAAGTGTTTGTGATTTGTACCAGGTCAGATTAAAGGAAGATATTGAAGCTGTTCAGAGGCAGATTGCTAGATTTGTTACCAGTAGGTTAGAACAACATACATATTTTATGGAGATGCTTCAGGAACTCAAATGTGAATTCCTGGAGGCAAAGTGATATTCTTTTCAAGGAACATTATTGAGAAAATTTAAAGAACTGGCATTTGAAGCTGACTGGAGACTGATTCTACTGCTGCTAACATACATGTAGCATAAGGACCATGAAGATGAAATATGAAAGATTAGGGCTCATACAGAGGCATATAGACAGCCAATTTTCCCTTGCTCTATTTGCAAATTGAACAGGAAAGGCAATGACTAGTAGTGGTACAGGGTACCCTCCGCCGTGCCCTGCATGGTAGCTTGTGGAATATGTATGTAGATGTAGATGTAGATTGGGGCTAAAGTGAAGCAGGCATAAGTCCAAAGAATAGGATAGGGGAGTGAGGGAAGTGTGTGCTGATGGCTGAGAAAAGAGAGCAAGCCGAATCTGGAATTCATGCTCTGCCTGCGTCCTCTGAAAACACACATTACATCTTTCCCACAATTCCTGTTGGTTGGTTGCAGGCAGTACAGTAACTCATAATGAACTGCTTCTATCCTGAAAGATAGATGGGTTTGGCATTTAGGTCTTGTGTGTTGGTTATGGACAGAAGTTCCAAATGTGAAAGACAAAATTATTTTAATTTCCAACAACTCAACATTAAAGAACTCCCGTAAATCCTCCAAACAGGTAGCAGCCTGCACAAAGTGGAGGTCAACATAGAGAAATATGGCTTGATGGTCTGAAGAGGACCCTTTGTTCAGATTCATGAAGATGTCATCAGTGAATCTGAACAAAATGGAAGGTTTCTTTTGTGAGTCATTAATAAGGATTCCTCTAGATAGCCCATGAATAGTTTGACATAGGATAGTGCGTGCCATTGTTGGCCCACGTATTTGTTTTTGCCTTGATATCTTCAAGGGTGAAGTAATTGTGGACAAGGATGTAGCTGGTCACAGTGACAAGGAAGAGGGTATTGGGTTTGGAGTCAGTTGGGTGCTGGGAAAGGTAGTGTTCATTAGTGGTGAAGCCATGGGCATTGGGAATGTTGGTGTAGAGGGAGTGGCATCAGTAGTGATGAGTGACGTGCTGGATGATAAAAGAGCAGGAATTGTAGAGATTCCCTGGGGATGTGGTTAATATATTTTATATTGGATGATACATTGTCGTATATTGACAACATAATGACTTGTACATTGTTGCACTTAAAAAGGTTATTTGGAGTCATCAAGGGCACTCCAAGGTAGGAAATCAGAGACACAATGCATAGAGCAGGCATTTAGGTTATCAGAGATAAATAGTAACACTAGAGCTGTGCAAATTGCAGACACTCTGTGCAGCTGTCTGAGGGGAGACGTTTCCCTTCAGAGATTTAACTGATCATTCCATCCACTGCCTAGATGCTGTTGTAAGGTGTCACTACAGAAGGTGGCCACAAAAAGGCAATTCATAGTAGAGGCAGCAAACTTGATACTTGCTCCTGAGAACTGCAATGTCAGTCGGTTTACACAGATTAGAGTGCTACTACGTCTTTCCCCACACACAGAAGGGCAGAGGGTGGGGCCATGTGACGTAAAACACAGTTGTTGCTGGCCGTAATAGGAGTGACAGTGCCGTTTAGCTTTCATCTGAATGGTGTTGATACCAAATTTGTAGTTTGTTAATGTAAAATCCATAAGCATCCCTACCTAACAAGTAAGAGTAGGGGAAGAAACTACATGTGATTGGCCAGAGGCGCCCTGGAGGTGCAGAATGACTCCTCACATTGGGCAAAGCTTTTTAGGTGGGTCGTCTATAGGAAGGGAGAAATGGTGCGCCACTACGATTCTTTAAAAACCCATGTTTTTGTATTCAGAGAGAGTTCTCAGTCAGATCGCTGGGGTGCTGACTGCGTGCTCTTGGCCAGCCTCGGCAAGCACTGACATCGTTTTCCTCAATTGGAGTGCTGCTTTCAAGTCTGTACTTAATGTGTTACTAGTGTTTACTACTTCTTTTAGCACCGGCCCCCGTGGCTTCAGACACTGACTTCTGTTGTGCAACCAGTTACCTCCTTTGCTTTTCATAGTGTTTAGAACTAGCCTTCAGTTCAGTAGTTAGTCTGATCGCAAATAAATAGTGTTAATCAGACCCCTGAATTCCATAAGTCTCGTGCTGCAAGCATCCTGTCGAGTTCCAAAATCTACATTTCTTGTAGATGCCCTGTGACAGTGTTTGGTGCTGATCCGAGTCATCAACGTGCCTTCACTGAGAATTTGCCTTTCTGCATTTGCTCCTCACCGCTCAGAAATTGCAGACTGATCTTAAACCCCTGGTCTTCCCTGTATCGTGTGTGAGGACACGACATCGTTATGGGTAATAGGCTGATGGTGTTGATTGACAAGGGCAGACATTATATCTCGCAGACATTATATCTGTGAGAACATAGTAACCAGCTGCAATGGAGTATACCAGGTGTCAGGTTTGAGTAGTTTAGGAAGCATGTAGAAGGCAGGAGTGCAGGGAGTGATGGGAGTGAGGGGGACGTAGCATCGGGGAAGAGATTCTTGGATGAACCTAGGGACTGAAGGTCCTGCTGAATTGCTGAAATGGGGTCACTGTGGCATAATCAGGACTCGATGACCTGAATATTCTGTGTCTTTGATCTCCAACCCTTCACACATGAAGATTAGGTGAGGTATGGCTTCATCTGAATCTTGAGTCCTCTTTCTCTATATCCGTCATCTGCAAGTGTTTCTTGAAGTTCCTGTGTTCTGTTGTTAGCCCTACCATGAGTTTGGTCTGTACCTGTGCAAGCTCTGGATTACACAAATTTTCTTAAAACATGACTTTGGCACCATCAGCTTCCCATGTTTTTATTTTTGTATCATAGACCAATATTCTACATGCTGTTTTCTTGTCTAGTTTTGTAGTTTCAATTCAGTCATCTCCATAGTGATGGTTAGGACAGGATCCTGTCCAGTAAATGGAGTCATTGTATCTGTCCTGACCAGTCTCTCAGCTTGTTCGTTGCTACTGCTTCTTGAGTGAGCAGGAACTGGCAGCATGTTGTTGCATTCCCCTAGTCTCACAAGGGCATCATGGCATTTTACTATGATCATTTATCTCGTTGGAGGTGCTGACAGAGATTACAGAGCTGCTTTGCTATCAGAATAAATGTAGATCAGCCATCTTTGTAGCACCTATGCAAATTCTTCTCCACACACACCATAATAGCGGATATTTGTGCCTGGAATACCATGGCCAGCTTCCCTAAAGAGATTGCACTTTCTAGTGTAGGCTGTACCACATACACCTCTGATGCAGTTATTTTCAGCCCATCAGTAAATGAGACTATGCCTCCTGCACGGTCTTATGGTTTGTTCTTCCATTACTCCCTGCTTCCAACTGTTACACTGAAAGGTTTATTGGAGCAACTGGAAATTATTGCATAGTCAGTTGGCTTTTCCTTGATCATTCTTCTATTTACCGCATTCTCTATTTTGGTGTGAGATTCTGGATATCCCAAAGATATCCAGTTATTTCTAGTTTTTAGCCTGTATGCTCCTGTCGCTGCCTCCATTTTGACCCACCGTGTAGTAGGAGTTTGTACAGCATTTTCTCCATCCCGCAGTGGGTGCACTGCTGATTCCACATATTATGGCTAAGCAGGCCCATATCTACACCTTGCCAAACTTATTAGCAGGCACATTTTGTTCTACTTTGTCCCCCAGTGCTATAGTCCCATAAATTATCGTAGGTCTTGTTGCAGTGGTGTATATCCTGTACTTACTCTTGGGGTTTACACCTCAGTTTTTTTCCACAGGCTCTTCTAGTGGTCATAAGAGTATCTTTCGCCTTGGAGCATATATCCCTTATGTGAGGAATCCATGATAGTTTTGCACCTGGGGTTACCCACAGATACTTCATTGTCTCTGTACAGGTAGAGTTCTTTTCCAGAAGCTTAAGTTCGAGTGCATGTCCTGGATATGCTTCCTTGTAAATGGTACTACAACAGTTTGCTTGGAACAGATCCGGTTTCCTGCACCAGTCCTGCGCAACGTACAATGCACATTGTGCCATTGTTCTAACATACTATCAAATTTGCCAAATATTAATAGGACTGAGTTTTCTGTATATCTCTGGCAAAAGTAGCTTCTAGTATTGGGCTCTCCAATGAGTTCATTCACCACTAGGTTTCACAATAGCAGGGACAAAACCCCTCCATGCTGACACTATTTTTTCATTCATCTTGGTGACTTCTCTCTTTCTTCTGCTCAACATGTTTTAATCCATCTACATATGGTGGTATTAGTGCTATGCCCTTTTGCAGTTCTTTCCATGAATTTGAAGATCGTATTGCTATAATACACTAATGCTGAAATGCTAAAACCCACCACCTACAGAGGAATAACCCTGTTGTCTCATAGGCAGAAAATATTTGAGAAGATCATAGAAAAGAGACTGAAAACTATGATAGATCCACAGCTTGAGGAGGAACAATATTGCTTCAGAAGTAATAGATCTACAATAGGTCAAATTTTTAGCACCCACATGTTGATGGAAAAGTGTTGGGAGAAAGGCAAGAACTTGGTCATTGTATTTCTGGATTTAGAAAAAGCCTGTGATAGTGTTATAAGAGATAAGATCTGGGAATGCCTG
This sequence comes from Schistocerca americana, assembly GCF_021461395.2. Taxonomy (NCBI): domain Eukaryota; kingdom Metazoa; phylum Arthropoda; class Insecta; order Orthoptera; family Acrididae; genus Schistocerca; species Schistocerca americana. Next base: position 242,693,569 of record NC_060122.1, read on the forward strand.
AGGAAAAATAATGTGCCTGAAGGACTAATAAAAAAAATCAGATGTTGTACATAGACTGTACTAGCTGTTTACAAATTGGGGAAGGATGATCGTCATGGTTTGAGACCAAGAGTAGAGTTTAGCAAGGAAGTGCCTGTCCCCACTACTATTCATCACTGTTATGGATACCATAATGAAGAACGTCAAGGAGAAGTCAGGTGAACTGAAAGCATGTACCTTTGCTTATGACATCATGATTTGGGGTGAAACTGAAGAGGAAGTACAGATCAGACTTAATGAAGGGAAATCTCAGTTCCAGAAATATAACCTCAACATCAGCAAGACCAAGACAGTGGTGATGGCAGTCAACAGAGATGGGCAATCAGCAAGTGTAAAACTCGGAGACCACCAACTAGAGTGGGTGGCAGTTTTCCTTACCTTGGAAGTGTAATTTCCGGTGTTAACTTGGTCAGAAATGAAATCATGAACAGAGTGAAAAAAGGACCTGAATTCTACCAAGACACTTTTATGGGATGACTTGATCCCAAAATTGTCCATACTGATGATGTTTAATGGCTATTTCACCCAAATATTGACCTGTGGTGCACCCTCACAAAAAGAAAATCATTAGGGCTGCAAGGAGCAGAGATGAAATTTCTTAGATCCACCATTCGGAAGACCAGGATGGACAAGTTAAGGAATGAAGAGGTGAGGAAAGAAGCCAGATAAAGACATCCCTATTAGCTCGAATTGGCGCATCTAGACTTTGATGGTACGGGCATGTGATGAGAATGGAGTTAACTAGGACAGCCAAAATAAATTTTGAAAGACAGGTGGATGGGAAAAGACCTCAAGGAAGAACTTGAACCCAATGGATGGACTTGATAAGGGCTGATTTAGTGACCAGAGGATGGACAGTGGACAATGTTCTCCGTGAAAAGGTGTATCTGGACATGATGAAGTGTAAAAGGCTCATTACTAGTACCCGGGACGCTGGAACTGTTGAATGATTATTATTATTATTATTATTATTGCTAAAAGCCCATTTAATATCCGGGAAGATGCAGAGAGCGATTTCCTGAAAGTTTAGTGCTTTTTCCACCTTCCCAACAAGCTGGTGAAGTACTGTTTCATATGATTTGCCTGGTTGATATGCATGTTGGTTTACAAGAAGAGGTGCCTCAGTTAACCTCTTTTTCCCTAATGTGCATTAATGTCTCAAGAAGAAAGAAAGCCACACAGATCCATCTTATATCCTTGGCCTTGATGTGATCAGTTCTCCCTGGCTTCAAAATGAAAATGATATTCGCTGGCCTCCAAGCATTAGAAATGATTTGTGCTGCTAGGCTGACCCTAAACAGTCCACATAGGAATCTAATCAATTCATCTTCTGCTTGTTGCGGCAGAACTGAAAAGATTCCACCTGGGCCTGATGACTTGAACGGTAGCAGATTCACAGTTATCCCTTTGATTACCTGTAAACCAGTGCCTCACAGGGCTGAATAAGCCAATCAGGCCATTGTGTGTGCAAATTCAAGTGAACCAACAGATACTATTAATGTCAGTTGTCCTCATAGTGTAAGTGATAGTGCACAAGACTGCTCAACCTTTGACTTGGGTTCGATCCTTACTACTGTCACATTTCCTATTTTTATATCACTTCCTTGTTTGATTTAACGTGTTTGGTGAAACTGTCTCGTGCAGGCTGCTTGAATTTGCATGCAACAGTCTCATTGGCTAAATTTAATGATAATTAACTCAGAAATGGTGCAACATATCAACTGTTTTCTCAACGATTACTTCTCAGCACAACCTATCCTGCAACACTGCTATAAGTTTCTTGAACTGTTTCTAACCATCCTGTATATTAAAGGGCTGTTTTGGGCCTCAGAGGAACTTGACATATCCTCCCCAGTTTGGGGCCTTGACTTGCATCCCCCACAGTCTTCTCAGAGAGATCCATCTGAACAAGATCCACCTGCTATGAGATTAATTTTACCAGTGGATATCCCTGCTGGATAACCAGCATCCTTAAAACTGAGACTGCAGGACTATAGGTCTGTTTCCCAATTTCTTGCCTCAGCTTTTTATGTATATGTTTATCCCGAGAACTGAGAAGTGAGAGTATTAGACTCCTCCTTTTTTCTCTTGTTCCATGTCTGGACGTCTTAGGTTCAAGACCTTTCGGTTCTCCCATTTACATTTAATAGCCATCCTTTACTTTCCTTTTCTTTTCATTCTTGGGACATTTCCTCATTTGAGTCCCAGATCAGGATTTGATCATGACCTGTTTCAACTTATCAGTAACTGTTTCCACTTCTTGGACAAGTCTATTGCCTGATCCAGTTGCGGAAACAAATTCCATGGTTCCTACCCTGATGCTTGGGTGTTTTAGGTCATACCAAGTTCCTCATTTTTGTGCTCTGTTTTCCATGTTCTTTGTTTTGGTCCCACAAGAACTGAGGATCTATTCAGTTGACACCATGGAATCCCACACAGTGCAAGGCTTATTATTCAGGGTGGTCGCTTGGTATCCCTGGGGATCTTTGGCATGGATTGCATCACACCTTAGGTTGGGTATCTAAGGAATTGCAGAAGGAAATGGTAGTGAATAAGGAAGAGGTGGGACATTCTGGGACACTCTTTATGTGGTTCATCTGCTGAGGCCTGTCCAGCATGTGTGATCCTGCCAGAAGCTGCACTGCAGCTGGTGTAGTCCTCAGCTTCAAGCAAAAATGCAAGCCTCTCTGCCCATAAAGTAGGTACTTTGACAAGTTTGCATTCCATAGAGAAAATCACAGCTTGTATATGGACATATCTCACAGCTGGTGAAATCCCTCTGCCAGGTAATCCTTGTAATCCAGTAGTGGAGCCTTTGCTGAAGGTAAAAATATAAGATTGAGATCAGATTTAGGTGGTTGATTGCCATTCTTTCTGCAGATACGAGTATAGCTTTCATGTTGAGGTATTTGGAGATTGATGATGAGGCATGGTTCAAGGTAAGGAAATTCTGGAATGTTAACAGGAAATAATTTTGGGCCATGGGGGTGGATCACAGTTAGTTGGGGAGGATTCAATATTTTTTTTTGTTCTTGTGTGATTGGTCGGGTTATTTGTGAAAAACTGTATCCGTGTTAGAGATCAGGACAAGGTGAGGCTATAACAAGTCCAACATGATTGAATTTGGAGTGGAGTAAAAGGTAAGGCATTTGTAAATGACTGATACTTTTGCAGGATTGGGAGTTACCATAGATAGAGGCTCTTGTAATGCTGGTGGGTAGTGATTGTCCAAGTTGGGAGTATAAGGTGATGTGATTGGACAGTTTTTTGAGGTGGCATTGAGCATACTGCACTAATGCGTAAACGGCAAAGGTATCAATCGGTAAGATGGGATGCAGGATTTGGGATTGCAGAGCAGGAGGATTTCCCAGATTGAGCAGAGATTATGGAAAAAGGTTAGGGCCTGATTTATATGGTTTTGGAAGACTAGATTGGGGACTGAAAGAATTTGAATAGATAGCGATATTATGGAAGGGAGGTTACAGCCAGTAGTGGATAATTTGTTGGTCATTCCATTTGTAGGGGAATCCGTGAGTTAGGCAACCATTCAGGAATAGTACATGGGACAAGGCCTGGGCAGACATAGGGAAAATTTTCTTTATTGGTGCAAATGGAATAAGCAAGGATCCATAGTGTAGAATAAAAAAATGTGTAAAATTATTTAAAAATATGTGGGGATATCTCAAAAAGCACTATCAAGAAGAAACAGGAGAGCAGTTAAGAAATGAAACCCAAGTAAATATATTGAAAAACAATTTGAAAATGAGACGAGATCGAAATGAAAATACAAAACAAAAGAAAAACAATTTAAAAAAAGATAGAGTGGGGTATATGTTGGTGGGAGGATATATGTGGAGAGACAGGACAGCAGGTGTAATTGGATTGGGTGAGGTCAGTAAGGTGCATTTGTGGATATGGGTAGAGTGGGTGGGGGGCAGGGGTGGGAGGCTGTTAGGCTTGATGTGCTACAAAGTGCATGTGGTTCAGGAAGGACCAGGAAAACATTTGAAAATACATGTGGTTGAATGAAAATAGTGTGTTCAGTTTGAAGAACAAGGAATAATTAAATAAATGGGGAGAATATGGAACATGAGACACAGAACATACTGCCCATATGGACTCAAAGCCTTGTGTTGTGCATCGGATGAGACTATTGATACAGGGTTGTTCAGAACTAGAGCTTCACAGGGTATGTGGGTATTGGGTATAAAGCACGTATGGTGCAGAAAGTGACAATGAAAGAGTGAGAAAGATAGACGCCAAGTAATGTAGTGCTGTAGAGACAATAAGCAAGGGATACAGTGTTGGGTTGTAGAATGGAAGAGAAGCCATTAGGCAGATTCAAACATTGGAAAATACAAGATGGAATAACAACAATATGAAAAGGATAGATTAGTAGTCACCATGTACAGGAGTGAAAGACAGGCACATTGAAAAAAGACTAATAGATATTATGAGTTGTCAGACTAAGCCCTCCATTGGACGTAAACACACACACACACACACACACATACATAGATGCATAAATCTACACACCCATGGCCACTGTCATCTCTGGGCACTAAGGCCCAAGTGCGGCAGAGGTGAGCAGTGGCCTTGGCTGGAGTGGGTAGTGGGGGTACAGGAGATGCTTGGGTGAGATGAGGGAAGGATGGCAGAGTAGTGACGAGGAAGATGCTCGTGCTGCCTGTGGGCGTGTGCAGGTATGTGGTGGGGACAGGATAGGACTGCTAGGTACAACTTTGGGAGACTGTGCTGGAAAGAGGAGGGGATGGGGAAGTTGAGAAGGGAAAAGAGCTATGCATGTGCATTGGCGAGTTAGAAGGTGTATATAGAGCTGGTGTGGGAGTGGGGCAGGGGATAGGCAGGTGGAGGTCAGTGACTGACGAAGGTTGAGGCTAGGGTGGTGGGTTACAGGAATGAATGATATGTTGCAGGAAGAGTTCCTACCTGTACAATTCAGAAAAGGTGATGTTGTTTGATGGCATAGGCTATGAAGTGATCAGTAAAGTTGAGCTCATTGTGTTGGACGGCATGCTCTTTAAATGGGTGGACCAGCTGTCTCTTGGCCACAGTTGACAGTGGGTGCTCATGTGGCCAGATAGCTTGTTAGCGATCATGCCCATGTAGGATGCAGCACAGAGGTTGCAGCTATGTTGATAGATCATGAGTGGTCGACTACCACTGTGAGAAGGATGTGGTGGCTAGTGGGGAGAACATTTCTCATTTCAGACCTTGACGAAAAGTAGTTGAAACACTGGTGCAGAACATGATTCAGTTGGTGTACTACTCAGTGGTGCTGAGCCCCAAGGAGGGTGGGGTGGGGTGGGGTGGGATGGGATTGGGGGGGGGGGGTACTCCTTTGTTGGTGATGGTAGGTGACTGGTGAGACAAGGTACTGGAGATCTGTTTCTGAATAAGGTGGGGAGAGTAATTTTGGTCTGTAAATGCCTTAGTGAGATCCTTGGCATATTTGGAAAGAGACTGTTCTTCACTAGATGCACTGACCACAGGTGGTGAGGCTTTATGTAGTGACGAAGAGGGTGCCCGGTAGTATGGAATGGGTGCGAGCTGTAGAAGTGGATGTATTTTGGTGGTTGATATGTTTGATGTGGATGGAGATACTGATGTAGCCATTCTTAAAGTGGCAGTTGACATAGAGGAAGGTGGCTTGTTGGACTGAGGAACACCATGTGAAGCAAATGTGGAAGAAGGTATTGCAGCTCTTGAGGAATCTGTATAGAGTGTCTTCACCCTTGCATGAAGATGTCATCAGTGACTCTGAACCAGGTGAGGGATTTGGGATTCTGGCCCATGGCTAGATTGGCATAGGATGGTGCCCTGCAGGTACCCATCCTGTACCATGGATTTGTTTGTATGTGAAGCCTTCAAAGAGAAGGAATTTTGAGTGATGATGTAGTTAGTAGTAGGTAGTAGGTTTAGAGTCCATCAAACACTGCAAAAAGTAGTGTTTAATAGTGATGAGGCTGTGGGCATTGGTGATATTAGAGTAAAGGGAGATGGGTCAGCAGTGACGAAGAGGGTGCCTGGTAGTATAGGAATAGGAATGGTGGAGAGTCAGTAGAAGAACTGGTTAATTTATGTATATAGGAAGGTAGTGTATCAATAGACTGAAGATTTTAGTCCACAATAGCAGACATTATCCCTGTGAGGACACAATAAACTTATTCCATCCCTGCTCCCAGCCTCTTGCACTGTGGATCATATCCCTGCAATAGACCTAGATGCCAGACCTTTCCCATACATCCTTCCACTACCACCTGCTCCAGGTATGTACTACTCCCATCAAAGGCAGATTCACCTGTGAAAGCAACTATGTGATCTACCATCTTAGCTGCCAGCACTGTGTTGTATCCTACATTGGCATGATCACTAACAAGCTGTCTGTGTGCATAAATGATCACTGCCCAACTGTGGCCAAGAGACAGATGGACAACCCAGTTGCAGAGCGTGTTGCCCAACAACTAATGCTTTAGAGTCTGTGCCATCTTCATTCTTCCCACCAACACCAGACTTTCTGAAAAAGGCTGGTGACAACTCTCCCTGCAACATATCCTTTGTTCCTGTAACTGCCTTGGTGTCAGTCTCTGCTAGTCTCTGTCCTCCACCTACCTATCCCCTTTCCAGCTTGTACTAGTGCACTAGACTGACCTTCTTTCCCATTAGCACACCTGCATAATCCTATCCCCTTTTCTGCTTCTATCTTCTCACCTTTATCCTTCCTCCCTCCTCCCCCAAACCAGTCTCCATAGATAAGAAGTAGAAGAAACAAAAAAAGTTATGAAATACATTCTATATGGTGTTGCAAAAAGGTCTTTTAAGTACTACATCATCATGTACTTCCTAAAATATTCACATCATCTTAATGAAATAGGTTTCCAAATTAAATGCAGAAATACAGAATTTGGCAAAAAGGAGAATACAAGCACCTATAAGTGTACATGCAAAGTGACATCTAACATTAACTCCAGGCCACTCAAGGCTGTACTGAACAAAAAGAAGCAAAATCAACCATTAACCTCACAAAAGCAACTTTAACACATGTTCACATGCTACCATGTCAACCACACTGACACAGTCATTCACTCAGTGGCCAAAATCTGCAAAGAAATTAAAGCTAATAAAACATGACTAGAGCCATTGGATCATGCACAGCTCACACTCTCTGAGGATTCTGATGATAGCGCACTTTTAGAGCATTTGGAATTCAAGAGGTGCCTGAGGGAACCTTATGCATCTTCATAAAAATCTCACACACTGATGGTTTTCCACATAAATGTAAAAAAAGTGAGAGGAGACAGAGAAACCCCACCTGTAAAAATGCTCCAGTACTCCAATACTTAACTGGGTGCTTTGCAAATGTGGAGGAGCTAGGATTCTCACCTCAGGCAAGGTGTAAACACACTTCAGAAGGCACTGGTGCCCTCATGCAAAGGCATTGTAGACTTCATAGAAAGGATGACCTCAGTGAGAGAGGGCTAAAAGTGATGTGGTCATATTTGTCATCAATGAGTGTCACTTCTCTCCCTTCTTCCATCTTCAGACCATCTGTGAAGACAGTTTGTGCTCTGATGGAAGGATATATGCTTTTCTGCAGTTAAAGACAGTCTCTGGTCAGATGCTAACCAATGGCTGCAAACCTTTGAGACATTCAGTTAAAGCATTCACGAGCATCACAAATCACTCCAAAAAGACAGTCATGGCATGGTGGCTATCAGGAGGAGATATGGGCAAGGTGGCAGGCATGTAGTTATTGGTATTACGTGAAATGGTAATCTCCAAGTGAACCCGCAAGATATGGCACAGACAGTTGGAGAAAATTTTGCCAAAAATGGCTGCCACCCCTATCTGGAAACCAGTCTGTCAAGAACATAGAACCTTACTGTGATAGATAATTGATATTTCTGTTACAACAATGGAGAACCTTACAACTATTCTTTCCCTGGAATCAGCAGTGTCTGCTGTTCATGACATGGAATGTGGCCCTAATAGGTGCACTACAGCAAGTTGTGGCACCTTATAGAGGTAGCAAAAGAAGGCCTCTTCACCCAACTTAGCTGCATCTGGGGGCAGAACAATTCCTATGCTTATGGGGGGTCTTCCTATGGGCAGTCACAACTGTATAAGTTCATTTTGTAAAGTGAAGAAACTGCACAACAGTTGCTTAATTCACAATCTCTTGTTGCGTCCATGACAGGTATTGAAATACTTAAAAGTTCCATCATCTGGCGTAAAGAGTAATAATGAAAATATTGTGTTACATGACAATGTGAGGTGATCTTCAAGTCCGAAATGTCAGATAAGGAACTATTTTTCTAAAATTTCTAAACTGAATTTACAAAAATTAAAAAAAGAGAACAGGACATTACTGGCATATAAAATCACTTAACCATCTCAGGTCATACTCACCCCAGTGTTGTCATGGAACCAAAGGTTCTGTGTCTGAAGTATGAAAGAGACCTAAAAGAAAGTTTTCCTGTTTGTGTTCCTGGTTGTGCAACATGGGGGAACAGTTTTTATGGAATTTATGTAAGTAATTCCATACAGTACGTGATTTCTCCTCCCCCCCTTTATTACATTTCACATGTTTGAAGATAGACTTTTTTGGTGTCCGGTTGTGATTTCTGTTTTCTCAGATTACTTTTACATGCCTTTTATCCTTTTGACATGGAATTTTGGTTCTATGACAATGCCTGGCAGAGGATGAAGTCAAATGGTTAAGTGATTATATTTGCAAGTAATATCCTGTTCTCTTTTTTAATTTATTTTAATTCATTTTAGAAATTTCAGTTGCATAGTTCCTTATCTGACTTGAGGATACCCTCCCATTGACACATACCTCAATATTTTCATTATTACAGTTTACACTAGATGATGGAACCTTTAGTGTTCCGAAACCAGTCTGGTAAAAGATAAAAGATTGTGGATTAAGCAACTGTTGCGTGGTTTCTTCATTTTATAATTATGGATGGGCGCAATCGTAATACCCCTCCTTAAAATAGGAATGGGCTGTGGTGTCCAAAAATTTATCACCTACACCCTTATAGTTCACACAGGAAGGATTTTAGAAGGAATGCTGCTGCTTTCCTGAGTTGTCAGATCCCAGGAAATTCAACCATTGAGATATGACCTGCTGGGGGTGAAAGAATGTACAAACACTGTTTTATGTCATAATTGTGTAGTACATTTGTTTTGTGATATTGGGAAGACTGACAGAATCTCTGTGAGGCATAACATCTGTGGACAGCTTGATCAATGGGTATACCCAACTACCCATATGTGTATCATCCTTCCTGTCTAGATACTAGTTCATTTATCAAATTATGAATGTCCTGCCAGACAGATTTGAAGATAAGAATTTCATCACTCATGTAAGTATTCTGGGTATTTTCAGCCATTCTTTAACAATTAAACTGCATACTTTATATTATTAGGAAACCAGTTCAAGCACATTCATTTATGGGGGATTTTACAATATGTTTGCTTCTCCTTTAACCCTGCAACACAAATTTGGAAGTCACAATTAAAAATCATGAGGTCACAAAGTGGATTACACGCACTTGATTAAGGGACATTTGACAACAAATTTCAACATCTCAATTTTTGCTTTGCTACCTTCAGTTTCAGTTCTTTTTCCATCAATAAATATCTGGTCATTGACTTGAAATCACTGACAGTCTTAACATGTGGCCAGAATTTCTTTGGATGTTATGAGATGTGTTTCAAAGAGATTCTCCTACAGTAGTCATTGAAGGCTTCACACATTGGCTTGCTCAATAAGCACAAAAAAATGGTCACCAAACTCTGCCAGCCATAAAGATTATGGTGGCTGTCTTCTTGGAAGCTACAGAAATCTTGATTGTGGAGTTTAACTTGAAAAGATAATTAATTCTGAAGCATGATATGGAACACTGAGGAATATAGGAAGGCCATTCAAAATAAGTGACCCAGTCTCTTCACTACTGTTTTTGGCTTGACACAGCCAGACACAAGGACTGTTGCATCAAAAGGGGAATCCACTTGAAAAAATTATTAAATGATGATGTAGAGTGATCTAATATCCAACCAACTGTGCCACTGCATGTGGACAGACACTTCTGTTATGGTTGGGTCCTTGAACACTTACATAAATTAATTAGTATAATGTAACTGAACCCCTATTTATTGGAACACACACAAACTGTAATGTCCAGTCCTGGTTAGACATGCCTATGAATCTGTCCAGGCTGAGAACTAAGTTCCATAACAAAACAGACACTTCAAGAAGTAAACACCCATCCAGAGATTAAATCAGTTGTCAGTGTTGCTGTGCTAAGGGCAGTGGCAGTTCCTATCCATGTGGGCTATTTGCTGTAGGTAACTGATACCAGATACCACTATCTTCATACTGTTGCTAAGTATAACCTTCAAACTATGTAGCTTATGAGACACTCTAAATGAACTCTTGATGAGCTTTTCTGCTGCCTGGCAAAGAATTGACGTTGACTCTCCAGCTACAAGTTATAAAGCTGTGCATTGATACCACCTAATCTGTGTGATTTGTTGTCACTGATGGCAATAAAATGCTCCCCACACAGTGGCTCTGCTAACAGTGTGATGTCATTACTGTGTCTCATTGTTAAACATTCTCCATTGTGCCTCATGGGTAAATGTGATGAACTGTGGTGAAGTAGTGCAGCTGCCACTGGTGTCCTCTGTGCACAACCACAAAAGTGCTCATCACTCTTGGCCTCACCTAGATGTGGACTATGCTACCTCTGTGACAGAAGGGTGGAGTATCTAGCAGGCGTAGTGCCATGGGACACAACATCCTTCCCCTTCAAGGGAGATAGATGAAGCCTCTTCCTCTTTTTCTTCAGCTGATACTGTTGGTGGATAAAGTGCACCTGTATCCTAGTCTCCAATTTTGTTGGCCTCTGTGTCCATTGGGTCAAGTGGTGGCAGGACATCTACACTGGTTGGGTGCTGTGGTGCTGACTTTGCCCCTCTCTCTTCCAGGGCAGATACATTACCGACTTTTGAAACTGAAACAGGGCTATAATTCCAGGAAGGCAGAAACATATCAACACTCATACAGAGACGATCCACGTGTTTTCTGTCTGCCACTCATGACACAATTGTTTTACCAATACTGTACCTCAGAATATGAGACCTTGGTATCAATCTCAAAATATCATTTCCTGTTGTCCAGTCCTGGCGACTGTTTCTCCCTTGACAGTGTGAGTAAGGGACAGTAGACTCCTCATCTTCCAACTGTGTAGCATCTCCACAGGAGATGCATCCTTATGTGGAGAGATTCAGTATATAAAAAAAAAAAAAACCATTAGCAAAGTGTCCTCTAATGCTTAGTCAGTTAGTCAGCCGTGAGTTTTTTTATATGCGCCTTGAATATTTGAACAAAGTGCTCTGTGACTCTGTTCAACTCTGGATAAAAAGGTATGCTGTGAAGGTGCTGTATCCTGTAGGCCATGCAGAAAGACTCAAATTCTTGACTAGTGAAGTGAGTGCATTAACCATAACAATGGGTGTAGCTAGACCCTCCACAGTGAAAATCTGTTTGAGAGGCCAGACCATCTGGGGTGTCCTTGTACTAGTCATCCTAACAGTGTAAGGGTAGCTTGTGTGGGTGTCCACAAGAATTACGCAATTTGTGCTCAGAAAAGGTCTGGCATAACCTAAATAGAGCCTGTACCAGGGCTCCAGTGCCTTAGGCCGAGAAAAAGAAATGTACGATGATGCATAGTCCAAATTGCCCTCTTGACCTGGATGTGGTCACCTGGCTCCTGAACTGTGAAGCACAGCAATTGAAAAAGATCCAGTTCCATTATATTGGCAGCTGTATGTGATTGTATCGTTAGAAAATGGAGCATGCAACTGTTTGTTTTTATATCTAACAATGTTATGAAAAGGATAGTTGCTACTCACCACATAGTGCAGATGCTGATCCACAGATAGGCACAACAAAAAGACTCTCACAAAATAAGCTTTTGGCCAACAAGGCCTTTGTCAAAAATAGACGACAGACATGCACACATACCCACGCAATTGCAACTCACACAAAAATGACTACATCTTTGGCAGCTGAAGCCAGACTCTGTCCAGTGACTGTGTTCACTAGACTTTTGGTGGCAGTATTATGAAAAGGATAGATTGCTTCGGATTGTATAGAGGGGCTTTTGAGTCACAGACAGACATAATAAAACAACTGCTAAACATGTGAGTTTTCAGCCAGAAAGCCAGGTGATCTCTGCAGACATAACTGCAATCCACTGCCTACAAACTGATCATGACCTTATAATCCTACTAACCAACATAGCTTTCACCACTGTGCTTTCAAACAGCAGGGATTACCTGGTGGAAGGACTCTGCTGTCAGATTCATCCACCTACAAACCCAGCTACAGTGATCCCATTCCAGATATCCAACAGGATCTACAGTTTCTCCTCGAATCCTTAGGCCCATCCCAGAACTCTCTCCTGAGTCCATCTTACACCTCTACCACTCTTACCTTCTACTTGCTTCCTTAAGTCCATAAATCTAACATCTACATCTACATCTACATTTATACTCCGCAAGCCACCCAACGGTGTGTGGTGGAGGGCACTTTACGTGCCACTGTCATTACCTCCCTTTCCTGTTCCAGTTGCGTATGGTTCGCGGGAAGAACGACTGTCTGAAAGCCTCTGTGCGCGCTCTAATCTCTCTAATTTTACATTCGTGATCTCCTCGGGAGATATAAGTAGGGGGAAGCAATATATTCGATACCTCATCCAGAAACGCACCCTCTCGAAACCTGGCGAGCAAGCTACACCGTGATGCAGAGCGCCTCTCTTGCAGAGTCTGCCACTTGAGTTTATTAAACATCTCCATAACGCTATCACGGTTACCAAATAACCCTGTGACGAAACGCGCTGCTCTTCTTTGGATCTTCTCTATCTTCTCCGTCAGACCGATCTGGTACGGATCCCACACTGATGAGCAATACTCAAGTATAGGTCGAACGAGTGTTTTGTAAGCCACCTCCTTTGTTGATGGACTACATTTTCTAAGCACTCTCCCAATGAATCTCAACCTGGTACCCGCCTTACCAGCAATTAATTTTATATGATCATTCCACTTCAAATCGTTCCGCACGCATACTCCCAGATATTTTACAGAAGTAACTGCTACCAGTGTTTGTTCCGCTATCATATAATCATACAATAAAGGATCCTTCTTTCTATGTATTTGCAATACATTACATTTGTCTATGTTAAGGGTCAGTTGCCACTCCCTGCACCAAGTGCCTATCCGCTACAGATCTTCCTGCATTTCGCTACAATTTTCTAATGCTGCAACTTCTCTGTATACTACAGCATCATCCGCGAAAAGCCGCATGGAACTTCCGACACTATCTACTAGGTCATTTATATATATTGTGAAAAGCAATGGTCCCATAACACTCCCCTGTGGCACGCCAGAGGTTACTTTAACGTCTGTAGACGTCTCTCCATTGATAACAACATGCTGTGTTCTGTTTGCTAAAAACTCTTCAATCCAGCCACACAGCTGGTCTGATATTCCGTAGGCTCTTACTTTGTTTATCAGGCGACAGTGCGGAACTGTATCGAACGCCTTGTGGAAGTCAAGAAAAATAGCATCTACGTGGGAGCCTGTATCTAATATTTTCTGCGTCTCATGAACAAATAAAGTGAGTTGGGTCTCACACGATCGCTGTTTCCGGAATCCATGTTGATTCCTACAAAGTAGATTATGGGTTTCCAAAAACGACATGATACTCGAGCAAAAAATATGTTCTAAAATTCTACAACAGATCAACGTCAGAGATATAGGTCTATAGTTTTGCGCATCTGCTCGACGACCCTTCTTGAAGACTGGGACTATCTGTGCTCTTTTCCAATCATTTGGAACCTTACGTTCCTCTAGAGACTTGTGGTACACGGCTGTTAGAAGGGGGGCAAGTTCTTTCGCGTACTCTGTGTAGAATCGAATTGGTATCCCATCAGGTCCAGTGGACTTTCCTCTATTGAGTGATTCCAGTTGCTTTTCTATTCCTTGGACACTTATTTCGATGTCAGCCATTTTTTCGTTTGTGCGAGGATTTAGAGAAGGAACTGTAGTGCGGTCTTCCTCTGTGAAACAGCTTTGGAGAAAGGTGTTTAGTATTTCAGCTTTACGCATGTCATCCTCTGTTTCAATGCCATCATCATCCCGTAGTGTCTGGATATGCTGTTTCGAGCCACTTACTGATTTAACGTAAGACCAGAATTTCCTAGGATTTTCTGTCAAGTCGGTACATAGAATTTTACTTTCGAATTCACTGAACGCTTCACGCATAACCCTCCTTACGCTAACTTTGACATCGTTTAGCTTCTGTTTGTCTGAGAGGTTTTGGCTGCGTTTAAACTTTGAGTGGAGCTCTCTTTGCTTTCGCAGTAGTTTCCTAACTTTGTTGTTGTACCACGGTGGGTTTTTCCCGTCCCTCACAGTTTTACTCAGCACGTACCTGTCTAAAACGCATTTTACGATTGCCTTGAACTTTTTCCATAAACACTCAACATTGTCAGTGTCGGAACAGAAATTTTCGTTTTGACCTGTTAGGTAGTCTGAAATCTGCCTTCTATTACTCTTGCTAAACAGATAAACCTTCCTCCCTTTTTTTATATTCCTATTAACTTCCATACTCAGGGATGCTGCAACGGCCTTATGATCACTGATTCCCTGTTTTGTACATGCAGAGTCGAAAAGTTTGGGTCTGTTTGTTATCAGTAGGTCCAAGATGTTATCTCCACGAGTCGGTTCTCTGTTTAATTGCTCGAGGTAATTTTCGGATAGTGCACTCAGTATAATGTCACTCGATGCTCTGTCCCTACCACCCGTCCTAAACATCCAAATTTTCTCTCAGTTGTTCTGCCACTAATGCTGCTGAGTCGGGAGGTCGGTAAAAGGAGCCAATTATTAACCTAGTTCGGTTGTTTAGTGTAACCTCCACCCATAATAATTCACAGGAACGATCCACTTCTACTTCACTACAGGATAAACTACTACTAACAGCGACGAACACTCCACCACCGGTTGCATGCAATCTATCCTTTCTAAACACCGTCTGTACCTTTGTAAAAATTTCGGCAGAATTTATCTCTGGCTTAAGCCAGCTTTCTGTACCTATAACAATTTCAGCTTCGGTGCTTTCTATCAGCGCTTGAAGTTCTGGTACTTTACCAACGCATCTTCGACAGTTGACAATTACAATACCGATTGCTGCTTGGTCCCCGCATGTCCTGACTTTGCCCCGCACCCGTTGAGGCTGTTGCTCTTTCTGTACTTGCCCAAGGCCATCTAACCTAAAAAACCGCCCAGCCCACGCCACACAACCCCTGCTACCCGTGTAGCCGCTTGTTGCGTGTAGTGGACTCCTGACCTATCCAGTGGAACCCAAAACCCCACCACCCTATGGCGCAAGTCAAGGAATCTGCAGCCCACACGGTCGCAGAACCGTCTCAGCCTCTGATTCAGACCCTCCACTCGGCTCTGTACCAAAGGTCCGCAGTCAGTCCTGTCGACGATGCTGCAGATGGTGAGCTCTGCTTTCATCCCGCTAGCGAGACTGGCAGTCTTCACCAAATCAGATAGCCGCCGGAAGCCAGAGAGGATTTCCTCCGATCCATAGCGACACACGTCATTGGTACCGACATGAGCGACTACCTGCAGATGGGTGCACCCTGTACCCTTCATGGCATCCGGAAGGACCCTTTCCACATCTGGAATGACTCCCCCCGGTATGCACACGGAGTGCACATTGGTTTTCTTCCCCTCTCTTGCTGCCATTTCCCTAAGGGGCCCCATTACGTGCCTGACGTTGGAGCTCCCAACTACCAGTAAGCCCACCCTCTGCGACTGCCCGGATCTTGCAGACTGAGGGGCAACCTCTGGAACAGGACAAGCAGCCATGTCAGGCCGAAGATCAGTATCAGCCTGAGACAGAGCCTGAAACCGGTTCGTCAGACAAACTGGAGAGGCTTTCCGTTCAGCCCTCCGGAATGTCTTTCGCCCCCTGCCACACCTTGAGACGACCTCCCACTCTACCACAGGTGAGGGATCAGCCTCAATGCGGGCAGTATCCCGGGCAACCACAGTCGTAGTCCGATCAGGGGATGCATGGGACGAGCTGGCCGTCCCCGACAAACCCCCATCCGGACCCCCACAGTGATGCCCATTGGCAACAGCCTCAAGCTGTGTGACCAAAGCCAACACTGCCTGAAGCTGGGAGTGAAGGGATGCCAACTCAGCCTGCATCCGAACACAGCAGTTGCAGTCCCTATCCATGCTAAAAACTGTTTTGCAAAGAACGTCTGAACTAATCTACAGAGAGCGCAAACAAATCAACAAAATTTAATCGGTTATTAAAATACAAGATTGCCTAGTAAATGCAGTAATGCTGCTACTTGCGCACTGCTGACACTGCTCGGCGGCGGAAGGAGACTACGCGAATTTACACTATTCAGGTACTAAAACGCGATGCTACACTCTCAAATACTATAATACGCCCGAAATTTACGAATTAAACAATGCAAGTACCAAAAACACGCAAAGAAATTAAGAATTAAACTATGTAACAAATGAGTGAGCTAGGAGTATACGACTTGCTGCTGCAGCTGCTTATCCAACGGCGGCAGGGAGCACACTGACTGTGACCAACCGACACTGGCCGTTCAAAACAAAAACAGAAGACAAACGACTACGCGAATGTACACTATTCAGGTACTAAAACGCGATGCTACAATTCTCAAATACTATAATATGCCCGAAATTTATGAATTAAACAATGCAAGTACCAAAAACACGCAAAGAAATTAAGAATTAAACTATGTAACAAATGAGTGAGCTAGGAGTATACGACTTGCTGCTGCAGCTGCTTATCCAACGGCAGCAGGGAGCACACCCAGGATGCCCCATTGTGGCTGGTTACTGTGCCCATTGAGAGAATCTCTGGTCTCTTAGACCAATACCTTCAATCTATTGCCCCTAACCTATCCTCCTATATAAAAGATGCCAACCATTTCCTCCATCAGCTCTCCAAAGTTCCTGCTCCTTTACCATATGGCACCCTTGAACACTGTTTTTCCCGATGCCTGACTCATTCCAGACCTTCAGCCTCTGTCCTGGTTACTGTGACCAACTGCATCCACACACACAATTACTTCACCATTGAAGGCATCACCTACAAACAAATACATGATACGGCAATGGGCACTCACATGACACCATTCTATGCCAACCTATTCATGGGCCATCTAGAGGAATCTTTCCAGACCACCCAAAATCTCAAATCCCTGCATGGTTCAGAGTCACTGATTACATTGTCATGATCTGGACCAAGGGTGAAGACACACTATACAGATTCCTCAAAAATTGCAGTACCTTCTCCGCCATTCATGTCTCCTCCTCAACCCAGTAAGACAGATTCCTCAGTGTTGACCTCCACCACGAAGATGGGTATGTCAGTACCTCATACCAACCAATCACCAGCAATACTTCTACTTCGACAGCTGCCACCCACTGCATACTAAGAAGTCCCTTCCATACAACCTAGTCACCCATGGCATCTGCAGTCATGAGCAGTCCCTCTCCATATATACCAAGGGTCTGATTGAGACCTTCACAGACCGAAATTATGCTCCCAACATTGTACAGAAACAGATCTCACACGCCTTATTTCTCCAGTCACCCGCCAACTCCCAGAATACCACTGTCTGGCCAAAATGGTGCATGCCCTTCATG
Source organism: Schistocerca americana (assembly GCF_021461395.2). Taxonomy (NCBI): domain Eukaryota; kingdom Metazoa; phylum Arthropoda; class Insecta; order Orthoptera; family Acrididae; genus Schistocerca; species Schistocerca americana. The sequence continues at coordinate 242,711,410 of NC_060122.1, forward strand.
ACTCAGTACCACCCAGGACTGGTGCAGTGGAATCGCATTGTCCACCGGGGCTTTGACTACCTCTCATTGCGTGCTGAAATGAGGAATACCTTACCCACTATCATTCCCACACCTCTCACAGTGATATTCCACCACCAAACGAACCTAAGCAATATCCTCACCCATTATTACTCCACCCTTGCTCCCAACCCTTTGACTCATGGCTCACATCCCTCTGATGCCATACCAGTCCCATAAATCCTCCCCCACAACCTACTCCAATCCAGTCACAAGCAATACCTATCCCATCAAAGGCAGGGTAACTTGTGAAAGCAGTCATGTGATCTACAAACTAAATTCCAACCACTGTGCTACATTTTACATGGGTATAACAACCAACAAGCTGGCTGTCCATGTGAATGGCCACTGACAAACTGTGGCAAGAGACAACTGGACCACCCAGTTGGTGAGCATGTTGCCCAACACACCATTCTTCATTTTAGTGGATGCATAGCACCCTGCACCATCTGGATTTCCTGCCAACACCAGCTTTCCTGAATTGCACAGGTAGGGTCTCTCCCTGCAGTATATCCTCTGAGCCCATAACGCTCTTGGGCTCAGCCTTCATTTGTCCCTGTCTTTCACCAGCCTATAACATTTCCTGTTCCCAACTCCGGCAATATACAGCCCTCTTTTCCACCAATGCAGCCACTGTCTTTCTTCCTATTGTCTACTTCTCTCCTTTTCCTTTTCCCCTGCCTTCCTCCCTCCATTAGCCTTGCAACGACACCTAGCTGTACTTCCCTGTCTGCACTACGTCCCTGCATGCTCCTGCAAGGAGGACTTTTCTGTCCCCACACTTAATGTAAGACCAATTTGCTGTGGCGTCTAGAATGGCTTACAGACATATTAATGTTCTCAGCCAAACTTGATGAGGTAATCAGATAAGGCACAACCAATAGGTCCAACAAGAAAATAGCGCAGGACCCAGAGTTCAGAACTGAACAATGTCAGGGCTCACTAGGACCATTAACTGTCTGGAAGGTGATACAGTCGGTCAACAAAATGTAGAAAATACACTGCACACGCACCCTTGAAACTTGAAGTATCTCATTGGTGTGATCCACTTGATTCCCATTGAAGTATGCCCTCTGCAGTGGCTGACTGTGCAAGTGCTTTCAAGTTTAAGTATCTGATTGATGGCAAGTTTTGTGTAGGCCTGGTAATAAATACGAAAGCACTTCTGAAGTATAGGTAGTTCTTTTTCTCTTGCACAACTACCAACTGTGCCACTGCTGTATAATGGTATGATATCCAACTGACTGCACTACTGTATGTGGTTGAACACATCTTTCATGATTGGCTTCTGGAACATCACTACATAAATTAATTAGTGCAATGTAATTGAACACCTACATATTGCAACACACATGTAAACCATAACATCCAGCTCAGCTTAGACACATGTACCTGTACAGCCTGAGAACCAATTCCCATAACAAAATAGTCACCTCCTAAAGTAAACACCCATCCATAGGCTAAGTCTATTACCAGTGCCACCGCTGATGAACAAATGTACATGAAACTATCCTGGTTTTCAAAAGTGTTAATTCCTTCCTTGTGCAGGAAAGATGGATAGATTGAGATGGTTAAAAAGGTAGGACAAGTGACTTTGGTACCAGGATAAGAGGAACCCACTGTTGTGATGAAAATAAGTAGTAGTGAGGCTTGCTATGACTGTGGGAGTGTGCATTTGGGTGTCTTGTGTGGTTGTGGTTGTGTGTGCTATTGCCAGAAAAAAGAACTAGTGCTTGAAAGCTATGTGAATGCTGTTTTCAGTTAATGTTTCTGTGCTCCACATATTGATCCACTGTAGGTGAGTGGTTGCTTTTCCCTTATTTTATGTAATATTCTATCCATAATTGTCCAGTGTTGTTATTTATTTAGGGGTAAGCCTAAAGAGAAAAAGGTAAGCCTAAAGAAAAAAAAATGGGCCTGGAGTTGAGCCTTGTGGCTTCCCGTGTGAAACAGTTCTCCTCTGCAAGGATTACATTCCTTTGCTTCATGTAATGACAATCCTTTTCTTTCCCTCTGTCATGTATGACTGTAAGGCACTGCCGATAATTCTGTATTCGTTCATGTTATAAAGTGGGAAGGAATGGTTCACACAGTTGAATGCTTTGGATAATTCATAGAAGATTCCTGCAGCTTTTTGTGCTGTAGATAAGTGGAACTAACTCTATGCACAAATTCATTGACTGCATAAGTTGTGCTTTTTTGCTTTTTTGGGAGCTAAATTGTTGTTTTTGAAATAAAGTTTATCACAGAAATTTTGAATTTTGATTGCAATGATCATTTCATACAGTTTAAAAAACACAGGAAGAAGGGAAATTGGGTGATCATTTCCTGTTTCTTCTTTGGAGCCTTTTTTAAATACTGCTTTCTTTTCTGCCTAATTCAGAAAGTTTGGAAAGTAATCTTCTTCAAGAGACTGATTAATTATTTTGGGCAGTGGATGTGATACTATATTTGAAGCTGCTTTAATGACCATTGCAGGTACTTCATTCCATCACACAAAGTTTTTGTTTTTTAGGTTTGTTATAGTTTTTTCTACATCTTTTACTGTTACTTTGTCAAATTTAATTAGACTCTTGGTTTTGTTCCAACTTGAGCAAAATAAATGTACATTATCTTGACAGGAGTTTATATAAACATCAGATTTTGCTACAGCTGTAAAGAATTCATTAAATTTTCTGGTTTCCGAACAAGATTTACAATTATTTTGTCTGGTGTCTTTATTTTAGAAATTTCCTGTTTCCCAGATTTAATTCAGAGTTTAGATTTGACAACTGTCAAAACTGCCTTGGATTTATTTCTGTCCTTTTTAATAAATTTAATGTTTGCCATTTCCTTTGCTGTTTCTACAATCCTCCTAAACAGTTTTTGTATGATTAAACATAGTTAATGAACTCAAGGTTCTTATTGAATTTTAGCATGGCATGTAACTGTCTCTTCCTGTTACTAGAGATGGCCACTGTGGCTGAGCAGTTCTAGGCGCTTCAGCTGCCTCGAGCATGGATGTGTGTGATGTCCTTAGGTTAGTTAGGTTTAAGTAGTTCTAAGTCTAGGGGACTGATGACTTCAGATGTTAGGTCCCATAGTTCTTAGAATCATTTGAACCTGTTACTAGATATTTTTATGCCAGTGATAATCCACTATAGTTTATTTGTTACTTTTCTTTGGATGGAAATGTTTCATTGAAAATATGTAAAAAGCTTTTTAAAAACATACCAACATTTTTTTAACATGAGATTTTGTGTTGTAATGACCAATCTTCCTCATTTAATCTACGAAGAACAAGTGTATGTTTCCCTCGCTCAACAATCTTTTCATGAAACACCTCCTCTCTTTTTTATTTATTTTTAATAATTTGATAAGCAGAGCAGTGTGATCTGAGATACCTAGGTGTAATGTTAGTGTCATTAAATGTGTAACTTGTTAAAATATTATTTATACACACTGCTGTCTGCTTACTTACTCTGGTGAAATCAGTGAAATTTAGATTAAAACCATATTCTTGAATTAAGTCAACAAACGTAGTTGACAGGCTTTATTTGATTGTTGCGTCTTATGTTAAAATCTGCAACAATTACAATTTTCCCCCTTTTCTTTTGTGGGTTCATCAAGGAGACATTGTAATATCCCTAAAAATGATTTGGTGATATCACTACCTGAAATCCTGTGTATTAAGATAACAATAATATTATGTTGTTTTGTGTCTACTCAGAAACTTTCAAGTGTAAGTATTTCATTTAAATTTAAAACTCTGTATCTTTCTTTATATTCAAATGACTTATTAACCAGTATACAGAAGCCTCCATGACTTCTGGTTTTCCTACAAAAACTGTTAGCTACCATTAAGTTTTCTAATTTATTTAAAACTGTGATAGAATCTGTCTTGACTCAGTGCTCATTTAGGCAAGCAACTTTGATATTTCTTCCTTCTGAAAGAATAGTTTGCAATTCAGTTCATCAGTTTTTGTAGTTTTATCCTACAGATACATTGCACTCAGTCATGTTATTGTACATTGTGAATAAATACTTACACTTTCTTACAGTTTTTAACACATTTTTCCTTGAATACTGATTTACTTTTTTTATTGTGTTTTTCCATTTTTCACCTGCCTCACTGATTGTTAGTTTCCCTTGCTTCATATAATTTTACACAAATCTGTAAACATCTTGCTGAAAGTTGTTGAACCTAACCTATTTAGATGCAGGCCATCCTGTGATATACAGTCCTCACTAACAAACTTGTCTAAGTTTACAAATATTGCTCCTAGTTCATTACACTGACCACAGGTACCATAGTTTATTTTGTCTGTGTATTTGTCATTCAGTGTTATTCTGTATAGTACAGTGTTTACATGTCAAAAGATTGCACAGTAACACTGAAGAAATGTATGTTGTAAAAATATAGTTGAAAAACACAGATAATTGGGCAACATATCGATGTTTACTGTAAATCTGTCTTTGTAAGTGTTTGAATACAAAAAATATGTGTAAAATTATCAGGATATTTTTTTGATAAGTCTTACTTGTTATATGGAATTTTATTATATTTCAACCTCAGCTACACTTCATGTAACAAACAATGAAACAATTTTTTTGTAACTATAAAGAGTCTGATTCATATGTGCAGAATACAAAGAGCCATGAAACTGGCAAAATATCTAGGACTATACCAGTACTACAAAACTGGCAAAAGATGTAGAAATATATCAGTACTAAATACGAAACAATGTAAAATCCAGGAGTACTAAATATATCACTAAACTTTATGACAAATTTACTCCCTTTAAATATGAGTACTTCTGCAAGTGGTTCTGGTTTTCCTTGATATTTCCACCCATATTTAATTTTTGATCAATATGTTAATAATCTTTCAGCATATAACATCACCATTCCTTGTGATTCCAAAACCTGAGTGTTTAATATTCTTTACTGAATGTATCTGTTAATCATTCCATGAGCCATTTTTCAGAGAGTCTGTGTTATTCAAACAACACTATTCTTGACTGAAGAGAATTATATTTGATTTTTTGTGTTTGATATAAAATTCGTTAAGATGGTACTTATACATTTATGAAGATACAAAGCACATTTAATTATTGAAGGCTCCATGCTATAACTTTTCTTCTAAATTTACTATAAAACTATAAAGTTCACAAGAACGTATTGTAATCTGCAGGATGGTCAGGTACATTCTGTGAACTGCCTGTTGATGAATGTGCTTCTACACCTTGCCAGAATGGGGCAGTATGTGTCGATCTGAAAGCAGATTATGCTTGTGCCTGTTTGTTTGGTAAGCTTTTCCATGTTAATCTGTAATCAGTTAAGTGTAGTAGTTTTTTTTTTGTTTAACATATAATGCTGTTTATTTTGTTTTAGGCTTTACTGGGAAAAACTGTGAAGTAAAACTTGTGCGATGTGAAGATAATCCATGTGAAAATGATGCACTATGTCTTATTGAGAGTGGGGGAGCTGTGTGTTATTGTGTTCCTGATTTTCATGGAAACAAGTGTCAGTATCAGTATGATGAGTGCCAACTTGGACCAAGGTATGAGAAACTTTCTCTTGAAGAGAGAGAGACCAATTAGAATTATAGAAGGTACTAAGTACTTACTTCCCTAATGTTGTTTTGTTAAAATTGTAATTCTGAATGGATGTAAACTCCCTATTTATGGTAAAAAAAGAACTGTCTATATATCAACTGCAGAGACATACACATTTTTTTAAGGGAAAGATAGGGAATTGGGAAAATAAAGAGTGAGATGTAGAGACAGTGGAAGTGTGAGATGTATTCCCACCTGTAGTTGGAAACACACACAGTGTAAGAAAGAGTTCAGAGATAACAATGGGCAAATAGCCAAACTGCATATTACAGAGATGATTAGTATGCAGTCATTCAAAGACAAAGAACCAAACTGGAAAGAAATACCTGGATTCAAATGGAAACAACAGTCAACATTTCATTTTCAAAAGGTGGGAGCTGAGGGAGAGATTTCATGATGTAAATAAAACAGAAGGGAAAGAAGTCTGTGGTAGACAACCAACAAGTCATGGAAAATAAGACTAGTATAAATTGAGACTAGGTGGCTGGTATGTATTGTGGAAAGCCATTTCACATTTTCTTATCCGAGGGTTAAAGAAAGTTGCAGTTTTGTATCCTGTCAACATCAAGATCACAAAGACAGATTTTCAGATCCATTACGTGATGTGACTTTACCTTCCCTTTACTGTTATTTCCTATCCTTCCCTTTCTCAGAATTAAAGAATATTTAATAATTATGGAAGCTAGAGATTGAAATGTGCTTATTAATTTGTGCTTACTTCAAAACTGCTTTGGTTGTCCCTTTGAAGGTTTCTCATAAGCAGGTACATCTCTTTCATTTAAAATGTTATAAATTATTTTAAATATCTACTGTGTACATTTGATATAGTGATACTACAAACACACCATAACAAAGATACTTTTTCCTTGCAACATCTGCACCATCACTCGCCAACTAAGTTTTGGACAAAGAAAATGGTTTTTAAATTTTTATAGTGTAATTATACATTTTTTTAAGTTCAGATTATTTCATTTAAATCATTAGCTGCTCAGGTTAGCTCTTCACATGATGCTGTAATTGCATAATATGCCTGTCATAACAGTAGAACATTGTGCCAGACTGAATTTTCAGGAATACACTCATATCAGTCTATGTTTATTTGATGGGAAATGTAATAAATAAACTAAATCTTTTGCTAAACCAGTATATTAATGTGTTGTTTATAGTATTGTTACGTGGAAGGGAAAGAGTTCCATTATTTTCACAAATACTGCAACTATCTCCATACAAGTGTAATATTAACGTTGAAACTTAAAAACTAGGGCCATCACATTTCCTCAATTTAGTAGTTAAGAGAAGAGCCATCAGGTTATTTGGCTTAGGTGCTTACAGACAATCCACTCATGCTGATCCCTAGCTTTACATCGTGAACCATCACCACCCATAACAAAGAATTGCTGTGTTGAGGACTATGCTACATGTGGCTTGCACATGCCAGACAAGTAGACCCTTATCTAGCAAGGTCGCACAGTGGTTAGCGTACTGGACTCACATCTGGGAAGATGACGGTTCAGACCCACTTCTGGCAATCCTAATTTAGGTTTTCCATGCTTTCCCTAAATTGTTCCAGGCAAAAGCCAGGATGGTTCCTTGGAAGGTCATGGCTGACTTCCTTCCCCATCATTCCCTAATCTGTTGGGACAGACGACCTCACTGTTTTGTACGTCCATCCTTTTAGGAGGATGTCTCTGGGACGACGGCCATTTACTATCGTGACAAATAAAAACACCTATAGCCATCCTTACGATTTTATTTTATTTTGTCGCTACCAGTTTCGACACTTCATTGCATCATCTTCAGGCTGTTTTAATTCGGTACAGGTTGATACGATCCCCATGCATAACCCATCAGTTGCCAGCACTTGATTGTTGGAGTGCTGACACATAATCTGCAAATCCATTAGTGCTGGCAACTGATGGGTTATGCATGGGGATCATATCAAGCTGTACTGCATCAAAACAGCCTGAAGATGACACAATGAAGCATCGAAACTGGTAGCAACAAAATAAAATAAAATTACAAGGATGGCTGTAGGTGTTTTTATTTGTCACTTCACTGTTTGGTCCCCTCCCCCAAATTAACCAACCAACCAAGAAGGAGATCCTCAAAAACACCCGCAAATATAGAAATATTCCAAAGGAATTGATACTCATATTGACAAATCGTATAGGCATCATGGGGAAATCAACAATGCTTATGACATAGACAGACCAAAAAGAAAAAGAAAAAGAAAAAGTTAACCAAGGAAAGCTCATTGAATTAGATAAGATCTTCTGAGATTTAGAACCCTAAATACATTGTAAATATTAAAAAAAAAAAAAAAAAAGAAAGAAAGAAAGAAGATATGCTATTGTTTCTTCCGCAGACCCTGAGTAAGATGGTTTCAAGGATTTAGAAAAACTAAAAAACAAAAAAGTTTTTTCCTTTATGTATTGACTAAAAAGGTAACCACAGCTATAAGATAATTCAAGGCTGTTGCAGCCAGGCACTAAAAAACACAAAAATAGTTTGCAAGATGGACTTACACATTACTGCACTGAAACTTTGCCAAAGTCAGGTACTACATAGCATTCCTCTTATTTTGTATACAGTTAATGATCTGATACAGTTAATAATAACTACATCAGTAGGTTCTATTAAGAAATTTTATCAATGGAGTGAAGGGACTAGGACATAGATACATCACTTAGACTCTTCTTGAACTACACTTCTTTAGTTTCTATACTTTTTATGGTTTCATGGTAGTCATTCCTTCTCCTGTAGTAAATGTGATATGTATGCTAGTGAACGCTGTTTATAAAGGCTAATCTCTAATTTTACAGATCAGCATTTACTGAGCCAAACACTGCATTTTTACTAGTTACATATACAGAGTGTTTGTTAAAGAACTTTGCAACACATAATGTATATGTTACCAGATATCATATACTCTTTAAAGCTCTTGTTCATCTCCAGTTGTTAAAGTCTCTTCCTTTTCTATATTACACATTGCCTTTAGTGTGTTACTTTACATGGCTATTATTTTTTAATAACACATTTGCTTTGATGTCTTGATTACTTTCCTCAATATCCTGCAAGATTTTTTTTAATGATATGCAGTATCATCAAAGCTGTTCCAGATTGACATATGGATTGACCTTTTTGTCCTGCCAGATACCATTATTTTTATAGAAATTTGTGGATTTTCTGTAGGCCACTCTGGTTTACTTTTGAGTGAAAACAGTTTTCAATCAAGTGGAGAACATTATTAATAAATGGCACATATTTTTCACTCGTGTTGTCATTGCTGCATACATCTCTCCTATTTATTATTTGACCAGTTTTCTAAAACACTCAATTTTGGCCCATTAACATACTTTATGAAATTGGATTTTATAGTATTTTTATTGCTATCAGGAGTATTATTTAATTGAAGGAATTGCATATCATTTCTGAAAGGTAATTGATTATAGGTTTTATAGTATTAGAATTGTCTATAAAGATTTTATCAGTGGCTGTCATGGAGCAGCTGGCAATGGTAGTTGGAAAATTTACAGTCTGTATTATAACATTGAATTATAATGTTACTGACTGCTATAAAATTGTATTGGAAAACTTTTTAAGACATCCATATTACAAGCACAAGACACTATTGTTTTGTCTGTTAAAACGGTCAAATGAACTTTAAACAATCACTACATCAACTGATCCATACTAGCGATTGGTGAAATAAACAGCTGTTTTGAAAACACCTTTGCCATGAGGAATATGTAACAACAAAACTTTCTTTCTCTTCACTGACATCCTCGCCTTTCCAAATTCTTACTGAAAGTTTGTTGTCCTCTGTCTACACCTAAATTTTCCTGAGGCACATCTGCTACCAAATGAAATAACAGATCAACCCTATTGTTCTTTTTGAACATAAAGTTATTTCATTGATCCCTGTATTATCTATCACCACTTCCGACTTCTCATTATCCTTCTCCTTAATTAACCCAGATGCAGATATTTCTTGCCATACATAATTCAGCCTGGAGGACTGTAATATACACCTCCTTTTCAACTATTTATTTACATCCACTGAATATGTTATAAACCACTGAGGAGCCACATTAATTTCCCCAATATCAACATCATAACAACAACTGAGTACAAAAACTACAGTAGCTCTAAAACCAAATGCTGGAGCCAACGATCCCACTGCACGTTCTGCACTGTTCACTTGTAGGAAACAACAACGATTTATCAAAACTAAGGTAATATATGGCTATCTACAACAAAAAATTTGTTTTCAGAAATCTGGTCTAAAATGATTGAAAGCCACTTTATCTTCTGTTAATATGTACTACATAGTAATGGAATAAGCCCTACTAAGTTATGCTGCAATGAAAAGCAAGTAATTGAAATTGCATTTTTCTATGTGAAAAATGTAAACAAAGAAACATGCTGCTAACTCATATTTGCAAATCTTTCACATTTTTATAAATAATACCTGAAGAAAACGAAGGCTTTCAAGAGAATACTCAAGATAGCCATTAAAGTATGTAAATTTTACATACAAGACTTTTATAACTAGTTTAACTATTTATGCTTATGAAGAGCACAGAAATGCACATCCCACTTGGTGCAGAGAAGGCTGCCTGTACTAACCAAATATCCAAAAAATGTTGGTAAACTTATATCAAAACATGGTATCCAGTGCATTTCAATGTTACTGACAAAGAGAAAATCTCTGAAATATAAAATCTCTGATAATGTTGAAGACAATCTGGGCATCTGAAAACTAGATGTATACCAAATTTCAAACCCATGTGGCATGTTGTGTTCCAGACAGAGCAGACCACTGAAGAAGAGATGCAAGGAACATAAGAATGGTGCCTGACCAAAAGCCAAACAAATTAGCTGCTGCCAAGCACTCATGGAATTTAATCATGAAATGAATTAACAACACCAGTTGCATACCCTAGGCTCATAGTTTCTGAGACTGTATAATTAAGGAGTGTATAAACAAAAAGGGTGTTATCTATGGAGAACCAGGGTAGAAGTTTAAATATAAACAAGTATGAGCATCTGACCCTCAGTTTGTTAAGATTTTGCTGGGTGTTCTCTTTGAGGTGCCTCATTACTTTTGAGCTCAGAATATGTTCTAAGATTCTACAATAGATTGGTGTCAGTGACATTGGACAGTAGTTTCGTGGGTCACACATTCTTGTAGGTGGGTGTGACATACACTTTCTTCTTACCACTGGGCATAGCTTTTTTTTTCTTTTTTGGGGGGGGGGGGGGGGCGGGACTTACAGTATCTATGTAAGCTACAGATTCAGTGTAGAATAAGATAGGGAGTCCATTGTGCCCTGTAACCTTCTTCAGTTTTACTGTTTTCAGCTGTTTCTCAATGCTACTTGTCTTTCAAGTAGTGCAAGATTAAAACTGGAGCACTACTCCTTGATATTCTTTTATAAAAGAATGTTTTATAAGAGTTTGCACTTCTGCTTTTTCTTTGCTACTTTAAATACCAATTCTTATGACAGTCATTATTATCAGTACACCAACTTTGGTGACACTCAAAGTCTTGACATACAACCAGAATTTATTGGGTTTTGTGAGCAGTCTTTCAATAAGACTCTGCTATGGTTGTCAGTGAGAGCTTCACATTGCAACTAATCTTATTTAGCATCTCTCTGTCTGTAATATTATGCTCTTAATACCAGGAGGGCCCTTCCCAGCATGAACTATTGTATAAATACATGTCTGTCTATTGTTTGATCAACTAGTTTTCCAATCTTTAGTCACAGTTCCTGTATGTTCTCTTACCCGGTGGTTTGGAGTTCCTCTTATATTCAGCATGTATATCTACCAGTTGTTTTATGGACTTCGATAGTCATTGTTGCTGCAATTTCCTCATGGTGACTGGTACCATTAGATCTAGCATTTTTGTCATGAGCAGGCTTTGAAATTATCTGTTTGTAGTAGTTTTCAGAGAAGGCATTTGGTTTCGTTTCGCAGAATCTCTTGTCATATCCACCACTTAAGAAAACTATAATCCTACCAGTCATTTTGATTTAAGTCTCCTCCAATGATGTCATTATAATTGGAGACAGGGGTGTGACTATAGCCCCCCTCCCAGTGGAGCATCATATTACAATTCAGAAATCAGCAAATATATTACTCCAACAGATTCATTCATTTTTTTTATAATTATGTTGCAGTATAGGTTGCAGTGTATGTCAGACACATTTTAACTAAAGAATAAGAGCAGCAAATAGCTTACTATGTAAACCAATAAATATCATACAACAATACCAGAGAAAGAAAATTGCTACTCACCATATAGCGGAGATGCTGAGTCGCGATAGGCACAACAAAAAGATTCAGACAATTATAGCCATTAAGGCCTTTCTCAGCAGTAGACACACATACACACATGCACATGCACACACACACTGCGTATGTGTGCATGTGTGTATGTGTGTCTACTGCTGACAAAGGCCTTAATGGCCGAAAGCTATAATTGTGTGAATCTTTTTGTTGTGCCTATCGTGACTCAGCATCTCCGCTATATGGTGAGTAGCAACTTTTCTTCTCTGGTATTGTTACATTCCATCCTGGATTTTCCATTGTTCCAATAAATATCATTTAACTTAGAATGGGCGTATTATTTATTAATACACATTTTTTGCCCAGAACTCCAAAACTGTTACCAGAAACTACTTTGAGAAAAACCAAATTTTACCAATTTGTTGGTGGATGACCCCAACTCTCCTTTTGTTAAGCGATATTCCATTCCCCCAACCCCCCCACCCCCCACCCTCTCCATACGCCCCGCCTCTTGACTGACTTCTAGAATCGCCCCTGATTGGGGACTGTATGTACTAGTGGGCTGATGTTTTCTTCCAGATTTCCAGCTACATCTGTAGGTGAGGCTGGTCATAAATAGAAAATCAAACTAAAAGTTTGTGTCCATCCTTGATACTAAATCTTTCTGAACCAATGTTGCATGAAGATTCAATTTATTTCCCAGTAGCTGCGAATTTGGTGTCTGGTGTGACAAATATGCCACCTCAATTTCCCATTAGCCTGTATTTTCAATAAATACTTAGATTTTCCCCAAAAAATCTCACTGTAGTCAATTACAGGTTTTAGCCAGGTTTATGTACCTAGTATTATACAAACCCCACTGCTTTTTAGATCTGTTTCAAATTCTGTAGTGTGTTATGAGTGCTTCAGCAGTTAGTTACTAGGATTTTAATTGTTTCAACTGAGAGGCCATATCCTTGAATCTAACAGTAATACTTTGTGGTTGCCAACAGTTCTCATTACCGGAATTGAATGGAGGGTCACTTAAGCTAAAAAGACCCTTATGTGCACTTCACACGGAGTCAGCAATCTGAGTAGCAGCCTTTGATGTTAATGTGCCCTTGACCCATCAAGGGGACTCCTACAATTCTCAACACTTTGCTGTAAGTCCAGAAAGTCACAGATCTCTTGATTGTGAGACATACTTGGCTCAGAACCAGAGGTTGATGAAATTCTATGGTCTTCTCAGACTTTTGGACATTTGCTGGACTGATACAAGAATGAGTTCAGGGAAAGGTGTAGTATCAACAATATGAAGTCTTCTGACAAACAGTTTCTTCACTATTGAAGCACAGACTGTGCATCATTGAGAGGAGAGAAGGTGGCTGGAAGTGAGTCACAAGAAGTCATGTCTTGTCAAATCCACTATTCAGCCATGGTGTACCCTCTTCCAGTCACACTCCTATTCTCTCACCTTGGGAGTAGGCACTGCTCTCTAATATCTCAAGTGAGAGGATCCGTTCATTGGCATTTGTTGATGTATAGCAGTTCATGTGTGGCAGCTGTAGCCATATTTTGCAATATTGTTCTCAGTAAGAGAGCAGTTAATAATTTGGCTGGGGACATGCTGCCTGCTTTATATGATGATACATAAAGTGACATATTCATAATACATGTTTGCCATCTTCTCTAATTTTGTAAAAAGTTTTGGGAAGTAAAACTTTAAATTGGTTTGGTTTTGACCAAGTACCCCTTTTCATTTACTCTTCTTTTTGTTTACTACAACATTTCTTAAGCTCTTCTGTTTAGAACTTTCACGAACTATTAATTACGCAGGGATCTGTCATTAAAGTGACTAGGTTGCATAAAAAATCATGTAGAAGATGAAAAATGACTGTACTGATCATAAAGTGATGTATTTTGGAATTATCTCCATTTTCAGAGTTTTAAAATAGAAGCAGGAATTGATATACAAAACTACAAAACTTTTTAGATACTTACCATAAAGAAGACACATTAAGTTGCAGGCAGACACAATTAAAAGACACATAGTGCCGAATAAGAGAAAAGACGTGTAAAAAATAGTAAAGACGTCCATAAACATGCACAGATATGCAAAAATACACACAGAAACATAAAAATATGCAAAAATGCATGGAACCATGTAAAAACATATACAAATACCTTAAAAACATAAAGAGACGTTGGCGAAAAGGGATGATGAGGTATGGGAGTGTGTGTGTGTGTGTGTGTGTGTGTGTGTGTGTGTGTTGCAATGAGGAAGAGAGTTGGAGAGGGGGATGGGTTAGGTCAAAGGTGACAAATTTGTGTGGCATGGGCAGGTGTGGAAAATAAAACTATAGAATATGTCAGGATGAGGGATGAAGTGGGATGAACAAGAATAAATATAATCATAACTAATGGAGGAAAGAATCTGGGGCACCAGATGCATCAACAGTCTGCGCGCTCACAAAGCCTGTGTTGTGCACAGATAATCATTGATACAGCATGGTTCGGAAGTAAATCTACATCAACACCTACATCTGTACGCTGCAAACCACTGTGAGGTGGATGGCAGAGGGTACATCCCATTGTACCAGTTATTAAGAGTCTTCCTGTTCTGCACATGTAGGGAGTGCGGAAAGAATAATTGAAAGCCTGCGTGCACACAGTAATTATTCTAATCTTATTCTCATTATCCCTATGTGAGCAATACACAGAGAATTGAAGTATATTCATAGAGTCACCATTTAAAGCTGGTTCTTGAAACTTTGTTAATAGACTTTCTCAGGATAGTTTACATCTATCTTCGAGAGTCTTCCAGTTCAGTTCCTTCAGTACCGCTGTGACACACTCCCACAGATTAAACAGACCTGTGGCCATTCGTGTTGCCCTTCCTTGTATATGTTCAGTATCCTCTGTTTGTACTATATAGTATGGGTCGCACACACTTGAGCAATATTCTAGGTGGGTCGCACGAGTGATTTGTAAGCAATCTCCTTTGAGACTGATTGCACTTGTCCTGTATTCAATCAATCAACCCACAACTGAGCCTATGTGATCATTCCATTTCATATCCCTACAGAGTGTTACACCTTGGTATTTGTCCTATGAGGCAATAGCTGAGAGACTATGTTGGAGATAATATCCTTCAAAGCTGTACAGAGGAGACATTCGACAATGGCCCAGCCGTTTGACACGTGGTGGTGAAGTGCTCTTCAGTCCTCGACAGTGAACTGTATGTAGAGGGGCCATGAGGTGCAGCTGGCATTTATCCCAGGCTGCCTGATGTGCTCTATGAAGGGAGCTTATTATTGAGGGACCATGGGCAATGAGTACTGGACCACAGAGTGACTCTAGTTGTCAACTGCTGCACTCAGTGGAATAACTCTGTATTGAAGGACTGCAGACAGTCAGTGTTTGGCCACAGAGTGACTCCCAATGTGAACTGCCATACATCAGCTGTTGGCTACCTAGATAGCCTGGTTGTGGATGGATACAGGTACGACCTCCAGGAGGAACATGACTGACGGCAGCAATGTAGTGCCAGCACTGGCAGTGCCACCTATGAGGAGGCCCTTACCACCAAGGACATGGCGACTGCTGGAGTCTCAGAGGAAAACAGTCCAACATATTTATGTGTACTGTGGATTGCTTTCCTGTGATCACTAGAACCTGTGTAGTGAGTAGATGGGACAGGTGGTCATTCACAGTATACAGTTGTTTGAGTGGTAGTTTGGGCACTAGCCATACAATACAATATTCCCTTCCCCTTTGGGAAATATGGTGATGCCATCTCAAAGTTGTGCTGCTCTGGAAGGAAGGAGGCGCCATGGAAAAGTGAAGTAGTCCAGGGGAGGCATATCTGACATGATGGAGGTCGAATCCCAGGGAGCAGGGGCCAGAAGAGAAGGGTGCAAAGAGAAACACATTGGTCGACATCATGGTAGGGTGACTGTGCTGTTGTAGGTGCCAGCAGTGTCACAGCCCAGGTTTGCAACAAAACTTCCATGAGGGCAGCACTGTGAGCACAGGGAAAATCAGCTGGTGGCCCATTGGGTATGGCCAGACATGGAGAAGCAGCTACTTGAGTCGATGCAGATGGCCGGGGATGTGGCATGTGCCACCCACAACCAAGATGGCAACCAGGCTGGGTTGGTGCAGGATGAAAGCCTACAGAAGGCACAGTGCATGCCAGAGAGTTTCCTGTCAGACCAGAAAAACAGAATATGAAGTGTGAGGCCTGCTCAAAGGGAAGAGCAGCAGGACAACAGGAGAGAGATTTGGGGGTGGCACTGTCTGCGTCTACAGGACTGGTGTCAGCATGCATCGGAACCTGCTGTGATGGGGTCTGCATTGATGGTGCCTGGGATGACAGAGGATGCAGCAGAGGATCCTGGAGGAGAGGACAGGTGGGTGGACCTGGATGGAAATACTGAGGGACAGGAAGACACCCTATAAGAGGAGGGAGGGAGCAGTGATTAGGCAGTTCAGCCACTGCAGCAGAAGCTTGGTGTTGGGCTGGGGGATGGAGCGGGGGGGGGGGGGGGGGGGGGGGATAAAAATGGTTACTATGGGTGATCACCAAGTCTGTTGCTGGGGCAAAAAAACCAAAAAGCAGCAGTCCTTGTTGCCAGTTTTGTGTTTATGACTCAGTAGGAATGACACGCTACTATATATGAGCTCAGGTAGCCAGAAATATAGAACTGTATTAAGTCAGTGAACAAACACTGTAATAGTCTATAGGTGCGTAACTTGATGGCAGCTCAGAGTTGGTCACTGTACACTGGAATGCGTTAGGAATGGTTGTAGGTGATCACAGTCAGTGACAGAGTGAAGTCCTGCAAGGTGGAGAGTTGTAGACAGTGAGGAGGCGATGTCCCATGAAGTGATGTAGAAGAGGCACTTGGTGAGGTGATTCAAAGTGCAGCTAGCATAGGGCTCTTCGATCTTAGGCAGTGGACTCCATTTAGAGGGACCACGAGGTGCAGCCAGCATTGATCCCAGAGGGACTGGTGCACTCAGAGAAGGGAGATCTTTATTGACGGAACACAGATAGTCAGTGGGTGCTGGACCATGGAGAGACACCCTACGTAGACTGCTCTGTTTTGTGAAGGGAACTGTATATAAAGGGCTGAGGACAGTCAGTGCTTGCCCGTGGAGCAACTCCTGATGTGAATTGCCATAGATCGACAGAGCAGCTATCTATATAGTGGTGGGGCACAAGTGGATGCAGTGTCCAGCACTTGGAGTCATGTGACTGGTGGCAGAAATGTAGTGCCAGCACAGGCAGCAGCACCTGTGGTAAGTCTCACTCCATCAGAACCCGTGACAACTGCTGGAGACTCAGAAGAAAGCAATGTGGCAAGTCGTGCACATTGTTTTTCTGTGATTACTAGAGCCCTTGTATTGAGTGGGCGAGGAAGATGGCCACTTGCAGTATAAGACTGTACGAGTGCTACATGGATCACAGGTGCTATCCATGCGATATAATATTCTGAAATGCTGATGACCATGAGTTTGTGTCATTTACACCAAACAACAGGTAAATTTACTGTAGTGTGGCATCATCCAGGTTTAAACATAGGTAATAGTCAAACAACCCCTGTGTAGATTGTAGTCCATTGATAGTGCAGGGTTAGTTGGCTTTTAGATAAAAAGCATCAATTATGCCTGATCCTTTTTGAGAAGATGTCTTGAGTGCTCATCTTCTGTCTGGAAGATGTGGTACTTTTTTAGATTATAAATCAGACTTTTATGCTGTAGTAGATGTACTTATGGTCAGATTTGTTGGTCCCTGTACTGTGATGTCTTACAGATAATTCATGAAAAAATGGAAAATCCAGTATGGTATAATGACAATATTATGGAAAGGGTAGAGTGCTACTCACCATATAGAAGAGACATTGAGTCACAGATGGGCACAACAAGAAGTCTGTCAAACAAGTAAGCTTTTGGCCAAAGGCCTTCTTCTGAATTAGACAACACACACACACACACACACACACACACACACACACACAAATGCAACTCACACACACATGTGTTGTGTGCGAGTTGCGTTTGTGTGTGTGTGTGTGTGTGTGTGTGTGTGTGTGTGTGTGTGTTTTATCTAATTTGGAAGGAGGCCTTTTGGCTGAAAGCTTACTTGTTTGACAGTCTTTTTGTTGCGCCTGTCTGTGACTCAATGTCTCTGCTGTATGGTGCATAACAATTTAACCTTTCCATAATATTGCCAAAGATAATTCACGCATTGATGTATGTCATGTAGATGCTTTTCTACACTCATGTTCAGAAAAAACAGAACACCTTGAATGACTAGAGAAGGATGTTCATATTCACAGAACACGTACATTAGGTGTTCTGCAGAAGTGACTAGCATTTCAGTCACTCAGTTCAGCATATGTCTTGTTGCCTAGTAGGCATAGGTTCTATCATGGGCCCTGATAACTTGTTCCATGCATGATGCATTAATGTGTATAAGGTGCAAATGGCATCCTGTGCTATAGCCATGCATGCTGCATTCACCTGATTCCAAAGTTTATCTGTGGTGCTTCGCATTTGGTCACAGCACTGCAGCTGTCATTTCACCAGCTCCCATATATTTTCCATTGGCGACAAGCCTTGTGATCTGGCAGGCCAGGGCAAAAGGCTAACGTTCTGTGACACCAAGGAGGCACAAGTTCACTCAGCAACATGTAGTCGTCCTTTGTCTTGGTGAAAAATGGCGTCTGGGATGTTGCGCAGAAAGGCTGTGGCTACGGGTCGCAGGATAACGTTCACATAGCTCACAGTGGTAACAGTGCCCTGGACATGCAGCAACTGTATTTTGTGGTTGCACCCAATAGCACCTGACACCATAAGGCCACGAGTTGGTGCTGTATATCTTGTGTGAATTCAGTCACTGTGATGCCATGTCCCTTGTCTATAGTGAGCCAAAATGCGGCCATAATTTTCAAACAAACAGAACCTGGAGTCATCCAAAAGCACTATCTGATGTCATTCCTGTTCCCAGTGATGTTGTTCCACATACCAGTGCTATCTATCAAGTTTGTGCACGTTCATCAAAGGTAGGCAGAGAAATAGATGATGCAAATGTAACACATACCGTAATAAATGATGACGGACTGTCACCCATGATAGTGTATGATGTGTTCCACTGTTGTGCCAGAGCTGAGGAGGATGCAGATCTGTCCTCCAATGCCATTTAGATGAGGTGCCGATCTTCTCGGGGGATGATCTGAATGGTGCGACTTAACCCATCTTATCGTCATCAGGTTACCCTCCATTCAGAGGCTGTTGCATGCAGCAACTGTTATTTTGATTTGTAAATAATAAATTTCAGCTATTAGTCATACTTTGGAATATTTATTGGCAGATCTAGATTTCAGCTAGCGACTAGCCATTCTTAGCATTGAGAATGGCTAGTTGCTAGCCGAAATCTAGATCTGCCAATAAATATTCCAAACGACTACTGATAGCTGAACTCTAAATATTACCATCTTATCATGTTGTACAGCCATTAGTGAACCATTCTCTACACATCTGTTGCACTGACAAAACACTTTGTTCCACACAAGCAGCAATTTCCCAGATGAATCCAACACATTCTCTCATGCCAGAAACGCGCCCTCTTTCAAACTCACAGATTTGACAGTGTGGTTCAAACATTTGTCACTGTGGCATCCTGCACATCTGCTCAAATCACACTGATTCATTATCTTCAATGTACAGTGACAACGAGATCTGCAGACATATATTACCAGTAGGTGGTGTTGCATTATGATATCAATGTTGGCCTTGAACCCACAGGCCGACATGGTTCAAATGCTAATTATTTTGGCAGAACATACTAACATACATGTCCAAAAACAAACAATATTCTATATACAGAATGAGATTTTCACTCTGCAGTGGAGTGTGCGCTGATATGAAACTTCCTGTCAGATTAAAACTCTGTACGGGACCGAGACTTGGACTCGGGACCTTTGCATTTCGCGGGCAAGTTCTCTAGGAGATGAGGTACTGGCGGAATTAAAGCTGTGAGGACAGATCGTGAGTCATCTTGGGTAGCTCAGTTGGTAGAGCACTTGCCGCAAAAGGCAAAGGTCCTGAGTTCGAGTCTCGGTCCGGCACACAGTTTTAATCTGCCAGGAAGTTTAATATTCTTTATCCATCTGAATTACTAGTAGCATGTTGTGTTTGTTGTGGTCTTCAGTCCAGAGACTGGTTTGATGCAGCTCTCCATGCTACTATATCTTGTGCAAGCCTCTTCATCTGCGAATAACTACTGCAACCTACATCCTTCTGAATCTGCTTAGTGTATTCATCTCTTGGTCTCCCGCTATGATTTTTACCCTCCACGCTTCCCTTTTATACCAAGTTGGTGATCCCTTGAAGCCTACAAACCAATTCCTTCTTCTACTCAAGTTGTGCCACAGATTCCTCTTCTCAACAATTCTATTCAATACCTCTTAATTAGTTAGGTGATCTACCCATCTAATCTTTAGCATTCTTCTGTAGCACCACATTTTGAAAGCTTCTATTCTCTTCTTGTTTACACTGTTTATTGTCCATGTTTCATTTCCATACATGGCGACACTCCATACAAATACTTTCAGAAAAGACTTCCTGACACTTAAATCTATACTCGATGTTAACAAATTTCTCTTCTTCAGAAACACTTTCCTCTACATTTTATATCCTCTCTACTTTGACCGTCATCAGTTATTTTGCTCTCCAAATAACAAAATTCATTTACTAGTTAAGTGTCTCATTTCCAAATCTAATTCCCTCAGCATCACCTGATTTAATTCGACTACATTCCATTATCCTCGTTTAGCTTTTGTTGATGATTATCTTATATCCTCCTTTCAAGACACTGTACATTCCGTTCAGCTGCTCTTCCAGGTCCTTTGCTGTCTCTGACAGAATTACAATGTCATCATTAAATCTCAAAGCTTTTATTTCTTCTCCATGGATTTTAATGCCTACTCTGAATTTTTCTTTTGTTTTGCTTTACTGCTTACTCAATATATGGATTGAATGACATCGGGGATAGGCTGCAACTCTGTCTCACTCCCTTCTCAACCACTGCTTCCCTTTCCTGCCCCTCAGCTCTTATAACTGCTATCTGGTTTCTGGCACAAATTGTAAACAGCCTTTCGCTCCCTGTATTTCACACCTGCTACTTTCAGAATTTGAAAGAGAGTATTCCAGTCAGCATTGTTAAAAGCTTTTTCTACAACTGCCAGAAATGTAGGTTTGCCTTTCCTTAACCTATCTTCTAAAATAAGTCATAGGGTCAATATTGCCTCACGTGTTCCAACATTTTTGTGGAATCCAAACTGGTCTTCCCCAAGGTCGGCTTCTGCCAGTTTTTTCATTCATTTGTAAAGAATTCATGTTAGTATTTTGCAACCATTACTCAATAAACCGATAGTTCAGTAATTTTCTCAGCTGTCAACACCTGCTTTCTTTGGGACTGGAATTACTATATTCTTCTTGAAGTCTGAGGGTATTTCACCTGTCTCATACATCTTGCTCACTTGATGGAAGAGTTTTGTCAGGGCTGGCTCTCACAAGGCTCTCAGTAGCTCCAATGGGATTTTGTCTACTCCCAGGGCCTTGTTTCGACATAGGTCTTTCAGTACTCTCTCAAATTCTTCATGCAGTATCATATCTCCCAATTCATCTTCATCTACATCCTCTTCTATCTCCATAATATTGCCATCAAGTACTTCACCCTTGTATAGACCCTCTATATACTCCTTTTTGCTTTCCCTTCTTTGCTTAGAACTGGTTTTTCATCTGAGCCCTTGATATTCATACAGGTGGTTCTCTTTCCTTCAAAGGTCTCTTTAATTTTCCTGTAGGCAATATTGATCTTACCCCTAGTGATATATGACTCTACATCCTCACATTTGTCCTTTAGCCATCCCTGCTTAGCTATTTTGCTCTTCCTGTCGATCTTATTTTTGAGATGTTTGTATTCCTTTTTGCCTGCTTCATTTACTGCATTCTTACGTTTTCTCCTTTCATCAATTAAATTCAATATCTCTTCTGTTACCCAAGGATTTCTATCAGCCCTCGGCTTTTTACCTACTTGGTTCTATGCTGCCTGCACTGTTTCATCTCTCAAAGCTACCCATTCTTCTTCTCCTGTATTTCTATCCCCCGTTTTTGTCAATCGTCCCCTAATGCTCTCTCTGAAACTCTCTACAACCTCTGGTTCTTTCAGTTTTTCCAGGTCCCATCTCCTTAAATTCCTACCTTTTTGCAGTTTCTTCAGTTTTAATCTAAAGTTGGTAACCAATAAATTGTGGTCAGATTCCTCATCTGCCCCTGCAAATGTCTTACAATTTAAAACCTTGTTCCTAAATCTCTGTCCTGCCATTATATAACCTATCTGAAACGTTCCAATGTCTCCAGGCTTCTTCCACATACACAACCTTCTTGCATGACACTTAAACCAAGTTTTAGCTATGATTAAGTTCTGCTCTGCACATAATTCTACCAGGCAGCTTTCTCTTTCATTCCTTACCCCCAGTCCATATTCACATACTACTTTTCCTTCTCTTCCTTTTCCTACTATCGAATTCCAGTCCCCTATGACTATTAAATTTTCATCTTCCTTAACTATCTGAATAATTTCTTTTATCACATCATACATTTCTTGAATGTCTTCATCATCTGTGGAGCTAGTTGGCATATGCATATAAACTTGTATTAAGGTGGCAGGCATGGGCTTTGTGTCTATCTTGGCCACAATAATGGGTTCACTACGCTGTTCATAGTAGCTTATCTGCGTTCTTATTTTTTTTTATTCATTATTAAACCTACTCCTGCACTACCGTTATTTGATTTTTTATTTATAACCCTGTATTCGCTTGACCAGAAGTCCTGTTCCTGCTACCACCAAAGTTCACTAATTTCCACTATATCTAACTTTAACCTATCCATTTCTCTTTTTAAATTTCCTAACCTACCTGCCTGATTAAGGGATCTGACATTCCACGCTCCAATCCGTAGAATGCCAGTTTTGTTTCTCCTGCTAACAACATCCTGTTGAGTAGTCTCCACCTGGAGATCCGAATGGGGCACTATTTTACCTCTGGAATATTTCACCCAAGAGGACGCAGTCACCGTCTAACCACATAGTAAAGCTGCATGCCCTCAGGAAAAATTACAACTGTAGTTTCCCCTTGCTTTCAGCCATTCGCAGTACCATCACTGCAAGGCCATTTTGGTTGATGTTACAAGGCCAGTTCAGTCAACCGTCCAGACTGTTGCCTCTGCTAGTAGCATAAAGTTTTAAATTCCACGTATGTTACTGAAATGCTCAAGTGGGTGAATGTTATAATTATCAGAACAAGTGTATTGAAGGACTGAAAAGTTTTCTTAGCCAAATGCCACATTTCTTGTAAAGGAGCATAGCAAGTGGTATTGTATTAAAACATGAAATAAATAGCAGTGAGATTTTTGGGGAAAATTCAGTTGTGTATCCAAAGGAAAGGCTAGTGGGAAATGGAGGTGATGTACTCGTTGCAAAAGACAAGAAACACAAATACACTGAGGTATAAATTGAAGATGCAAGATTCTTTGGACAAAACTCATTATCAGGGCTTGGCATAAAATTGTACTTCGATTCTCCTATCAGTCACCAGACTCATTTAGGGATGTAACCAATAACGTCAGAGGAAATCTCAGTTTGCTAATGCATATGTACCCCAGTCATACTGTAATCATTTGTGGAGATTTTAATCATCCAACATCCAATTGTGAAAATTGTAGTTCTGTTAGTGGTGGGTGCGATAAGACATCCTGTGAAACATTACTAAATGCTTTCTTGAAAACTATTTACATTAGAACACATAGTTTGGAACCCCACTCGTGATGGGAATATATTAAATCTAACTGCAACAAACAGACCTTTCTTTTTTAAGGATGGTTGGTTGGTTTGGGGAAGGAGACCAGACAGCGTGGTCATCGGTCTCATCGGATTAGGGAAGGATGGAGAAGGAAATCGGCCATGCCCTTTCAGAGGAACCATCCCGGCATTTGCCTGGAGTGATTTAGGGAAATCACAAAATCACGGAAAACCTAAATCAGGATGGCCGGACGCGGGATTGAACCGTCGTCCTCCCGAATGCGAGTCCAGTGTCCAACCACTGCTCCACCTCGCTCGGTTTTTTAAGTATGTCCACATTAAAATTGGTATCAGTGACCACGCTGTGATTTGTGGCAACAGATGTTACCTAAGTACAATTGTCAACTAAAACAAGTAGAAAGATTTATATCTTCAGTAAAACAGATAAAAGCAATAGTGCTGTGTCTCAGTGAGGAACTTGAAAATTTCAGCATAGGACAGCAGTATGTAGAGGAACTATGGTTCAAGTTTGGAAGAATAGTTGACCATGTGCTTGATGGATATGTACCTCGTAGAAATTTCACAATAGCAAGGACACTCCACAGGACACAGTCACTGTAAAGAAACTTCTAAATAAACACAGACTAATGGATAATAAGTACGGGGTGCGGCAGCGTTCATAGTAAAATATTAAAAACACACCACCAGGCAGTAACTGTAATTTATTTATTACCTCTTATGTCAATTAATAGTTAAAGGTATGCCATTTACTAATGTATAAGTCATTGTCCATTGTGTGGATACTTTTTGAATATGACTCCTGTAAAATGATGTCCCCTCTGCACAACACATTCATCTAGGCAGCGTTGGAAGCTTTCCATAACTCGGCCTAACGTATTCTCTGGGACATTGCCGACAGCAGTTCTGATGCGATCCTTCAACTCAGGAATGGTGGTCAGAAATTGCATGGATTTCTTGTGACAGACATTTCCCAATAGATTAATTTCCCGTTTTGGTGACATTTCCTGGCCGCCTTGCTCAACTGACCTTTCATGTGCAGAATTCTTCCATTGGGGCTACCTGAAGCAAGAAGTGTACCGAACACGTAGTGCCACCATTCCTGAGTTGAAGGATCACATCAGAACTGCCATCACCAATGTCCCAGGGAATACGTTACGCTGAGTTATGGAAAGCTTCCCACACTACCTAGATGAATGTGTCGTACAGAGTGGGCATCATTTGACAGGAGTAATATTCAAAAAGTAATCCACACAACGGACAATGACTTAGACATTAGTAAATGGCATACCTTTAACTATTAATTGGCATAAGAGGTAATAAATAAACTACAGTTACTGCCTGATGGTGTGTCTTTAATATCCTATTATGAAAGCTGCTGCACCCTGTATATTAAAGCATACTGGTTGGGCTACAGATAGAGAGATACTGAATGAAACACTTTTAACTCTCAAGAGAGCAATGCATGAAGCCTCCAGTTAGTATTGTAGCAGAGTACTGTCAAGTGATGTTTGACACAACCCAAAAAAAATTCTGATTATGTGTAAAGGCTGCCTCATCCAGTTACTCGTGGATGAGGCAGGAACTGAAGTTGAGGGTAACAAAGCAAAAGCAGAAATGTTTAACTCTGGTTTCAAATGGTCCTTAAGAAATGAAAACCCAAGAGTATTGCCACAATTTAATTCTCATAGCACTGAAGATGAGTGAAATAGATATTAGTGTCAGTGACATTTACAGGCAGCTGAAACCATTAATATTGAACAAAACTCCAGAGCCCGATGGAATCCACATCAGGTTCTACACTGTATTTCAGCTGAGTTAGCTCCTCTTTTAATTGTAATTTATCATAGATCCCTTGAACAAAAAACCATTTCAGTAGTTGGAAGAAAGTACAGATCGCAACCATTTACAATGGGAGTAGTAAAAGTGATTCACAAAACTACCATCCAGTATACTTGACATCAATTTTTTGTAGAATCTTAGAACTTGCATACCTGACATCAATTTGTTGTAGAATCTTAGAACATGTCTCGAGCTCAATGTAATAAGGTATCTCGAACAGAATTACCTTCTTGATAGCAATCACCATGGATTCTGAAAACATCGACATTGTGAAACCTAACTGACACTTTTCTCACATGACAAACTGAAAGCTTCATATCAAGGCAATCAGGTAGATGCAGAATTTCTTGATTACAAAAAGCATTTCACTCAGTACCACATCTACGCTTATTGTGAAAAGTATGATCATTCAGGATATCAAGTGAAATTTGTGACTGGACTGAGGATTTTTTTGGTAGAGAGTAAATAGCATGTGATGTTGGATGGAGAGTTGTTATTGGATGTATTAGTAATGTTCGATATGTGCCAGGGAAGTGCATTGGGACCCTTGTTGCTCATATGCTGTGTTAATGACCTTGCGAATAGTATTAACAACACTCGAAGATGATGCAGGTATCGTTAATGAAATACTGTCTGAAAGAAGCTACATAGATATTTAGTTAGATCTTGATACGATTTCAAATCGGTGCAAAGATCAGCAACTTGCTTTAAATGCTGAGAAATGTAAAACCATGCATTTCCTCAAAATGAATAAACATAGTATTCTAGGGCTATTCTATCAATGAGTCTCTGTTGGAATCGGCCAACTCATACATATACCTGGGTACAACGCTTTGTAGGGATATGAAATGGAATGATCACATAGGCTCAGTGGTAGGTAAAGCAAGTGGTAGACTTTGGTTTGTTGGTGGAATACTGGGGAAATACAATATGTCTACAAATGAGATTGCTTTCAAATTATTTATGTGACCCCTCATACAGTACTGCTCACTTGTATGGGACCCATGTGAAATAGGACTAACAGGCAACATTGAACATTTGCAGAGAAGGGCAACACAAGTGCTCAGTAGTTTGTTTAATCCATGGGAGAGTGTTACAAAGATGCTGAAGAAAGTGAACTGGCAGACTCGTGAAGATAGATGTATCCTAACCCGAGAAAGGCTGCTCACAATATTTCAAGAACCGGCTTTAAATGACGACTAACATACATAACAACCCGCTAAGCATCACTCCTGTAGGGATCGGGGAGACAAGACTAGATTTATGACTGCAGGCATCGAGGCAGTTAAACAGTCATTCTTCCTGTGCTCCACATGTGAGTGGAATGGGAAGGAACCCTGATAACTGGTGCATTGGGATGTAGCCTCTGCCATGCACTTCACAGTTGTTTGCAGGTTATAGAAGTGGATGTAGATGTGCCATAAACTGGGCTCAATGTTTAAAGATGTAGGTGACTGTTTTCCTTGAAAAATACCTCTGTAATCAAGTAAATATGACACTACAGCTAGTTAGTATAAGAAATTGAGCAGGTGGCAGGTTCTTTTCTCTTCAAAGTAGCAGCTTCCCTTCTAATTTACTTGATGAAATTTAGCTAGTGTAAAAATAAACAGCATTTACCAATGTAGTGATGTTTAATTGTTAATACAATATACAGGTCAAGTTTCTATGATTTCCTTATCATATGTCAGTGTATACCTTGACACATTCTGTGACTATGAAGGTTCTCTTCCATGATGATAAATATGGAATATGAGGAACGAATAGAGTGATGCATACCAGTTGCAGAACAGCAGGTAAACAAAAATAGGTATTTTCATGCATCCCCTATGATTGAATATACACTGATGTAAGTCTCAACACCAAGAGGAAGATGTGTGATATAAATGAAAGATGGTAGGCATGTTTCTACATCTGAAAGATGATGTCTATTCAATTTTGTGGCAGTCGCTTAAGAGTGAGGCAAGTAGCACCACTATGAGGATGCAAATCAGGTTGGTTGTGAATATATGCTGTAATGGTTATGAGCGCTAGTTACCTTTGAGAATGGACATGGTGAGTTTATGTTAGTCAAGAATGCCTTTAAATCAACACCTCACTGAATCTGAATGGGATCCTGTACAGGAAGACTTGGCAGGAATGTAGCCACAGTACATGATTGTTGGCAGTAATGGTCACCAGAGTATTGCACGAAGACTGGGCTCTGGATGGCCATGTGGCAACACCAAGAGGGAATGCCACTGTGTTCAGCGTATGGCTCTTGCACATCATATTGCATCTGCAGCAGAAATTTGAGCAGGAGTTGGCACCACAGTGACACAACGGTTACTTCAAGGGCAACTCTGAGGCAGACACCTTTTAGTGAGCATTCCATTTATCTGAAGCCAGTGCCATTTCCGACTTCAATGGTGACAAGTGAGAGCTCATTGGAGGCACACTGGAGGTCTGTTGTATTTCTTGTTGAAAGCTAGTTCTGCTTCCGGCCTGTCGTGCTGCCATTCATGAATAGTACTCCAGGGGGTGTTTTCCAACAGGATAATGCTTGCCCACATACTGCTATTAAAATCCAACATGCTCTACAGAATGTTAACATGTAGATATGGCCTGCTCAGTCACCAAATCCATCACCAATTGAGCACATATGGGATTTGATGACAACTGAAGTGTCATCTATAAACAGCATTAACCCTGTATTGACTGACCAAGTGCAACGTGCATGGAACTCCATTACACAAACTGACGTCTGGCATCTGTACAACACGATACATCACATTTGCATGCTTGCTTTCAACATTCTGGTAACTACACCAGTTATTAATGTACCAGCATTTCACATTAGCAATGACTTATCTCATGCTTACATTAACCTGTGATCCTGCAGTGTTAATCACCTAATCACTTACCTAGACAAACTTACTCCCAAAATTTAATTACTTTAATTACGTATTTTTTTGGACTGTGATTTTTTTTCCCCATCATTGTATATGAAATGCCTGTGACAGGATTTCAACTAATGGTGTCATTATTGTTAATGGTGATTGCATTGTTGGTGATTTTGTGGGACAGTTGCTGCAGTCACCTTACCTACACAAGAATAACCCATGAGCCTGTGGGTGGGATCAAGATTTGGATCAGAAGTTGTGATAGAATAATCTTTCAACTCAGACAACAATATGAGAAAATTGAAGATTTGTGATTTAGTTATCAAATGATTGATTATTAATGCAACACTAGGCAATATCAGGTTTTCAGTTCTGATTTTTTTTTTTTTTTGGTGAAACAGGGTAAAATAGTGGAGGACATTTATTTGTAGACTGGCTGGGTGGAATAATGTTGATCTGTAAAGACTCTGGCAAGGAAAATAGATTACATAACTCTCACTTTCATCTACAGAACTGATATTTTTGGGTGTTAGACCTATAACGGGGAATGTGAATTATGTGAAAACTATCTAAATAGAGTTATTGTCAATAATTAGTGCATTTAATATGGGCAGAGGTTCTTGTGGAGCCCCAGATCATGTAAGAAATTAAGCCTGACATTACATGACATGTGGTAGAACCAACAGAGATACCAAGGCCAAAATCCTGCGAAGTACCCTATTGAGCTAGGGAGTACCTGATAAAAAATTAAAAAAACTAGTATATGGGATGCAATGCTTGAATCTCACCATTTTACAAATTCTGATCTAATTGAGCCTTTTCCACTTACTTATTGTTTTTACTTTTTTTGTGGATGACTGAGCCTTAGTCCTAGTGGTAGAAAGTCTTTCCTTTTGCTTGATTATTTCAGCCATTTACATGTGTGAAACAAAAACTTGACTTCGATACTCTCTGTGTTTTTCCTCAAAATTTAGGTCATCTCCAGTAAGGTTTTCTCTTTTATGTACAAATTGTAATATCCCAAATCATATTTAAATTTCTTGTTAAGAGCTGTTTTTTTTTTTTTTTTTGAGCAGTCCCACTTTCCCCATTTGTGATATCATTGTTGTATTGTTTTTCCACAATCTTTGTTCCTCCGTACCTCTCCTACATTCTTGGCATGTTAATTTCTCGTATAAATTTGTCTATGACTGTTTAGTAACATAACATTTCTGATAAACTGTTCGTACCTACCTTCTGGGCCTTAGTTCTTATTTTTCCTGGATGAAATGAAATTTTAATGTTCAGGAGGCATTATTTTTTTAAAAAAAAAATGCTGTTCACTGTTTACTTTTAAGCTTAATTAGTTCTGTAGCATTTCTTGTGAGTACTGCTTCATAAACTAGCTGAAAATTTTGTTGAGTTGTATTTGCAAATATCTTAGAAGGTCAACCATTTCAGTTTGTGTTTGTTCTTAAAGGTGGTGGATGTTCACCTGCAAGATTCTTCTATTGCTTTTCTGTACCTAGTTATGCAGTGTTGTCACCAAGAAGTATTTTTGTTGCTACGTATTTTCTAAATTTTTGATCCTGACCTTGATGATCTGTTTATGGATTTATTCTGTTCCCTTCATTTACTGGTTCTTATTAGATTATAGGTTGTATTATATTTTTATTATGTTAGTTTTGCAGTGTCTTTGTTAAAACAGACATTCTCTTTGAACTTGACCTAAATTCTGTTATACTGACAACCCTTTTCCCACAGAACGTTGTTCTAAAGATGGTGCATTACACAGCATGTTTACTGAAAGTCTTTATTTATTTAGTGCCCATTTTGTCACAGTAATGATATATCATTTATCAGAATACTAGATTGAATAAAATTTTACAATGTTACATTCATTTACAAAACATAGGCTCATATAAGTCTTGATATTGGATCTAGACTGGTTGCTTCCCTATCAATGCACAACGATTTGATTGATTCTACTTAATAGAATGTTATACATACAGACACAAAAGACACACAGCTGAAAATTAACTGAAAAATCTTGACTGATTTTACTAAAGTAAGTCACTGGGTCTGGGTGGAATAAACAAATAAGTAATAATAGCAGCTCCTATGGTTGTTTAAGATATCTTGGCTCAGCTGTATCAGAAGTGTTTGGAAGTGGTCTGGGCACCCAGTGAATGGAAAAAGTGTGTTATTGCTTCAGTCTATAAGAAGAGGAATAGGCAGAACTGTGGAAATTACTGGGGCATAAGTGTGATGCCATCATTGCAGAATTATACAGGAGAACCTTAAAAGAAAGATTAGAGATGAATGCTATAATATCTGAATAACAGAAAGGTTTTAGGCAAGGGTGCTCATGTATGATGTAATATTCACATTATGGAATCCAATAGAGAAGAGAATGCCAGAGGGATAGAGACTCATTTAGTCTTTGTACATCTGCAGAAGGCCTGTGATACAGTATCACAAACCAGTCTGTGGACAAGTATGAAGAATAATGTCATGACTCGTACTTATATCAAAGCAGTGAAACAGATCTTTGCAGATTGTGTGAGTGCTGTTAAAGTTTGTGAAATAGCACCAACGCTATTTGAAATCCAAGTGGAGAAGCACTTAAAGCTTGGAGGAGCAAATGTGAAGGTGTGGGAGCCCCTATGGGGAACAACGTCTCTTCGCTAACAACCAGTTCATGATAGCAGGAGACCAGGATGATGCTGAGCACATGCTTCAGAAGTTAAATGGGGGACCTTGCAATTAGGTTGACAAAAACTAAATATCTGAAGATCGGTGACGATGCCATAGGGGATCTGGAGGTTGGAGCCAGTAAGATCAGGGCATGTAAGTCTTTTAAGTGCCTGTGGGTTATGATGACACCAAACAAAAAAATTAAATAACAAAGAGAGCCATATGACAACTGAACTCACAAGGGAACCTCCCCATCGCACCCCCCTCAGATTTAGTTATAAGTTGGCACAGTGGATAGGCCTTGCAAAACTGAACATAGATCAATCGAGAAAACAGGAAGAAGTTGTGTGGAACTATGAAAAAAAAGCAAAATATACAAACTGAGTAGTCCATGCGCAAGATAGGCAACATATAAGGAAATGATGGCACCGGAGCGCCGTGGTCCCGTGGTTAGCATGAGCAGCTGCGGAATGAGAGGTCGTTGGTTCAAGTCTTCCCTCGTGTGAAAAGTTTAATTTTTTATTTTCAGACAATTATTATCTGTCTGTCATCACTTTTATGGGAGTGATTATCACATCCACAAGAAAACCTAAATCTGGCAAGGTAGATGAATCTTTCTACCCATTCGCCAAGTGTAGAAGTTAGGTGGGTCGACAAAATGTTCCTGTCATGTGACGCACATGCCATCACCAGTGTCATATAGATTATATCAGACGTGTTTTTTCTGTGGAGGAATCGGTTGACCTATGACCTTGCGATAAAATGTTTTCTGTTCCCATTGGAGAGGCACGTCCTTTCGTGTACTAATCGCATGGTTTTGCGGTGCGGTCGCAAAACACAGACACTAAACTTATTACAGTGAACAGAGATGTCAATGAATGAATGGACAGGTCATAACTTTGCGAAAGTAAAGAAAATAAAATTTTCACTTGAGGGAAGACTTGAACCAAGGATCCTCCGTTCCACAGCTGCTTGCGCTAACCATGGGACCACGGCGCTTCTGAGTGTACATTATCCCTTATGTTGCCTATCTTGCGCACGGATTACTCAGTTTGTATATTTTGCTTATTTTTTTCATAGTTCCACACAACTTCTTCCTGTTTTCTCGATTGATCTGTGTTCCGTTTTTCAAGGCCTATCCACTGTGCCAACTTATAACTAAATATGAGAGGGGTGCGATGGGGAGGTTGCCTTGTCAGTATTTTGGAGTTACAAAATAACAAAAAGGACATAGCAGATGATACATCTTTTAGTTGCTGAAAACATTACTTTGTATGGAGCAGAAATGTGTAGTAAACAAGTGTTAGAGAAAAAAGTTGCTTGCACTAGAGTTCGTGTAGGTACATGGTAAAAGACCTCAAAAGAATGAAACACCAGTCTACCATAAGTATTGGCAAAGACATGGGATGTGGACAAATGAAAGACAAAAAAAAAACATCATTCATTTTTTCTTGTACATGGTTTTGTTTACTCACTCTCTCTGGTATATAGAAGTTTCTGTTAAGATGTGCGGCTTGGAGTGTGATGGGATACGAGTATTTTGTATCATATATACTTTTCAAAATAAGAGAAGATTTGATACTAGTATTAAGTATTTTTTATTGAAGTGAAGTGGAACCAAGTAAGGAGGATTTTCTTATTTTTGACACGCACTGGTGTCCTTGAAGGCTGCTGCCTGCTTCTACAATTGAAATGTAAGAGAGGAAGTCCGATTAGCCAAAAATCGTACAAGCCAACATTTCTAATAATGAAATTGTAATATACTTTTCTATTAATTTTTTCCATTTAAATTTTTTTTATTATTATAACACAACTGGCGACCTGAGTGCTAGGACTTCAGGGCACCAGTTGTGAGTAGGGTTTGTTAACTGTTGTTATGGTAAGAAATTTCTATAACATTGTTATTAGTCATAAAAACTAATTGTCATTATTTTCTGTTTGTATGAATCACAACGGGGAGCAAGTAAAGCAAAAAGGCAAAAACTGAGGAGAAAATTGTGGAAAGGAATAAGAATTGGGCACAGGTTATGTAAAATTTTCCATAGTAAGCTGTTTTGTTCAGCGAAGCGCAGGTAGGATGACTACGCAAGTTGCTTGCATGGCTACGCTTGGTAGCGCCTCCTTTTGATGTAGATAGAAACCTTTTCCTCATTATTCCCTTCCTTGAACTTTATTTTGAAAAATTTACAGGAATTATTCAGTGTGATACACATTGTCAGTAAAACATAAAGAATTGCAATACAGTAGTTTGCAGTTCACAATAGACGTAAAACAGGATTTGACATAGTGAAAATTACAATTATAATAATCAGCATAAGAAATTTTAACATTTTTCTGAAATTTTTATTTTTGCATATTCATACAACATGGCAGAAAAATATATGTCCATTGTTGATAGCAACAGCGAAAACGCAGTCAGCCAATATGGCATAGAATTCCGCGATCAAACAACTGAAGTTCAGGTGCCATGCATGCCTACTGCAGAAAGTTTAAGTGTGTCAGTGATGAGTGACGCAGGTGTGACAAATGATAGTGATGCTCCACAGTAGAATAACCTTGACAACACAATGTTTACAATTGACGAGACAATGTCACGCATCTCCCAAAGTGAATACTGCTCATGAATGAAATATTGGAGAGCAATTGCAATAGGAATCTTGACAACACGTTGCAAACACCACTGGGTCATAACACAAACATTAAGTTGGAAAGTACAGCTGACAGCAACCACAGTAGTACACCTGAAGCACTGCTATGGCAGTTATTATCTAAGATAAACATGGAATTGATGATATGAAACACAAAATGAACACCAATTTCAGTGATATAAAACAAGATACGAATACCAAAATTGATAATTTGACGCATAATCTGAACACCATCACACAAGATCTAAATACAATGAAACAAGAACAAGAACAAAAACAAGTATTCAAGGATTTGCAAGACACAGTCTCGCAGAAGTCTGATGACTTAGTAAAAAATTTTCACACTGAAATCAACAAAAAATTGAATGATATGAAGAAACAAGTAAGCATGAAGTACTTTCTGCAGTTAACTGTAACATTACGGAGTTAAAACAGAACATAAATTCTATTAACAACCATCATGATCTAGTAGAGCAACGGATAAAGAAAATCACATATGCAAACACAAATATTGAAGCCACAGAAAACCACTTTTGTTAACAAACTAAATGCAGACTATGAAGGTGTACCTTTAGCCGTAGAAGAGCTTACTGTAAGAGTAGCAACGTTAGAAGTTGACTCAGTATGTGCTAAGAAGGAGAGACAGAAAATAAATGAAAATCTGAGTGAGTGATATCATTAGTCAGGCTGAAGCAGGTATGTTAGAAAACGGTAATACCATTGCAGAGAAGTTAGTAACAGATTGTAAGTTATGCACAGATGTAGCAGAAAAGGCCATTCAGAAAAAAGAAATTAAAATAGTGAACAAGGTAAACATTAACCTACAAGCTGCGGAAAATAGGATCCGAAATCTTTTAGAAGAAAATATTACTGGATCTCAAAATACTCACATAAATAATACACAGGCTACAGTGAATAAACTACAACTTGTCAGTATTTATCCACAAATTGGCATGAGACCCACAGCAGGTACCAGTGACAGTTGTCGAGTGCAAAATGTAAATATACCCATAACTCCGAGATACCTGAACAATTACCAACAGGAATTACAGGTAATTACAATAACAACAGAAATATGACCAAAAATGCTACGTGTCTATCAACTACTTTTGTCCGATGAAGGTTTGCTGAGACATTGACAGTTTCCTACATTCACTACCAAAGGTACAAGAATGAATCCAGCAGTATTTATCAGTGCTTTTCATCATATATTTCCACGCAGCTGGACGGAAGCATAGAAAATCAGATTTGTCATGGGATATATGCAAGGTGGGCCTTTTGTGGGCAACTGAAGTGAATGTACGTTGCACCGCTTATATCTGATTTGAATGAGTTTTTCTCAACAAATGCTGGTCTGAGACTATGTAAGAAAGTCTCAGACGTGAGGTTTTCAATCCCACATCATTCAATGGCAAATACAGTAATCTACGTGGATACTTTGAAAAATACCTGAACAAGACACGCTACTGGATGAACCCAATATTACAGGTAGACATGTTAAAAAGTTTGAAAAATCATTTACCATTCCACATTAGAGAAAAATTAGTCACAACAGCACTGAATATTTTCTGTCAGTGCTTGATTCTATCAACGTAATGTATGAGGAAAGACCTATGCCCAGTAGAGCAACAGAAAATCAGGTACAACAGCATAGTTATGTAAATCAGTCAGTGAAACATGATCTAAACACACAGCAGGGATGGTACACACAACAGCAAAATCAAATACCCAGAGATAACAAGTACAGTAATGGGAATAGAAAAAACAAATGATTTAAAAGAAATGTTAAAAACAACAGCAGCAATTTCAATGCAGGAACGAATTTCAATCCACCTTCACAAGGCGATATCCCAAACATAAATAGAAACAGTCAGCCGCATCAGTGGCTGACGTGCGGCAACAATACCATGCCTTACACTGTACCGCAGCCAACCTTTGGGCAACAAAATAACAGCACAGCAGCTAATGACACAAATTGACGAATTACCCACAATGCAGCTAACTGAATTTACTCCAGGTAATAAATTAAGTCACACTTCACCATTGGAAACATCAAATGGTCATAGTTAAGCCCCAGGCTATTGACCTCTCAGGGAGTGGGGGCAAGGCAGAACTAGAAACATGTTTCATATGATTTGACAATCGAGGCGGCATCAAGGATGATTTGTATCAGCATGAGTTAAATATAGTAGGTAAAGTCAAGGAAGAACAAGTGCAAGCAATCATTAAGGTGAAAATATTTAATATTGACATACAGTTAATTTTAGATACAGGTTCAACTACGAGCCTAATGTTGAATTCATTTTTCTGTGAATTGAAGAAGAGAGGCAAAATTCCAACATTTCCTGTCCAAAATTGCAAGGCGCAAACTGCTACAGGCAGTAAGACTAAATTGGTAAAACATCAGGCATTTATTCATTACAAATTGAACATTTTACAGTGAAGTGCAATTACCTTATAATTATATTGTAAATAACAGATTTCAGCTATCAGTTGTCCTTTTTAAATTTTATTGGCAGATCTAGATTTCAGCTAGATACTACCCATTCTCAATGCACTATCATTTTTGATCAATGCACGTAATGCCTGTTGGTCAGGCTTCATCCACAGTTCATTGAATACTATTCAAATGAGTAGTACTCAGTGAGTTGTGGATGAAGCATGACCAACAGGCATTACATGCATTGATCAAAACTACTCATTTGAGTAGTATTCAATGAACTGTGGATGAAGCCTGACCAACAGGCATTACATGCATTGATCAAAAATGATAGTGCATTGAGAATGGCTAGTTTCTAGCTGAAATCTAGATCTGCCAATAAAATTTAAAAAGGACGACTGATAGCTGAAATCTATTATTTACAACTCAATATAACAGTCGCTGAGTGCAACAGCCTTCTGAATGGAAGGTAACCTGATTTCTTATAATTGACAAATTTATAGTCAGTTGTCTTATTGGCAAGGACATGTTTAGGACATACAAAACACAAATTGACATAGGTAATGGTAAATGTCACTTTTATGTAAAGGATCAGATTATTTTTTCTATTGATTTAGTCAAAACACCTGATGAAAGTAACAAAAGCAAACCAGAGTTAAATATAATAGTACAATATTCCTTTCCAAATGCATATTTCACAAACGAATTTGATGCTGAACAACAAGCAAACACTGAGGTTAGTAACAAAATGGCAGAGCAGAAACTAAGTGAATCACAGATACTAAATGATATGCAATGACGAGAACTTTCTAACTTGTTATTTAAGTATGCAAATGTGTTCACTAAGGAGCCAGGAGTAAACAAAGACTGTGAATATAAAGTTGAAGTCTATCGACATGAAACATTTTGTGTAATGTCTTATCCTATTCCGTGGGCAAAACGAGAGGCAATAAGGGAAGAGATCAATCATATGATTTAAGGGGAATTATACAGCCTTCATTTTCACCCTATTGTAGTTCTGTATTACCAGTAAGTAAACCGGACAGTTCTGTAAGATTAGTTCTCGATGCTAGACATATCAAAAAGATTATAGTACCATATATCTAAAAACAAAGATGATGTAACTTACCAAACAAAAGCGTTGGTATGTTGATAGAGACACTAACAAACACAAACACACACACAAAATTCAAGCTTTTGCAACCCACGGTTGCTTCATCAGGAAAGAGGGAAGGAGAGGGAAAGACGAAAGGATGTGGGTTTTAAGGGAGAGGGTAAGGAGTCATTCCAATCCCGGGAGGGGAAAGACTTACCTTAGGGGGAAAAAGGGACAGGTATACACTCGCACGTGCACACACACACACACACACACACACACACACACACACATATTCATCTGCACATATACAGACACAAGCAGTACGCATAAGATCAGACAACTTGCACAAACAGCTTCTAAAGTTTTACAATACAAAATATTTCAGTTTACTTGATCTCAAGATGTCCACTGGCAAATAAAGCTGTATGAAGGAAGTTGAAAACATACAGCATTTGTTTGTGGTAGCAGAAGATACAAATTCTGTGTTCTACCTTTTGAACTGAACATTAGTGCAGGAGTGTTTATATCTGCACTGGACAAGGTTTTAGGACAATAATTGCTTAGCGAAGTCACTGTTTATGTAGATGACCTGCTAATAGCCATCTCCAATTCGTTAGAACATATCAGGCTGATTGAACAGTTACTTCAGTGATTTACAGATTATGGAGTAACTGCCAATTTAAAAAGTCTAGTTTTGGTAGGGAGTAGGTCAAATTTTTAGGACATGTGTCAGAACAAGGTATATTACCTGATTCGAAAAATCTTGATGCCATACGCAATTGTCCAGCTCCAAGAAATAAAAATCAACAAAAAGCCTTTTTACACCTTGCATCTGTTTTTCGTAAATTCATAGCACAGCAACTGATGAACAGTGATGCATTGCTCAACTTGTTACGAAAAAATAGGCCTTGGTTATGGGATGATAAGTGTCAGGCGGACTTTAATAACATCAAGCATGTGTTAGTCTCTGCAAACATTCTTAGCCACCCTGAAATATCCAAGGATTTTTGTCTATACACAGATGCCCCATCTCAAGGGCTGGGGCATGCTTGTTCCAGATGCAAGAAGAAGAAGGTAAGGAAGCACCCAAGGTCATCAGTTTTGCTGGTCACACATTATCAGAAGCAGAAAGATCTTACTCTTTGTCAGAATTGGAAAGCTTAGCTGTAATATGGGCATTTAAAATGTTTGAACATTTTTTGTGGGGCAAGAATACCAAAATTTACTGTGACCATCAGTCACTGTCATTTCTTTTAACATGTAAACTATTGCATCGTAGATTAACTAGATGGTGTCAACATTTACAAGAATTCAATTTCAAGACCATTTATATTAAAGGAAGTCAGAATATTATTGCCCACAAGGTTTAGAGGGATTTGGTGAATTAACAGAGCAAGATGCAGAAATCAAAATGTTATTAACGCAAAGTACAACACAACAGACTGATTACCACAAGTTTTGTAAGCAAATGAAAATTTTACAACAGCATGATCGCAGATGGAGTAATGTCATGCAAAACCTTAAGCAAAAATGAAGGTGGGAAGATAGGTAAATGGTATCAGGAGTTTGAGTTTTGTTTCATAGGAAACAGAAAAATCTGATCAGTGGTGTGTGTGTATTCCTGAAAATTATATTGACGAATTTATAAGGCATACACATGAAGTATGGGGACATTATGGAGTAGGCAAATGTACTGAAAAAATAGCAGCACTTTGTTATTTTCCATATTTTGGAAGGTGAGTCCTACAGGTATTAAGGAAATGTGCAATATGTCAATCAAAACAGTCCATTGTGTCAAAATATACTGAGCTACACCCAATACCCCCAAAAAACCCTCTAGATATAGTATCCCTGAACATAACTGGTCCATATCGAAGAAGTAAAGGACGAGTAAGATACAAAGTAGCACTATATGATATTTTCTCAAAATATATCAGAGTGTATGCCATTAAAATTGCAACAGCTACGAATATCAACACAACACAACAACAACATTTGAGAAGAGTAGATAAACCAAAGGTACTACTAACTGATAATACTTCATATTTCATTGGGCAAAAGTGGAAACAATTTATGGCCTCACAGGGCATAAAGCACATATTAGTAAGCTTTTTTCACCCAGAGTCAAGCCAACTAAAATGAGTCTTTAAGGAATTTAACCAGTTTATTAGGACATACACCCCTCACAAACACACCCAATGGGTAGAATACGTAACTCCTTTCACGCAGGTTGTCAGTATCCTTCCACATTCTTCAACAGGTTTCACACCTAACGAACTGATGTTCTGGACAAAACAAGCGAATGACTGGGAGCCGCCCATATAAAAGGTACCCACTACAGGAATGACACTACAAGACAAAATCAAACAAGCCATGGTTACACTAAAAAATAGGGCCGAGTATAGAAAGAAAATTTATAATAAGAAACTGAAATGTGTTACACAATTTTTGAAGGGTAATGAATCCTCTTATGGACACACCCTCAATCAACAAAATTTGGCAAATTGAATAAGAAGTGGCAATTACACTATTTAGCACCAAATGTAATTTACAAAATACCATACCCTGGGACGTACAGATTAGTCTATGAGAAAACAGGGAGAGACAAGGGCTACCACCCTCACACGGATATAAAGGCTTTTATAGAATGATGAAGCTAGGTAGCATTTTTTCTTTCTGTCACAAGATAATCGTACATAGTGTACATAACTCAAAGTGTAATTTTGCTTCTGGAGTGTATTTTAAGATAAAGTAATGTGTATAGGCATAAGTAATTCTTTTTATTTGTACAGCAACGAGAAGTAATACATCACTTCATGCAAAGCGAAAGTATAAACAAAATTAGATTATGGCTCAGCTGTCCGCACTCAACAATATGCACTGACGTCAGTAGTAGGAGAGGAGGCATTGACGTCTGCTTATGTGCGACAGTTTGGCAGAAGGCAATATGTACAAGTACTTAACTTAAATAGAAAGTAAACGGAAATACTAAGCAGTTGCATCTATTATCTAAGAACCAAGGAACCTATTGATATATTTATGCAGAGATTTAATTAAATACTAAGCTGCATACAAAATATTTACAAGCAAAATTAAGCAGTATGAAAAATTATATGAGACATGTAAGCTAAGGAGAAACAACAAAATACCATAAGAGAGGTCAAATAATTTTCTTTTCAGGGTAAATAATCATAAAGAGTAACAGAATAAACTAATGTCTATGAATTTAAACAAAGTATGGAAATATCTGCAGATGGATGTAATGACCAAATGTATCAGTGGCCACCGATGTACGTGATGCAGTTAGTTTTAAGTTTTTTCTTTCAGCAACCAGTGCATCATCATGGTGCAGAAGAAGAGAATTACATTGGGAGTAGCAGGTACCAAATGAAAAAATGGGCCACATCTCAAGTAAACCATTTAGCTATAAGGTTATTTATACAAAGGTCATAAGGCAATGAATTTAAAAATATGTATTGTCGCAGTATATCTCTGTGACATTTACCACTACCTATTCACTGCAGAGTACACATAAACATTTAAGAATGTAATTTTACAAAAACCAATTAATTTTTATCATGTCACATGAAAGCTGGAATAATGACATTTCCAGGTATTCAAGAAAGATAAGTCTACGATGGTTAAAATGTCATATTTTACACTAAGCTATATGTGAATTGAAGTAAATAGCGCTAGCACATGAAGAAACAACACGATACTACATGAATAATTTAGTCAGCACACATTATTTCCATAAAATGAAAGTTCCTTGGCAACTAGTTCATGACTGTACAAGTAACATTTCCTCATAAATCCTCGAACTAGTAGATGAGTACTTCCTTTCTTCTCTCCCAAACAAAGGAGGTGGTGCCAAGCATAGTTAGGCCAGTAATGCGTAATGTTTTAGTCCTGTTTACAATATTTTTCTCCCTCCTCTACCTAAGGAAGAAATGAGCTCCCATAAGTGATAAAAGCCTATCTATAAAATGAAGCATAAATGTACAATATGCTTGTATTGTATCATAATAATGTCTATGTAATTAATTTGTACATGTGATTTGAATGGAGATAAGTTAAAACTTACAAACAAACTGTGGTAACAGAACCCAGTTTACCTAAGGAAGAAATGAGCTCTCATAAGTGAGAAAAGCCTATTTATAAAACGAAGTATAAATGTATCATATGCTGGTATTGTATCATAATAATGTGTTATGTAATTAATTTGTATATGTGATGTGAACTAGGATAAGTTAAAACTAACAAACAAATTGTAGTAACAGAACCCAGTTAATGAAAATTTTATGACGTTTTAAAACTTAAGAAATCTATGTTCATAGTATAAGCGATGGATGGAATGTCAGCCATAGGTATAAGCTATCATGTTATGTATATTGTTGTAACTCATTACTTGTATGAATTTTCATTGGAAACCAAACACCATGTGAAGAAATGAACTTTAAAGACCAGAAATTTATACAATGTTTTGGACAGCTATATGTGTCCTTCAACAAGTGGATGATCAAGTTTGGTGACATAAACATGCATGTGCAACGAAATAATTTCTGAGTATCTTGGCTAGTAACGCTTGATGGATTAATAAGTGAAGTATAGTTGTTTGAGCCAGTACTTACCTCGTCGATGGATGCTGTTGGCCAGCAGTATGTCTCCGTACCATGTCAACATACAGTGTTGGGGAAATTGTGTAGGTATATGATCAAAGATCCTTGGGATTAAAAAAAAAAATCATTCAGTTTTCCTTGTACATGATTTTGTTTACTCTTTCTGTCTGGTATGTAGAAATTTCTGTTGAAGATAAGCGACTCAGAGTATGATGGGGTATGAGTGTTTTGTGTCATATGCATTTCGAAATAAGAGAAGATTTGATATCAGTATTAAGTATTATTTAGTGAAGTGAAGTGGAACCAAGTAAGGAGGATTCTCTTACTTCTGAGATGCATTGGTGTCTTTGAAGTCTGCTGCCTGCATCTACAATTGAAATGTAAGAGAGGAAGTCCGATTAGCCAAAAATCATACAAGCACAACATTTCTAATAATGCAATTGTAACATACTTTTAAATTAATTTTTTTCCATTTTTTATTATTATAACACAAGGTGGGTTTTTGTAGAAGAGTTGTGGCTTGTCCAAGATGTGCCATGTAGCAAATAGTAACGTAAGAGAGGCTAAGGGTGTCGATAAATAGACACTATAGAAATGAAATTTCTAAAATGGTATGGGCATGTAGCAAGACTGGATGATAGCCAATGGCCACAGAAAGTGTGATAGTGGACTCCATTAAAAAAAGAAAGCATGGGTAACCTAGAAGCAGCTGCAGTCAAGATTTCCAGTACATGATGGCTGCCAGAAGACTACAGGAAGGTGACTGGTACAACTGGAGGAAGTGGAATATAGGAAGCGAGAAGCAGTGTCAGCCACAGAATATTCACCTTATGATGTTGATGAATTTCATGTGCACATACATAGCACAAAGGATACATAACAATGCACATTAATTAATGTTCATGAAATGAGTTTAATTTATTCAGAAATACTTTTGAGGCAGAACATATACACTTGAGTAATATTCCAATTATTCATTAATGCTGTGTAAGCTGTGGATTAAAAGTAGGTCTTTTAGCACTCTTTTCAATTATTAAAGTTTGCTATTATTCTGATCTTATCCAGCAATGCATTGA
Organism: Schistocerca americana; assembly: GCF_021461395.2. Lineage (NCBI taxonomy): Eukaryota > Metazoa > Arthropoda > Insecta > Orthoptera > Acrididae > Schistocerca > Schistocerca americana. Next base: position 242,754,506 of record NC_060122.1, read on the forward strand.
AGAGGACTTTTGATCTGTATACTACACTGTTCTGGCGTATTGATTTTGTGTGTACATCCCTATGAAAGTCATCCCTGTTCCTTGTTTTGTAATTGTGGACCTCATTGTTCAAAGTTGAAAACTCTTAATGATTCCTTTTATATCACCTAGTGTTGTATATGGGTTACATTCTCATACAATAATATCGATCCTTGTACTCCTAAAACCTGGATTTGGTGCTTCTGTACAAATATTGCTCTTTCTGTTTTTCAATTGTCAGAAGGTAATTTGATTTAAATGACCCAGAACATTATTTCTTTAGAAATTTCTCTTTAAAAGATATTGCAAGATGCTTTGGTTTAGCAAGCTCTGGAACCTAAGTCACAGTTTGTCATAAGATGTAAAGAATGGTTCTGTTAAAATTGTGGATTCATTAAGTGAAGTTTATATTTTGTAATTTTGATCTTTTAAATTATAACAAAGCTAAGGTACAATGATTTCCAGAGTAAGAAAACACTATTAGAGTAGAATTGCTAATTTGTATCCAATCCAGGTATTTCATTTTCGCAATGTCACTTACTTATATCTGAGGAGCATTCCTTATTTCACTTCTTTGGAGCCACTCCACAGGGAACAGGCAACACTGCACTGGTACTGACCAATTATTATTTTAAAAAATGAGATGATTAAAAAGACCAAAAAAGCTCTTTAACCAGGGAGTAGTCTTGGGAAAGTTATGTCTGAATTTGGAGCAATTGCACAAGATAACTTGGCCCATGCGAGGAAATGCATTCTCATTCTCAGTGGTGGGCAAGTTCAGCCCTCTGTTCTAAAAGAGCAGCTGCCTCAATTGCTTGTCACTTACTGAGCTGTGTGCTTCATCTGCTATAACTGAAATGTTCTCTGCCCACATCTGCTGCACTGCATAAATGGAGGTGTGTGCATGCGGGCTCCACTACAACCTTCCCAAACAATTTTGAAGAAAGTATTGGGCAAAAAAATTTATTCTCACACATATCATAACCTCATTTATAAGCTTCATGATGAACTGCCTTTTATTTTGTTAATGGTCGCATTTAGTGTGACATTTGTATGTTAAGTAACATTCTGTGCAAAATTCGATTACTTAGCTATGAAAAATATGGAGTACATAGTAGACCATGTATTTCTGAGTACAAAATGGAGCTAACAGATTGAATTTTTCTATAAAATTGAGATGAGATCTATATCTGTCACCATTCTTGAGAACTTGATAGTATGCAGCGCATTCACTTCTTATTGTGTGGGCAAATGATAGGGTACTTGTGAAACATTCATAACATTTCTCATATCTCATAAACAGTTCAAGATACTGAGAAGAATTTTTTCAGACAAAGTGGAGACTATTTTATATTATAGTCATCATGCAAAATGCTCTTATATAGTGCAATGTATGAGTGATTACAGATTTTTTTCTGTGAAATAATGTAGTTATTTTAAGGGCCATCAGTAGCTGGTGAAATGACAATTACTATACAATTGTAACAACATAAGTGAAGCAGTCATACTTGTTCTGAATTGTTTGATTAATGGTAGAATGTTTCAGGATTCTGTCACAATTGCAACTGCATTAGCATGCTTGTGAAAAGATATTGCATAAAACCTGCTGTATTTTGGGAAAAGAAGCTAATTTCAACATGGCAACAAGAGAAAGAGAGAAAGGTGCACAAGACAAGCAAATATAAATCAGTCCCACTGTTGCAGTTTCAATGTAATCCTGAACTCATTGTGTTTTTAATAATAAACGATTGGCTTTTCAACTTCTCGGTTGTACTGGCGTAACCTATTAATGTGATCATTTGTAGTCTCACTAGCTGTAGCTTAGAAGTTCTGCATAATAGGCATTTGTGTGAAGGATTCATCAGTAGAACTGTAACTCCCCTAGTTTGCCATCCCATCCACAAGAGAGCCTACACCAATATCATTGTCACCTCACCTACTGTGCCTTCCGTGCAACTGGGGGCCAAGTAATATAGTATGCACTCTACAGAATTCCCTGTGTAGTGAATATCAGATATGTAGTTTTTTTAACGTTTCACATGTTCAATTCAGATAGAACTAAACAAAAAAATTCCGTCAGATTTTCTATTATCTTGCAAATATCTTAGAATTAGTAGCTCATAAAATTCTCTTATAGAAACTAAGATGGTGTGGGCTTAAAACCATTCCCCTTGCTTGGATTGAGCAATACCAACAAACCCTCCACTCCTGATTCTTTAAAGAATAGAACTCCCATGTGTGAAACAGTTTCAGACATCTTATAACAAACAAGTTATTGTATCAAATATTTGACATTAAGCATGTAAATGAGAAAAAATTTAGAAATAGTTTGAAATTATGTTGAACTTTGTCAGAAATCACTAAGTCCTTTCATTTAGAAACACTTGATGAATACAGTCTGAGTAATTTGCACTCTGTTTTAAGCAAGGCTAATTTTCCACACATCTCAGTGTTTATGACATCATATCCTGAACTATGTATTGTACAATGATATAATTTTATAGATATCGTAAGTGTTATATGTGGATTCAATCTGAAACACGTGTTGCTTTTAGAGATTGCAGTAAAGAAGTAATAAATTAAAATGTCATACTTGATGGTAATGTTTTTCTCCATGCATAGCAAAATTATGAGCATTAAAAAGCTAGAAATTGTGTGTGAAGTGTGTTGGAAGTTGTCAAGTGCATTCATTCTCAAGTACAGTACTGTATGAACATAGTCTGGGTAATTTGTGCATCACTAACTATGCTGTTTCAAGACATAAACAAAGTTTCTAACCATAATATTTGTCTTATCGTGTTGAACCTTAAACATATTATTATGCCTCTTAATGTATAGGTTCTGAGAGCATTTTAAATTTGTAAATTCATCAATAATTATATTAAATATTGAAAATCACATGTTTATTGCCCCTGGAAGCTATTAGATAGTCAACTTGCAGCTGTGACAATGAACCATGAACCGGGTAAGCTGTTGAGTAATATAGTTGGTAACAACAGAAAACAAAGCATCACATTAACAAATTAGCCCATAGGGATCAAACTATATTTGAGAGGGGAAACATTAAATACTAGTGTGTGACACATTCCTGTTCTTGCCCTACATAAATGATTTTCCTGTCTAGGGTTTTGCATGAAGTTTTATGTTCTGGTGCAAGTTTATTTCAAGTTGCTGATATGTATTAGACAGGTAATCCACGCTTTTGAAAAGCAAAGTAAAAGAGTCATTCCTGCAATTTATCAGAATCTTTGAACTTTGGGAATGTAAATTCCATTCAAAAACTGCTCATGTTAAAAATTTTCAAATTCACAGATGGCTGATAGTAATCTTTGAATTCAGTAAAATTACATGAATTGTAGTAAGAAGTGGTAAAAACTGCAGCTGAGTAATATAAAAAGAGGAGGACCTGTTTTGTCTTTTTTTTAAAGTAATGCTTTTCTGCTAATATACACATACATCCAAGGTAATCTAGAGGTAATTTACATAATTATCAATGTGAGTAGGTTAGCAGTAGTCATAATGTGTTCTTCCTGTTAGTGTACTTTATGAAAGTTGCCTGCAGTTGCTATAATGTGTAATTTGAGTGCTTCCACATTCCTGAAGCTCTCCTTCATTTAATTTGTCCAGGAAATCATTATTTTAGTTTCTTTATATGTATGACGTAGGGCAAGTCAGGGCTAACATAGTAAATTTATGATGACAGTAGTCATTGAGACTAAATGATGAATACAGTAAGAGTACATAACAAAATAAATCGAGATACTACATTGTTTGTACAAAAATGAAAATAATCAATTATTGATAGTATAATGTAAAGGACAGGTGAAAACATCTACTCACCAAGCGGCAACAGGGGAACACACACACAAAAAGATTTAACTTTCATTCAGAGCCAGTGGCTTCTTGTTCTGGTGGAAGAGTTGAAGGAGTCTTTCCTTCTCATCCCCTCTGGTAAGTCTACCCTGACGCGGGGCTCTGGGTTACATCTAAACTGTACCCCTTTTCCTATACCTCTCCAGTGCTTTTCTTTCACCCCTCTTCCTTTCCCTTCAACTTTTCCGCCAGAAGCTCTGAAAGCTTGTGAAAGTTAAATCCTTTTGTGTGTGTGTGTGTGTGTGTGTGTGTCCCTTTTTTTTTTTTTTTTTTTTTTTTTTTTTTTTTTTTTTTTTTTTTTTTTTTTTAAAGGAGGGCAAGGCAATGGCAGAGCAATATACAAATGAGACTACGTGATCAACGTAATGAAATAATATACTGGGAAATAATATGCAATTATAATGAAATTGGATAGGTAAAAATGTACTTGCCAAATGACAGCAAGAGATCACACATGTAAAGGTACTGAAATTTGCAAGCTTTTAGAGTTGGTGCCTCTTTCTTCTGGTAGAAGGTTTGAAGGGGAAGGAAGAGGGTTGTAAGAAAAGGACTGGTGAGGTTTATGAAATGGTGTGTAAAAAAGTCAGAGGAGACTTAACCGGATGGGATGAAAAGTAAATACTGATAAGACATAATTGTATTATTAATAATATTTGATAAATCAGGCTTACTTATTATGATGTTTCAGAAATCCAAAGACAGAGTAGAAGCAGTGTTCAAGCAAAAACTGTTTCAAATTTATCTTGACTGTATTTCATCTATATGCTTTTTAACTAAGAAGGCTGATGATTGTAAAACATAACTCCAGTACATTATACTCCTCTTTTGCATAAATTTGTACTTACTGTACTTGTTTATGTGTAGATTAAACTTCTGCTTAATTTCATATGCCTGTAACTCATAGCTATGTTTGAAGATGTTTTCATTTTTTGAAATGCTCATTTTTCCAAAAATTAGTATTTTGTGTATATACAAACGAGGCAGAGGCACTACTTTCATACTTTTTAAAAGGGAGTCTACAGGAATACTTCCATTTAGTGTTCCTTATCATCCTGGTAATCTTTTTCTGTACTTTAATTTTTTTAATTGCGGAATTCCCCCCAAAAATTATTCGGTACATCAGTAGTGACTGTATGCTGCCACGGTACATTGTCACCGCCAGTGAGCAACATGTGGTTTGAGTGAGAATCCTAATAGTGGACATAAGTGTATTCAGTTTTTATTTAGATTGTTAAGGTGCAACCCCCACTTCAAATCCTCCTGAAACTGCATACCTAAAGATTATGTATGGCTTACATTTGAGACATTTTTTTCTTCAGTGGTGAAAACGAGGTTTGCAAGATGGAGATTTTATGTGGTGTAGGTGAACCACTGTGCTAAACTGTGCATAACTGATGTTTTCCTGCAGATGTTCCTCACTGTTTGAGTTAATTAAAATATTAATGTCATCTGCAAAGACTATTCCAATTCCATAATGTCATTCAGGTCATTTACATACAGCAGAAATAGGACAGGTACCAGAACTTTTTGTGTTTTGTTGCCTTTGTATATTATTTCAGTAATCTGTTGACAGTTGTTGAGTTATGTACACCCAGTTGTGGTACTGACTTGTGAATTCCAGCCTTTTGTAAGTGATGAGCAGCAGTCAGAATGGGTGGGTGCATGAATCAGCCTTTCAGACTGATCTCCAGTTACTTAACTTATGCATTCATTACTCAATTTATGCAAGGGAATGGCATGTTCAATAACATCAAAGGATGTAGTATACTGTCTAGTCACATTAATGTGACCACCTGTCAAAAGCATGAATAACTACCTGTTGCAGTACAGACCTCTGTAATACATGTAGTAAAAGTCAGTGAGACTCCGGAAGGTACCAATAGGGATATGGAGCCATGTGGAGTCCAGTGCCATGGCCAGCAGTGCTGGGTTCTTCAGTTGTGGACCCATGGCATGTAAAACCTGACCTCAATTGGAGTTTGGTGGCCAGGGGAGTATGGTAAACGCTTCCTGGTGCTCTTAGAACCACGCATGTACATTGCAAGCTGTGTGACACATTGCATTGTACTGCTGGTAGATACCAACCATCGTGTTGAGGAAAAACAAGTTGCAGGTAGAGGTGGACATGATCCTCAGGGATAGATGCATACTTGTGTCCATCCATTGCACTTTCCAGCCGAATGGTGAGATCACTCGGGGAATGCCTCAGAACATAGTGCTCCATCCTCCATCTTAGACCCTCCCAACGATTGTTGCTGGGTATTTGCTTTCAGATGGTTAACGCCATACACACCAATGGCCACCTGTCTGATGGGGCACAAAACATCTGCTAAACCCACTGTCACCACTCAGTGAACATCCAGTTGTGGTATTGACTTGTGAATTCCAGCCTTTTGTAAGTGATGAGCAGCAGTCAGAATGGGTGGGTGCATGAATCATGTGCCTGCTGCAGAGGCACATACACAGCAACATTCACTGAACTTTCATTGAGGGAACACTGTTGGTAGCCCCTTGGTTCTTTTGGGCAGTCAGTTGCTTAGCAGCTGCATGTCTATTTACCTGTAAACATCTCTGTAGCTGTTGTTCATCCCTCTCATCTGTGGCCCCTGCTGCACCACAATTGTATTGGCACTGGATTTGGATAGCACCGTTTTGCAATGCACAGTATACTTCAATCACAGTGGCATGTGAACAGTGTACAGAGTTAGCCATTTCAGAAATGCTTTCAGCTTTGACACAAAAGCCAATGATCTTGCCCTTTTGGGTGTCAGATAAATGCTCCATTTTCACATTACGACAATGACTGCACTGTTTTCTGTGTCCCCCTGACACACTTTACATACCTTCCACTGATAGTGCTGCCATCTGCCATCTCTGAGTAGTTATTGCACTTTGATGTTCAACATAGATGGTGGCTACATTTATGTGAATGGACAATGTAAGATCAAGAAAGACTCCTGATACATATTATTTATCATCCAGTGCTGTTGGTATCCATCTTAAAAAGGTAAAACATTACTGACTGCATTGACCCCATGCTGCAAGTCATTTAACAGCATTTCTTTATTTAAGAAGGCTGTTAATCCTTGAAGGAACATTTTTTCTATAATTTCTGAAGCCTCGCAAAGCTGAAACTGACCTATAGTTACCAATGTCATGTTTTGCACCCTCCTTAGCAGAGGTGTCACTTTTGCGGTTTTTAGTCTGTTTGGAGATAAACCAATCTCAAATGATGAATCTGCTGTGTCTGATAGTGGTTTTACAATAAATATTGCACTAGCTATGGTGACAGCATGCACCCACTGAATATTTATTAGGTAAATCCCTTTATAATTTTAGACAGTTCCTCCAGTGCTGTTGGATACTTGAATAATATATTTCCATGAAGATTGTGATTGGGCTGGATTCCCTTGTTGTCTGCTTGCTTGTCATTATGTGTATTTATCAGGTGCTGTAATCTTTTTAAGAAATAACATGTACAAGGTCCACCCCTTTGGTCGATATCAGAAAAATTTATTGCAATTTGCTTTAAATGTAAAGGCTGTTCCTATAGCTGCACAGGCTGTAGTGCAGGGCTCAGCACAGTTGAATAGTGAAGTAAGTGTGCAAAACTTGCCTACAGTAGTCACCAATAGGAAGTGTGAGATGATGCTATGTTGAGGCACTCCTGTCTGCTACCAACTGTTGACGTGCAGTGTGCTTTCACTCCTTGATTCTTGACATCCTAGCACAAATGATACCACCAAGCCATTGGCTGCCTGGCCATATTTCCCCTAGGTGAACCTTTTACTGAGTTATATGCTCTTTTCTTTGGCCAGTTTAATGCCATTTTTTCAAGTTCCTAACCTGGATGCCCACCCTCCCACCACCCTTGGTCCTTCTTGTAAAATAGTTGAAAGCACTGCCCACTTGTCTGAAGTCAGTTAGTTTGTTATCATTCATAATCAGCTCTATATTACTGTGATTAACTGATCTTACAATTCTTTCCCTTTCTGTATTTTGCCAGGTTCCTTTACTTTTATTTTGGAATTATGCATTATTATTATTAAAAACTTGTCTCAGTATTTGCTTATATGTTCTGAAGTAGATAATAAAATTGGTACTAGTATTTTGCTTAGAGTGCTCATACAATCTCCTCTCATTTATTGATGGTATGAATGAATGAAATTATGAAATATGAGTTTAATGTTAAAAAAATTTCTGACTTGAGATTTATGCTCATTTTTGTGAAACAAAAGGTTAATTTTAAATTGAATGAGTGATGTATAAGGCTCAATATTAATAGTTATACTTACTTACTTCATATTATGAACAACCTTTGCAAATATGTGAAACTTTATCTTTCCCAAATTCCTGCTTTGAGAAGGTAACCATATTCTATAGCTTAATTGTTTGTTTATTTATTAACAGGTGCCTGAATGGTGGTACGTGCCTAGATGGTATTGATAATTTCACTTGCTCTTGTCCACCCAATCTTACTGGAAGAATCTGTGAGTGCCTTATAATTTCACCTGGGCATTTGAATTGCTCATTCATATTGCCATCAACAAGTGAATTTCCTACACAAACTACAACTGTGGCTTCAACTGAATATTTGACTTCAGCATTTTCTTCTGACAGAACTGTACCTAAATCTACCACACTTGCTGAAGGAAAGGTTTCTCACACTACAGCTCCAACATTCACAGAGACAGTATTACCTTCCTCATCTACTTTTTCATTTATGGCAGGCACTAGTTCAACTCATCCACCTTCTGAACCAATATCTTCATATTTTACATCATCAAGTGAAACAGTGGTGCCAGATACTGAACTGAGTACAACTACTGCAAAACAAATGTTTACAGATGTTACAGTGTACCAAGAGAAGTCTTCCAGAACTACACCACAGACTGAAAGTTCAACATTGACAAGTACTGAAATGTTAGGAACAAATATTACAACTGAGAAATTAAAACCAGTAAGTGTTCAGACATTGACTGTACCTTCATATACTGAAATGGTTAGTGAAATAACAACACTGCCTTCAGTTGAAGAGAAGTCAACTTTAATACCACCAGATTATTATACAACGGGACCATTTACAACAGAAAAAGTAACACTGCCACCTCCTTCAGGAGAAACAGATGAAACAAAGAGCATATCTCTCACTTCTGTAGGTGTAGAAACATTCAGTGATGGTATATTTACAGTACTGCAAACTGTGAAGACTACTGCTCCAACTTCAGATATAAGTGCCTTAGATACAACAGAATTGGAATATACCACTGCCACTCAAGTTATTCCATCTGCTGAGACAGAAGTGTACACATCAACTGCAAAAATACCAGACTGCTCCGTTACTCCTTGTCTCCATGGAGGAACTTGTACATATTTTGAAGGTGGGAGTCAGGTATGTATAAGTCTCTTTTCTTGCTTTGGAGTAGCATAAGTATCTTAAATATATACTTTTTATGATGTAGCACAAAAATACAAGATATGTGATGATAAAGAAAAATTAGTTTTAGCAGGAAATAACAGACATGCCTCAACTGTAATACTCTCTGGACAGTAAATTAAAGAGAAATTTAGCCATTGTGTACTCAGCACCAGTTATTCACCCTAAAGTTAGCTTGGAAAGCACTGCTTTTAACTATGCCTAGCTGGTGTTGTAAATAAGGTATATGAAAAAAGTAATGAGACTGACACACTACTAGAAATCTGGCAGTGCTGTGTTGAATGCCGACAATGGAATATCGGAATTTAGAGCTAATTTATACTGTCAAGTTTTATGGTAAGTTTGGGGAATCCATGAGTGTGACCTCTGAAAAGCTGAAACAGGCCTATGGGAATATTCCTTATCACGAGCACAAGTTTTTCACTGGCATAAATCATTTTTGGAAGGCTGGGAACATGTTGAAGATGAACGTCACTCAGGTTCAATACTGACGAAAATGTTAAATGTGTGCGTGCTGTTGTGAGAGTGCTCCTCCAGAACAAGATGTCAACCAAGTGATGTACAAAGGTATCCATGAACGACTCAGGAAAAGGGTGAACTGAGTGAGACTGGACATTGCAGAGAAGCAGATGCTGCATCATGACAATAACCCATGTCACATGGCCACTTCCATCATGGAACTTTTGACATGAAAAGGCATTCCTGTTGTTCCACAGCCTCCCTATTGAACTGACTTGAGTCATTGTGACTTTTTCCTGTTCCCAAAATTAAAAAATATCTTAAAAGGATGTCATTTTGGGACTCTGGAGAACAATCAAAATAATGTGACTGACATGTTAATGGCCCTATCAGTTAAAGTCTTTCAGTGCTGCTTCCAAGAATGAGAGTTCTGTTGGTGTATAGCTACTGAAGGGAACTACTTTGAAGGGGCCAGTATTGTTGCTTGAAAAAAAATAAAAACTTTTTAAAAAAAATCAGTCTTGTTACTTTTCTCACACAACTCGTATCTTTTATCATTTGGCAATTTTTTAAAGTGCTGCACAGAAGAGGACAAAAAATTTGGAAATACTGTACTACTAATTGTTGTGCTATGTATAATTTAATTTGCTACATTATTGAAGCTAGATTTGTTTCTTTTGTCATATTGTAATGTCAAAATGTCTTTCTTACTTCTCTGTTGGTATATTTACCGTTGAAAACATAAGAATAACAAATAATACAAAAACTCTTGTTGACAACGTTCTTTCTAATGTAGAATCTACAAAAGTAGAAATAAAAAACAGATTTAGGGCTTTTGAAGCACAGTGTTCTTGTGCTCAAAACTTCTCCCGTGCTATTGAAAGAAACAAATACCTAAATTTTTCTGCACAAAACTTTGAATATTTTTTAAAAATCATCTGAGTAATGGGTCCAGGGCAGAACTGCTGTCAATAACATATGCCAGTGATGCTTGTAATGCCTTTTCTTCAATCTTCATGGGACTAAGTTCTCATATGAAAACATTCACACATCCATAGCGTACTGAATATGTTAGGAATAACAAGATGCTAGATTAAAATATAATTACCAAGACAAAAGTTCTGAAAAATGGTAGCCTTATAAGACAGTCTGATGTATTGGATATTGTGAAAGTAGAAACAGAGAAGAATACTAGGATCAGGAAATCTGTCTCAAAAATACTGAAAACAATTTCTCCTTTCGACATTAAGAAAATTATACATTCTCTCAAAAATAAAAAGTCATCAGCTATTGATGGAATTTCCAATAGAGTACTATAGATTTGTTCCCGTACAGTAAGTCCTGTATTACTTGAAATATGTAATGCATCACTAACTCAAGTCATCTTTCCAGAGAGATTGAAATATGCCATTGTTAAACCCCTCTATAAGAAAGGTGGTGATAGGGCAGATCTCAATAACTAGTGACTGTTGACATTATTTTCCAAAATTTTTGAGGTAATGTATTCTGGAATAGTATTCCACATGAGCAACAACAGTATTCTTAGTAAATCACAGTTTGTATTTCATTGAAGTTGTTCGTCTGAGAAAGCCATTCACACAGTCACTCACCAATTTGACAAGCGTAAAATAAAAAAAAAATAGCATCGGTTGGTATTATCAGCAACCTTTCCAACACATTTGACTGTAAATCACAATATTCTTGTAGATAAAATGAGGTTTTATAGAATGATGGTCTAACCAACCAATGGATAATGTATTATTTATCCAAAAGAATGCAGAAAGTTGCTCTTAGTAATCCAACCAATGGGATTAGGAGAGATTGTTTTGACAGGGAACTAATCATGAATGGGGTTCACAAAGGCTGAACCTTGGACCTTTTATTGTTTCTCATACATCTAAATGATCTTCTGCGTAACATATAAGCAAAATTATTTTTTATGGGTGACATTAGTATTATAATTAATCCAAGCATACATACAGAAGGAGCATACATACAGAAAGAGAAAGAATTAAAATTATCATTGACTGGTTTTCTGCAGTCCCTCTGGAAATATGACAAGTGTCTCATTGTTGCCTTTATGGGCCAAAATTACCCTCCAAACCTTGTCCAGAAACATATCTCCCATGCCTTGTCTCTCCGGTTACATACCAGATCACACATACTCACTCTCTGGCTACAAAGAAGCACATCTCTCATGACTCAGTATTGCCCAGGACTGAAGCAACTGAATCACATTCTCCAACAGGGTTTTGACTGAATGGCCACTGCCAAACTGTGGCTGAGAGAGAGCTGAGCGACACGGTTGTTGAACATGTTGCCCAACGCGATGTGCTTAATTGAATGAGTTTTACAGCCTGTAACATCTGGATTCTTCCCACCAACACCAGGTTTCCTAAATTGTTCAGTATATCCTTCATTCCTGTGAAACCCCCTGGCCTCAGCCTTCATCATCCCCTGTCCTCACACCTACGCTCCCATTCCCTGCTCCCACTCCAGCACTACACACACCTTCTATCCCACCAGCACACCTACTAGTCTTGTCTCCTCCTCTATGGCTCTCCTCTCTCCACTTCCTTCCCTCCTCAAACTCCCCCTTCCCTCCTCCACAGAACAACCTTCAATCACTGCACTTAGCAACCTTCTCCTGTCCCCACCATGTCCCTGCACACTCATACAGGCAGCACAGCATCTTCCCCCAACCCTACCCTGCGATCCCTCCCTGTCCTCACCCTATGCTTCCTCCTTAAACCCAACACCCACACCAGTGTATTGGTGCTCACATCAGATGCAGTTACAGTCAGGCCTTAGTGCCCATAAACAGTGGCCATGTGTGTGTGGGATTTGCACTTGTGTGAATGTGTGTTTGTTTTCTTTTTTTGGAAAACTGTGTTCGAAAGCTTAATTATTTTAGCAGTTTCTTTCATTGTGCCTGTCTGTGACTCTAATGCTTCCTCTATGTGTTGAGTTGCACTCTGTCCTTTCTATATTGTTGTTAACCCCTAGAAAGAATATAGTTTCAGGGAATTGCACAGATTCTTCTTCTGAATACTTCAGTCTACAATGTATAAACTAAAGTTTTGTGTTTAACAATAAATTTTACAATTGTTAATATATAAGAAACAGTGTTACAAATTTGTTTATATTCATTAGATTGGTTGTGAATTACCTGAGTCTATGAGCCTGACATACTTACAAATCAGTTTTCATAAAGATGAAGAACTCATCTAGAAAATAAAATGAATTTTCAGTTAAAATTCTTTTTAGTTGGTTTGATAATTTTCATGTCAGAAAGAACAAATATCATCTTCATATAGATAAGGCTTACCGGCCAATGATCTTCTTCAGTGGCACTCACATTTCTCAAACTCTTACGGGAATTGGTAGATTGACTGCAGCGAGTAATAAGTATAGTGGACAGGGGCACTACAATTGTAATGTGTGGACAGTAAGTTGGAAATGTGGGTCTCCCAGGAAGCATATCAGAGATAAGACCCTGCAGTTGCACTACCCTCTGTGTCCTCAATGGCTCAGTTGGGTGGAGCATCTGCCTTGTAAGCAGGAGATCCTGGGTTCGAGTCCCCGTCGGCACACACATTTTCTACTGTCCCCATTAATATTTATCAATGCCTGTAAGACGCTAACGGTCTGGATTTCATTGTAATTTCATTCTTCAAGAGCTGCACAATCACCAATGGTACCTGTTCTTTCAGACCTGTCCGAAAAAACAGATACCGTCTTCATGTCTGTCATCTTTATAGTGGGTAGCAATCTATCTATTCCTTATATTATTGATATTCCAATCTGGAGATTCTGTTGTTTGACAAATTGTTCCCTGTTGCTCATATACAATTTTATCAACTTGTAGCCAGTTCCTCTAATACTGAAGTTGCACAACTTGTCAAGTAACATGGAGATATTCACACAGTCAAAAGCCTTTTCAGGATCAAAGAACACACCAGTAACATGCCCCTTGTCTCTCTGGCAGTGATTGTTTTGCCTATTAACTCTACTGTAGTTGCTAAAGTTAACTTATTTTTCATAAAGCCATTCTGATTCTAAAATACTGCAAAAACTGCAAATATGCACCGATAAAATTAACGGAATGTTTATCCCTCTCTCCTTTTCTTCTTGTCTACTGTCCTCCTAACTGTGCCACTCATTTACTAATGTAACATGTCACACTAGTACTTGGTTGCGTATCATTTTCTTTGACTCTGTATTGTCCCTGAATCATCTCTTCATAGACTCGCAATCCAATCAGTGATCATCAGTTGATAGTATTACTTCTTCATTAATTATTAATAGGAACCTCTATGTTTCTGAAAACTTGCTCTCCAGATGCTAACTACGACAATATTTAGATGTTGCTAAGTAGTTGCTGATCTAAGTATTATTGAGTTTCAGTTGAACACAATCTGTTAATATTAATTGGTGTTCAAAATTCTTTGCCCTCTTTAGCTTTTTGTAGCATTTCAGCTCACTTAACCACTCTTGTACCAACACAATGAATGCACTACAAATAGCTAATGAAACTTCAGTCATCAATTAATCATTTATTCCTTGTGTATTTTTTTTTTTTTTTTTCACCAAGAAAATTTGAATTGTCTTCTGTGTTAGTGACATCTTTCATTCTTGTATTATTTCTTTGCTTTCAAAATTAATTCTTCATTTGATTAGATGCTCTTGAGATTTATTTCAGGTCCTGTCACAGTCATCATGTATGACAGAATGCCTGGGCTTCAGGGAAGCCTCTTTAATGTATGATAGAATATTTAAACTTATCTCTCTTTGATTAACTTTTGATCCATGTGCTTCACTAAGGTCACCAGACTTCTGAAATTCAGTAACCGTAACTCAGACATAGATTTCATAGCAAACTTTGCCTCTGAAAGAACCATTGAGCTTATAGTGTACTCCAAACTGCAATACAATGGTAAAGTCTTCACATACTTAAATTTATTAAGCAAAATGTGATGCCTGCCAGTGTTGCTTCATCATGGTCACCTACATAGCTAATGTATCAAGATTATTCTTCATTATATCTCCTAACAGAGGAAAATATATATCATTAAACAGTATTCTGTCAATACAATATCCATAGCTGAACACTGTCTACTTGGGATTCCATGATAGTCTGGAGCCAGGGAGATGCTAGATATGTAAACCATCTGTCACTGCTATCTTGGCCATGCACTGTCACATCTCCATCACCCAGAGATCTCTAGAACATCATCCGAACATACTACCAGCAGTAGTTGTTCTAATATGAAATCAACATACATTTAAATTGTTCAAAATGACTTTTAATGTAATTTCTTCAAGCCACCCTGACATAGGAGGTGGCATTTGCATTGTAGTTTATAGCTGCAAATTCTCACCCTCACGGCATATTCTGCGTGTTTTATTTATATATATATATATATATATATATATATATATATATATATATATATATATATATATATATATATATATAAAAAGAAAGATGATGAAACTTACCAAACAAAAGCGCTGGCAGGTCGATAGACACACAAACAAACACAAACATACACACAAAATTCTAGCTTTCGCAACCAATGGTTGCCTCGTCAGGAAAGAGGGAAGGAGAAGGAAAGACAAAAGGATATGGGTTTTAAGGGAGAGGGTAAGGAGTCATTCCAATCCCGGCAGCGGAAAGACTTACCTTAGGGGGAAAAAAGGACAGGTATACACTCGCACACACACACATATCCATCCACACATACACAGACACAAGCAGACATTTGTAAAGGCAAAGAGTTTGGGCATTTTTTGGGCAGAGATGTCAGTCGGGGCGGATGTACAGAGGCAAAGATGAAGTTGAAAGACAGGTGAGGTATGAGCGGCGGCAAATTGAAATTAGAAATTAGCGGAGATTGAGGCCTGGCGGATAGCGAGAAGAAAGGATATGCTGAAGGGCAAGTTCCCATCTCCGGAGTTCTGACAGGTTGGTGTTAGTGGGAAGTATCCAGATAACCCGGACGGTGTAACACTGTGCCATGATGTGCTGGCCGTGCACCAAGGCATGTTTAGCCACAGGGTGATCCTCATTACCAACAAACACTGTCTGCCTGTGTCCATTCATGCGAATGGACAGTTTGTTGCTGGTCATTCCCACATAGAACGCTTCACAGTGTAGGCAGGTCAGTTGGTAAATCACGTGGGTGCTTTCACACGTGGCTCTGCCTTTGATCGTGTACACCTTCCGGGTTACAGGACTGGAATAGGTGGTGGTGGGAGGGTGCATGGGACAGGTTTTACACCGGGGGCGGTTACAGGGGTAGGAGCCAGAGGGTAGGGAAGGTGGTTTGGGGATTTCATAGGGATGAACTAAGAGGTTGCGAAGGTTAGGTGGACGGCGGAAAGACACTCTTGGTGGAGTGGGGAGGATTTCATGAAGGATGGATCTCATTTCAGGGCAGGATTTGAGGAAGTCGTATCCCTGCTGGAGAGCCACATTCAGAATCCTACTCCCAACATCACCACTGCTGAAGCCCAGGCTATCCGTGATCTGAAGGGTGACCGATCTATCGTCATTCTTCCGGCGGACAAGGGTTCCACAACTGTGGTACTTGATCGTTGGGAGTATGTGACTGAGGGACTGCGTCAGCTTTCAGACAACACTACTTACAAAGTTTGCCAAGGCAATCCCATTCCTGATGTCCAGGCGGAGCTTCAAGGAATCCTCAGAACCTTAGGCCCCCTACAAAACCTTTCACCCGACTCCATCAACCTCCTGACCCCACCAACACCCCGCACCCCTACCTTCTACCTTCTTCCCAAAATTCACAAACCCAATCATCCCGGCCGTCCCATTGTAGCTGGTTACCAAGCCCCCACCGAACGCATCTCTGCCTACGTAGATCAACACCTTCAACCCATTACATGCAGTCTCCCATCCTTCATCAAAGACACCAACCACTTTCTCAAACGCCTGGAATCCCTACCCAGTCTGTTACCCCCGGAAACCATCCTTGTAACCATTGATGCCACTTCCTTATACACAAATATTCCGCATGTCCAGGGCCTCGCTGCGATGGAGCACTTCCTTTCACGCCGATCACCTTCCGCCCTACCTAAAACCTCTTTCCTCATTACCTTAGCCAGCTTCATCCTGACCCACAACTTCTTCACTTTTGAAGGCCAGACATACCAACAATTAAAGGGAACAGCCATGGGTACCAGGATGGCCCCCTCGTATGCCAACCTATTCATGGGTCGCTTAGAGGAAGCCTTCCTGGTTACCCAGGCCTGCCAACCCGAAGTTTGGTACAGATTTATTGATGACATTTTCGTGATCTGGACTCACAGTGAAGAAGAACTCCAGAATTTCCTCTCCAACCTCAACTCCTTTGGTTCCATCAGATTCACCTGGTCCTACTCCAAATCCCATGCCACTTTCCTTGACGTTGACCTCCACCTGTCCAATGGCCAGCTTCACACGTCCGTCCACATTAAACCCACCAACAAGCAACAGTACCTCCATTATAACAGCTGCCACCCATTCCACATCAAACGGTCCCTTCCCTACAGCCTAGGTCTTCGTGGCAAACGAATCTGCTCCAGTCCGGAATCCTTGAACCATTACACCAACAACCTGAAAACAGCTTTTGCATCCCGTAACTACCCTCCCGACCTGGTACAGAAGCAAATAACCAGAGCCACATCCTCATCTCCTCAAACCCGGAACCTTCCACAGAAGAACCCCAAAAGTGCCCCACTTGTGACAGGATACTTTCCGGGACTGGATCAGATTCTGAATGTGGCTCTCCAGCAGGGATACGACTTCCTCAAATCCTGCCCTGAAATGAGATCCATCCTTCATGAAATCCTCCCCACTCCACCAAGAGTGTCTTTCCGCCGTCCACCTAACCTTCGCAACCTCTTAGTTCATCCCTATGAAATCCCCAAACCACCTTCCCTACCCTCTGGCTCCTACCCCTGTAACCGCCCCCGGTGTAAAACCTGTCCCATGCACCCTCCCACCACCACCTATTCCAGTCCTGTAACCCGGAAGGTGTACACGATCAAAGGCAGAGCCACGTGTGAAAGCACCCACGTGATTTACCAACTGACCTGCCTACACTGTGAAGCGTTCTATGTGGGAATGACCAGCAACAAACTGTCCATTCGCATGAATGGACACAGGCAGACAGTGTTTGTTGGTAATGAGGATCACCCTGTGGCTAAACATGCCTTGGTGCACGGCCAGCACATCTTGGCACAGTGTTACACCGTCCGGGTTATCTGGATACTTCCCACTAACACCAACCTGTCAGAACTCCGGAGATGGGAACTTGCCCTTCAGCATATCCTTTCTTCTCGCTATCCGCCAGGCCTCAATCTCCGCTAATTTCTAATTTCAATTTGCCGCCGCTCATACCTCACCTGTCTTTCAACTTCATCTTTGCCTCTGTACATCCGCCCCGACTGACATCTCTGCCCAAAAAATGCCCAAACTCTTTGCCTTTACAAATGTCTGCTTGTGTCTGTGTATGTGTGGATGGATATGTGTGTGTGTGCGAGTGTATACCTGTCCTTTTTTCCCCCTAAGGTAAGTCTTTCCGCTCCCGGGATTGGAATGACTCCTTACCCTCTCCCTTAAAACCCATATCCTTTTGTCTTTCCTTCTCCTTCCCTCTTTCCTGATGAGGCAACCATTGGTTGCGAAAGCTAGAATTTTGTGTGTATGTTTGTGTTTGTTTGTGTGTCTATCGACCTGCCAGCGCTTTTGTTTGGTAAGTTTCATCATCTTTCTTTTTAGATATATTTTTCCCACGTGGAATGTTTCCCTCTATTTTTTTTCCTTACAATGAATTTACATAAGTTTTTCACGTGCAGTTGGAGAAAACTATTCAGTATTTGTTATCCACAGGTGTATAAATAAATAAACAAAATTAAAATAAATCTTATATTTTTCCTTCCGTTCAAGTTAACCTCTTACTTTAACAACACCTCATAAGAAGACTATGTTGTAACATAAAGTTTTCTCATAAACTGCACAGATTTTTGGTGTTATTTTGTAAAACTATTCAATTTACTATTCAGAATGATTCAAATTCTTCACTTTTTAATATAAGGTAGTGGAAGTATGGTATAATAAAATAAATGTGATTTAATATTGAGCTTTTTCTCATGTTTCAGTGCAAATGTAAGTCTGAATGGACTGGGCCTCTATGTGATGTGTACACAGGAAATGATACAGTTGCATTCAGAGAGCATTCATTCGTTACACACCACCTTATTGAAAAAACAGGTGCCAAAATTGAAGTCCAGGCACGAACACTAGTGCTGAGTGGTATTCTGCTGCATGCTCAACTTACATCAAATGTTTATATGGCTGTTTACATTGAAGATGGATTACTCAATTTCCAGTTCTCTTGTGGAGTTCAAACCATGCTTTTCACAGAAGTCCGAAGTCTGGTTAACAATGGATATGATTTAAAAGTGCAAGCAATGTGAGTAAAAATTAGTTCAGAGACGTCTGTACTATGGAACAATGAAGGTACAGTTATATAAAGTTCAACATTTTACTTTTGCAAGAAGTAGAATACTTTCATACAGAATACAACCTGGGTCAAGAATAAGGTTAGAGGTTTCTTGAAACACAATGATCTGTGCAATTTCTGGTGTGTTGAATCACACACATAGTACATAATGACATAACCAAAAACATAAAGATAACTGTCAGTTTAGAAAATAAAGGGAAAAGTCCTCCTTTATGGCTTTATAGACCATCAGTTAGTCATTTTCAACTACATGTGCAGAAAGTTGATAACTTAATCCACTCAGTCAGTCACTTACTACTTCTACACAAGTTAGAGAGGTATGGGATTGTGGACAGGGCATTGACGTGGTTCAAATCTTATTTGTCACAAAGAAAACAGAGAGTTATTCTAAATTCAAATGGAAAAAAATCATTCTTGGATTGGGAACACTTTTCTACAGGGGTCACACAGGGCTCAATTTTAGGACCTTATCATTTTCAGCTGTACATAAATGATTTACCTTTAAAAATTGATGTTGACTCCCTTTTATTCGCAGATGACACCTCGGTTTTAATTGAAAATGACAATTTAGATCAATTTCATGATACTGTGGAAAATATAATGGGAGACCTAGAATTATGGTTTCAGCACAATGGATTAAAACTCAATGTCACAGAAACACAATTAGTGCAGTTCAGCACTGAAACATCAGCATCTACCATAAAAATAGTGCAGGGTGATCAGGAAATGACTGAAGCAAGTTATGTAAAATTTCTAGGTCTAAACCTTGACAAAAATTTAAATTGGAAGGCACATGTAGACTTCTTAGCAAACTAACTAAACAGCCTAGCTTATGTGATGAATGTTTTATCTGGTTCCACCCTTATGGTACCAGGAAGATAGTCTGCCACAGCTACTTTGAGAATATTGAATGTGGAATAATTTTCTGGGGACACTCTATGAACAGCCCGAGATTACTTACACTTCAAAAGAGAAACATAAGAAACATGTGTTTAGTCCAAAAAAGAACATCAAATTGCCCATTACATAAAAAATTAAAAATACTAACCATTCCTTCTGTGTACATCTATAAAAATTTTTTTTTATATATAAAAATCAAAACTCACTTGACAATTTTCATTTCAACCACAATTACAGTACTCGTCACAGAGACACAGCTTCAAACTTTTCTCTCATAAGTTAAAACTCTACACTCAAACACCATTGTACATGGGATTAAAAATTTCCAATAAATTAAATAACATAAATCTTTTAAATATGGATTTTGACCCACTAAACAGATTGGTATTTAATACAATAGTGGAAAAATGTTATTATTCCATTAAAGAACTCATGCAGGACAGTATGGCAATTTGAAAAGAACAGAAACAATAAAGAGTATGTATTGTGTAATAAATTGTTAATATATTGTATAAATTTTATTCCAAGCTGCAAAATGAGCGTAAGTATTATACAAGTTCTTGTTAAGTTGTTCATGTGTAAAAATGCAGAAATGCCTGCTGTACTATGTTAACTATTGTAACCTTATTTTTATAAAATAATAAGCTGACGTGTCTCCAGTACAAAAATCTTTGATTTGTAACTGTACGTTATGAGATGAATAAACTACATACTACACATTCTACTCTCCTAGGACAAGGAATCTGCAATACCGTATTTGAACAATAGCTCATAGGGTTCATATTTGTATAGGCTGTGGCAGATGAAATCGTTCTTGTCTTCTAAAATTGTTTGGATTTTTCATGATAAATTAAAACTGTGTGCTGGACTGGTATTTGAACTGAGAACCTTGCATTTCATCATGTGCAGTGATCTTACTGGCTGAGTTTTGACCTTCCCACAGAACTTCACTTCTGCAACTGTCTTTCTTCTACTTTCCAAAATTCAAAGGAGCTTTCCTGTATATCTTGCTGGAAGAAAATATATTGCAGAGAAATTGTCTCGTCACAGCCTAGGGTTTGTTCCCAGAATGAATTGCACTCTGCAGTGGAATGTACACTGTTTTGTAATTTTCTGCTGGATTAAAACCGTATAGCATGCTGGGATTCAGACTTGGAACC
The DNA here is from genome assembly GCF_021461395.2 of Schistocerca americana. NCBI lineage: Eukaryota > Metazoa > Arthropoda > Insecta > Orthoptera > Acrididae > Schistocerca > Schistocerca americana. Next base: position 242,775,883 of record NC_060122.1, read on the forward strand.
TAACCTTTTAAGACTGAAGCCTTTAGTGACTGAGGTATCCAGGTACAGCTCTTTACTCACCTTCACAGTTTGAATTTTGCCAGTACCTGTGTTCCACTTTTCGAGCTTCTCTGAAGCTGTGTTGCAGACATTGCTGGATTACCAATTGTGGATGAAGTGATGATGTCAAGGATTGATGTAGCCACAGCTTATGGGGCATACAGTTTTAATCTACGAAGAAGATTCAAAACAGGGCACATTCTGGTGGAGAGTGAAAGGTTATGTAATTCTGGAGTGGTCAGATAGCTTGTTAAATTTAATCTGGACCCCTCTCCCCCAATATCTCACTTTATGTGTCTTCGTGCAGAAATAATTATTTAGCAATGATAATTGCATTACATCACAGCTGCAGAATACTAACACGAATTCTTTACAGACGAATGGAAAAACTGGTAGAAGCCGACCTCGGGAAAGATCAGTTTAGATTCCATAGAAATATTGAAACACGTGAGGCAATACTGACCCTACGACTTATCTTAGAAGCTAGATTAAGGAAAGGCAAACCTACGTTTCTAGCATTTGTAGACTTAGAGAAAGCTTTTGACAATGTTGACTGGAATACTCTCTTTCAAATTCTAAAGGTGGCAGGGGTAAAATACAGGGAGCGAAAAGCTATTTACAATTTGTACAGAAACCAGATGGCAGTTATAACAGTCGAGGGACATGAAAGGGAAGCAGTGGTTGGGAAGGGAGTGAGACAGGGTTGTAGCCTCTCCCCGATGTTATTCAATCTGTATATTGAGCAAGCAGTGAAGGAAACAAAAGAAAAATTCGGAGTAGGTATTAAAATCCATAGAGAAGAAATAAAAACTTTGAGGTTCGCCGATGCCATTGTAATTCTGTCAGAGACAGCAAAGGACTTAGAAGAGGAGTTGAACGGAATGGATAGTGTCTTGAAAGGAGGATATAAGATGAACATCAACAAAAGCAAAACGAGGATAATGGAATGTAGTTGAACTAAGTCAGGTGATGCTGAGGGAATTAGATTAGGAAATGAGACACTTAAAGTAGTAAAGGAGTTTTGCTATTTGGGGAGCAAAATAACTGATGATGGTCGAAGTAGAGAAGATATAAAATGTAGACTGGCAATGGCAAGGAAAGCATTTCTGAAGAAGAGAAATTTGTTAACATCGAGTATAGATTTAAGTGTCAGGAAGTCGTTTCTGAAAGTATTTGTATGGAGTGTAGCCATGTATGGAAGTGGAACGTGGATGATAACTAGTTTGTACAAGAAGAGAATAGAAGCTTTCGAAATGTGGTGCTACAGAAGAATGATGAAGATTAGATGGGTAGATCATATAACTAATGAGGAGGTATTGAATAGGATTGGAGAGAAGAGAAGTTTGTGGCACAACTTGACTAGAAGAAGGGATCGGTTGGTAGGACATGTTCTGAGGCATCAATGGATCACCAATTTAGTATTGGAGGGCAGTGTGGAGGGTAAAAATCATAGAGGGAGACCAAGAGATGAACACACTAAACAGATACAGAAGGATGTAGGTTGCAGTAGGTACTGGGAGATGAAGAAGCTTGCACAGGATAGAGTAGCATGGAGAGCTGCATCAAACCAGTCTCAGGACTGAAGACCACAACAACAATTGCATTACATTTTAGCTTGTTGTATGTAGAGAATTTCATTTCATCTCTAGAATAAACAAGGGAATAGAATGAGGTGGTTTGCATTTGTGACCAAGAATTTTGTTTTACCGCCCAAGAACACACAATTGAGAGCTTCAGCTGTTGATCTCCATTTAGAATCAAAGAAAGTTAGAATGTTGTTCTGGCTGCATGCCTTGACTGCAGTAATTTCTTATTATTAGCTGTATACATGTTATGGTTATGTCCTGACAAAATCAGAGGTGATTGTGTCCACCCTGTTCTGCCACTTTGAGTTCCTTGACGCCTGCCTCAGGACATATCCTGTCAAGTGATCACTTCCTTTAATCAAGTTGTGTTGTAAATTTCCGTTTTCCCAATTTGATTTAGTACCTCCTCATTAGTTCATTGATCTATCCATCTAATCTTCAGTATTCTTCCATAGCAGTGTATTTCAAAAGCTTCTATTCTTTTCATATCTGAACTGCTTATCATCCACATTTCACTTCTGCACTCCATTCAAAGCTACACTCAATATAAATACTTATTAATACTTAAGTTTACATTAGATGTTAACAAATTTCTCTTTCACAGAAATTCTTTCCTTGTTATAGCCAATCTGCATTTTATACCCTTTTATACCCTCAATGTACTGTGGCCATTGTTAGTTATTTTGCCCTCTAGATAAGAAAATTCATGAGAGAAAAAATAAGCAACTCCAAGAATTCCAAAAGCTCTGATGGGAAGCCAGTACTGAGCAGAAAAGAATAGGATGAAAAGTGGATGGAATATGTAGAACAGCTATTTAAGGGAAGCATTTTAGCTGAGTATGGCAACTAACCTGTTGTATAGCCACATTAATTACTGCCATCAACCACAGACTTACATGCTGCTCACTTCAACACCAAGAACTCAACAGAGTATTTAACACTCACTCCCTTACAGACTTGTTCCTCTCTTATTGCACTTTTCTTTCTTGTCATTCTCCACCTTATCTATCCTCTGTTCTGATATTGTACTTCCAGTTTGACTGTAATCCCCCCCCCCCCCCCCCCCACCTGCAACACTCTCTTTCTCTGCCCCCCCCCCCCCCCCACGCTCTTTGTCTTTTTATCTGTCAACCCAAGAAATGAGAATGGACAATGACTTGTCACTTTCTGTGTATTATCTTTATAATGATACAAAATGTGGAAGAATATCTTGTTCATCCTAACATTTATGGTGATACCCATTGTTTTCCTATTTCATGTATTTTAAAAAAATCCTTAAAGTAGGATGTTTACTTTTTCTCCATTATTTACATGCTTGTCTGTCTGACATTTATCACTTCTGTTCTAGTATTTAGTAAGTACTAGTTTTCTGTCTGTTGCATTTATAGTGTTACTCAGTCTTTTTAGAAGGTATTACAATAAAAATGGAAATAACTGATCCGTATATAACTTAATCAACATCACTGGTTATGATTCAGTGTGTTTGTTCTTAAGCACTTACATTTATTTTTCTATTTACTTAATAAGTTTTAAATGTATTGATGATGTTGTCAAGTAAATTATTTGAACAGCCTATGAAAAATGAAATTTTATAAGTCTTTAAAGGAACAAAATTATTTTCAGGCTTGAATTACTACCTTACAGCATTGTTCCTCAGCACTGCAATGCATACTTACGAATTAATGATTCACTTGCCATGAGTGGAGAACAGATAGCTGCAACTTCTCAGATTGGCAGAACAGTGAATGTATTGTACTTAGGAGGATTCCCTGCAGAATTTTCTGATCTCAGTGAAGTTCAGATGAAAACTGGATTCATCGGTTGCATGCATGGCCTTATGGTACTCAATTCTTCACCACTAATCTTTAATTATATAGAAAGGGACTCTTTATTCAAATAATTTGAAATTTTTGTGCCTGAGATTTCCTATTATATATTTAGAACAATTTATCATATTCTACAAAACCTTATTTGTTGATTTAGTTACATTAGAAATAAATAATGGGATTTTTCTCAGGCAGTGTGAAAACTTTGGTAAAGTCTATCATCTCAGAATCTTAACCTTGACCTTTCTTTTGTACAATACAGTGTCAAAATTTTTTAACAATGTAAAACAAAATTCAGTTTCAGTCAATGAAAATTATTCACTATTTTAATTGACACTCAAAACTGTGTTTTCGTTTGATTAATTTTCAGTCTTTTTATGTATCACTATCAAGAAGTCTTGAACATGAAAATCTGTGTAAACAGCACATGAATAACAAGATATTGCTTTACCTTATGCTAATATACTAAAGAATACACTGTGTTCAAAACATAATGGTGGAACTAACTTTCACTTTGTGTGTCACTGCCATGCAAGATCTAATTTGGACCAACCATAGACATAGTTGCTGCAGTATAGCAAGAAGGTAACTGAAAAAAATATGTAACAAGATGAGCAGAAGTGACACTTTTATTCAAAGACAGTAATTACGTTGAAGTCACTGTCATTATGATTGTCCCCTGGACGTTTCGAAAGGACAGCCATGGCTCTTAATATGATGTAATCACCACGGATGGTAATGCATGCTCTGAAATATGCCACCATGCTGACCAGAAGGTTGATGTTCTTGTGGTAGGGCACTGCATTCCTCCACCAGCATGGTTGACGACTGCTGTAACATTGTTGGTGCATGTGGATGTGCTGCAGTACGAATGCCCAATGCACCAACGAGATTTTAGTTGGGAGAAAGGGCAGGTCGTACCATTCACAAAATATCCTCTCATTCTTAGCGCTCCTCCACTTGCTCTGTTTGACGTGTTTGCACATAGTCATCTATAAAAATGAAATCCAGGCCTACACTCCCTTGAAAAGATCCACTTGATGAAGAAGTACAATGGCATAGTAACATGTCATGGTGATTGTACCATGTTCAAAGACATAGAGGTCAGTACACCCATGTAACATTATGCATACCTACACCATAACACCTGGACACCAAAACGATCATGTTCGACTATGTTCTGGGTGCATTGCATGTTCCTACCTCTCACTATATGAGGGTATGTTGACCACAGAGCGTTCATTGCCATCCTTGGTAATCATAAACTCTATTAAGAACCATGGTCCTACTTTTGTAATAACCAATGGGCCATAACGAATTGTGATTTCTGTGTAATTATTGTCTTTGAATAAAAGTGTCATTTCTGTTCGTCTCATTGTGTATTTCTTTCAGTTATCTTCTGTGCTATACGTAGCAGTGCTTTCTGTGTATCGCTCAAGTTTCATCCAGCTATGTTTATTGGTAGTGATACATCATACGAAAGTTACTTTCATCCGTAAGTTTTGCACGCCGGTATACAATTGTCAATGCAACACTTTCTATTAAAGAGAGCAGTCAGGCAAGAACTTTCCATACCACCAAATTTGTTTTTAGCAGTCCTGTATGATGATAACAAGAGAAGAATATGTGTTTTTGGAACAATTGTGCACCATTGCTGTTTTGATTTTGACTTTGTTCTGTTTGCTTCCATTGCTGATGACCTTTTATAATAAAAGGAAGAACTTAACCCTTTTAGTGCCAAATACGATCTGATCGTGATCCAGATTTTCGGCGAAAAATGCCAGTAACTATCTGATCGTGATGCCTTTCTCATTCATTTTTTCCGCACTTGAAGGCAAAGTTGTTAGTATTTCCTAGCGAATGAGAAAGGCATCACGATCAGATTGTTACTGGCATTTTTCGCCGAAAATCTGGATCACGATCAGATCGTATTTGGCACTAAAAGGGTTAATATAGCACTTTGAAAGTAGGTCTAAAAATCAATTAAACTAAGATGTGTATAATATATAAGCAACACAATGAAAAGAAAATTAAAAATTAACGACGATGTTATACAAACAGTAGATGAGGCTTTTTTTTGTATATAGAGCATTTGTAGACAGTAACTGGATTTGCAGTGAAAGAAATAGATGAAAGGCTTACAGTAAAAAGGGCTTTGAATGCTTTTAATAAACTCAACTGTATTTTAAGAACTAAGCTGCCTATGCCTTTGTAAAGGAAACCTTACATTGTGTATTACCAGTTTTCGTTTATGGCAATGAGACAAACATGGACGTTGAAAGTGAAAGTCATTTAGTAACAGAGGGTAGCTGGAAATCATTAGAAAACAAACAAATTGTTCAGGTTATGGACTGGACTGAAAGGCATAATTATGACGGTTTTTGTCTCAACTACTTGACGTTTCCCTTGAGACAGGATTGTTTCTGATCCATTATTGGAGAGGATTGCAATTTCATCATCAATTATCAGGCAGTCAAGATACTTTTGGAGACATCAACCAATACTTATGTCCTTAGTTTTATTTTTTCCATTTTCTAATCAGTTTATATAAAACTCAGTTAAACATTACTGGGGATAAGCCATCTCCCCTTCTTACCCCTGGCTTGATCTTAAATCCTGCAAAAAATTAACTTTAGATGTTATGTCAGTCACATATTGTTAGATCATATTTGGGATGAATTTCTCAACTATGAAGTGAAAATTTGGACTTGATACGTATTGAAAGTAGGATGGAACAGCTTGAAGCTCTTTATTTTTTATTTTGAACTCCTCAAGCATGAACTGTAAGACTGATAATTTTGAAGTTTCTCTTTAAATTTCTGATAGAAAGTTCTGGCGTTATTTCTTGAAAAGTACTGGACAATTTCCATTAGTCCACAGTGTTTATATTTACATTTTTATGTATTGGTGATTTTAGATGAATGTTTTTTGAATCTTGAGGAATTCTTGCCATTTGATTTCGAATTGTGAGATTTCCACAATAGCTATGTTTCAACTCTTTCTTCTACAAATTCTGTCATAGGTGTCATTTCCGCATCTGTGCTTTATTTTTCATTGCAGAGTGCCAAGGTTTTGAGACTCATGTCATATTGGTTTTTTGTAAGTTATGAGAATCAAGTGATATTTAGGAAAGTAAATTAGAAAAGAATTATACGATACACGTTTAAGGACTTTAGGGCTAAATCTTATTGTTCTAGGGGTTTTCATTTTGGATTTGTTATGCTCAGACGCTTATTACATATATCTACTTATCCAAACAGGTAATTTCTTTTTCAATACTTTCATTTTGTTTTTCTGTGGTAATTGTCAGCTGTTCAGTTTGAAATTTTGTCTGATGTTTCTACATATACACATACAGTTTGTACACCATTGTGAAGTACATGACAGGAGTACTTAGCATCATTTCCATAGGCAACAAAAACATGCACACCTAGCAATACAGTCAGTAAAGTTACTGGATTCATGCACCTTCACCCACTACCAAGAACTTCTGCAGTGGCTGCTAGCTGGATCTGCTCTCATTGTGCTTTCATTTGTTGGAGATATTCATATTTTCTTCTTTCTGGGGAGGCAGTAAGTGTGTTGACATTGCCGTCAGATGAAACATTTGACCTAAGTCAGTTAACCTTTCACTTCTTCTGTTTGTTCTTGTAGGCAAAGAGTATAATCCCTCTGTTCACTTAAATTTTTTGTATACCAGTTTGTGCACTGAAATCTCCAGCAATAGTTTGACGCAGTGTGCTGTAATTGTATTTTTAACTTCTGCCAGTGATTCTAGAAGTCATCTATTTTTTTTAAATCCTTTCAGTTATAGATGTTTTGTGGGGTTGTGCACTTTAATTGACATGTGTGACCTGTTCCCTTACTTGATAGAGAGAATTGAAATTTTTCTGTCATATATATGAAATATAGCAAATGAATTTGTAATATTTCTCACAACTGCAAATGCTGTGCCACATTGGGGCATTTCATTGGAAGTGGATGTTCCTAGCATTCCTCTATAGCTCATATAATTTCTGAGTTCAAAATTTATTTAGTCTCTGTACAGAGTTTCTTATATTGACATAATTTGACTGTCAATTTCATCCACTAGTTGTTTTCATTTCCCAATTTTGAGAAATTTTATTTATCGTATGATGATACAGAGCTTGGATCAAATACATAATTTTAAGAGTATACAGTGTAAGAAATGACAAGCAAAATACAGGTACAGAATCAAATGTCCAAAGTATTATACTAAATTTTGTACACATTACACAAGTTCTTAGCTTTCAAAGTCCAATCTGTTGATCCAGTTGAGCTGTTCAGGTGATGCATGATGGATGTCATTTATTCACCCCCTGAAGGCTCGTTTTGGGCATTTACCAACAATGTGATTTATTGTTTGCAGGGCAGCTCCACAGTCACAATCTGGAGATGTTGTCCAGCCCTATTTTGTGCTTTAGATATCCACAGTTCCCCTGTCCTGTTCGGACACGGTTGATAGATCTCCCCTGGCATCTGGGGAGTGTGAAACATGGAACTCGCATGGAAGGCTTTTCAACCAGATGACCGTAGAACACTGATGATTCTTCCCGTTGACTTCTCCATACTTTGTTGATGTTAAAGTCAGAGGCTTCAAGATGTTGCGCAGTTCACCAAGGTGGTTTTCTTGACTTCAGACACTGATGTTCTCCTATTAATATATTGCTGTGTACGGGTAGCTTAGGGTTCTTCTGAATGTTTCTCCAGATCTTCAGGAGAGCATCTGATCTTTGTAGAGCCAGAGGTTGGATGTTACTTAAAACTGGTAGCCATGCAGTTTGAGCGCTACGTATGTAGCCTGTGATAAGTCGCATTGTCTGGTTGAGTTGCATATCTATCTTGCTGCAGCAAGCACCGTTCATCCAAGTTGGGCAACAGTATTCAGTGACAGAGTATGATAGTGCCGAAGCAGTTGATCTTAGGGTTTGAGCATAGCAACTCCAGGAGGTACCAACAAGCTTCTGAATGATATTATTACAGGGTCTTCACCTTTGCGGCCACGTCAGAGATATGTTGTCAGAAATTTAGGTGCTTCGGAGTGCTGCAGTACTGTAAGGTTTGTTCTCAGAGTTTAACTTCTGGTTTATGGTCAGAGTGTCTGTTCCATAGGTGGAATGCTGAAGTAACAGTTTTCTGAGGGTTTAGGCGGAGGCACCATTTCCTGAAGTACGTGTCCAGGATTTCCATGTCGGCAGTTAATGTGCTTTCAGCAGTGGTGTAACTGGAGCTCTGGGTTACCAAACAGATGTCATCAGCATATATGAATTTCCTTGCGGTTGTGGCTGGCAAGCCATAAGTGTATAAGTTGAAAAGGAGATGGGCCAATACAGATCCTTGAGGTAGTCCGTCACATAATTGGAAGACTTTGCTTCTGTCATTATCAGAGTACAGCTGGGCAAGTCTGTTGCTTAACATGCCGCTAAGTAGGTTTGTGAGTCTCCGACACTGAATGATGGTCACAAATTTTAAGAGAAGGCCTTCTCGCCTTACGGTGTCATAGGCGGCGGATAGATCCAAGAAAGCAGCTTTGCTTACGCATTTCTTCTCATATCCATTTTCAGTATGGGTTGTTAATGCAAACACTTGGTCATTACAGCTTCTACCAGGCCTGAATCCAGCTTGTTCTATGGGTATTTGTTTATTAATTGTTTCACAGATCCTGTTGTAGATGAGTCATTGAAGTAGTTTGTAAGTAACACTTAACACGGCTAGTGGGCGGTAACTTTCTACTTTTATTGGGTCTTTGTTCAGTTTAAGGATTGCTATTAGCTCGGTTTTCTTGAATAATGATGGGAGATTTCCAGTGGAAGGAATGTCTGAGAAGAAGCTAGAAAGCTATCTGATAGTTGCTGGTCCACAGTGTGTGAGAAATTCAGGGTACATCCCATCAAATCCAACTGCCTTCCCAACTTTCATGTTTCTGATGGCATCTCTTAATTCCTCTTCATTGAATGGATTGGAAAATTAAGAGTAATTTGGGGGTGCTCTTTTCTTGGTGTTGAACTGGGTTTTGATTTCCCTTCTTGTCTGCTTATCCTTTGAGCTCTTGGAATTTGAGATTAAATGATTGGCAAAATCATTCAGCTTGATGACAGTTTTAGGTTTCACCGGTGCTGAGTTTGTTGCATCCAGTTTTCGGATAACAGATCAAGCTTTAGGACTTGAATGTGTGTCGTCGAATGATTCTATGGCTTCATGCCAGATCTTCTTCCTATTCTCATCAAGTGACTGCAGAAGATCTGTAGCTTTGCTAACAGTTCTTCAAGCAATTTTTCACTGTCCTCATTCTAGCCAGGTGTATATTCTTTACGATAGCCTCTAGGGATAAATCATCTGGCTGCTCCTTTAATTATACCTATAAATTGACTGTAGTTACTGTGCATTGGCTTGATCCATCTGATATTGTTATCTGTTTGTTTTCTGAATTCAGTTCAGTTAGCTTTCTTGAAATTCCATAATGTTTTCAGACTGCACAAGGATTACACATATTCCAGTCTCTAAAATGATAGGTCTGTGCTGATTGTGGGGCAAGTCTTCAAGTATTAAGCAACGTATCTGGGTATGGGTGCTGTGAAGCTGAGTTGTGAAGCACAGATCAGGTGTATATCCTCTGTTCCAATGTCCTGAATGAAGGGTATGTGGATCCTTGGCATCAAAAATTACTTCCACATTTTCGGTTTCCATCCATTCACAAAGAGCTTCTTCATTACTGTAGTTTAAACAATATCCCCATAGATAATGATGGCTGTTGAAGATGCCCAGGAATAAAGATGGATGATGCTGAGATGGTAGAGGAGGAGTAGGCCAGTTTACTCCAGGAGGCTTGCTGACATTGGCTATTGTTACCCTATCAATTTTTGCTGAAATTATGAAAATATCGTTTTCGCTGCTCACTGAAACTATCTGATAATTTTTCATATTATGCGTGACGTAAATTGCAAGACCGTATTTTGGATGGTTATTTGAGGCTATTAGTTTATATCCTGGTATTTTCCCTCTGCTCCTTATCTGTTGATCATCTGCTGTGTGTGTTTCTTGGAGTGCAATGACATCGACTGCATGGTTTTTCGATAGTTTGAATAGACAGTCACATTTCGACTTGCTTATTCCTTCGATGTTAAGTTGGCGTATGTGAATAGATGGTCCAGTTCTATGAACTAAGGACTTTTTGGCTGTTTACTCTGCATTCTATGACCGGGAGGCTTTTTCGGGCAGTTTGGTCTCATCCTGTTGTTACTCATTTAGCACTACCAAGGAGGCATGTGTGACTTAGGGTATGTCACGGACGCGAGTAACCTTGCCCCCCATTTTGAGAAATGTTATAATTTTTAAGTTACTGTGTAATGTCATAACTAAAATCAGACATTTTGGGAGCTTTGATATTGTCACATGATTCGATCTCACAGAATCCATTGACTGACATAACTTCTCCATCTTACTAAAAGTTGCATATAGTAATGAGACTGAACTAAAGTGCCTCATAGTTACAAAAGCTATTGAGACTTCCCTCAAGTTCCTTTGCAGCTTTTTTTATGACTTCTCGAGTCTCTTATTCAGGTTTGGGATCAGCAGCAGCAACTAGGGAGCTACACAATTTATTCAGTAGCTACAATGTGCAAAGTTAATCTGAATGGATTGATAGTAGTTAGACAACAATGTTTGATTTTCCAAAAGTCATTATCATGTAGTATCATTTAATTATGATACAAAAAATATTAATTTTTTACTTGTATTTATGTTTTTAGGTTGATAATATGCCACGTCATATTTTACATGACTCATTGAGTGCTTCAGGCATTTCTGAATGTGCATCACTTGCATGTTTGTCAAATCCTTGTTATGATGGTGGAACATGTGTAGAACATAATGATGAGTGGAACTGTTTATGTCCTTCAGGGTAAGGTACATAGTTTATTTTTGAAACTCTTGCAGTAATGCACAAGAAATGGCAAACTTTTGAACAGAACAGTATGTGAAATAAAGGAAACACAACCGCTTATATGTAGCAGATTGATGTGTGGTGCATAGACACCCATAACCGAGCACAGTATTAACTAGCTTTTGAGCCCTGGCTCTTCTTCTAGCAGAAAGTACACAGAACAAAACAGACACCGAAACATACACTACCACAGACTCATTGCCACATCACAGTAGCATGCTTTTGGTTGTCTGTGTCTTTTGTGTGTGTGTGTGTGTGTGTGTGTGTGTGTGTGTGTGTGTGTGTGTGTATGTATGTGTGTGTGTGTGTGTGTGTGTGTACTTTCTGCCAGAAGAAGATCCAGGTCTCAAAAGCTAGTTAACACTGTATTCTGTTATGAGAGTTTCTGTGGCTCACATCAGTCTGCTTAATGTGTGGGTTGCCTTTGCTTTATTTTATATAAATAATAAACTAATAAATGTTCTAAAATGTTAAAATTCTTATGTTACAAAACAAATCCAAAGGAATGTCATCTCCTAAGATTTATAAAGAGAGAAGATTAGTTTTTGTAAGATTTCAAAGAAATCAAATGCATTATTCTTATTATGAGTATAGCACATAGTGATTATGTCACTTTTTTCTGCTTGAGAAAATATTTCCTTTTCAAATTTCACTTCCACCTGTATTTGCATGCATTACTATGTTTTTCAGGTATGTTGGGAAAGCTTGTGAGAAATCAGTCTGTGAAGTAAATCCTTGTCAGTTTGGTGCAACATGTGTTATTTTCCCTGGTAGTGGCTTCCTTTGTCTTTGCCCTCTGGGAAAACATGGAATTTTCTGTGAGCATGGTATGTTATTCTGTAATTTCCAAAAACAAAAATAAACTAGTTAACCACCAAATTGTAGAAGGGTATTTTTCGTAATGTTCCATGTTGGTTTCTTACTTTTCTAGACTTAGACATTGGTCAGCCTTCTTTCTCTCCGTCAGTTTCTGGATTTTCATCATACACTGCATACCCTTTACCAGGAACTATTCACCACAATATGGAACTAAGATTCCGTTTCAAACCATCAAGCATGGAACAGATAGCACTAATGATTTTTGTTGGGCAAGATGGTTCTCATGATGCTCAATCTGATCATCTTTCTGTGAGCTTCATAAAAGGTTATGTTGTTCTTACTTGGAATCTTGGATCAGGTAATCACCTGCATGTATTTTCAAAACTGGCAGAAATACATAGATTTTATTTTATGTGCATCAAGTGTTATTTCATTAAAGTTTGGATTTCATATTGTACCTTTTTTCACTGTTATTCCCTTCATATATTTGTTGATAATGTAAATTCAGTAGGCACTCCTTATCATAGTGCTCTCAACTGAAATTAAAAGTATGACTAAAATGAACTTTTTAGGAATTATATTGTTCAAAATGAAATATATGAACTAATGAGAAACAGAAGCTCCATGTTGCATTTGATAACTTACTGTTTTTAATATGAGATAAAACCATGTGTACAAACTGTATAGAAATATAATTTCTACGACCAATAAATGCTATAGAGTTTATAGGATATGAAGAGAATTATTAAAATAAAATTGAGGATATTACATAATACACTGAAGCACCACAGAAACTGGTATAGGCATTCGTATTCAAATACAGAGATCTGTAAACAGGCAGAATATAGCAGTGCGGTTGGCAATGCCTATATAAGATGACAAGTATCTGGCACAGTTGTCAGATCAGTTACTGCTGCTACAATGGCAGGTTGTCAAGATTTAAGTGAGTTTGAATGTGGTGTTATAGTCTGCCATGGGATACAGTATCTCCAAGGTAGTGATGAAGTGGGAATTTTCCATATGACCATTTCATGAGTGTACTGTGAATATCAGGAATCCGGTATAACAGCAGATCTCTGACATCGCTGCGGCTGGAAAGAGATCCTGCAAGAACAGGACCAATCATAACTAAAGAGATTCATTCATGACAGAAGTGCGACCCTTCCCGAAATTGCTGTAGATTTCAATGCTGGACCATCAAGTGTCAGTGTGTGAACCATTCAATGAAACATTGACATGGGCTTTTGAAGTTGAGAGCCCACTCATGTACTCTTAATGACTGCATGACACAAAGCTTTACACCTCGCCTGGTCCTGTCAACGCTGACATTGGACTGTTGGTGACTGGAAACATTTTACCTGGTCGGATGAGTCTCATCTCAAATTGTATTAGGCAATGGACATGTACAGGTATGAAGACAACTTCATGAATCCATGGACCCTGCATGTCAGCAGAGGACTGTTCAAGCTGGTGGAGACTCTGTAATGGTGTAGCGCACGTGCAGTTGGCAGATATGGGACCCCTGATGTGTCTAGATACGTCCCTGACAGGTGACACATACGTAAGTGTCCTGTCAGATCGCCTGCATCCATTCATGTCCATTGTGAATTCTGACGGACAATGTGACACCCAACACATCCAGGATTGCTAGATATGTCCCTGACAGGTGACACGTACGTAAGCATCCTGTCGGATCACCTGCATCCATTCATGCCCATTGTGCATTCCGACGGGCAATGTGACACCCCACACATCTAGAATTGCTACATATTGGCTCCAGAAACACTCTTCTGAGTTTAAACCCTTCTGCTGGCCACCACACTCCCAAGACATGAATGCTATTGAGCATATCTGGGATGCCTTGCAACGTGCTGTTCAGAAGAGATCTCCACCCTCTCATACTCTTACAGATTTATGGACAGCCCTGCAGGATTCATGGTGTTTGTTCCCTCCATCAGTACCTCAGACATTAGTGAAGTCCTTGCCATGTCATGTTGCAGCATATCTGCATGCTCACGGGGGTCGTACATGATATCAGTCAGGTGTACCAGTTGTTTGGCTCTTCATTGTATATGGAGTTTAATGCTCCAAAATTGTAAATTCTGTTATGTAGCACCACACTGCTAATAATTTGCAGACATAATAAAAACTGTTTGAAAAGTATGGCCATACCCTCCACCACCCTCTTTGAGTTATCCCCTCATATCTATCATTGTCTTGTAAACAGAATGTGACCTCCAGAACATTAGTCACAAGTCACAGGGGACTGGAAGTACCCAAAGTTTGCCACTCTAGCATCTTCTGTATGCAAATTTTTGAAACAATTCTCAGAGCAAAATATGCTGAATGGAGTCTCTGATGAGAGTGTTTCACTACACTTGTAATGTATGGTGCAGGGGAGCAAGTACCAAATCATCATGTGCCATGTCACTCATTACACTTGGATAATCAGAAATATATAAACTTTTGGAAAACACAGTTAAATCAGAACTTTGTATGTTACTGCCATTATTTATGATCACAAATTATTAACACACACGTTTGCCTTTTCTTTTCTGATATATTTAGTACTTCAGCTACTTTTATAACTTCTAACAATCGCCCTACTCCTCTCAGTGCCCTAACCACAACTCAACTCTCAATGTAATCCAAAGAGTCCCCAAAGACAAAGAGGTCTTACTATTGTAACTTTACAGTGGTCTTCCCAATTTAGTTGATCAACATGTGTTTCCAACGGTTTTTTCAGTTGTACTCTCACTAACTATTTACAGTTCATTATTGTAATTCACTACTGCATTGTATTCCATAAATCACATTATGAAAGGGGGCTGTCAGGTATGTGGAACATGCTGGCAGGAATTCATCACTTAGTCATGCTCAACATCCAGGTTATGAAGAATGAAGAGCATTGTGGCAATAGCTTATGTCAGTTTGCTAGTCATCAGATGAAACTTGCCCCATTGTGTGGGTTTGTATTTATAACACCAGGGCAAGTCCTCTGTGTTGATATTTTCCAGAAAAGAAATGTCTGCATTTCGCATTTCAATCAAATCATGGCAGTTTTCCACACACTGTTGATTTGATTTTGTTAAGACATGCCGTGCAAACTTTGCACAGACTTTTCTCTCCTTCAAAACATTCTGTGGAGAGTCTTGAATGCTTGATTTAGGGATGCTACTCCATTGTGATTTGATGCAAAAGCATTGGCACATTACGGCCAAACATCCACTAATTAACATTTCCTGCTCACATTTGACTGGTCCAACACATATCTGTTTTTTATAATTGTTAGTTCAAGCTGACGCTGTAGTCACTGTGATGATGTCACTTGTTTGGAAGTGATAATGTCAGTCTTGGAATTTTTTGGAAGAATTGTGTATGCCATTCTTTCTGTTTCTGTCTCTCTTAGACTTTATTTTCCTACCAAGTGAGATGCCACAGTGGTTACACTAGACCTGTATTTGGGAAGATGGAGATGGCCATTCAAAACCTCATCCAGCTATCTGTACTTAGATTTTCCTTTATTCTCCTAAATTTATAAAGGAAAATGCGAGGATAGTTCCTTTGAAATGGCATGGCTAATCTTCCCCATCCTCCTGCAGGCCAAGCTTGTGCTTCATTTATATTAACATTTTTGTGAAACAGACATTAAACAATAATTGTTCTTCTGCTCTTTTCCTCTTTTTTCCTGCTTTTTCTGGTTCCTATATCCATGTCTTTATCCTTGTCATTCATTTTCTTTTTACACCAATGTACTGATGTCTTGTCAGTTTGATTCATGTCTATTATATTTTCCTGTTGGATCTCCCATGATTTTCTTAGCAAGCTCAAAAACTTCATAAATTTCCTAATTTTTCATTGTCTGTTTATGTCACTATCCCTTTCATTGTCATAGGTACATTTCAACTTTCCTTACACATTTTAAACTTTCTTTGAGTTATTTCCCTTTTGTTAATCAGCATCTTTATTCTTTCCCTACCCCTGTAGGTTCTTTTATTTGATGAGCTCCATCGAACATAATGAATAAAAGAATGAATGAACTCACTCATCAAGTTTGCAGTTTGTCGCACTTCTTCATAGTTCAGATTTATAAATATGAGTTAACAAGCTGGATGAAGCTGTTCAGCCAACTATATCAATGTGCTCATATTGTATCTTGTTATTTTTGTATACATTGTAATCATACATATTTTTATGTTCTTTTGTAATTACTTAACTGTAAAAATGTTAAGAAGCTTCAAAATTTACATTAAGAATAGTCACATATTTCAACAGTCTTATGTTAGTTCTGTTGGCTCTACTGATCCAGCTGTTTATTAATAAATTTCAGGACCACGGAGAATCTTCACACCACGTCCTGTCACTCAGCGAGCAAAAAGACCACATTTTGTGAGTCTGGGTAGATCAGGAAAGCATGCTTGGCTTCGTGTTGATAACCTGAAGAATGTTACCGGAACATCTCCTGGTCATATGACTCAGCTAAATACACATTCTCCATTATACATTGGTAGTGCTTCATTGTGAGGAAAAAAAGATTTGTGGACTAATATGTTTCAGTTGTAGAAACTAATATTTTTCTTCACTTTTGCAGGTGGCCATGAATCAGCAAATTTTTCATTGCTACCTCATGATCTACCATTGCACAGTGGCTTCTCAGGTTGTCTTTTTGATGTGGAGTTGAGGACAGGCAGAATTTCAGTTCCACTTCAGAAGACAAGGACTGCCACTGGTAGAAGTGTTGGTCAGTGTGGAACCACAGAATGTCATGAACATGCCTGTCAGAATGGAGGTGCATGCCTGCATCATGGTGCATCTTTTGTGTAAGTACAGTGGGTTAGTACAAGTACCTGTATGTAGATTGACAAGAAATCATCAGTTTACTAGCTTGTTCCCTTCATGCATCAGCTTATTTTTGTTTCTGTTTACATTAATTCCATGTTTACACCCTTTGTTGATATTTTTGCTGTTACACCATTGGCTTTTAATATTTTTTCTGTACCTACCATTCTCATTTCATGTTAACTTTCATTTTCTGTCTTGTATTTCTGTTATTAATCCGTCCAGCAGTAATCAGTTCCCATTAACTAAATCTGAAACACATGACACAAATGGTAAAAATGGAAATAGTTGAAGATTTACGGCAATGGCACAGCATAACACATATGTTGTAAGCCCCTGGCTGCATCCATTCCTTTCTCATAACAGAGTCATTTTGTTGTTCATTAATTTACAGAATAATCATGCTTGTAGACTATTACAGAGCAGTGAATATATAGCTCTGAAAAAACTGAAATTATATTTAAATAAATGCTTAACTATCATTAAAAGAATAATGCTTTAATACAGTTAATAAAGTTAATGCAGTATGCCTAATACTTTCAGTCAAAAATTATGTAAATAGCGGGTTTTAATTGGGTCTTACACCCTGAAAATACAGTACTTTAATAATATAGTAATAGAGTGCTAAACTAGTACTAATATTTTGAAACTGACAACTTAACATTATGTGTGTATGTAATTCTCTATTTTATAAAGATTTCTAATATTGCTCCAAAAGCCATTATTAGGGCTGGAGTGTCTTTAGAAAGGTGCAAATGTCGACTGTCTGACTGGATTGCTGAATATGAAGTCGTTGATGATTGGTCGGATATTCAATTCATCCAAAACATCTTGGTGAGCATGAAGAACAGCCAAGTTGTTCAATCCCTTCTGTCCCAGGGTGCTAAATGACCATTCTGCTATTGCTTTCATGACTGGAACTACTTTGAGAAGCTTAATGCATTTCACTGCTTCACATAACATTTCTCTAACTGCAGGCTCTTGTGTAATGTACTTTCTTACATCACATATGTTTTTTAAGACCAGTTTTTTTATTAGCGATATTGGCTAACATATTCAAGTGTAAGTGCAGTCTCTCAATGTCTAGGTCATGTTTGAAAAACTCAGATGATTTTTCGAAATTTGTTTCACCTCTGTTTACTAAAAGCAAGTACTCTTGTTCACTGCAATGACCTGTGTGAGTCCAGTTGAAGCAAACCGGAGGATCACCCTGTGGCTAAACATGCCTTGGTGCACGGCTAGCACATCTTGGCACAGTGTTACACCGTCCGGGTTATCTGGATACTTCCCACTAACACCAACCTATCCGAACTCCGGAGATGGGAACTTGCTCTTCAATATATCCTCTCTTCCCGTTATCCACCAGGCCTCAATCTCCACTAATTTCAAGTTGCCGCCACTCATACCTCACCTGTCATTCAACAACATCTTTGCCCCTGCACTTCTGCCTCGACTGACATCTCTGCCCAAACTCTTTGTCTTTAAATATGTCTGCTTGTGTCTGTATACCCGTCCTTTTTTCCCCCTAAGGTAAGTCTTTCCGCTCCCGGGATTGGAATGACTCCTTACCCTCTCCCTTAAAACCCACATCCTTTCGTCTTTCCCTCTCCTTCCCTCTTTCCTGATGAGGCAACAGTTTTGTGCGAAAGCTTGAATTTTGTGTGTATGTTTGTGTGTCTGTCGACCTGCCAGCACTTTCATTTGGTAAGTCACATCATCTTTGTTTTTAGATATATTTTTCCTACGTGGAATGTTTCCCTCTATTATTTTATATATATATATATATATATATATATATATATATATATATTGATTGGCCAATGTCTGAATACCCAGACTAATGAACAGAAATCAACAAGATGTTCGTGAACTTACAACTTACACCACTTATTGCCAAAACTGCCTGTGCCTGAGCCAAAAATATCCTTTGAGAATGGGAAGTTACCCCAAAATACAATACCATATGTCAGAAGCATATGAAAATAAGCAAAGTGGACTACTTTTCATGTCAGAACTATCACTTAGTGCAGAACCGTTGGAGAAGTAGAAATGGCAGCATTAAGTCTTTGAACAAGATTTTCAACATGGGCTTTCCACGACACTTTACTATCTATCTGAACACCTAGAAATTTGAACTCTTCAGTTTCACTAGTCATATGCCGATTCTGTGAATTTAAAATCTCGGGTTTTGTTCAATTGTTTGCTAGAAACTGTAAAAACTGAGTCTTACTATGATTTAGTGTTAGTTTATTTTCTACAAGCCATGAACTTACATCATGAACTGTACTCTTTGAAATAGATTAGTCAGTGCTGCTCACAACATCTTTTACTACCAAGCTAGTGGTCATTAGCAAATAGAAATATTTCAGAATCACCTGTAATACTCGAGGGCATATCATTTATATAAATAAGGAACAGGAGTAGCCCCAGCACTGATTCCACTGACCGTGCCCCACGCAGACCCCACATCACAGCCATTCTCAACTTTGTGGGTAATGACCTTTTGGTGTCTGTCGTTAAAGTAAGAGGTGAACCAAGTGTGAGCTACTCCCTATATTCCATAATGGTCCAACTTCTATAGCAATATTTTGTGATCAACACAAGCAAATGCCTTAGTTAAATCGAAAAAGATGCCTAGCTTTCAAAACCTTTTGTTTAATCCATCCAGTACCTCACAGAGAGAAGAGAATATAGCATTTTCAGTTGTTAAACCACTGCTAAAACCGAACTTTATGTGAAATAAAATGATTAATTATCCATACATACACAGCCTTTTCAATAACTTTAGCAAACACTGATGGCATAAAAATAGGTTTAAAATTGCCTACATTGTGCCTTCCCCCTTTTTATAAAGCAGCTTTACTAACGAGTACTTAAATTGTTCAGGAATCTGACCATTCTTAAAGGAAAAATTATAAATATTGCTAAATACAGGGCTAAGATGTGCAGCACAGTACTTTATTATTCTGATAGGCACTCACGTCATATCCATGTGATTATACTTTTGTGATGCATCATATGGCTCTGTTTTGTGTTCTTAATGCCCTTTGTGTGGGCACATTTGCAGCATTTCACCAAACCAGGATGCTGTATGAGAGGTGCAAATGGACTAGTCCATGGTACCCACCAAACCAAGATGCTGTATGAGAGGTGCAAATGGACTAGTCCATAGTACATTGTTTGTAGAGTGTGTCTATTTACCGACTTTGACATTTTTCTCATCAGAAGTATTATGCTTGAACCTATTTTGCTACAAATGTTATTTATGTGGTTCTCCCATATCATATAGGCCTACCTATCCACTGTTATGCCTAGAAATTTATAGCTGTCTGTCTCCTTTAGTTCTAGATCTCCAAGCCTGACTGCAATGTAGATCTCCAAGCCAAGTGTGCCTTTTGGTTGCATGAGTCTGCATATATGTTGTTTTGGCTCCATTTATAAAGAGATTGTTTTTTCTGAAATTATTGTTTCCACTTTTCATATTTAGGAAAGCCTTCTCTTGCAAGTCATGTGTTGTAGAACTAGTAACAAGAAATGAAGTATCATCTGCATATACTATCAGATACTGTTTTGCCACCTCCATAAACCATGGACCTTGCCGTTGGTGAGAAGGCTTGTGTGCCTCAGCGATACACATGGCCGTACCATAGGTGCAACCACAACATTGGGGTATCTGTTGAGAGGCCAGACAAACATGTGGTTTCTGAAGAGGGGCAGCAGCCTTTCCAGTAGTTGCAGGAGCAACGGTCTGGATGATTGACTGATCTGGCCTTGTAACACTAACCAAAACGGCCTTGCTGTGCTGGTACTGCAAACAGCTGAAAGCAAGGGGAAACTACGGCCGTAATTTTTCCCCAGGGCATGCAGCTTTACTGTATGGTTAAATGGTGATGGTGTCCTCTTGGGTAAAATTTTCCCGAGGTAAAATAGTCCCCCATTCGTATCTCCGGGCGGGGACTACTCAGGAGGACATCATTATCAGGAGAAAGAAAACTGGCATTTTACAGATCGGAGCGTAGAATGTCAGATCCCTTAATCGGGCAGGTAGGTTAGAAAATTTAAAAAAGGAAATGGATAGGTTAAAGTTAGATATAGTGGGAATTAGTGAAGTTCGGTGGCAGGAGGAACAAGACTTTTGGTCAGGTGAATACAGGGTTATAAATACAAAATCAAATAAGGGTAATTCAGGAGTAGGTTTAATAATGAATAAAAAAAATAGGAGTGCGGGTAAGCTACTACAAACAGCATTGTGAATGCATTATTGTGGCCAAGATAGACACGAAGCCCATGCCTACTACAGTAGTACAAGTTTATATGCCAACTAGCTCTGCAGATGATGAAGAAATCGATGAAATGTATGATGAGATAAAACAAATTATTCAGATAGTGAAGGGAGACGAAGATTTAATAGTCATGGGTGACTGGAATTCGAGAGTAGGAAAAGGGAGAAAAGGAAACATAGTAGGTGAATATGGATTGGGAGTAAGAAATGAAAGAAGAAGCCGTCTGGTAGAATTTTGCACAGAGCATAACTTAATCATAGCTAACACTTGGTTCAAGAATCATAAAAGAAGGTTGTATACATGGAAGAATCCTGGAGATACTAGAGGGTATCAGATAGATTATATAATGGTAAGACAGAGATTTAGGAACCAGGTTTTAAATTGTAAGACATTTCCAGGGGCAGATGTGGACTCCGACCACATTATATTGGTTATGAACTGTAGATTAAAATTGAAGAAACTGCAAAAAGGTGGTAATTTAAGGAGATGGGCCTAGATAAACTGACTAAACCAGAGGTTGTACAGAGTTTCAGGGAGAGCATAAGGGAACAATTGACAGGAATGGGGAAGAGAAATACAGTAGAAGAAGAATGGGTAGCTTTGAGGGTTGTAGTAGTGAAGGCAGCAGAGGATCAAGTAGGTAAAAAGATGGGGGCTAGTAGAAATCCTTGGGTAACAGAAGAAATATTGAATTTAATTGATGAAAGGAGAAAATATAAAAATGCAGTAAATGAAGCAGGCAAAAGGGAATACAAACGTCTCAAAAATGAGATCGACAGGAAGTGCAAAATGGCAAAGCAGGGATGGCTAGAGGACAAATGTAAGGATGTAGAGGCTTATCTCACTAGGGGTAAGATGGATATTGCTTACAGGAAAATTAAAGAGACCTTTGCAGAAAAGAGAGCCACTTGTATGAATATCAAGAGCACAGATGGAAACCCAGTTCTAAGGGAAAGCAGACAGGTGGAAGGAGAGTATATAGAGGGTCTATACAAGGGCAATGTACTTGAGGACAATATTATGGAAATGGAAGAGGATGTAGATGAAGATGAAATGAGAGATACAATACTGCGTGAAGAGTTTGACAGAGCAATGAAAGACTTGAGTCGAAACAAGGCCCCGGGAGTAGACAACATTCCATTAGAACTACTGATGGCCATGGGAGAGCCAGTCCTGACAAAACTCTACCATCTGGTGAGCAAGATGTATGAGACAGGCGAAATACCCTCAGACTTCAAGAAGAATATAATAATTCCAATCCCAAAGAAAGCAGGTGTTGAGAGATGTGAAAATTACTGAACTATCAGATGAAATGGGAGATATGATACTGCGTGAAGAGTTTGACAGTGCACTGAAAGACCTGAGTCGAAACAAGTCCCCCGGAGTAGACAACATTCCATTGGAACTACTGACGGCCTTTGGAGAGCCAGTCCTGACAAAACTCTACCATCTGGTGAGCAAGATGTATGAAACAGGCGAAATACCCTCAGACTTCAAGAAGAATATAATAATTCCAATCCCAAAGAAAGCACGTGTTGACAGATGTGAAAATTACCGAACTATCAGTTTAATAAGTTACAGCTGCAAAATACTAACACGAATTCTTTACAGACGAATGGAAAAACTGGTAGAAGCGGACCTCGGGGGAGATCAGTTTGGATTCCGCAGAAATGTTGGAACACGTGAGGCAATACTGACCTTACGACTTATCTTAGAAGAAAGATTAAGGAAAGGCAAACCTACATTTCTAGCATTTGTAGACTTAGAGAAAGCTTTTGACAATGTTGACTGGAATACTCTCTTTCAAATTCTAAAGGTGGCAGGGGTAAAATACAGGGAGCGAAAGGCTATTTACAATTTGTACAGAAACCAGATGGCCGTTATAAGAGTCGAGGGGCATGAAAGGGAAGCAGTGGTTGGGAAGGGAGTAAGACAGGGTTGTAGCCTCTCCCCGATGTTGTTCAGTCTGTATATTGAGCAAGCAGTAAAGGAAACAAAAGAAAAATTCAGAGTAGGTATTAAAATTCATGGAGAAGAAATAAAAACTTTGAGGTTCGCCGATGACATTGTAATTCTGTCAGAGACAGCAAAGGACTTGGAAGAGCAGTTGAATGGAATGGACAGTGTCTTGAAAGGAGGATATAAGATGAACATCAACAAAAGCAAAACGAGGATAATGGAATGTACTTGAACTAAGTCAGGTGATGCTGAGGGAATTAGATTAGGAAATGAGACACTTAAAGTAGTAAAGGAGTTTTGCTATTTGGGGAGCAAAATAACTGATGATGGTCGAAGTAGAAAGGATATAAAATGTAGACTGGCAATGGCAAGGAAAGCGTTTCTGAAGAAGAGAAATTTGTTAACATCGAGTATAGATTTAAGTGTCAGGAAGTCATTTCTGAAAGCATTTGTATGGAGTGTAGCCATGTATGGAAGCGAAACATGGACGATAAATAGTTTGGACAAGAAGAGAATAGAAGCTTTCGAAATGTGGTGCTACAGAAGAATGCTGAAGATTAGATGGGTAGATCACATAACTAATGAGGAAGTATTGAATAGGATTGGGGAGAAGAGAAGTTCGTGGCGCAACTTGACCAAAAGAAGGGATCGATTGGTTGGACATGTTCTGAGGCATCAAGGGATCACCAATTTAGTATTGGAGGGCAGCGTGGACGGTAAAAATCGTAGAGGGAGACCAAGAGATGAATACACTAAGCAGATTCAGAAGGATGTGGGTTGCAGTAGGTACTGGGAGATGAGAAAGCTTGCACAGGATAGAGTAGCATGGAGAGCTGCATCAAACCAGTCTCAGGACTGAAGACCACAACAACAACAACATCAGTTTAATAAGTCACAGCTGCAAAATACTAACGTGAATTCTTTACAGACGAATGGAAAAACTGGTAGAAGCCGACCTCAGGGAAGATCAGTTTGGATTCTGTAGAAATGTTGGAACACGTGAGGCAAAACTGACCCTACGACTTATCTTAGAAGAAAGATTAAGGAAAGGCAAACCTACGTTTCTAGCATTTGTAGACTGAGAGAAAGCTTTTGACAATGTTGACTGGAATACTCTCTTTCATATTCTGAAGGTGGCAGGGGTAAAATACTGGGAGCGAAAGGCTATTTACAATTTGTACAGAAACCAGATGGAAGTTATACGAATCGAGGGTCATGAAAGGGAAGCAGTGGTTGGGAAGGGAGTGAGACAGGGTTGTAGCCTCCTCCCTATGTTATTCAATCTGTATATTGAGCAAGCAATAAAGGAAACAAAAGAAAAATTCAGAGTAGGTATTAAAATCCATGGAGAAGAAATAAAAACTTTCGGTTTGCCAATGACATTGTAATTCTGTCAGAGACAGCAAAGGACTTGGAAGAGCAGTTAAACAGAATGGACAGTGTCTCGAAAGGAGGATATAAGATGAACATCAACAAAAGCAAAACGAGGATAATGGAATGTAGTTGAACTAAGACAGGTGATGCTGAGGGAATTAGATTAGGAAGTGAGACACTTAAAGTAGTAAAGGAGTTTTGCTATTTGGGGAGCAAAGTAACTGATGATGGTCAAAGTAGAGAGGATATAAAATGTAGACTGGCAATGGCAAGGAAAGCGTTTCTGAAGAAGAGAAATTTGTTAACATTGAGTATAGATTTAAATGTCAGGAAGTCGTTTCTGAAAGTATTTGTATGGAGTGTAACCATGTATGGAAGTGAAACATGGATGATAAATAGTTTGTACAAGAAGAGAATAGAAGCTTTCGAAATGTGGTGCTACAGAAGAATGCTGAAGATTAGATGGGTTGATCACATAACTAATGAGGAGGTATTGAATAGAATTGGGGAGAAGAGGAGTTTGTGGCACAAATTGACAAGAAGAAGGGACCGGTTGGTAGGACATGTTCTCAGGCATCAAGGGATCACAAATTTAGCATTGGAGGGCTGCGTGGAGGGTAAAAATCATGGAGGGAGACCAAGAGATGAATACACTAAGCAGATTCAGAAGGATGTGGGTTGCAGTAAGTACTGGGAGATGAAGTAGCTTGCACTGGATAGAGTAGCATGGAGAGCTGCATCAAACCAGTCTCAGGACTGAAGACCTCAACAACAACATACTATTTTGATCATATCATTGGTACACAGGATGAAAAGTAGTGGACCACAGATGGGTCTTTGAGGAACCCTGTATTTCACATTTTCAAAATTCGAAAAGACACTTCTAATATTATTTTTTTACTTTTTGCTTTGTTTCTGCACACTGATTTATATTTTCCAAAAATGATTTAATGATGTCTTTTCTAATAGAAGCTTTTCTAATAGGATGTCACGGCATACACAATCAAAAGCGTTAGATAGGGCAAGTAACAGACCGCAGACTTTGTCTTGTTCATCAGGTCCTTTAGTTACAAGTGTTACTGCTGTGTCATCCAAACAAGACACCACCAGGGCAAAAGCACCACATGTGCAAAGGTTCAATCTGGTGGCAGTGCCATAGAGAACCTCAACTTGTGCAGCTTCCACCAGCGCCACGGGCGGCACTGAGGATGAAGATATCGACTTTGCCTTGGCCAATTGCCGGCCGAGTACATCCCGCCAATGACCAGATGTATGGACAGAAGTCTACTCAGAAAATAGAAAAGCAGCTCTCGCCCACTTGGTTACAGATCATCGTCCACTTGGTTACAGATCATCGTACAGGGATGAACCAGACAGGGAATGTCATATAGTGAAATCTTAGAAGTGCACAGACAGTTGTAAATTGCATTTGCTATTTACTGTGAAGTTTACCTATGATCATTTGCACTTTGCCATTGAGAGCCTTTTATTTCTGTTACATTAAAAGCAGTGTTGCAGACTTCATTATTCAACAAGTCACAAAGATAAGTAAACACTTTTACTTGTTTTGTGTGACTTTGTTACTAATTTGTGGAAGTGTTGTAGAACCTTTCTTCTCCTACCCTCTTACCTGACCCTGAGGCATAGCTCTGTGATAGTGGCAGGGAGACATTGTCTTAGCAGTGTACTGCACCATAAGCTGTTTCATGAACTCATAAACTTAGCCTACCGTAACTACAATGGCGACTCAGCCTCCAGAGCAGTAGTGACGAGGCCTTTACACAACTGGCACCGAGGGTTTACAAAAGTTACAAAATCAGCTGTTGCTGTTTTGGTAGATTTCCCCATTCTGAACCCATGTTTTTCATTGTTGAGAATGTTGCATGTTTGAATAAAATTTAATATTCTTTCTTTTATTACAGTTTCTATTAGTTTAGATGGTACAAATGTAAATTGCCTGGATCTTTTTTGCAGCCTCTTTTGTACACAGGAATTACTTTACTCTTTTTAGGCACATTGGAAATATTTCTTTTTCTATAGATAAGTTTATCAGACAAGCTAATACTCTACTGCCCACTGCAATCAGCATTTCATAAGTTTAGTGGATATATCATCTAGACTCTCCGTGTTTTTTTTTTCCCTTTAGACTATGCATTATTTTTACAATACTGATTCATATCTTGGGGTCAGGGATAAGCATTTTGTCCCATATGGAATATTTATTGTGTTTATTTTTGAAGTATAATTTTGATTTATTAGTTTGTCCACGACTTCAAGATGATGTTTGTTTAAAGTATTGCTGACATTTAGTGCATCCCTGAGTTCCCTACCATTTACCTCAAGTGTTATAGTACGAGGGCTATCCACAAAGTACATTACGTTTTGGAATTAAAAATAAGTGAAGTATTGCAAATTTTTTTTATTATATACAGATGAAAGCCACACTTAAATACTACTTTTCTACATAGTTGCCATTTAAATTAAGGCACTTATTGTAGTGATGGACGAGCTTGGAAATTCCTTCGTCGTAAAATTCGGCCGCCTGCCCCTTCAACCACGTGGTTACCTCTTTTGGGGCAGAAAAGGTGTGATTTTTGTGGATTTCCTGGAAAGAGGCACTACAATAAACTCTCAAGGGTATTGCCAAACTCTGCACAACCTCAGAAGAGCAATACAAAACAAGCACAGGGGAAAGTTGGGCTCAAAGATCTTGCTGATTCATGACAACGCCCGGGCCCACATGGCAAATGCCACTCGTGAAGTTCTCGAATCTTTTAAGTGGGAGTTGTTTCCTCATCCGCCGTACAGTCCCAACCTGGCACCGACCGAGTTCCACTTATTCCCAGCAATGAAGAAGTGGTTGGCTATGCAGCGTTTTGATGATGACGCACAGCTTCAAGAAGAGGTAACCACGTGGTTGAAGGCACAGGCAGCCGAATTTTACGACAAAGGAATTTTCAAGCTCATCCATCGCTATGATAAGTGCCTTAATTTAAATGGCAACTATGTAGAAAAGTAGTATTTAAGTATGGCTTTCATCTGTATATTATAAAAAAAATTTCCAATACTTTATTTATTTTTAATTCCAAAACGTAATGTACTTTGTGGATAGCCCTCGTATAAGTGTTTTCCACACCTACATTTTTGATCTCTTCATTTATGAGAGATCATATGGTTTTTGTGATATTTGTTGGGGTTGCTATCTTGTTTTTATGGTATGTCGATGTGGTTTCTTGCATCAGTTTGTTGTACCATTTCCTCTTTTTCCTATATGCATCCCTATTTTCTTGAGTTGGCTTTAGCCAACAATTTTCATACATGCTTTTCACCTCTTCCCTCTTCCTTTTTACCTCTATTGTGAGCCAATTTTTATTATAATTCTCATTTATTTTCATACGTACTAATGGACATGTAACATCAATGTAATGGTCTAATGTACTGCAGAGTGATTCCCATCATTTATCTAGGTTTTCTACCTCCAATAGCCTTTGTAGCATATATGTATTTGTTTGCTTAGTTTGTCTAAACTCATTACATATTTTTTCTGACCTTCCTACAATGCCTCCTACTTCAACTAATACCCCACAGTGGTCTGCAATGGTTGTTTGTATGAACTGTTCTGTCTGCCTGCTGTTGGTATGTTCGTGATATATTAATGTTTCTGTATTTTTACAGCATCCTGTGGGACTGTCTACTGCTAAATTAAGGCCATAAGTTTTAATCAGATCTTGAAAACTCTTTGTATAGCTGTTGTTTTTTAGTGTATTAATATTTAGATCACCTTCTATAATTATATAAGGGAATTCCCTGCTAACCTTATCTAACGAGGTGTCTAATTCTTTTAGAAATCCATTTATCTGACTGTTTGGTGGTTATAGAGCCCTATTATCACACACTTTTCCCCATTATATGTTGTCCGTATTACTGCAGCTTCAAACAGCATTTACACACCGTTGTCTACTGACCATGGAATGATATCCTCTATTTTACTGTGTATATAGACTACTGCCCCTCTGCCCTTATGTTCAGGTCTGCAGAAAATAGCAACTTTTTTTATATGTCTGTATGTTGTAAACATTAATTTCATTTCCCTCTAGCCCATATTCTGACATAATAAATATATGTGATAACTCTGCAGCTACTAGTACTTCTATCTGTTTTAATTTACTGGATGCATACTGTACATCCTGCTGCAAGATCCTTATATTAGAAGTACTTGTGTTAATGTTTTGATTGTCTATGGCAACTGTCTTTTTACCTTCTGGTAGAAAAAGCCCTGCTCCTTGAGATGCTTTTGCTTCTTTGTTCTTTCTCCTCACCCTTATCTTGCCTGTGGGATCTCTGCCACAGCATATTCTTATGTGGATGATGACACAGCTTCTTCTGCTGGTGATAAGACTCATTCATCTGCTGGTGATGGCACTGCTTCTTCTTCTTCTGCTGATGATGATAACACTGCTTTTCCTTCCTTTGTAGGGCAGAGTGATGTTTCCTCTTCTGTTCTTTCGTCATGTGGCTGTTTTGAGTCGTTACTGGATACAGTATTGTATCTTCTATTTTTTCCCTCTTTGACAGTGATATAAGTCTATGTACCTGTTTTTGTGGGCTGCTAATTCTTTCTAATATTTCTTTGCACAGAATTTGTTATCATAGATGCTTCTGTGCAGGGCATGCTTTGTGAAATGTACTCTCACTGAGCTTATTGCTTCAATAAATATGTGTGTGTTGTAATTTCTCTGTTTACTCATGAACCTTCTATCAGGTCATGACTGTGTGGAATGCTTGTGTCATATACATCAGAATGTGTAAGTTTCCCTGAAGGTTCTCTTAGAGCCCTGGTTGCATTTACAGTTTTGTTCTTATATACATTGTTACCTACCCCAATAATAACACTTTTGGAGCCTTTTGTTACTGTTGTTTCACTGTCTTTTAGCCCTTCATGTAGAGGTGTGCCAGGATGGGTAAATCCTTCCTTTACTACTCATACACTCCTACAGTTGAGTCAATTTAAGGAAGTCCCTGACATTTGTCAGCACTTTTGACAGCTTTTGGCTGTGAAGTTCAAACAGCTATAGGCAAAAACAATAGCCGTTTATAGAGCTATGGAGAGGCATTGCTGTAGAGATGTTTAGAAAATCACATTGTAGACCTGTGAAGCAGCTCTGCCTGGCACACAGAAACTATTTCACAATATCAAAGCTGTTTTCACAAATACATGAAGTCAGCAGCTCGTGGTCCAGTGGCTAGTGTTGTTGCCTCTGGATCACAGGGTCCCAGGTTTGATTCCTGTCTAGGTTGGGGATTTTCTCTGCCTGGGGACTGGGTGTTTGTGTTGTCCTCATCATTTCATCATCATCATCTTCATCATTATCATTTGTGACAGTGGCTGGATTGGAGCGTGTAAAAAATTGGACTGTGTAAAACTTGGGATTTTGTACGGGCACTGATGACTATGTAGTTGAGCGCCCTACACACCAAACAAACAAATACATGGAAATGAATTTTTTTCAATATTACGCTACAGACACAATTCATTTCTTGTTTTTGTTTCTAATTGAAAATAGATAAAATGAATTTCCAGGCTATGGTGGGTTTGTCAGCTAGTAGGTAGTAAATCTTTTTTTAGGAAATGTATTTCATGAATTTTGGGACACACCGTGTACATCCGTTTGAACCTGGTTACTGAGTCATCCACCACACTTCCCTCCACTACCAAACTAACATTTTCTTGATGCTTCAGTATGAGCCTTATCATCTAGTACCCTTTTTTAAATAAAGTTGTATCGTAAATTTCTTTTCTCTACAATTCAATTCACTACCATGTTGTTAGTTATCTGATTGACATATCTAATAATCAGCGTTCTTTTGTCGCAGCATATTTCAAAAGTTTATATTTTGTTTCTTCTGCAAACTGTTTATCATCCATGTTTCACTTCTGTACAAGGATATACTCCAGACAAATATCTTCAGAAAAGCTGCCATAACATTTAAATTTATGACTTCCTGGCAGATTAAACTGTTTGCAGGACTAGGACTGGAACCCTTTGTCTTTCCAGGAAACTGCGCTACCCACTGAGCTGTCAAATTATGACTCATGACCTGCTTGTAACTGTTCTCCAAACTTCCAAAGTTCACTGAAGTCTTATTGTATATCTTGCAGGACTATCACTGCTGAAAGAAAAGATGTTGTGGAGACATGGCTTAGCTACAACATGGGGGATTGTTTTGAGAATGAATTCACTCTGCAGCAGAGTCTGCATTGATTTGAAACTTCCTGCCTGATTAAAATTGTGTGCTGAACCAGTGCTCAGATCCGCCTAGGTTTGAGTCCTGGTCTGGCAGACAATTTTAACCAGCCAGAAAGTTCTAAATCAGCGCAAACTCTGCTGTAGAGTTAAAATTCATTCTGTAATATATTTGATGTTAACAAATTTCTCTTTTTTAGAATTGCTTATATTGCCAGTGACAGTCTGCATTTTATGCCCTCTCTACTTCAGCCATTGTCATTTGTTTTGCTGCCTAAATAACACAACTTGTTCACTACTTTTAGTGTCTCATTTCCTAACATAACTCCCTCAGCAGCACCTAATTTGATTCAGTCACATTCCATTAGCCTTTTTTTTTACTTTGCAGGTATTCATGTTGTAACCAGTCCATTCTATTACTAAGCATAATGGTCAGTCAGCAAACCTCAAACATCAGAAAACCCTCAGGGGTCTGAAAATGAGTGCAGTTTTTGCACCACTTCTTACAATTTCTCACATGAAGACAGTAAGCACGCCAGTCATTCTCAGACAGTTATTTAACTTGCCTTATGGTGAAGAACAAAATGATGTAAATTGATGTAAATACCTCACAGCTCTCATTTGCCTTGTGGAAGCAAGTGTATGGTGGACAGAGAATTTGTTGATTTTGCAGCCATTGTTACAGCAATTTCTGCTGCTGGTGGTGGAATTCCCACTGCTATTCGTGCTGTTGCTGCTTCTGAAATTCCCACTACTGTTATTGCTATTGCTGCAGCTGTTGTTGTAGCTGCAACTGCTGCTGCCACAACTGCAGAAACTTGGGGTCCATTCTTTGCTGGATAGTCGAACATTTAGAAAGCCCTCATTGCCTATTTTCTGTCCTACTCTGCATTGAAAGAAGACAGTTTATGACCACTCGCACTGGTGGCTTTGCGGAGACTGGTAGAATGAACAAGCAGGTCCTGACATTGATGATGATGATAATGATGAAATTAAAGTGAACAGCTACACTCAAACAGTGTCCAGTGCAGAGAGGAGTCATCGTAATCATGCAAACTGTAGCTGGAGTATGAAGCCCAAGTACCTCTAACCTGTCCTCCATATTGATACTCAGGCTGGGCTGGGAATCGGAATTACTGTCAAATATTAAAATGTTCCACATCATTACACTGTATGGATCCATAGAATGTGGGAATAAAATAAAAGGAGATTGTGACTAGAGTGCAGAGTCCAGCAATTTAATACTAGTACCAAAGAGTTGTGATACACAAAAATGACTATTTCAGAAAGTAACAGTGGCTCATACTATTGAGGCACTAATACTGCAGTCACCTAAAGTGATGTGTCTCAGGTACAATGCCACCTGATGTGGGCACTATCTCGAGGTTGTGGACTGTCATACAACAGAGATGCCACTTTGGATAGAAGCAACGGTAATAAACACAATGTGGTTAAAGAAAACAGGGCTCTTGATCAGACCATATACAAAGAGGTCATAGAAAATTCAGGACATGCACAAATGCAAGGAAACGATTGAATCTGAGAATGTAAAATAGAAAACTTTGGCATTTTTCCAAACTTCCTAGAGATACATAATGTGAGTAACTTGATGCTATTTTGTAAAAGAGTAAAATCTCTCAAGAACTGTGACATTGCATAATAGAGAATAATATTAATGGAAGTCCACAAACCACCACAGTGGAATTTTAAGTAATTTTATTTAATAATTTCTATTTCTCATCTCGGATTTTAAGAAGTTTATCTTCCAATCGCAAACACACTTTTTCTTTATAATCTCATCATGCATATTTGTGTATCAGGCAAACAATCAAAAAGCAGTAAAGGCAACTACTCACCTGCAAGTGATTGATGGGTGGCAGATAAACATGACTGATGTACTGACGTAGATGGTGCATAACAGGGATCATGTGTAACATATCAGAAAACTGCTCTAGCTTGAAAGTCTTTTCCCACACAGAAACAAGGAGGCTGCGAGGACATGTGCCCTAGGCATTTGTGTGTGTGTGTGTGTGTGTGTGTGTGTGTGTGTGTGCGCGCGCGCGCGTGTGTGTCAGACAGAAGCACAAATTGCGGAAGGTGTTAGGAATCTTTCATTTTGATAACAGTTGAGCAGTACTACACTCATTATAAGAAAATATAGTCATACAAAATATTCTTTTACTTGTTGTTGGAGGAAATCTAATTTTAACATTTATTCTTTCGTAGGTGTCTTTGTGCAGATGGGTGGTTTGGACCAGTATGCGCACAACAGTACAATCCCTGTGATTCATCACAACACAAATGCAGCTCTGGTGCAACATGTGTACCACTCATTAATGGATATGAGTGTGATTGCCCTTTTGGAAAAGTGGGCACTTACTGTGAAAGAAGTATGTGTCATTTGTAACATAAATAAAATCAAATTGTTTTGGCGTAAGTAGATTAAAGCATTCTTTAGATCACATAACCTTGAATCACATATGTATGACACATTTCTCAATTTTTTCTTCATTATTCCTTTCTCCTCCTCCATTTCTTCAATTCCCAAGGTAGAGAATGACTGCCCATGAGTGCCTCTTCTAACACCTTTTGATTAGTGGTTTTTTCACATATCTATCTTTCTCCACTGAACTGATAATGCACATATTTTCAAGATGCAGCAAAAAAATGCCCTATCTCAGTGATTACATGCCAACAAGAGGGACATTTCCTAGCAGCCACAGAAGTCTCACTCCCCTCACAGCAGTGGGGATTGACTCTTGACCTACTTATTGCCAGTAGAGCCTACTGAGAGATGACTGCAACTGTAACCACTGCCCGAAGACCTATACCTTGTAATATCTGTGCCTGGCATAGATACCTTGTAAAACCTGATACCTAGAGCCTGATTTTTTCTATATTGTCTTGGGGCTTCTGTGATAGTGAGGCCTAGGATGATCAGAAGAAAACACTTAAATGTGATCCATACTGTATGCACAGAGGCAAAGGCTAATGGCCAAATACTAATCTGTTGGTGTTCAGATGATTTCCATCAGCGCATTGTCAGTGAAATGAATATACCATACCAGACTTCTATAAATGCAGTTTTCTCAGAGAGAACATACAGTACAAACTGCTTTCCAAATACCTAACCTTCAAACCATTGTGAATTCTGAAGTCAGGATATTACTGAACATCCAGTGTTTCAACCCAAAAGCAAATATGTCTCAGGTAGGCAGTAGTTTCAGAAATATAATGTACAAAGATTAAGGTTTCAATCACCAAAGATAATCCAACTTGCACTATCAAACAGTGAAGTCAACTATAAATCAAAAATATCCAAGACAGTTCAGTTAAAGAAATCATCCAGGAAAGATATATCTCTGCTCAAAGACCAGAATAATATTTATGAAAAATCTAGGACCAGCAGAAAATCAATATTTTCTATGGGTGGCCTTCAGGGTACCTGCCATAGTCAAGCACATCAGGAAGTTCATATTATTAAGAGACAGAGCATAACATTAAAAAGTTTCAGCCCAAACATAGAAGAAAATATTCAGAAACCCCTGTCTAACCACAGATATAAAGCAACCTGTGGTATCTGCCTGATATTATACGACCATAAAAGTTGGACTTTAAACTCAAAACTATCATCATTCAGTGTAATCATAACAAGTCAAAAATAAAAGTTGATGTTTAAGTGGTCGTGAAAGAAATTACAAACTATAATAGTAACCTGTGGGCTCAGGATTAGATCTAAACAAATAGCTGAACAACTTTCCATAATGAGAATGTTCACATATAACTAAGAAACTATAAATCAACTACTTAAAAACAGCTTTAAAAATACTGTAACTTTCATTAAATAAAATCCTCTTACCTACTGCTGTCATAGTCATTCCATTTTAACTTATACTTTAACTTTCACTGTAATACTGACAGATAAGAAGAAGAAATAAGTTGCAGAAAAAGCACCTGAAATCACAATTACAGTGCAACAGGAATTTCCATACAGCTGATTAAGAGACAGGCAAAGGCTATATTGAAAATGAAGTGCATTAACTCCTCTGTCTCACTTCACACCTCCTTCAATAAACCCAATATATGTACAAAACCTGTGATAAACACACAAATACCAATGACCTGGTGTGAGTATTGTGGCAGCACAGCTAAAAAACAATGTAGAAGTCATGGGCAACTTGCTCTTTATCAGATTCAGTCATAGAATAAATAATAAGTTCACAAGCATTGACAGATTGGACGGGGTGATTGAGACAGCATTTATCAACATTTTTCCTGATCAAAAGTTGAAGATCATGGGCACTCTGGTGATCTTGTGACATGTTCTGCAGTAGCATCCCAGGATGAAAGACTAGCCATACAGTGCACTAATACATAAATCAGCCAAGTATAGAAAAAATTCCTTCACCACAACACAACAGAAATGCTACAAAATGGCTTTTATGACCAAGTAGTCTGTATAAACATCAGCAGTTGTCTCACTATTGACTTTGTTATTGGGAATGGCTATAGAAGGGAAAGCACAGAGAGATAAGATTAATATACCATATTTGCAATATTGTAGACAATAGGGATATAGGATAAAGACAGGTGAATAATCTGTTAAATCTATTGAAACTGGAGTAAAAGCAAATATCATGGATAATAAATTGATGTTAAACAGTTGTGAGACAGTGTGGCATCACAAAAGACAAGCTGATGTGTTATAAAGTGTGAGGTAGTGTTATAGCTTATTGTCGTCATTTAACTTGTATGTCAAGGGAGTAATGGAGAATTGTACTAAGACTGCAGGAGGTGGAAATACCAGTACAAAGGTTCATAGAGAATATAATCCACTCTTTCCAAATATAATCCACTCTTCCTGAAAGCAAAGAAGATTTTAAAGAAATGTTGCACATAATGGATCCAAAAAAGGAAAAGGAAATGAGCAATCAGTCCCAAATCCAATCTCTAT
Source organism: Schistocerca americana (assembly GCF_021461395.2). Lineage (NCBI taxonomy): Eukaryota > Metazoa > Arthropoda > Insecta > Orthoptera > Acrididae > Schistocerca > Schistocerca americana. The sequence goes on from NC_060122.1 coordinate 242,811,770, forward strand.
TTTGATTGCAGGTCTAGATTTCAGCTATTGAATAGCTATCATCTGTTGTAAAAAAATGTACAAGAAAATTTACAGTAATCAGTACTTAAAACCACCTTTTAACAGTACTAATGCTCAAATATTATGTAATGTACCATTTAACAGAGTCATATATACTCATCAAGCATGTGGCAGCCAGCACATATTAGTATACATCTTCAGATGGACATGGCCAGATTGCAACTGAAGCTGTTGTTTACAGAGCAGTAGAAGCAGCCACAGCTTACATCATAAGGATAGGGCAATGCCGTCTTTGCTACTAACATCAGTATAAAGTTTCCAGTACAATTTATTAGAATAAAATTATTATTAATATTAATAAGATAAAACAAGTAACCATTATTTAAATTAATAATAAAACAAATTGCATGTTTACAGTTACATAGCATTCAATAAATGGAAAAATTAACCCACTGAACAAATGTGGGAAACACTTTAAAATACTGTAAAATGTTTCTATATGAAAATTATACTTTGAGAAAAGCCTAGAGTAGCCAGTCATACTCACAGATTATTATTACAGTGTCATCTGTTAAAATATGGTAACCATAATAATTAATGGAAAAACATTGTTTGAAATGCAGTGCCTCAGCTGCAGCGAAGAAAAGATGTACACAAATTGCCTTACACTTTAACTTATAAGGGATCAAATCAAATCATATTTGATGCAATTGACCATAAAAACATTGATGAGTAAGATAATATCAAAAATTAGGAGACAAACAACATCTACACATAACGATAAATTTTGTTCTGATTAGATCTCACCTGGTGAATTATTAGGTGTTGTCATAAAAACAGGAGAATTGATAAAAATTCCTACATTCCTCCTGGGTTGTGATAAGCTTCAAATCTTTTTCCTCTCTGCCCCACAACATTTAAATTTATAAACATCTTATTCATGATAAATACTTCTTCTGTCAGTACTACAAAGCAAAGATAGATTGCTACCTACTGTAAAGATAACATGTTAAGTTGCAGACAGGCACAACAAAAAAGACACTTACACATTAGCTTTTGGCCAATGATTTCATCAGAAAAGGAATATCTCTCTCTCTCTCTCTCTCTCTCTCTCTCTCTCCCCCTGACACACACACACACACACACACACACACACATTCATTCAAAAAGCAAGCAAACCTCATGCACTTAATGACATCTTTATAGTAACTAGCAATCTATCTTTTCCTTACATTGTTGATATCCCAACGTGGCCTTTCCATTGTTTGATTCTTTCAACACTGTTAGTTAAAGTATGTCCAAGATTATTTTTAGTTGAGAATGAAACCACTATTTTATCTTTTCTAAAACCAAATGCTACCCTTGTACTAATTGTATTGTTGTATGGCAAACAAAATTTTTGCTAATACTGGGTCTTAACAACTTGTGGGTATTTAGCTGTAATTTTATTATAGATTTTGTTTAATTAATGTTGAGGATATTCATTCACTTTGGCAATGTGTTTAATGGGATCTAGCTATGTTTCTCACTCAGCTTGTAAAAGTGGGAACTCGAATAGGTGTTTATACTAAAGTTGAAAACGACATTTTTATGTTGGCTTGGCTGGTTTGAATGACATTTTACAATATTTTCAGTGCAAGGATGTTTTCTGAAAATCCCAAAACTTTGTTTTCTATTGTTATTCCTGATATTCAAATCTAAAAAATTAATGGAACCATTGATTTCCATTTCAGGTGTAAACTTAATTTTATCTTGTAAATCATTGAACTTAGTGATGATGTCATTAATAGCACCATCATTATTTTTGACTGACAAAAGATTATCATCAACGTATCTGAAATAGTATAATCGGATTTCAAGTGAAAAATTTGTTTTGTAGGTTGTGATAAAAATTTGTGTGGTTTCAGTTGCCTGAGACTGCATGTGTGTGAGTTGTGTTTGCATGTGTGTGTGTGTGTGGGGGGGGGGGGTTATTGCGTGCGTGCGCAAGTGCTTATGTCTGTCTATTGTTGACGAAGTCCTACATGGCCGAAAGCTATAACTGTGAGAGTCTTTTTATTGTGCCTTTCTGCGACTCAGCATCTCCGCTATATGGTGAGTAACAGCTTTCCTTCACATAATATTGTTACATGTCATCTTGGATTTTCCATTATTTGATTCATACTAAGTTCATCATTTTGGAGGAATATTTCATATTTCATCATTAAATTTAAAAGTTATATTTCAGGTTTAGAAGCAACAAAGCAATGAACCCATCAATTTCATATCTAGAAAGCCAGTTATGATCATTTAGATTCTCTCTTATAATTTCAATATCGCTATGAGATGGTATTTTAGTATTTAGGTTTACTGGGTCTAAAAAAACCAACTTCATGTCTACTGTTGTTGGTATGTTATGAATTTTAGTGACCATATCTATTTTTGACTGAACATTGCCTATTGTAGTGAAAATGTTTCTTTAAAAAACTCAAAGTTAACCTGGCAAATTTACTGAAAGGACCACCCCTCCCTTTAATGAACAGTCTTGTAGGCATGTTTTCCTTATGGACCTTAAGTTGTGCCCAACATGTAGGTGTGCATGGACTTATGAACTTAAGCTGCTGTATTTCTGTTGGTGAAAATAGTTCTTTATATATTTTTAGCTACTTGGTACATGATTTTAATTTTAAATAAATGAAAGAAAGACAGAAGTCTGGAATTGTAGTAGAAAGAAGATAAGTCAACTGTCAAAAGTTTAACTGTGCAGAAGACAGTGTCTAAAAAAGTAAAAGAATCCTTTTACCTTGGAAGAAACTTTCCTTGAGGTGGCCTAAGCAAGGAAAGCATAGAAGCTGATGTGTACAGGCAAATACATTTTACTTCAATTCATGCTGGCATCAGATACAGGCAGAAAGGCTGCTTTCGAGCAATGATAAAGAAACCAGTTGAGAAAGCCCATTTGGAGATAACAAACAAATAAAGTCTTGTGTATGCATGTTCAGAAAGTTATGGTTTTCCTTGTAGAGACAGTTGTATTCACATCATAATAAACGATGAACAGTATCACCAATCTGCACAACAGATATATGAAGGCTACAAGGAACCTACATTGGATGGCAGCCTCTAACAACCATTACTGGTTCAGTCTCAATGTGTGGACAGAGATTACTGCTAACTGTCTCTTGAAACCTGTCACCTTTACACAGTGCCCCACATCCAGTGCATATCTACACTTCTTGACGGGCTCACTGCATACCTTGCGGAAGAAGTTCTTTTTCAGTGTGGAAGATCGTGTTCCTGACTGGTGCTCCAACCTACATAAGCATTACATTATGAAGATAACCTTGACAACATTTACTTCAGTCAGTGGATTGGACATAGTGCTCCAGTTGCATGGTGCACCAGTTGATCATATCTCAACACTTTCGACTTATGTATGTGGGGGTACATGAAAGACTTAGTGTATGTGGGGATGGCTCAAGGCCTGTAAGAGCAACTTTGAACGTCTCCTTTAGGTAACATGACAGGATATCGTCACTTCAATGTCCTGTACAGGACTCTGCCTAGGAACACAGGAAACTTGCATTTACAGACATATGTTCTTAACAAGTAAGCGATCAAATAAGGTGTGAAACAAGGAGATAGAAGGAAAAGTGGGATAGAAAAGTATTTGTATAATGAAAAAATCTAGACAAATGAGGGGTTTCACTGGGTGGCGAATTCATAAAATTTTGTTGTTCATGAAATAGCTTGCTTTTAAACATATTACTTATCATTATTATTCTCTTTAGTATACTTTAAATGATTATCCACAGGATTAATAAACAGTGTGCATTTATTACATTAACCTTTACAATATGCTATATATGTCGATAGTTCAACATCACTCTCAGTACTAAAACAAACTGGAAGCTTTTTTGTATTAGTTATAGCATATAAATTCTAGTGTATGAATTTTCTTGATGGTCTTCAACCTCTTATTCTGAAATTCTCCTTACAATGTCCATGAAGAGTTGGAAGTTCTGAGCCATACTTTCTGTGATGTAACAGGCATCTGCTTGACTAACTTCAAATGTCACACGCAGCCTAAGGAGTACCTCAAACAGAAAATAAAACAACACAAACTGTATGTAGGAATATATAACACCACATGCAAAACATGGTTCTGTCTGCCCATACACTTATCAATAAACTGCATGATTGCGAGACAATGAGGGTACAGAAAACTTCCGACTTCTCACTTTTAAAAGGAAAAAATCCCAAATTTGATCATGGAAAATTCTGCACCATTACAAAAACAAAAGCTAAAGGTTGCAAATGAAGTAGGATTGTTGCTTTGGTTCATCTCTTTATTTATTGATTTTTTTGATTTGGGTTGTCTGATACCTTTATTTTTTGACCCATTCCTCCAAGAACACTTCGTTATATATTTATCTGTTTTAGTGTTTATGTTTAATTAGTAACTTTTGAGTCCTCACATTATTGTCCTTTACATTGTTAATATTCTGGATGGGTGCAACACGCAGTAGGGTAACATTACAGAGTACATAGGGAACATAACCCAGAAGTACATTTTAAATAATGTTTTTGTTTTCACTGATAAGACATTTTCTTCATTAAAATATGTTTGTACCCATTGTAAACCAGATTTTGTCTATGTCATTTTTCCCATGCTTAAGTTTGCCTGCTTCCAAACCAGAAATCTGATACGCTTTGTTGTTCTTTTGTATGCCTTACTTGGGTATTAAATCTTAAGGTTTTCCGTGAATTGTTTTAGTTTTGTTGGGGTTGTAGTAGCCTCCATTATACAATAATCTGAATATTTAGCCTATGTCACTAATGAAAATTACGGGGCAGAAATAAGAAACAAAAATGTGTAAACACATCAGTCATACAAGGATAAATTGTAGGTGGTACCTGCTTTGATACTTGTGCTCTTTTTTTCTGCAAACTACGTATGTTCATGCTCTCTCTCTCTCTCTCTCTCTCTCTCTCTCTCTCTCTCTCACACACACACACACACACACACACACACACACACACACACACATACACACAAACCTCTGCAGCCTTGGCAACACTTTTTAAGAATGATTGTCCATGGAGATTAGATTGGGTGAGAGAAAGGAATTGGGATAATTTGGAGAACAAAACAAGTGTGGAGCAGATAGGTATGTAGGGGAATACTGGGAGATAGAAGAGGAATCAGCAGCGACTCTCAGCAGATCAGAAAAAAGTGGACTGATTCATACAACAGAACAAAGTGTTCAATTTTCAAAACACATCAGTCAAAATAAAATTCTTGAGCTTTCAAACAATGGAAAATCCAGGATGGAATGTAACAATACCAGAGAAGGAAAGTTGCTACTCACCATATAGTGGAGATGCTGAGTCGCGATAGACACAATAAAAAGATTCACACAATTAAAGCTTTCGGCCATTAAGGCCTTTGTCAGCAGCAGACACACACACACACACACACACACACACACACACACACACACACACACACTCACATAAACGCAACTTGCACATACATCTGCAGTCTCAGAGAGCTGAGACCACATTGCGTGGCGACTGGGTGGGGGTAAGGAGGAGGCTGGGGCAGGGAGGGGGAGGGATAGTATGGTGGGAGTGGCGGACAGTCAAGTGTTGCAGTTTAGACGGAGGGCAGGAGAGACGGTGTGGAGGGGGTAAGTAGCAGAAAGGAGAGAAATAAAAGAAATTAAAAGACTGGGTGTGACAGTGAAATGACAGCTGTGTAGTGCTGGAATGGGAACAGGGAGGGGGCTGGATGGGCGAGGACAGTGACTAACGAAGGTTGAGGCCAGGAGGGTTATGGGAATGTAGGATGTATTGCAGGGAAAGTTCCCACCTGCGCAATTCAGAAAAGCTGGTGTTGGTGGGAAGGATCCATATGGCACAGGCTGTGAAGCAGTCACTAAGATGAGGGATATCATGTTTGGCAGCGTGTTCAGCAACAGGGTGGTCCACTTGTTTCTTGGCCACAGTTTGTCGGTAGCCATTCATGTGGACAAGCAGCTTGTTGGTTGTCATGCCTACATACAATGCAGCACAGAGGTTGCAGCTTAGCTTGTAAATCACATGACTGGTTTCACATGTAGCCCTGCCTTTGATGGGATAGGTGATGTTAGTGACCAGATTGGAGTAGGTGGTGGTAGGAGGATGTGTGGGACAAGTCTTGCATCTAGGTCTATTACATGGGTATGAGCCATCAGGTAAGTCATTGGGGGTTGTGTAAGGATGGACGAGTATATTGTGTAGGTTTGATGGATGGCGGAATACCACGGTAGGAGGGGTGGGAAGGATAGTGGGCAGGACATTTCTCATTTCAGAGCATGATGAGAGGTAATCGAAACCCTGGTGGAGAATGTAATTCAGTTGCTCCCGTCCCAGATGGTACTGAGTTATGAGGGGAATGCTCCTCTGTGGCCGGACTGTGAGACTTTGGGAGGTGGTGGGAGACTGGGAAGATAAGACACAGGAGGTTTGTTTTTATACAAGGATGGAGGGATAATTACGGTCAGTGAAGGCTTCAGTAAGACCCTTGGTATATTTTGAGAGGGACTGCTCATCACTGCAGATGCGACAACCATGGGTGGCTAGGCTGTACGGAAGGGACTTCTTGGTATGGAATGGGTGGCAGCTGTCGAAGTGGAGGTATTGCTGGTGGTTAGTAGGTTTGATATGGATGGATGTACTGAGTTAGCCATCTCTGAGGTGAAGGTTAACATCTAGGAAGGTGGCTTGTTGAGTTGAGTTGGACCAGGTGAAGCAAATAGGGGAGGAGTTGTTGAGGTTCTGGAGGAATGTGAATAAGGTGTCCTCACCTTCAATCCAGATAACAAAGATGTCATCAATGAATCTGAACTAGGTGAGGGATTCAGGATTCTGGGTTTTTAGGAAGGATTCCTCTAAATGGTCCATGAGTAGGTTAGCATAGGATGGTGCCATGCAGGTGCCCATAGCCATACCACGGATTTGTTTGTAGGTAATGCCTTCGAAGGAGGAGTATTGTTACATTCTTGAGCTTTCAATAGATGTCACTTTCAACATCCCAAGGAGTTCAAACTTTTGACTACCAGAATAGGGAATGTGGCCCCCTTATACACATCAGGCAACAATTTCCAGCATCTGCAGGAAAGTGAGTTAAGTAGCCTACCACAGATCCAATCATCACAAGCATAATGACATCAACAGGTGTAAGGGGTCAGTGCCATGTTCAAAACTGCTACTTCTGCCCACCTGCTAATGTCAACTGTTTTCATTTGTTTCCACCTGATGTCCAAAACCCTCCCTAATTTCTTATTAAATATATAGCCCCTTTTCCTTGTTGAAGTTATTGAGCCGTCAAATGACAGATTTGTTTTCTCTGAGTATTTCCCACCCAGTGACCCAGATGAGGGACTGTTTTACCTGCTGAATATTTTACCCAGGAGGATGCAATTTTCATTAAACCATACAGTAGAGGTGCATGTCCAAGTGAAATGTACTTTCCTCTCAATTTCAGCTGTGCCACATATTAGTGTGAATGGTCATGTTGGCTATGTTACAAGATCAGATTAGTTAATTATCTATACTCTTGTCCCTGCAACTACTTGAAAGGTTGCTGACACTCTTCAGCAACTTTATGTTATTATAGCCTCTTCATGTCTTCATACATATCTCGCTGATGTAGTTGCAGCCACAATGCTACTCTCTGTATATTTAAGGTGGAGATCATATTATTAGTGGCTCTGAGCACTATGGGACTCAACTGCTGAGGTCATTAGTCCCCTAGAACTTAGAACTAGTTAAACCTAACTAACCTAAGGACATCACAAACATCCATGCCCTAGGCAGGATTCGAACCTGCGACCGTAGCGGTCTTGCGGTTCCAGACTGCAGCGCCTTTAACCGCACGGCCACTTCGTCCGGCGGAGATCATATTGTCATTGAACATAAGTGTTCCCTGCTTGATTACTCTGCTATAGGTTTTTTTGGACTGTACATTAGTCAGTAAATTCTTGTGAAACTATATGTATTTTACAATATTATTGTAGAACTTAGTTTCTCTCACTAGATATTTTAATGCTCTTTGTTACCGATTCTTTCTTTTTTCCCTTGGTATTTAATATTATAGTCTGAAGAGGAAAAAACTGTTATAAAATAGTAAAGGAACATATTTTGAAAACACTTGTACCTACAGTCAACATTCTTCTCAAGACTTGAATTACTTCACTCACAACTTCATTTTCAACCTTCATTTTTATCTCTAATATTTAATTTTTATCTCTAGGAATGTGAAAAAGAGGATACTTTCTTTATTTTAAAATGAAAAAGAAGACATTTTCAAATTTTGGAATTAGAAAAGACGATATATTACTCAATACCCACACAATTAACATTGATTATGTATTATCAATGGTAAAACTATAAAATGAGGGCAGTTTACCACAACAAATAGTTTTCATTCATGACTTGTAGGAATCCTTTGGAATCCATTTTCCACAAGCATTTGACATATATAGCGAGCTAGAAAAGGAAGGAAAAAATTGATACTCCTGATAATGAGGCCTAACACAGCTTTTTCCAAACAGATCCAGAATACTACAGTAACTATATTTACATTGAGAACTACTGCTTTTTCACCTATTGTTGACCCATGTGCGGTATGGGCTCAGGGAGCGAAAAAAGATCACTGGTGAGGAGGGGTGAGGTGTAAGGGAATGCTTTTGCTGTCCTACTCAGTGGTAGTGTTCATCTTCTGCAGTGGGAACGACATCAAAAGTAACAAATTTTCTAAAAGCTTATCAAAGAGACATTCATGTTCAAATGCAGCGCATATTAGTAATAATGTATACAAAATTAAATTGAGACTGTTATAACACAATTGTTGTTAAATCACATAAGTTGGCAGTAGCAGCATGTGCACAGTCTTCTGATTTTTACTGCATGTATGGATCAGAACAATGGGCTCATGGATCAAGAAATTGTAAACAAATTGTAGCTATGCTTTATTTTTACATTTTTATATTTAGAAACAATTACTTTATTTTTTTCTCACCATTTGCTCCTGGTTAACAGTACCCCAAGAATATTTTTCTGTAGAGCTTATCTTCCTTAATAGTCATTTGTCAATCATTAGACAGCTGAGGGATTCTTTGCAAACATCATTTTTCTAATTATATTGTTCTTGCAAATGACCTCAAAGTGTGTTCACAAACTATTCCTTTCTTTTTTTCACTTACTCTGCTTTAGGGATAAAAGTCTTTCTGCATTTTGAGATGGAATGGCAAACAAAAACTGACCAATTTTTATCATTTTCATATAGCTGGAAGAATGTCTGAATTTCTCAAAATATAGAGTCCAGTTTTTGTGAAATTCAAGGCTAATGAAATCTTGTTTATGTTCATGTTCTTATTCCCAAACTTCTTCAAGCAGCAGAATTCACTGAAATGTTTCATGTGATAAACAGGTACACCTCTATCCAAAAGATATTTAATGGTTGATTCCACATGCTCCCACTCAGGCAATATTTGAACAGGCAGCCACTTGAAACATGTGAACTCTTGCATGGGTACCAAGCACTTTTGCAGATATTCTGTACATCTTTCATAGAATCCAACTACTGCTGCAGTGAATTTGTCACATTCCGCATACAGTCCATTTTTATGTTTCTTATCCAACTGAGCTTTCATTTTTAGCCACATAAATTTACTGGCCTCACGATCAGAAAACATGTTATTAACAGACTTCAACAAGCAAATTAGTTTCTTTCTCAAACTCTGCTGTGCATGAATGAAACATGCTGATGTGTTTGTATATAGATAGATCGCACTCAGTTCATTTTCAAAGAACTTCTTAATGTTTGTAAGTGGGTTTAAGCTGTGAGAGAAAACATGATTTCAGATAAGAGAACATATTGATAAGTGTGTTTATACCCCAAAATAATGATCACTACCTTGTTTTGCTATGGGACAACAATTTCTTGGTTTCAATACAATATATTCTGAAAATTCTCTAACTTCAATAGTCTAGACTGTATAGTTCTGAAAATACTAAAACAATTTGAAAACTACACTTTTGATATCAATCGTAATTGCATCCCCAGCTTGATAAATACAGTTATTTAGGGTGTGAGCTGGATACTAGACCTCAGTCAAAAGTTCTCTCCCCAACAATTTTTTAAGTTTTGAAAAAATGTTTTTCCCTGAACAATTCTGATACCAATCTTCCAAACATTGTGCTACAATTGTCTCCTATGAATGTTATACTCTTATCAAGGAGTCCCATGTTCTGAACAGCACCCTTTAAAAGTGAAGGCAGTGCCTGCAGTCTCATCAGGTTTTGAACCTAATTCAATTACTTTTTATTGTAAACAGTCAGTTTTCCAATCAGAATGTGTAGTGATTGGGAATATTTTCACTGACTCATGTGTACTGCTAGTGGTAGAAATGCTACAGTGAGCTATGTCATTATTTTTGAAACTCCTCATCTCTCTGTCAACAGAATGAGTAAGCACTAAGTTTATTATTGCTTCTGTATTCCTTCTTTTAGTGCGCCCACAACTACTCGATTGCTGGCATTTTAGGGGCTTACCTGAACCATTGTGTTGCAGAGTGGACCACAGTTTATGGTGACAGTTTTTGAACAGTTCTGAATTTCAGACAGCTTCAAACACCCATTTAGTTTGCCTTTTCACTCACCCTCCAATAGCAAAACAGGGTGTATGGTGCAGATATCCAAATAGCAAAAGTTAAGAGTGGTAGGAACCACCACAGATGTGTTCATGATGTTGGTACGTAGGACCACTCCCACTCTTCTCCATCTCCTAGTCCCACTGCCCCAGGAAACCTGGATCTGGCACAATGAGTGCTATCCACCAGGTGCAGCAGTGTGGGCACACTTGTACGTAACAAAAATGTGTGGATGCCAGCTACAGTAGTTACCTTTCCATGGGTGACTCATTATGATAGTTGACACTCTGACGTATTTGGAGCGCAATCATACCAACAGACTGTGTGCATGCCTACCAGATGCACAGGTGGCTCAATTGGACATGGAAACCCTGCCTGTAATGATCCCACACTCACACAGGTGTAACTCGTGCACCAGAACACCAGTGATGGTTCTCATGAACTCACAGAGATGAAGGACTCACCACACTCAACTGATGTTGACTATGATACCGCGTCCTAGCACATTGTATAACACCTCCAAGTCCTTCATCCAGCTGGTGGATTTAAGTGACGGGACTCTGTGCTCAAGTTTGCCTTTCAAAGCAGTGATCACTTCCTGCCCATGTCAGGGGGAAGGTTCTCGTATCTTGGACCAGCAATTTTGAAAGTCTGCCAAAGGGCATGGAACTTGATGATGGCTGGTAGATGGTACCACTACATCTTACATCTGTGAGTGTTAATCTCACCAATGCAGTTCTGGCTGCAGAATCATACCCATCTCGCTGGGCAATTAATGCTCATGGTGACACTATAAAGCTAGCAGCATAGAGGCTCTGTCTTCCGTTGTGATTTTACTGCACTAGTCTATCATTGATTAGATGGGTAGATCACATAACTAATGAGGAAGTATTGAATAGGATTGGGGAGAAGAGAAGTTTGTGGCACAACTTGACCAGAAGAAGGGATCGGTTGGTAGGACATGTTCTGAGGCATCAAGGGATCACCAATTTAGTATTGGAGGGCAGCGTGGAGGGTAAAAATCGTAGAGGGAGACCAAGAGGTGAGTACACTAAGCAGATTCAGAAGGATGTAGGTTGTAGTAGGTGCTGGGAGATGAAGAAGCTTGCACAGGATAGAGTAGCATGGAGAGCTGCATCAAACCAGTCTCAGGACTGAAGACCACAACAACAACAGTCTATCATTCTAATTATACATTGTTGTTTTGGTCTCAGGATTCACTACACCTTTGGTTTCACTTATGGATTACTAAATGGATTTGTTATTGTACCATTCTGTCTTCATTGCCCATGTTCATTTTGCTGTTGTCCCCCTGTCATGTCCATTGACTTGCTGTTGATAGCCCTTGGCCGGTGGCCAGTGTCTGCAGGTTCTTGAGTCATCCACGGTCTTGTCAGATTCTGGTCACAGTTGGATGTGCTAATCGGGCAAACACCAGATGGCACATTAGGACACAGTGTCTGCTGTAAACTGATGCACACAGATTAGTACTTGCATGCCTTCCGCTACCATGCCCCTTCCTGCAGGCCATGTTCTGTATGAATGGTTATGACAACCACCATATACAGTATGACTTAAGACTGAAGAAGCTGAGACCACAGCCTTCCCAAGATGAAACCTGTTGTGATGGCAGTTATCCCACATGTGAGGAACCCATAATCAAAAATTGGAAGAATCGGTAACATAATTTCAAGAGTTTGTTCCGCTCAACACTCAAGATGAAATCCTTTTTGGGATCAGTCAAGGATGACCTAGGACTCTGAAAACTGCAAGTGTACTTAGGCCAGAGTATCTGTGTGGTACAGGCAAAATGCACTGAACTTTTTTGGAAATTTGTGGTAAGTTTCTGGGCTTAAATACTACTTAATCTTACTTAAACTAACTTATGCTAAGAATAAGATGCACACCCATGCCCGAGGAAGGACTCAAACCTCCGATGAGGGGAGCCGCACAAACCGTGGCAGGGCGCCTCAGACTGTGCGGCTACCACGTGCGGCAAAATTCACTGGACATAAATGCTGCAAAGGCAACAAACAGGCAGCAGAGTCTGCTGTGGCAGAGCACTGCGTCTCTCACAGACGTGTCATGAAGTATGATGGCACTAAGTTATTGCACCAGTCAAACACCATCTGGGATTGTATTCTAAAAAAAGACTGTAGAGATCTGACAACACAACAGACTACTAAATAAAGACTACAGTTTTCAATTAGCAAGGCCTCGGATCCAGCCTTGAGCATGAACAAAGCAACCATTCCCATCATGGCAACTGAAGAGAATGAGGGCATACTATCACCATGACAGTAGAGACCCATGTCAGGCAATGGCAGCAGTGTGACTGAGAACATGGGATCTTACTCCAGTCATGCACTTCCCCCACCCCTGCTCCAGGTCCATGCCTGGAGGTGGCTGGCTGGAGGCTGCAGGTGGTAAGGAGGGGATATAGTGCCAGCACCTAGTAAAGACAGTCAGTCATCAGAAATGCCTGAAGATGGCAAGAAGTCAGCGGAATACCTGAGAAATAAGGTTTCAGACTTGACAGGAGATGCTGGTGTAAGTGATTGCTGGTCCATCTCAACCAGCTTCCAAGAGAACTTTGTGAAGGGAACTGCATGCATTGAGCATTTAGGATAAGGTACCCTGGGAAAAGCCATTGCTCACAGTGGCACATAAAGTTGTATGTTTTTGATGAGCCAAACAACAAAGACACTAGACAGTAGTAGCTAACAAGAGGCATGTAGTGTGTTCCAATTAGTCTTGATTTTGTTCTTTTTAAATAATAAAAGATATCAAATAAACTTATGGCACAATAAGGAGTTTAACTTGCAGTGCATGGAAGGTGTAGTCTCGGTCAGAGGTGGTTCTGTGATGTTTTTGGGGGAGTTTTTCATACTATGACTGTGTGACAGAGCCCTTAGAGTCTCAACGATCGACATCTTGTAAAATAGCTGGAAATTGTTTTCTAGAAATAATGTACATGATGTTCAGTTCAAAGGTTTCCAGATAACAAGTCGTTTCCTCATTTGTTATCTCCAAAGCCACTGTGATGACTGGATCTGTTTGCATGTCAAATGTTTCTATGCAAGTAGACACCCATACCCTCCGTATGACACAGTACCACAGTGGCAAATACAGTCACTGGTGTAAGTCCTTTGTAGAGACAATATTTCCAGAACACAGTGTTTATAGATTATAGAAGCAGTACATACACATGAGATTTGAAGCAGTCCCTGAGATGAGTGAACATAAAATACTTAACATGATACCAGTCTGAAGAAAAATACATTCACTGCTTTGAGAGACTTAACCCAACCACTGCTTGATAAAAGTACATCAGATGATTCATACACATATGCTGGCCCTATGTACATAGTCTAATATTTTTCATAGAAATGTTAAATGTGAACTTCGTGAATACTAAATGGTTGTATGAATGTCAGCATAGTAAATCATCAACACTTCAGAGATAGAATGCCAAAATCCAATTTAAACAACATTCTGGCTAGTTGCAGTTTCTTGAAATCTCACATATGTGTTGGGTGAGTACTTCCCGACAATAGATTTTTTACAGGCTAGTTGTAAATGGATCTACATCTACATCTACATCCATACTCCGCAAGCCACCTGACGGTGTGTGTCGGAGGGTACCTTGAGTACCTCTATCGGTTCTCCCTTCTATTCCAGTCTCGTATTGTTCGTGGAAAGAAGGATTGTCGGCATGCCTCTGTGGGCTCTAATCTCTCAGATTTTATCCTCATGGTCTCTTTGCGAGATATATGTAGGAGGGAGCAATATACTGCTTGACTCCTCGGTGAAGGTATGTTCTTGAAACTTCAACAAAAACCTGTACCGAGCTACTGAGCATCTCTCCTGCAGAGTCTTCCACTGGAGTTTATCTCCGTAATGCTTTCACGGTTACTAAATGATCCTGTAACGAAGTGCACTGCTCTCCGTTGGATCTTCTCTATCTCTTCTACCAACCCTATCTGGTATGGATCCCACACTGCTGAGCAGTATTCAAGCAGTGGGCAAACAAGCGTACTGTAACCTACTTCCTTTGTTTTCGGATTGCATTTCCTTAGGATTCTTCCAATGAATCTTAAGTCTGGCATCTGCTTTACCGACAATCAACTTTATATGATCATTCCATTTTAAATCACTCCTAATGCGCACTCCCACATAATTTATGGAATTAACTGCTTCCAGTTGCTGACCTGCTATTTTGTAGCTAAATGATAATGCCTGCTATTTTGTAGCTAAATGATAATGGATCTTTCTTTCTATGTATTCGCAGCACATTACACTTGTCTACAATGACATTCAATTGCCATTCCCTGCACCATCTATATTGTGAATAGCAACGGTCCTACGACACTCCCCTGCGGCACACCTGAAATCACTCTTGCTTCGGAAGACTTCTCTCCATTGAGAATGACATGCTGCATTCTGTTACCTAGGAACTCTTCAATCCAATCACACATTGGTCTGATAGTCCATATGCTCTTACTTTGTTCTTTAAACGACTGTGGGGAACTGTATCGAACGCCTTGCAGAAGTCAAGAAACATGGCATCTACTTGGGAACCCGTGTCTATGGCCCTCTGAGTCTCGTGGACGAACAGTGCAAGCCGGGTTTCACACGATCGTCTTTTTCGAAACCCATACTGATTCCTACAGAGTAGATTTCTAGTCTCCAGAAAAGTCATTATACTCAAACATAGTACGTGTTCCAAAATTCTACAACTGATAGACGTTAGAGATATAGGTCTATAGTTCTGCACATCAGTTTGACATCCCTTCTTGAAAACGGGGATGACCTGTGCCCTTTTCCAATCCTTTGGAACACTACGCTCTTCTAGAGACCTACGGTACACCGCTGCAAGAAGGGGGGCAAGTTCCTTCGCATACTCTGTGTAAAATTGAACTGGTATCCCATCAGGTCTAGCGGTCTTTCCTCTTTTGAGCGATTTTAATTGTTTCTCTATCCCTCTGTCATCTATTTCGATATCTACCATTTTGTCATCTGTGCGACAATCTTGAGAAGGAACTACAGTGCAGTCTTCCTCTGTGAAACAGCTTTGGAAAAAGACATTTAGTATTTCGGCCTTTAGTCTGTTATCCTCTGTTTCAGTACCATTTTGGTCACAGAGTGTCTGGACATATTGTTTTGATCCACCTACCGCTATGACATAAGATCAAGGTTTGTTAGGATTTTCTGCCAAGTCAGTACATAGAACTTTACTTTCAAATTCATTGAATGCCTCTCGCGTAGCCCTCCTTACACCACATTTCTCTTCGCGTGATTTTTGTTTGTCTGCAAGGCTTTGGCTATGTTTATGTTTGCTGTGAAGTTCCCTTTGCTTCCGCAGCAGTTTTCTAACTCGGTTGTTGTACCACGGTGGCTCTTTTCCATCTTTTACGATCTTGCTTGGCACATACTCATCTAACACATATTGTACGATGGTTTTGAACTTTGTCCACTGATCCCCAACACTATCTGTACTTGAGACAAAACTTTTGTGTTGAGCCGTCAGGTACTCTGAAATCTGCTTTTTGTCACTTTTGCTAAACAGAAAAATCTTCCTACCTTTTTTAATATTTCCATTTATGGCTGAAATCATCGATGCAGTAACCGCTTTATGATCACTGATTCCCTGTTCTGCGCTAACTGTTTCAAATAGTTCGGGTCCGTTTGTCACCAGAAGGTCTAATATGTTATTGCTACGAGTCGGTTCTCTGTTTAACTGCTCAAGGTAGTTTTCAGATAAAGCACTTAAAAAAATTTCACTGGATTCTTTGTCCCTGCCACCGGTTATGAACGTTTGAGTCTCCCAGTCTATACCCGGCAAATTAAAATCTCCACCCAGAACTATAACATGGTGGGGAAATCTACTCGAAATATTTTCCAAATTATCCTTCAGGTGCTCAGCCACAACAGCTGTTGAGCCGTGGGGCCTATAGAGACATCCAATCTAATTAATGGAAGAATCATGTCATTATGTGCACAAAAATTAGCCTGCTTTAACTATGACCTTCACCCAAATTATTTCACATTTCGGATCTCCTTCGATACTATTGCACTTCTTATCGCTATAAACACGCCTCCCCCTTCACTATCCAGCCTGTCTCTGCGGTATACATTCCAATCTGAGTTTAGAATTTCATTACTATTTACATCTGGTTTCAGCCAACTTTCTGTCCCTAGTACTATGTGGGGCATTGTGACCGTTTATTAATGAGAGCAGTTCTGGGACCTTTCTATAGATGCTTCTATAGATGTTATCGTTGCTATAGTTGATCCCAGGATGAAAATTTTGGGTGGCATGTAAATGTTTGGAGGCCTGTGTGTGAACTTATTACGATCTGAGAAACTAAATAATCATTTGAAAAATGGCTGCGTTAGACTTTGCCACTAAAAATGGATTATGAGTATTAGCAGTAATTTTGTTTCTGAAATACGTGATAGTCTAGGAAATTAAAAAAAGGTTGTGAAACAATTTTATGCATCCACTTTGGGGATACCCTATTTACAAGTACAAATTCCTATTAAAAATTATGGTAAATTATGCAAAAATTCTAATTAATGGAAGAATCATGTCATTATGTGCACAAAAATTAGGTCAACAAAAGTAGAATAATGAAGGTCAGCACATAAAAGCACAGAGATATAATATGCAGTGGGAAATGTAGCTATGCCTGAAATTTAATGTTAATTATCTTGCAAAATAATTGGTTTTGCAGAAACTGAAGTATGTTGCTGAAAAGTTGGGTTCCAGTCTTTCTCATGAATAATCTCACTAAGTTCAAAATACAAACCATCTCACATGAAAATTGCCAAGTTGAACTGTAGTAAAAAGTTCAGTTAGTCATATGTTTTGAGTAACAGAATACAAAATGAAAACTGGCAAAATGTACATGAGGCTCAAACAGTAGACAGCAAATATGAAGCATTCTTGGATATATACTGTTATTATTTTAATTGCCAATTTCCCTTACAAACAAAATGTATCAACAAAGATATAAAACTCTCCAGCTGGATCACCCCAGGAATCATTAGATCATCACAAAGAAAAAGAGAACTTTTTTACATTAGCAAATCTAAACTAGGCAGTAGTGAAGCATTTAAGTCATACTTTACTCTGTATAAAAAGATATTAAGGAATGTAGTAAATGCAGCCAAAAAGCTACAGAATGACAACTACCTCAAATTGTCATCAAATAAGAGCAAAAGCATGTGGCAATGTATTAATATGAATACTAATAGAGGAAAACAACTACAAAGTGATATTACCTTAAAAATAAATGGAAAATTAGTCTCCAGTAGGAAAGAAACAGCAAAGGAATTCAATAACTACTTTACAGAAACAGTAGAAAACCTGGCTAACCATCTTAAAAATAGCTGTCCCTTACAACTAGAACCAAACTTATGCTCTGAGACTCTATTTTTAAGGCCTACATCTGAAATTGAAACAGAAAAGACACTGCAGTAACTTTATCAGTAAACCCCTAGCCCACATAATAAACTTCTCATTCCTGAATGGTGCTTTTTTTGGTATGCTCAAAATTGCAAAAATTATACCTGTCCACAAAAAAGGAAGCAAAGAGGATCCCAGTAATTATCGACCCATTGCACTGCTTTCAACTTTTAGTAAAGTATTTGAATATATAATGGCCACCAGAATCATGTCCTTTCTAGACAAAGAAAGTATCCTGTCACCTGCTCAGTTCGGCTTCCAAAGTAAGAAAGCTACAACTGATGCAATACAAGAATTTCTAGATTATGCACTGGAGCTTGTGGACAAAAAACTCCCAGCCATAGGTATCTTCCTAGATCTAACAAAGGCCTTTGACATGGTTAATCATAGTATACTTTTGCAAAAGATGCATTCCTATGGTATAAGAGGAAATGCCTATGACTGGTTTAAAAGCCATTTGGAAGATCGACAGCAGTATGTCGAATTAAATGAAACTAAGCTAGCACTGTACATTCCTCCATACATACCATAAAGCAAGGCATTCCCCAAGGCTCCGTCCAGGGCCCCTTGCTGTTCTTACTTTACTTAAATGACCTTCCTCACAGCCTACCAGACACAAAAACCCTTTTGTTTGCTGATGACACCTCTGTACTCATATCTGCGTCCGAACAAATTCTCCAGTCTAATATAGATAGGACCACAGATCAAATAAGTCGATGGCTTCAAAGTAACAGGCTGCTTCTTAATGCAAAAAAGACAATTGGAATAATCTTCCACACTGCCCATAACAGAAATCCATTACTACCAACTATATCACTGGAAAGAAATAATGTTAAACTTCAAAACGAAATAAAATTTTGGGGGGTCACTATTACTGATACGCTCACATGGAAAAGGCACATTGACGTTACCAGCACAAAACTTAGCAAACTGTGCTTCATGATTAGATCAATAAGGAATGTCACTAACACAAGTACCCTAACCACGATGTACCATGCACTCTTTCACTCTGTACTTAACTACAGAATCATCTTCTGGGGCCAAAATTCTGAATCAATTGAGATATTCAAACTGCAAAAGAAGATAGTCAGAACAATTATGTTCAAAAACAAAGAGACACTTGTACACCATTATTTAAGAAGCTAAATATTTTGCCCCTCCCATGCCAATACATAATAGAATTATTATTCTTTACCAAAAAAAGTATCAACAAAATTAGCAAAAATATGGATGACCACGATTATGACACAAGATCAAAAACCTCTCTAAGAATACTTCCCCACTCAAAAAAACTGTACAGTGATGGTGTCAAGTGCATGGGAATAAAATTATATAACCATCTTCCAACTTTTATACAAGAAATCCAAGAAATAAATAAATTCAAACAGACGGTGAAATCTCTTTTAATAAAAGACTGCTTTTATACCATCCATGAATATTTGGAATCAAAATTGTCTTAGTGCGTGATAATGTATCAAAGCTGAAGGTTGTTAAATCAATTTTGTCACATGATGTAACAATTCTCTGTAACATAATTTGTAGTTAATGTAAAATAATCATTCTTCTGTGTTCTTGTTTACTGTTTTAAACTCCTGTAACTGTATATTTGTATTGACTTATCCCGTATCAGTGGTACAAGCCATTGTACTGATTTGATCTATGGGGCAAATAAATAATAAATAAATAAATAAAGAATCAATACATTGAAAGCAATGCCTTGAATAATTAATTTAAGCAGGGAAATATTTGGTTAAAGTTTTGAAGTAGTTGAGCACCTACCATGTGTATACTGCTTACAAAATACACAGAAATTGAATAATAAGTAAAATCCAAAAAATAATTTGTATTAGAGGTGCACTAGGAGCAGATGCAAGAGTCCAGCTTGCTCTCTTTTAGCCGGCCTCATTCATTTAGGTTAGCATGAATGTGAACCAGGGTTTTGGTGCCAATATTCTTGACCAAGTGTTACCTTACTTACACACCTTCACAGTGAGCATGGTGGGGACACTACCCTCTCTCAAGAAACAACAGCCATTTTTACAGGGCTGCCAGATATGTTCCCGGTTTGATGAACAATCAGGCACCATATTCCACCTCAACTGACATGTTAAATCATTCAGTTTTAATCATAGAGAAAATGTCTGGGACTATTTGAAAAATTGGATGAAATACAGCAGTCAACATCCCCACAATTTGGTAACTTTACAGGAGCTAATCATCAGTGAGTAGTTTCATCTCGATATACCGTACCTGAAGAAACTTGTGAACTCTCTTCCACCTCACATTGAGACCATTACCAAGCCTGGTGGTTGTGTTACATATTGTTAGTGTGACATCTCAAGAGCTGGCTGATTTTTGTCTGCTGTGCTTACTGACTCACTTCAGTGAAATTTTAAAAAATTCAAACTTTATTTCTTTGATCTATGTTGCTGGAATGTATGGAAGTCAATGCATATTTACTGAAGGTAGATCGATATTAAACATTGTTTTAACATTATTAACTAAATTTTATTTCAGGCACACATTGTTGAAGTATTTATACGTCATTTTAATAAATACATAACATGAATGTTTGTTCTATTTGTATGCTCAATGATGTAAGCTATAATAAATCTTTGTAAAACAAACTGTCATCAGCATTCATCAGAGTGTAGTACACAAAATAAATGTTTTACTATTTTTCTCTTGTCATGTTGATTGTGATGGACTTTGATTTTCCACATAAATGTTAAGATTAATGACAGGTTCAGTAGGTAGTGTCCATTGACAAAAATTGGAATGTCCAGTCAAAAATCAATATACATCTTTGTAAATCTTAATAAAATGTTGCCAGAATATACTAAGATATTTTTTTCCATTTGTAATAGATGAAACACCATCCGATGTTCACTTCTCTGGAAGGCGGTCTTTTATATCTCTGCCTATCAAAAATCTACATGAAAATGAAATATGTATTGAACTAGAAATTCGACCACTGGCTGACAGAGGGCTCCTATTGTTCATAGGGCAGCCAGATACAAACAGTTTCATGTCACTTTCACTTCAGGGCGGAGTGCTTGAACTTCGAATTCTCCCCGGTATGTGGCCATAACAATTAAGTAGGAAGTACTTTGTTTTTGTTAACAAAAGTAGCCGTGTGTCTGGTAACATTGTAGTATTGCAGTCAAAAGCCTTTGCCAAGCCGTCCAGAACAGGTGAGTAAAATTAGAAGTAATGCAGTTTATACATATCTTAGGAGTTGAGATAGTTACGAGAAACCAGTACTGTAGATTTTTAGGTTTAGCTTGCACTTAGAATAAAAATAACTTTACCGCAAAAATTTCTCTCATACATAATTAAAATTTATACTGTGCTTCACCATTAAACTGTGTGGTATTCTTGTATCCAAAGTTTCCCATAACTTTTCACAGTTTATTTATCAGTGATACAGACATTTACTGTTCAGTTTTTACTGTTCTAATCAATACATGCCAATGAAGTATACCCTTATTATCTTCAAATCCAGCAGATTAATAAGATTCACACAATGTAAAACTGCAATATAATATAAACTTTACTGTATGTTTGTGGCAATACTCAGGTGAGGTATGACCATATGGCAGTCCCATACCACTATATTTTATTTCCCATCAAACTGCCATGCTACACAGATGGACACTGACAACGTGTGTGCACCACGGACATCCAGCGGTCACTTGCTCAGCATTCTTTACAGCAAGAATCAAGGAACCTGATTAAATTCTATGATACACAAGTCATGTGAAACATCCTGGATTTCAGAGATATGACGTTGCACTCTCCAGTAAAACATTCCACACTGTCATGCACCTGGGTTCAATATATGTCACACTCCATCCTCTATCCCATTCCCACAGGATTTGTTTTCCTTTTTTTATTCCTTACACACTACCATTTTACTGTACTTACGTGTTACATTTTATTTGGATAATTCTTCTGGTTTCTGTTTTATTTTCTCTTTGTGTTTCTGTCTCAAATACTCACTCCTCTCACCCTTTGGTGTCCTTTCTTTTATATATGAACTGAGGTCAGTCCAGTGCTAACTAATGTATTTGATCTCCCACTGCTTCCAACATATTTTCCTTCATCTGTGCCCCCTTATGCCCTTGTGTGTTACTGATCTCCTTTAACTTGGATTGTTAGTCGTCGTGTGACTAGGGCGTCCCATGGGGTAGGCTGTTCGCCGGGTGCAAGTCTTTCGATTTGATGCCACTTCGGCGACTTGCATGTTGATTGGGATGAAATGATGATGATTAGGACAACACAACACCCAGTCCCTGAGTGAAGAAAATCTCCAATCCAGCCGGGTAATGAACCCGGGCCCTTAGGATTGACATTCTGTTGTGCTGACCACTCAGCTACCGGGGACGAACAGATTGTGATCCACCAACTTGCTCAACAGCTTCCTTTTTTCTTCACTGAAGAGGGATCTTGTGTTGTCAAAACCTGTTGGCATTGTTTTGAAGGTAAGTACTGGCAATCCGTTACACACTATCTGTATTCATCCATACATGTCCCTATATTCATTTTACATCATTGTGCTCTGAATGTTTTGTAACTTAGGAACGCAGTTCCTTTTTGCATTACTTGTCATTTCATGATATCATTGTGCTTTTCACAGTTGCTGGTTTTCATTTTTACTGACATGTGCATGAACTGTTATTTTCCAGTTCACTGAAACGGAGCACCTAAACAGATGTGTTATGATGTCCTTTGAAATAAGTTAATAAACTGTCTCTGTACATGTCCTAGAAACTGTATTGCTATTGGAGTCAGTGTAACCAGTAACAAAATAAACAAATAAAAATCTAAAATCGTTCAGAGTTTCCATGCCAGTAATGCAGGAAAACAATAGTTCTGTGGCAAATGACTTACTGAAACACAAGCATTTTACAAATTTTATGATTTTGGCATTTTAATGAATTTAGTTAAGTCTGCTGCGGACATGCTAACACAGTGATGTGATTCTTCAGTTTCTCCCAGTGTATTTGTTGCTCGAACAGTCCACGGGTATACTGCCGGTTTATAGTGTCCAATGGGCAAAATATTTTGGCGATCAGACATGTTGCCATCATCAGTTGCACTGACGAACTGAGCTCCTGAGGGCGGGCAGCCGATTTAAAACCCCTCCCCCCGTGGGCTGCTCTCTTCGCCGTCCGCACCCGTGCACCTGCGGTCGCGAAGATGTGGGTGTCGGAATCTATTGTAGCGTCGATGCGCTTGCTACGTCCGCCCTGGTCACCAGTTCTTACTTCTTGCTGAGAGTCTTCTTAATTACACATTCAATGCCGGGTCCCAAGCCTTGCTGAAATTGTAGCCGCAATCTCAGTTGATAAGATCTTCCCTGGTGCGAATTTCGGTAGCCTCCCTTATAACGCTGTCCCAATATTTAGAGGTCTGAGCCAGGATCTTGGTACTCTCATAATCCATCTCATGTTTCTCGGACAAAAAGTGTTCTGCTACCGGATGTTGCAGTCGAGTGTGCCTTTGATGTCCTCGGCAATGATCTTTGATGGTGCATACTGTTTGTCCGATATAAGTCTTCCACACTCACAGGAAATTTGGTATATGCCAGCCTTCCTCAAACTGAGGTCATCTTTCACACTTCCCAGTAATGCCCGTGTTTTATTAGGCGGGCAGATGTTTCTTTAATATACGGCCGATTTTCCCCAATGGTGCACCGTTGTACAGAATAAAGGCAGTGGCTACCTCTTCTTCCGTGACTTCATCCGTCTCCACAGGTTGTGCTGTGGTGGTGGGACGGAGAGCGCATCTAATCTGCCATTCCGAGTACCCGTTTTTTCAGAACACGGTTTTGAGGTGTTCCAATTCCTGGGGCAGAGTCTCTGCGTCTGAGATGCTGCGCGCCCTGTGTACTAGTGTTTTTAGTACTCCATTCCTCTGAGAAGGGTGGTGGCAGCTGTCTGCATGCAGTTACAGGTCAGTGTGCGTTTTCTTCCTGTACACACCGTGGCTCAGGGTACCATCAGCTCTTCTCTTGATCATGACATCCAGGAATGGTAATCTTCCTTCTGCTTCGGTCTCCATAGTGAATTTGATGTTTGGATGTATGGAGTTTAGGTGTGTAAGGAAATCCAGGAGCTTGTCCGTACCATGGGGCCAGATGACGAACATGTCATCGACATAACAGAAGAAACAAGTAGGTTTCCAATTGGATGACGCCAAGGCTTCCTCCTCAAAGTGCTCCATGTACAAATTCACAACCACTGGTGAGAGTGGGCTGCCCATTGCGACTCCATCCATTTGCTCATAATATTCCCCATTAAACAGAAAATACGTTGAGGTCAAGACATGCCTAAAGAGTTTGGTGGTCTTCTCGTGAAATTTCTGCCCAATAAGCTCTACTGACTCTCGTAGAGGCACCCTGGTGAATAGTGAAACCACATCAAAGCTCACTAGGATATCAGTGTCTCTCAGTCTGAAGTTGTCGAGACATTTCACAAAATCCATGGAATTACGGATATGGTGAGGGCATTTACCTACATAGGGGCTAAGTAATTCACCCAGATATTTTGCCAGCAAGTAAGTAGGTGCCCTAATGTTGCTGACAATCGGGCACATAGGTACCCCCTCTTTGTGGACCTTAGGGAGTCCATAAAGTCTTGGTGGTACAGATCCTTGAGGTGACAATTTCTTGGCGTTCCCCTCTGGTAGATCCGCGTCCTGGAGTAGAGCCCTGGTCTCGTTTTCCACCTTCTTCATGGGGTCAGCGTTGATCTTCCTATAGGAGTCGTCATCTAGCAAGCACCACATCTTCTCAATGTAGTCCTTACGGGAAAGAACAACAGTGGCGTTGCCTTTGTCAGAAGGTAAGATAAAAATCTCTGAGCACTCTCTTAGGTCCCGAATGGCCGTCCTCTCTCTGCTGGTAATGTTAGTCTTCATAGGTTTAGTTCTGGTCAGAGCCCGGCAGGTTTCCCAACACACTTCTGCTGCTTCAGGTGGTAATCACGCTGCAACCTGTTCCACTGCATTGACGATGTCTGCCGCCGGGAGAAACTGGTCATATATATTATAAAATTGAATGAACTTACATTTACATCATTATTTGAGTTATTCTTTTAATATCTCTAAAAGAATCATAAGCTTTTAGAAAGTTATTTGGTGGTTCAAGATTCTATAATCCTTGAGGAAAAAATTCATTTCTTCCATTTCTAACAGATATTTTGTAAATTAACATGATTGAATAAAGAAGAATCAAGTAATTGATTATTTTTTCGATTAGGAAAACAACAAAATTAAATTGAGGCGTATCAAATTATATCCAATTATAATAATTAGTAATATCTAGTTCCGAATTTCTTTTCCCTTGTAAACCAACATATTCAAGTGTTTGAAGTTTGAAGAACGAAATTGGAATTTTTTGATTTTTAACTCTTTCTTGTTCTAATTCAAGTGAATATTCTGGTTCATATGTAACAACAGGAACACGAATTTCCATGCTTTTTACAACAATTTTACCCTTTTTTGGAAGTGAGTGAGTGGGTGTGTGACTAGGACCTCCCAACTGGTAGACTGTTCACTGGGTGCAAGTGATTTGATTTGACGTCACGTCGGCAACTTGTGCGTCGATGGGGATGAAATGATGATGATTAGGACAACACAACACACAGTCCCTGAGCAGAGAAAATCTCTGACCCAGCCGGAAATCAAACCTGCTCACCAATCAGCTACCAGGGGCGCACCTTTTGGAAGTGTAGAATTATCATTTTCTGTTGTCGAACAAAGAATCAAATCTTCTTGATCTTTATTTGGCCTCCAAGTAAAAATAACAGTTAAATCACCTTAAAACATAGTTTCTTCATAACCTTTAAAAAATCCACAAAATAATTTAGATGGATGAAGAACTTAATTTTTATAGTTTTAATTTTTCTCTTGTTAAGAATACGTCCTTCCATATTTAATTCATTCAAAAGGGTGATGTCAATCAAGGAAGAGTTGAAGAAGAAATAAATGGATATTTGATTCTAGATAAAATACCATTTTCTTTTTTAATTGTAATAACATCAAAATTTTCAAATAGTTATCAATTAGTTTAATATTTGATTTGCCATCATATGCAGAAAAATCAGTTCTATCTGTGTGAATTGAATCAAAACTCATGAATAAAATAGCCTGTTTTGTACCACTGAGGGCAATGCAAATGAAGATATAATTAAGAATAAAGGGGAAAAAGAATTAGAAGAAGAAAAAATTGGGAACTGGAAAAGAGAAAAAATTTCAAAGAAGTAATCACAAAAATTAATTGTCCTGTATCTAATTTGTACCTATAAGAATTAGTTAAACAATTAAAAATTAATCATTTTCATGGCATGTTTCTGATTGATGGATTACTTAATGAGACAAACAATTTAAAAGTGGAATAGTAAATTTAGATAACATCTGATCATGTTGAAACTCACTGGATATTTTGTTATAAAAATAAAGACAAAAAAATTGTTTTTAATGCATTTGGAGGAAATATTCCGAAACATCTTGTTAACTATTTCGAAAAAAATAATCTACTGCAGTCTTCAAAATATACAAAATTGTGATGAAGTAATTTATGGGCATTTATGTTGATTTGTTTGAAACTAATATGTATGAATTATAAGTTTAATGATATTTTAAATTCATTTGGAAATAAACTCAATAACGATTTAGAAAAAATAAAAGATTTTCAATCATTAGATCAAAAACACTAATAATGAATTAATTTAAGAATTCAAAAATATTCAATCATCATTAGAGTCAAATATAGTTAATGTAATTAAACAATACCCAAAAGAATTAAATAACGTTTTTAATGTATCTGAATACTGTTTTGATTTTAAGAGTAAAAGAATAGGTAATATCAACGATTGACTAAATGATTTGGATACAGTTAGTAAAAGATATTTGAAAACAAGACTTTTAGAACCTATACAACAATATATAAATGTGTTAATTATGTTTCAAAACTATATATATTGAGAAAGCTTTATCAGATGATTTCTCAAAAACAGATTTAATGTCATATTTGCACTTTTTAAATTATCTTAAACCAATTATTGAATTTACTTTTGTGACTGGAGGTAAACAAAAAAGGCACAATTTCAGTGAATATGATTTTATTCTTAGAAAGGTTTTTGTTGTTGATGAAAGACATAAACAGAGATTTAACATTTAATGATAATTGCACATACTGTTTGAAATGCAAAAAGTTTACTGAAAAACGTCATCCTCATAGATTAACAAATAAAAATGGAGAACAAAGAATTCAAGGAATATGTTCGATTTGTAAAACCAAAATGAGTAAATTCGTTAAAAAAGTTTTGTAGATGAAGTTATAACTATCCGTGAACAAATTATTATTGAATTACATAATAAAAATTTTAAATGAAAAAAATGTAATATCTTTCAGAATTGATTATTTATGGCAATCTGATTTAGCTGAAATAGATTCAGGTAATCTGAAAGGAATTTGAAAAATATATAAAGGTTATAAATATTTATTACATAGTATAGATGTTTGTTTTTTAAGATTTGCATGGGCTCTTCTACTTAATGATAAAACAGGTAAAAATGTAATTGACTCTATCGAAAAAATATTTGAGTTGACAATACGAAAAATTTGCAAACAGATAATGGCAAAGTACTTTATAATAAAGAATTCAAGAATAAATCAACAAATTTAACATTAATCATTATTCAGTTATTTGTGAATTCAAAGCAACTTTTGTTGAACAATTTAACAGGACATTGAAAGAAGATATGTGGAAGAAATTTGATCTTCTATGGAAAATGTAATTGGGTTGACTAAGTTTCTAAATTAATTGATGATTAAAATAACACATACGATTTAACAATAAAAATGCAACCGAAAGATGTAAATAAAGAAACTGAAAAAATCTTATTGAAAAATAGCCTAAATAAAAAATTTGTTAAATGTTGAACCTAAATATAAAATTGGTGATAAAGTAAGAATAGGTTAAATTGAAAGGAATTTTGTAAAACAGTTATACAGCAAACTGATCAACAGATATTTTTGAAGTTGAAGAAGTTATTCATTCCAATTCAATCACCTATAAATTGTAAGATTTAATGGTGAATAAGTAAAAGGACCCTTTTATGAACAAGAACTATTAAAAATTATTTTTTGGATGTTTACCTTGTTGGTAAAGTTTTAAATAAGAAAGGTAATAAAGTCTATGTTTAATGGTTAGGTTTCGATGATTTACACTATAGGTGGGAAAATACGAAAATTGTATGTTATATCTTCTCCATTACTAAAGAATGATAATTTTTCATTACCTCCAAATTGGAGAAGTTTATATATTTTTAATAATAAAAGTTTTCTATTTAAATGGAGTTACGTAATGATACTTTAAACATTTTTCGTATTGAATATAATTTTCATTATGTTTATTATTTCATTAAAAAGATATAGTGTATTTTAATATTCAATTAAAGGTTCACAAAACCGATTTATTGTCAAAATCATTTGAAGATTTTGAATTCGAGTTGCTGGAATAATATGGTTTTAATAAGTTCCATTTATTAGATGCATATAAAATTTTTTATAAATGTTGTTAAATATTTGATTATGAAAAAACTAAATGTAAATTTATTTTTACATTCTGAGAAACGTTTGTTAGTTTATTTATAATTTAAAGTAATTATTCTGGTGAATATCAATCAAAGTATGGAAATAATTTTGAGACAAAGAATTCTTAAATATTCTTTTATTGGTTAATATAAATTTGCTGAATTTAGTGCATAATTGAGTCCTTAATTTTACCCCAGTTTAGATGTCTGTTTCTGACAATATCTATTTGATTTTGTGCATATTTAAATTTTGTTCAGATACATAACATTCATAGGTAAAATCATATAATCTTAAGGGGAGCGGGAGGTGGTCAAATCCAAAAAAATTACGGTGTTTTTCCCCCCCCCTACCGAAAATTAATTGGAACATTCCTCTTTAATGTAAGCTTTGAATTATTGTTCTACTCGCCCTAGAAGTGGTTGTTACCATTTCCCCCCCCACGCCTGCAGAGGAAATGGGCGGCCGCTGAATGCATCTAACACCCTCTCGTGACTTCCTGGCGAACTGCTTGGGATTTTCTCGGCCTGTTACGCATACAGCACCTTGTGTTATGCATACAGCGAGTGTGCAAGGATTGGTTACATTGTTTTCTATGACAAATGAAGTGCTAAGAGTGCGGAACATCGTCTCTTTGCTGTTTACCGTTTCGAATTAGTTCAGTGTTGCGCCTGTTGTTGGTAGTATTATACTTCTTGTGTAAAGCGTTGTTCTGGTTACGATGCCACATTTTAGTAATCATGTATATAAGAAGAGGAAGAACGTAGGGAAAAGAAAATTAACACTAATACCAAGTTGCGATACTACAATTACTGAAACAGTGCATTCTTCTGCTAAGTAACACATGGCCGGCCATAGCCCTGTGACATCTTCTTGCAAATACTACCTTGGGGATGGTGACTCCAAAGGTTTCAAGACTATAGAGAAACTGAAACCATATGGAAATGAACTTGTAGTTGAAAAGTTGGAATGCATTGTGCATGTGCAAAAGCATATGGGTGCACGGCTTTGAAGGCTCAAACAAACTTTGGGTTCAAGTAAGCTCAGTGATGGAAAGATAATAGGAGGGAGAGGCAGGCTTACTATAGAGGAACTGAAACCATTGAACGTCTACAGAGATACTATGGGTATGCTATAAGGCAAAATACTAGTAATGTTAGTGACATGCAAAAAGCAGTGTGGGCATTGTTCCTTCATACTGCCTCTTCCAATGAATACCCTCAACACAGCCTCTGCTCAAAAGATTCCTGGTGCAAATATAATGCAAAAAAGGACTATAATCACAAACATGGTTTGCCAGCAGCTGTGATAAATGCAATAAAACCAATTTTTCATGACTTAGCACAGCCAGAATTGTTACACAAATGTCTACACGGAAAGATGCAGAATCCTCATGAGAGCGTAAACAGTTTGATTTGGAAAGTGATTCCTAAAAGGGTGTTTGTAAGCATAAAAACACTGCACTTCGGCGTTTATGATGCAATAGCAACCTACAACCAAGGGAACAGTGTGAAGTGTGAAGTTCTGAAGGCATCAGGATTTACAGCTGGGGTGAACACTATACAAGCACTAAGAAATATTGACAGAGGAAGGATAAGAGGAGCAGAAAGAAGAGAAAGGCATATGAAGTATGATGGAACAAGAGGCCAGAAAAGAAGACAGAAGAGGAAGCTTTTGGAGGATGAAGAAGAAGACCCTGATAATCCATCCTATAGTGCAGGAATGTATTGAGAAACTTTGATAGCCATTTCCTGTAAATTAGAATTTTTCGAATATAAGGAACATTTTCTCAAAATCCACTCAAGCTAGAGAGATGAAATTTTTATACAGCACTCCTAGTGGTCAAACTTACATTGTAACACAGCCATTTGGCAATATGTTCAGTAGTTTCATTTCAGTTTAATTATAAACCAATTATTTGTAAAAAAATTTGAGTCATTAATAAAAAAAATAATTGGAAGGAAACTAGAAAAGATACTCCAAAATCCCTCTGTCATAACTGCAATACTAAACCACTCTATATGTAAAAAAAATTCAAATTTTTCTATTTGGTAGTTTATTCATAAATGTTCCTCAAACTTAGTGGTTTTAACATGGGCAGCATAGGCACCTCCGGCTCCCCTTAAAATAACAAAAGTTGGTCTTAAATTTCAATTACTCACTTGAGGAACAATATGTGGTAATAATAGATTTATTTCTTCATTTCTGTTGTTTATTATTCCAACTGCGTTACAAATTATTTCTCTGAAACCATTAATACTTTCATCTCTGATTTTATTTAAATTGTCGAAGTGAGATATTTTCTTTTTCATTTTATATAATCATGTTTTTTAATGTGTGATAAGACTTTATTATTAACCCAATTTCAAAATTTACTGCAAAACGCATTTTGTATTTAATAACTAAGGAATATAAACCATGTTCATTAATAAATTTTGTGAGTGGTTTGATATTTTTAAGTAGCATGATTTTACTGTTAGTGAAGTTTTCATATGTTTTACAATATTTTCATTTAACATGTTCATCCTCAGACGTTTATATTGTAAAATATCGCCAAGTCATTTACATAAAACCAGAGATCATGTTTTCATCAATGCTTATTAAAACTTCTTTGTTATTATAAATTTGTTTATTATTTTTTATATCCACAAGTGACTCCATTTATGAAAAAAATTAATGTATATCTCTAATGTCAATAATTTTTTCCATACAATTGATTAGTGAAAATAAATTATATGTCCCTTGGGCAATCTATAAAACGATATTCAAGAGAAATTAAAATAACAAGACATAATTTGCCATCAAAATCATGTTGTAATAATTGTAAAATAAAGAAACAGAAAGAACATCTTCATAATTACCATGTTAAAACATTTATTTGTGAAAAATCTGCAAAGGAAATTAAAAATTCTTAAAAATATATACATAACTGCGAGCATTCAAAAGATGAGATATTAGCTTTAAAATATCGAAAAGATAAAGAAAGAGATTATCAAAAAGTTGAATGTTTTTATGGAAAATTTGTTTCTAAATTTTACTTACCAAAAAGATAAAGAAAGAGATTATAAAAAGTTGAATGTTTTTGTGGAAAATTTGTTTGTAAATTTTATGTATCAAGACATCAAAAATTACAATACCATGAAAGAATATTAAGAAATTAATTATTTTCTATTTTTATTTAATGTTATGTCCAACTGTTTAATTATTGTAAGAAATCATTCTTATTATTTATTTTATTTTGATGTAATTTATAATGACCATATGGTGTTGTATGAATACGATTTTGTATTACAACTCATTTATCAGCACTTAAAACAATTTTATTACATCCAGCTGTATATAATTAATGTTTAAATGATGTAATCATATTCATTTTTCTATTTTGTTTTATTTTCTCAGTTAAGCATTTGTTATAATCATCTAAGGTATTTCACTTTTCACAACAGATTTCTTAACTCCATTAGATTTTTTCTCTTCTTTTTCACCAACTTTATATGCGTAGATTTTCTGTCTTAAACTAAAGTGTTCCAACATGCCTTTTCCACAATATTCATATTTAATTTTTCCTAAAACTTTCTTATTTCCTTGCAGAAATTCATAAATATTATCTTTTGATTAATCACTGGTATTAAATTCATCTATCATGATTTCATATTTTTATAAAAATCTTCAGTTCTTATATCGTATAAGAAAAAATTAGTATCCATATAACATAAATCACTTTTTTTAACATATTTTGGTTTCATAACATTCTGGTAAAATCATAGATTTAATATCTAGAATACCCATTCCAATATAAATTGATTTGTTGAACTTTATTTTCATTTTCTTCATATGAAGTGCTACATAATTGTTTGATAATTCTGTAGTATGTTCATAATTTCATTTTTAAATGTAATTCTTATATTTTCTTGGATCTGTTATGATGTTATGATTTTAGTATTTTGTCTTTTTTTTAATATTTTACAATGTTCTTCTGACCTCTGAATTATTCATTAACTTGTAGAAATCTTTTTCAAAATCTTTAGTTTCCTGTTTTTCTCTTTTCTGTGTTTAAATCTATATATTTCTTCAATCAATCTGATTATTCAAATGATAAGATTCTATTAATTTTCTTTAATTTTAATACAAGATTTAATCATTGTTTAAGATTTTCAAAATGTAAAACATATTTTTCTTCATTTTTAAAGATGTTAATAATTTATTTCCTCCTTCAGGTACTAAAGGTTAATCTTTGTGTAAATCATGTAATTTTCTTAGATATTCTAAATCAGCTTCTAAAACATAATCTTATTTACAATCATGTAACATGTTAAGTATTTGTTCAGAGTTAAACCTTTTTGGTTCCACCCAATTGAAATTTTTAAAGGGTATAAAATCAGACATTGTCCAGTCATGTAAATTATTTCCATCTAAATATGCAATATAATCTGATTGTTTTTAGCTCAAAATATTTCATATATGTATTATTTGATTTTGCATATCTTTTAATACCCTGATAAATTTCACCTCGAATTTCTCTTTCAAGAAATAATATCATACCATAATCATGTAATAAATCTAATTTGATTCCTGTCATTTTTAACATAGAATCCAAAGATAATCCTGGAACTGTAAAAGACCAAGTTGGATCAAGTTTACAAGATTTAATACATGCATTGCTAAAATTTTTGAAAGTGTCTGCTAAAATTAAATCTTCAGATTCGTTACATAATTTTGTATTCATCAGAATTTCTATTATTGAATTTCGGAAACTGATTTCTTTTTTAAGTAATTTATTTTTCTGTAATCTTTATTCAGAATCCATTTATTCACAAGGGTAAACTCCTTTTGTTAATTAGTAAATCTAATGGTCACCTTAAAATATTTTGCTGTTTCACTAAAATTATTCTTTTGAATACTGGAGGATAATTAATCAGCACTTGATACTGACTCCTCCGGATTTCCTTTTCCGGGATTTTAGTGCTTCCTCTAGGTAGATCTTAAAGAGTGTAAGGGCGAGTGTGCATCCGTTTGTCGCCTCAGTCTCTTGAGGTAGTTGATTTCTCACTTTTACCATTGCCTTACAACCTTGGTGGAGGAGTCTGACAGCTTTCACATAGCTCGGTGACACGCCATTATCGTTTAGACTTGTCCATAGCTTGTTCTGAGCAATTGTGTCATAAGCTTTCTGGAGGTCTACAAAGACAAGGCGGTTCGCGAGGCCCATTGCTGTCCTTTTCTCCACTAGGTTTTTTAGGTTACATACTCCATCAGTACAGGAGCGACCAGATCTGAATCCATTTTGTTCTTCAGATTCATTTATTTCTTGCCTTTTTCAACTCTTTAGGGGCTTCGTCACCTCTAAGGCATTTGTCAAAAGTCACTGGCAATATCTCAAAGAGTTTTGATGGTGCTGCTGTAACCAGTTCTATGTAAATTAAACCTGGACCAAGCATCTTTCTCCTTTTTATGGCATTAATTGCATTTTGGACTTCATTTGGGGTTATCGGTGGCATATATGATTTCAATGTCTGGTGGGTTCTCAGTGATTGCTGCTCTGTTCTCAGTTACAAGCCCTTGGTAGTGTTGTACCCAATGCTGCATGCTAATTAGGTTTATATCTGTTTTATCTTTATTCTGTGTTCTCATTGTTTTTAATACCTTCCAGGATTTATTTGCACATGTATTCCCCATGCCTTTTTCTCTTTTTTCACCGGTTTTCTGCCAGGCTTCATTTTTTGCCGTAATTATTGTTTTCTGGGCATCTTTTCTTTGCTCTCTGTATTCCCGCCAGCCATTGTCTGACCTTGAGTTCAACCGTTTATTATAAGCTTTCTTCTTACATTCTACCTTCTCTTGTACTGGATGGTTCCACCACTCATCACATGTTCTGTTACTCTTTTGGATTTCTTTTTTTCCCAGTGCTTCATAAGCTGCATTATGGATGGCTTCTTTAGCCATCTCATACATCTTATCTGCAGAGGTTTCGTCAATGGCAGCAAGTTTTTCTGCTAGCCTTTGCTGGTACAAGACACGAGTAGATCTATGGTCAAAGCTGTGTACATTATCTTGGATATTATTAGCTTTCTCTGGCTCAGTTTCCTCTTGAATTCCTGTGTCTTTTTTTCATGTAGGCAAATGTGATTTTTTGGTTCTTATTTATAAAGAATAAAACTTTTTAAATTTGAAGAATTTAAATGAGGAAATGAGAATTTGGTTTTTTCGATACAGACAAATGAGATTTTTTTGGTATGAGAAAACTGTGAAATTAGGTTGTTTGTTTGTAACCTGGAATTTTTACTCGAAAATGCTCTTTGCACCAGAACTCTCATCAGTACATAGGCATATCCTTATTCCATTTACACATATACTATCTGCCAATCTCTGTTACTAGAAAACTTGAAAGTAAAAGCACAAATCTCCCTGTACTAAGAATACATAGTAACCCAACAAAATAAGACAATAAAATGAAAATAATGTAACTTACCACAGAGCTCCATATACATTCTGTAAGCTTTGTCACATACTGACATGACCTGAGTGAATGTACCTCGTGTGCAGCCTGTCTGCAAGCTTCTGATTCTTTACTTCCCTTCTTGCC
This sequence comes from Schistocerca americana, assembly GCF_021461395.2. Classification (NCBI taxonomy): domain Eukaryota; kingdom Metazoa; phylum Arthropoda; class Insecta; order Orthoptera; family Acrididae; genus Schistocerca; species Schistocerca americana. The sequence continues at coordinate 242,847,106 of NC_060122.1, forward strand.
CCAGCATTCTTTGCTGATAGCAGCACTAGCACTTGTGGTAAAGCATCCAGAGCTCTCTTAGAAGGTCTAATGCACACTACGTGGACAGTGGAGGTCCTTTTCAGTAGTTTTAATTTGTGATGTCATTTCTGTGACTTGGTATAGCCCTTGACAATGCATAATCAATTTCTTCATTTTACCCTTCAGTGTATAGGGGCTAGTTCGCCAAATGTATGTTTCAGCAACCTAACAGTATGCCATCTCATTGTCTCTTGTCATTTGAGTGCCTTAATATTTGCATTATTTGCACTCTTCGACACATCTCTTAAATTTTTGCAAAATTTTGTGTTGATTCCCTGATTTTCCAATTTTGACTTTAAAAATGTCAAAAGATGATGGCATCTACCTTCTGTACCCCACCTCATATGACCAGGCCCCAACACTACCACACACCTTTGGATTATAGCAATCCATCATGCATGGCAAACTGTGGCTGTTATTTGAATAGCTTTCCGTCCTCATCAGTTGTTAGTGCCTTCTGCCATACTGTTGCATATTGGTCTGATAGTTCAACTAGTGTGTGTTCACCAGAATATTAGTGTAGGCTTTTCAGAAAATCTGGTGGTGGTGAGAAGGATCCAGATGGCACAAGCTGTGAAGCAGTCACTGAAATGAAAAACATGTTGAATGGCGTGCTCGGCAATGGGGTGGTCCACCCATTTCTTGGACACCATTTGTTGTGGCCATTCATGTGGACAGACAGCTTGTTGGTTGCCATGCCAATGCAGCAGAGTGGTTGCAATATAGCTTGTAGATCATATGGCTGGTTTCACAGGTAGTGCTGCCTTTGATGCTGGAGTAGGTGGTGGTGGAAGGATGCATGGGACAGGTCTTGCATCTTGTTCTATAACAGGGATATGAGAAGGGTATGAGCCATGAGGCAAGGTGCTGGGAGCAGGGGTTATGTAGGGAAGGACGGGTATATTGTGTAGGTTCAGTGGGCAGCAGAATACCACTGTGGAAGGGATGGGAAGGCTACTGGAGAGGACATTCCTCATTTCAGGATATAATGAGAGGTAGTCATAACCCTGGCGGAGAATGTGATTCAGTTGCTCCAGTCCTGGGCCATACTGTGTCATGAGGGGAATGCTCCTTTGTGGCTGGATGGTGGGACTTTTGGAGAAACTAAATGCTGAGATGAAGCTAAATAATGACTATGAATAAAATAAAAAGTTGCTGTACATACTGACTGAAGAATAGGTAAATTGTACGTAGGTCCATTGTTACTTGGGGTAAATTGGAAATTTTATGAGGATGAATGAAGAATGATTTCCATTTACTGTTGACTGTAGTTATCTGCAATGACAACAACATTAATTTGAGTAACCTTAGAACATATGAACAGTTATCAAAACCATCTGTATGTATCATTTTTTGGCAAGAGTAAGCTCTAAAGAATTCTTATTTTAATCAGTTAGCCAAAGTGATAAAGACCACCAGTCTTGCCGGTGTGGTGAAGGCAGGAGCTCACTATCTGTAGCAACATCGACAAGATCAATGGCAGATCTTTGGTACAGAGCCCAATGGAGGGTCTGAATCACAGTTTCAGACAGTTCTGCAATAGTGTAGGTTGCAGATTTATCGACTTGTTGCTGTTAGAAGTAATTTATCTCGTAGTGTAATTGAAGTAGATAGTTCCTGTGAGATATTATGGGGAGAGGTCCCACTTGCCAATGCAGTAAATTAATAATTGGTTCCTCTTACTGACACCCCCCCCCCCCCCCCCCCCCAATTCAGACTACACTTGCTGAACAATTCATAGCAAACATGAGTCTCATCACAAATAGATAGCCCGCTCAGACAATTAGAGTTGATGATGACTTCAATCTACCCTTGATTTGTTGGCAAAAATATGTATTCAAAGCCAGTGTTAGGTATAAAGCATCATCAGAAATTGTACTAAGTGCTGTCTCTGAAATCTGTTTTGAGCAATTAGTGAAGGAGCCTACTGAAAGTATAAGCGGTAGCAAAAACATACTTGACCACTTGCTAATGACAAATAACCCTGAGTAAATAGTGAGCATCTTGGCAGATACAGGGAATAGTGACCACCACAACATACAAAATGACTAAAAGTAAACACAAAATATATCTACTTAAAAAAGCAGATAAAAATTCTCTTGACGTCTTCCTAAAGGCAGCCTCCACTCCTTCTCTAGTAACAGTGTAAGTGAAATTACACAATTTCAGAGACTGTACTGATCTCACAAATATGATTTTATGTATATAGGCTGAAATGGCGAGTGAAAATTTGTACCAAGACTGGGAATTGAACCCAGGTGTCCTGCTTACTAGGCAGGTGCATTAGCCACTAAGCCAACATGGAACAGCAGTTCACACAACTGCACAGATTACCATGGCACACCTCCCTCCTCGATTCAAATTCTCACTGCTGCCACAGTCTACATTAAATTCATTCCCTCTTACACATGAACAGAACTGACGAGGCTCTCCATGTCATGAAATAACACCTCAGCATCAAATGTAAATGGGGGATCCAGCCTGCAACTCAGATGCAGATACTTATGCAAATGAAATGACTCAATTTCAGAGACATTATTGGTCTCATACAGATATCATTTTATGTATACTGACTGAAGTGGCAAGTGAAAATTTGTATCAAGGCCAGGAACTGAACTGGGGTCACCTGCATACTGTGTTCATGTGTAAGGGGGAATTTAAAGTAGACTGGGGCAGCAGTGAGAATTTGTATTAAGGTGGGAGGTGGGTAGGAGTAATCCATGCAGTTCTGTGAACTGCTGTACCAAGGTAGCTTCGTGGCTAACACACCTGCCTAGTAAGCACGAAACCCAGGTTTGATTCCAAGCCTTGGTACAAACTTTCACTCACTGCTTTAGTCTGTATAAATAAAATCATACCTGTCTTACATGGGTTTCAGGCTGGATCCCCCATTTACATTTGATGCTGAAGTGCTATTCCAGAATGTGGAGAGTATCAACAATTCTGTTTGAATGTAAGGGAAAATTTAAAGTAGACTTGGGCAGCAATGAGAATTTGGATATAGGAGGTAGCTGTGCCATGATAATCTATACAGTTGTGTGAACAGCTGTGCCATGGTGCCTTAGTGGCTAATGCACCTGCATGGTGAGGAGGAGACCTTGGTTTGATTCCCGGCCTTGGTACAAATTTTCACTCACCACTTAATTCTACATATGTAATAACAAAGTAAGTATAGACAAGATGAATCTGAAATTCAGAGAAATAGTATCTGAGACAACTGAGAGATTTGTACCAAATAAATTAATAAAAGATGGTGCTGATCCCCCATGGTACACATAACAGGTCAGGACACAAAAACTTCTATATCCTTTAAAGTAAATGTAATAGGTAAGGATAGTAAACTGCAAAAAAAGTGTCATATTCATGACCACAATATCAGACAATAAGAATGTACATTTGAGATGGATTCATGCATCTCTGTGCCAGAAATGTACTGTCCACATGCAACTTAAATTTTATAAGAAACTCTCCAAAAACATAAAAGCAAATACTGAGCTCAAAACCTTTGGAAAATCTTTGAAGTCATGTATGTGGCATCACTACATTTAGACAATTAAAGAATTTTTGAGTGTATGAAGCATATTAATACAGCAAACATGGGAGGGGGGGGGGGGGGGGGGGGGAGATTTGCAATTTAAATTTATGTGCATAGAAATGTAATGTACTGTCATATAACTTTTGCTTGTTTAGGTAAAAATTTACCCATCCAATGTTTCAGTCATAAGCTGCTTTTGTAAGAAAGAGAGTCAATAAAAACATAAAACTATGCAATACAATCCCTTAAAAGTGCCTGTAAAACCATGGATAGTTGAGCGAAGAGAATAACTAACTGACAGCCATTCCTTTACCCATTAAAAAAGGAAATTCCTTTATGAGTCTGCACTCAGCCATTTCTTTTCCCATTAAACAAGGAATTTCCTTTATGAGTCTTCACTCATTGTGCATATTTTGTGAATAAACCATGTATAGTTCACTATTAATTTTTTGTAATTTATTACCATGTTTCAGCTACAGTCATCATCATATAACTGTGATTAAAATTAAAGGAATATAATTGTTATACAACAACAAGGTGCAAAAGTTAAAAAAACTAAGAAGTTAAAAAAGTTAAAAATGCTTTTGAAAGTACAATCACCAAAAAGCTTTGAACTTGCAGAGTAAGATTCGGTGTCAGTATTGAAATCTATTTCTAATTGGGGCATCATCTAACAGTTGGCTCAAAATTTTGTACAAAGGTTAAGTTGTAACTACCATATGGCACTAATATTGGGGAACATGGCCTTCAAATTTTATTTTATTATTTATATCTTTCTCTCTCTTCATACTTATAAAAAGATAGACAGTCTTTAAAATATAAACTTTCAAAGTCAGGTTATAAAACACAATCATAATTGCATACTCACCAAATTAGCATTTCAGATTGTGTCAATTAGCCCTTGTAGAGTTCACTAAACTAACGAGTATTCAGTGAAGCTTCTAGATGATAATCTCTGTATAACAGCTGCATGAACTTTAGTATTAGATACATTCTGCTATGATAAAATGTAGCAGTTATAAAAATAGCACCTTATGCTATAATTAAGTATTACTGATAAGTAAAAAAAGTGTGCCCTATGAACTAAAATTTGCCAAAAACTTCATTAAAATGTGTCTACTTATAAAACAGATTGTAATGAATAAAACAATCAAATTATTAAATTAAAATCTCTTTGAAGGCAACTCCATATTGTATAAGAACCAGCAACTTGCTCCAAGAGGCACTAGGTTGGCACACACCAGTGAGAGCTCCACCAGCACAGCAGGGGTGAGGCAAGGCATGGTCTAGTCAACAGCAGGAGAACCGGACACAGTCAGCAAGTCACTCTAGCAGTTCTGTAAAATTTCAAAAAACCAGTTAGGGCTAAGCTAATTCTGTTCATTCAAAATAGTTTGTAGAGTTCTATTTTTGTGGATAAAAATTTCTAATTCTTCCAGATTGTTGAAGGCTTATCCTCAGGGACTATGTGCAATAGTTCCAGGCTTTTAATTGCCTATCCTAAATTATTCTTATGCATTTTTAAATTCATCATTAGTGCTTTACCATTCACATCGTAGGATTGTTCCCTAACCATTGTCACGAGTTTCCTTTCAGCTAGTCCTACAGAAAACTTTTCACAGTCATTGCAGCTTATTTTAAATGCTACTGAGTCACTGTTTGTCATGTCTAGTTTAAATTCTGGGGCGTAAACTTTGTCCCAGGCTCCCTCTGGTTTGAACCTTTACTAATGTTAGCTTGGATAATGCTGTAAATCTTTTTTTGATAGCTCCTTTGTTGAGTACTTTTCTCATATTTAATTTTCTGATACATTTTGATGATTTCACTATTCCTACACCCATTTGCATGACCTTTATGCATAATTATTTGAATCTCTTTCTCAATTTTGCCTTCATACAAGGGTAACTTCATGAGTCTGTGTATTATAGACCTACAGAAAGCATACTTATGTCTTGAGGGGTGACATGACTTCACATATATGATCACATGGTATTGGATGCTTTCCTGTGTATACACCTATTTTGTGTGTCCCATCATTGTCAGTAGTTACAAGGCCCAGAAAGATTAAGCCTCTCTTTCTCTCTGTTCCTCCTTGCACTCATTTACCTAGTGACTTCTTATATTTCATCAGCATTACCTCTATATAATAAAATAATATCATTGACATATTGACATATCTCTTGTAATAAATGATTTGCTGATCTATGTACTGGTTCTCTTAAAAGAATCTGTTCTCTAGATCATTTATAAAACTCTTCTGCGTAAACTATTGCCCATTGTTAATCCCTTCATCTGCTGATATGTATGGTCATTAAACGTATAATAGCAGCATCTTGTCAATGCAAAATGTATTTAATACTAAACTTCATGCAGCTGTTATACAGATATTATTGTGTAGTTTCACTGAATACTTGTTATTTGTTTAATGAACTCTACATGGGATTACTGAAGCCATCTGAAAATGTTTGTGCTAAATGTTCAAATTTTAAATGCTACCTGTCTTATTATAAGTATAAAGAGAGAGAAAAATATAAATAATAAAACAAAATTTGAGAGGCATATTCTCCCACTCCAGTGCCATCTGATGATTTCCGAGTTAGATGTTGATGAAGACGGACCATGCTGTAGTGAAGGATGTGACAGATCACCATCCGATGGTGCTTGCATGATTGATGGCTCCATCTGGACTCCACTTACAATGAAGCAGCATTCAGCCACTGGACAAGACCTGGACAACGGGAAGGATTTGTCACACTCGCTGTGTAACAACTGAGAATATTTTGGTCATGAACCACATTGCTATCAGTGGCTCACTACACTGATGAGAGGATGAGGAGCACAAATTATTTGCTGCACAGACGAAGCAGCATCCTGCTGCATCACCAGCGGTAACTTCACACTGCCTGGAGTGGCCCTGCCGTGATGCAAGACATTATAGTACTGTCAAGGAAGGCTCATCCAGTCACAGCCACTGAAGCAGTCATTGTCCTGACCAGGCAGACTCTGCCAGTGGTGGTTCACCATGAAGAAGCCACAGCACTGCCACAGTCAGCCTTGCCAGCCATGATTCCGCAAGAGGCTACAGTGCTGCCCAGCCAGTCATGGCAAAGGAAGATGCCATTGGCCTACCTGAAGCAAATCTGGTATAGACCCAAAAGGCATGTCCCATAAAGATGACCACATGGGAGTTCCGCAGGCCTCGTGCAAGTAGCTTGCAGTGGGGGATGAGAATGACTTCTCATCTCTATCCACCTCTGTCCCATGGCAACCAAAATAGAGGGCACAGAAGGGTGCTCCTGCTCCTTCTCCACAGCAGGATACAGACAGCTTTGTCATACCAAAGTGGGAACACACTGCATGGACCCAAGTGCTCAAGTAAGTGTAATCATTACCGATCCTTACAGGGAACCATTTTGAGATGATGCATGAAGCAGTTGCAGGCGTTGACTTAAGACACCACCAACAAGGGAACCTCCCCCAATCATCATATAATAGCAGGAAGTATACAAAGATTTCCAGTTGATAAACTGGAGATGAAAAACTTGACATTGATCCATGTTCTCGATGATGACCTTTATAAGGTCTACATGGCAACCACCGATGACCACACCAAGCTCATGACTTACATCCACACCAAGGGGCTCCAATGCTTCATGCACAACATCAGGCCTCTCCATCTGCTGAAGGTTGCCTTCCTCATCTCCCACTCAAGATGACTCGGACCACATCAAACAAGAACTGATGACCCTGGGCTATGGCATCTTGGCCCACCGAACTCATGCCATCACCTAGGACACACAGGAACATGCCACTGCTCCTTATAATCCTAGTGGACAGCACAAATAACTGGAAGATTTTGCATGTTACTAAGATTGCTGACGTCATAATGGAGGTTGAACCACTCCATGCCAGTGGCAGATGGGCTCAATGCTTCTTCTACCATGCCCTCGACTACATGGCGCAATACTGTACAATGCCAACCCATTGCATTAAGTTCACTGAGTCACATCAGAACTGCGAGTGCATGAAGAAGGTGGCAGACTGGTCACCTTGCTGCAGTTGCAATAAGCAGGATGTGGCCAATGCTTTTGAGGTCAATTTCACCCCAGTAGTGGATGTTGTGAATGATGACCACATCCACCTTGTCAACGAATAGCTGTGTACCTTCCTGGCAGCTTGTGATGTGGGCAGTGCCGTACCTCCCATCTATGAAGAGAAAGCTGCATTGAAGCCTCAATCGCTCGACACCAGCCAGGCAGAGGGCAGTTATGGGATCACTAACGTTCTCCTATGACAGGGGATCCACTGAGCATGTAGCTGACATCTTTAACAAGATTTTTCATTTAGGGGCTACTCATCTGCATGGTAACTTGTGGAAGTGTTCATCATCCTGAAAACCAACAAAGACCCTCAGCTGGCACTAAACTACCATCCCATCAGTCCCCTCTCCAATGTTTTTGAGAAGCTCCATCTGCAGTGTTTGCAGGCACATGTCAACCAGGAATGTCCCATGCCTGATGAGCAGTTTGGCTTCAGAAGTGGCCATGCCACCTCTCACCAACTACTACACCTGGTTGATCATGCCATGAGGCCACTGGAGACATGGGAGTACTTTGGTGTGGTGCTTCTGGACAGATCTAGGGCGTTGGACTCCGTGTGGCATGATGGCCTTTGGTGCACTCTCTTTGTGCCTTGGGTTCCGATGTCAGATGGTGTCCTCCTGTGTCCTACCTTTCTTGCAGGACCTCCCATGTAAGGACCAAACAAGGCACATCCACCCTGAGGCCAGTACATGCATCGAGCGTGGTGGCACAGTGGTTAGCACACTGGACTCGCATTTGGGAGGACGATGGTTCAAACCCGTCTTCGGCCATCCTGATTTAGGTTCTCTGTGATTTCCCTAAGTGTTTTAGGCAAATGCCGGGATGATTCCTTTGAAAGGGCATGGCCAATTTCCTTCCCAATCCTTCTCTAATCTGAGCTTGTGTTCCGTCTCTAATGACCTCGTTGTTGACGGGACGTTAAATGCTAATCTTCTCCCCAGTACATGCAGGGATGCCACAGGGGTCTGTACTTGGTCCCTTGTTGTACTCTCTGTACATTTTTGATGCACTGTGGGTGGCATGCGTGGCACTGACTCTCTATGCCAATGACATGGTTTTGTTCACTCACAGTATAACATGAGCCACTGTCTCCAGCCTGTCTGTGATGCTTTGGTTGTGTGGGCCACCAAATGGGGCTCTATTTCAATCCTGTGAAGAAGAAGGCAAGTCTCTTTACATAACGAAAGCCCCCACCAGCTCTCCCGCCAGTCGCCATCACAAGAGGCTCCCTGTGGACCAAGACTGTAACTTACCGTGGGGTGAAACTCAACCAGTGCCTCACCTGGCTTCTTCATGTCCATGAGATCCAGAACAGGGCTGTGGGGAGCATCTGTGTGCTCTATCCCTTGCTCAACCCCGTGTCAACACTTCCCCCCTGCTGTGGTATTATACTCTACTTAATACTGGTTCATCCAGTGTTGGAGTATGTGGTCACGGTATGGGGGTATGCTGCTAACACCCACATTGCCGCCTCCCACATTGCCACACTTCAGCAGGTGCAGAGTAGGGTGTTGAATCAAGTGCTGTGCCTTCCCTGGCTCTGCTCGACACGTCAGCACCATGAGGATGTGGGCCTCCTGCCACTATGAGACAGGTTCCACTTGACCACACACGCATCTTACGAAAAGGCAGACCCATCCCACAATTGTCTTGTCAACAGTTTGGCCCACCAGCATCACCACTGACTGACTATGCTTTAGCTGGACCCGTTGTGTGAGTGATTCAGTCCACAATGGCATGAGGACCAGCACCTGCACTTCCCAACAGCCTGGGCCCCCATGACAGGCCATAATACAAGTCAACATTGCCAGGCCATGCAGGAATAGCATGAGTGTGTACCCTGCCACAGGGCAGGCTCAGCATGCTTGCCCATCAAAGCAAAGCAAAGTGCTACCTACTTACATCTTCCTACAAATTTTTGAGCCAACTGTTGGTTAACACCCAACTAGGCGTAGGTCTTAAGATGGGTACTGAACATTGTTCTGCAAACTCTAAGCTTCTTCGAGAGCATACTTTTAAAAGTATTTTTTTAACATTTTAATTTTTCATTTTTTATACTTTTCTATTGTATAACAAATGCCTGTCATTCTTTATGTTCCTTTAATCTTAATCACAGATATCTGATGATGGCAGTAGCTGAAACAGCACAATAAATAAAGAAAATTTTAATAGTTACTTAGACAGTTAAAAAGAGCTGAAAAAGTTTTTGGGACATGTCAGTAAGTATGTCATTGCATTTTATTATGCAGAAATATTTATGATAGAATGCATGAAAGAAAAACTTGGAATGCATACAGAATTTCAATTTACTGAAAACTATAATCATCAAATAAAAATGATCAACAAAATTCTTTGCAAATTGTGTTGTAAGATGAATGAAATGGAAGTGCTCACAGAAGGCTTTTAAAAAATGGTCTAAACTCAAAAAAATAAAAACCATGAAAATAAATTGAAAAATGGATAATGTTGTGTTAGCAGAAACACAATGCACATGTTTTAGCTCACGCAGGCTGGTGTGAGGAGGGAAGAACTATACTGACGTGAGGTCTGGAACATGACAAGGAATTAGAATTCAGAAAGTGGACATAATTAGTTTGATACTTAACTTTAATCCATTAATGATGAACGTCGCTCTTGACGGTACATGAGTCACAATATTATCTGTTCAGAAAACATAGTAACTGAATATGGCGCTTTACTAGGTCACAGCAAATGATGTAGCTGAAGGCTATGCTAAACTGTCGTCTCTGCAAATGAGAGCGTATGTAGTCAGTGAACCATCGCTAGCAAAGTCGGCTGTACAACTGGGTGAGTGCTAGGGAGTCTCTCTAGACTAGACCTGCTGTGTGGTGGCACTCGGTCTGCAATCACTGATAGTGGCGACACGCGGGTCCGACGTATACTAACGGACCGCGGCCGATTTAAAGGCTACCACCTAGCAAGTGTGGTGTCTGGCAGTGACACCACAGATATTATTGTAAGTCTGCTTCTTCAATAACACTTATGTTATTACACACAGCTTACTTACAATTAAATTGCAGAAAATAATAGTTCCTGACTGTTCAGGAAATACACCAAACACAAGATTTCTGGAGGTAGATACCATTCTAAATGTTTGTTGAGTAATTGCCGGAGAGCACTGTTTGTAGGTTCGACAGAGAAACACTGTGATATGAACCACACTCTTGGTACACCCATTGTGATGTTCCCTATCTGTCTTCTGGTTTGAATTTGTCGACTTCTCGTGGCTATAATTTTCTGCACCTGAAATAAAACAGTGTTTTCACCATGCTGGTGCAGAACTGCTGAACTTCTCCTCAGCCGGAATCAATGGTTGAATTAAGAGTCTTCTGTGAAATATGGAACTCTCAAAAACAAATACAAACAGTTTCTTGTATAACAATCTCCGTATATTGTTTCATCAAAATAAATAAGTTCTCCTATACAAGACTTTTCAAGCTGAGAAACATCATATGTTAATTTGCCCAGATATTACATAACAGTGTCTATAGACCAGTTTGATACATTGTTACCTGAATGATTATTATATAAGCTGCTTCAGTTTTGTCCTGGAATGCTCACCACATTGTTTACTCAAGCCATCTACTCTGACCTTGCTCTGCTGCTCCATGCTCCAACCTGGGATGATGATGCATGGAGCCATTGAAAGTACTTTATCTTGTGGAGTCACTGCAATTGCTGCCTCACCTTGAAGACTCGCAACACCCCTCGGTACATTCATTGTGTACAAAAACACGTAACAGAAACCACAGAAAGTTGCACTCTCCCAAATATTTAATCACTACATTGCTTCTATGAGTAATTTGTGAGCATCATTTGTTGACTAGGTAGATACAGAATTACACATCTTACTACTGGAATGGAATGTAACACCACTTGATACACCAACAGTTCGTTCACTGAAAATACTATAGTTGGTTGAATGGTGGACAAAGACAGCCACATATGAGGCAGGGGGGCTAATCAAATGTTATCGGTAGGTAGTCACAGAGTCCAAATGACAGCCCAGGAGAAAACCACATTGTCAAGGATCATTGTCAGCTGGAGAGCTTGCTGTAAATTTTGGCTGGTTGACAGAAGAGATCATGGTAGTCCAAAGGAGCCATTAAATTTGTTGGAAGTGTTTTGCCATGTGACATTATGCTGGATGTATGCATGTTGATTGATCCATCATTATGTCTGGGAGGGTAACAAGAACTCTCAGTCTACACGAGAAGTGCTGAAAACAACATTATCACGTGATATGAAATACTCAGAACACAGGCTACCATAAACGCACAACTACGTACACATAAAATTATTTTTCAGTCCTTACAAATAAACCCAAATGTAAAATCCCTGTAAGTATATGGAGTTCAAGAAACCATTTAACAAGAAGAGAAGAAATGATAAAACTGAGAATGAGACAAATAGGAAAAAGGCTGATATTGGAATGTTCCTGTTGTTCATGTAAACTAGTCATAAACACCATTGTAAAGAGACTGAAATGAGCTCAAAGAACTAAATATTTAGAGTTAAAAATGCAAATAGCATGTTACAGATACAAGCCTCATAGCACAAAATATACACTCCTGGAAATTGAAATAAGAACACCGTGAATTCATTGTCCCAGGAAGGGGAAACTTTATTGACACATTCCTGGGGTCAGATACATCACATGATCACACTGACAGAACCACAGGCACATAGGCACAGGCAACAGAGCATGCACAATGTCGGCACTAGTACAGTGTATATCCACCTTTCGCAGCAATGCAGGCTGCTATTTTCCCATGGAGACGATCGTAGAGATGCTGGATGTAGTTCTGTGGAACGGCTTGCCATGCCATTTCCACCTGGCGCCTCAGTTGGACCAGCGTTCGTGCTGGACGTGCAGACCACGTGAGACGACGCTTCATCCAGTCCCAAACATGCTCAATGGGGGACAGATCCGGAGATCTTGCTGGCCAGGGTAGTTGACTTACACCTTCTAGAGCACGTTGGGTGGCACGGGATACATGCGGACGTGCATTGTCCTGTTGGAAAAGCAAGTTCCCTTGCCGGTCTAGGAATGGTAGAACGATGGGTTCGATGACGGTTTGGATGTACCGTGCACTATTCAGTGTCCCCTCGACGATCACCAGTGGTGTACGGCCAGTGTAGGAGATCGCTCCCCACACCATGATGCCGGGTGTTGGCCCTGTGTGCCTCGGTCGTATGCAGTCCTGATTGTGGCGCTCACCTGCACGGCGCCAAACACGCATACGACCATCATTGGCACCAAGGCAGAAGCGACTCTCATCGCTGAAGACGACACGTCTCCATTCGTCCCTCCATTCACGCCTGTCGCGACACCACTGGAGGCGGGCTGCACGATGTTGGGGCGTGAGCGGAAGATGGCCTAACGGTGTGCGGGACCGTAGCCCAGCTTCATGGAGACGGTTGCGAATGGTCCTCGCCGATACCCCAGGAGCAACAGTGTCCCTAATTTGCTGGGAAGTGGCGGTGCGGTCCCCTACGGCACTGCGTAGGATCCTACGGTCTTGGCGTGCATCCGTGCGTCGCTGCGGTCCGGTTCCAGGTCGACGGGCACGTGCACCTTCCGCCGACCACTGGCGACAACATCGATGTACTGTGGAGACCTCACGCCCCATGTGTTGATCAATTCGGCGGTACGTCCACCCGGCCTCCCGCATGCCCACTATACGCCCTCGCTCAAAGTCCGTCAACTGCACATACGGTTCACGTCCACGCTGTCGCGGCATGCTACCAGTGTTGAAGACTGCAATGGAGCTCCGTATGCCACGGCAAACTGGCTGACACTGACGGCGGCGGTGCACAAATGCTGCGCAGCTAGCGCCATTCAACGGCCAACACCGCGGTTCCTGATGTGTCCGCTGTGCCGTGCGTGTGATCATTGCTTGTACAGCCCTCTCGCAGTGTCCGGAGCAAGTATGGTGGGTCTGACACACCGGTGTCAATGTGTTCTTTTTTCCATTTCCAGGAGTGTATATTAGTTCTAACTTCTGCTCGGTTATCAAACAAAAATTTCTTTAAATTATTGAAAATAATCATTACTTACATAATAGGTCTTTCCTTGTTTACATGTCTGTATTATTGAATAAGAAGTTCTTCACTTCCAAACAGGTTTCTATCAATATATTTGTTCTTTTAATTTTTTAATTTGGCTTGTCTGTATTGCAGAAACGGAAAAACTCTAGTTTCATGTTACATTTGAATAATGGTCACTCTGACATTTTGTGTGACATTAAAATATTTACTAAGCTTCATATTTTTTTTCCACACCAAAGGTCAGTCAAGAAAACGCAGTGAAACTATTGTTATACGAAGTGGAAGAGTCCTAGCCCCAAGAGAATGGCATCAAGTTCTTGCTTGGAGATATGGTCGAAAGCTTTATCTAAGAGTTGATGGTAGTCTAAGCACTGGGACAATGCATGCTGGAGAAAGACTCCCAGCTCTTGGAAAGATTCTATATTTAGGTCAGTAGTCATATTTGATTTTTGTAGTGTTTCACTTTGAGTGTGTGTATGTGATACATGTGTGTGTAGCTGGATGTACCTCAGCTTCTTACAGAAATTGAGCAAGGAAAATAGTATATGCATCTTTGAGTGTTACTGTATTCATTGTGTGCTGCTTTTAATAAAATAATCTAAATAGAAAAACTGACAACCCCAAAAGACAAATTCACAAAACTGAAGTCTCTACGAGTTTGTACAAAGACAGCAGAGTTCAGATGTTACAGAGGCCTCACACTAATGGCAGGTAAAAAGCTTCTCTCTTCTACATTGCTGTCTTGCTCTGTTGCATATATTTCATCAGAATATATTGAATATATTTTATTCATTGCTGTTTAGAATGAATTATTAAATTATATTACTATAATTTATAATGAAGATACAGAGGCAATAATGAGATACTTGTTCAAGGTGTATCTATAATGTCTGTCATCATTAACCCTGCAATTGGACACAAAGTGTGAAATGCACATGTATAGGGTATGTTGCTAGTCATCAGGTACATAGTAGACATCCGCACTGCTATTTGGTTTTCAGACAGAAGTAACGTTCTTGGCCGGTCGTAACTTCCACATTTCACTCTGGCTCCTACATTGTAAACAAAGTGGTCATTATCAGAAATTAAATTACCCCGAAGCACAGAAGATCAATTGAAAAAGGGATGGAGAAACTTTGTTAAGAGAGAGATAATAAATTGAAACCTACTAACTTAGATGTTTACATTTGGAAAAGATAAATGGGTTAATGGGAGTAAAAAATAAGATGGAAATCTGGAAACAGTCATTGGAGAACCGGTGTAGTGGTCTAGTAGAAATTAGGGCAGTTAAATAGAAGATATGGTTTAGGATGATGATACATGACATTCAGCATTTGTTTATGCATTTCAAAAACCTTCACTACTTGTGACCATACTGACTTTGTTTGGAAACCATGACTGTGTGACTCATTTGTAGTTTTTTTCACTCTTTTTGTTTTATGTTTAGTTTAACATAACATAATGACATTTTTGTTTACTGTTTGCTGCTGGAGTGGCTGTTGGGCTATCTGGAAGGGGGGAGGGGCAGTGGTTGGCCAGAAATTGCTGTCCATTGATATTTTCTGCTGGTGTGGAGCTGTGCTTCATTGTTTGTTATGATTTACACCATGGCCTATGCGGGATGCAAATAGTTTTGCATCAGCTGTTATGGTGTGAAAATGGCGTGATGAAATTTTTTAGTTGACATTTGTTCGTATTTGGTTTTTATATTTGAAAGTCTAATTTGCATCACTGGTGCACTGGTGGAACAGTTGTGAGGCATTATACTGTTGCACTATTTGTCTTGGTACTGTTTTTCAATGTAATTCAGTGTACAAATGTTTTCTACATATATATAAACATTACACACTTAATACAACATGACGGCCTTGTATTGTGTCAGTGAGTATCGACTCTGCACAAATTTGAAAGGAAAATGCCCAATACTGATGAAATACATTAATATCTAAATATACACACTGTAAACCCTAATGAAACACCAGAGGGTATTTTCCATTATAGCGCTTATGAGGGTGAATCAAATGTAAACAGGATTTTTGTTCCTGAGCATCAACAGTTGACAGGAGCGGACCTGCGAATCTAATATTGTTGAGTGGGGGCATTAGAAGTAGGGAGACCTGGCTATCACATATTTCCAACAGCTTCATCAGTAATGCTCATTATGTCGAAGCAACAGGTGCACCGCCCACTGTGTAAGGCATGATTGTAAAATTTTTTACTCCTGAAGGAGTTCAAGTGACAAAAATTTTCCCAAGATTGACTGCACAGTTCAGTGATCAAACATTGTCATGGACACGCGTGCCTGACTGGCATAAAGAGCTCAAGGAAGGATGAGAAAGTGTGGAAAATCAGCAATATGATTGCTGTCCTCAGACCACCATTACAGACAAAAACATTTGTATAATTCAAGACATTCTTGAAGGCGATCGACAACAGAGTATCACATATTACAGAACAGATCATAAATAGTTATGGGAGCTGTCAAGCGATCATAAAAAATGCCAAACAATTTTTTAAAGTGTGTTCCAGATTGGTCCCTTGCCTTTTGACTGAAATCAGAAGTTGAGGCATTTGGAGGTCTGTCAGAGCCTTACAGCAAGATTGGGAACATAGGATGAAGCAGTTTTGAGTCAGATAGTCACCTGCAATGAAATATGGGTCCATCACTACACTCCTGAATCCAAGCTAGAAGCTGGGGGAAAGGGGAGGGAGTCCCAGTGAAAGTCAAGACTCAACTGTCAAGTGGAAAGGTTATTTCTACCATTTTTTTTCAACCAGCGAGACGTCTTGCTCATTGATTTTTTGCAGGAATAATGCAAAATCAATGCTGTCTACTACTGTGAGCTGCTGAAGAAGGTGTGAAATGCATATCAGCCCAAAAGACGAGACCAACCAGTTTGACAGTTCATACTCCTCCAAGACAATGCCAGGACCCATACTGCATGCAGGAAATGCACTGGATTCAACTTGATCATCCTCCCTACATCCAAGACCTATCGCCCTGAGATTTCCATTTGTCTGGACTGCTTAAAAAAGCTCTAGGAGAGCATCAATGTGAAGATGATGAGGGCATGGATAAATTCCTGTGCAATTGGTTCCTGATGCAGCCAGGTTCATTTTACGATGCTATGATTAAAAAACCTGCCTTCTCACTCAGAAAAATATATTTCTAAGGAGGGAACTATGGAAAAATAAGTTGCAACTGCCTTTTGTTTTTCAATAAATGAATTTTTTGTTAAATAAAACTTCCATTTACGTCTGATCAGGGTCTATGTGCCCTGGGACAATGAGGAAATCTGGGGAAAATGTGGATTTTTTTCATCTAGGAAAAACCAAGGAAATTCTTAGAATTACAGACATTTTTCATTGTTTTAGTATTCAGTTAATTTTTTATAAATTTAATTGGTAAGAACTGTTACTCTGGCAAAGAATTTTACTTTACCCTGCTGCTGCAGAATAATACTACATAAAAGAGAGAATAATACCAAAAAAAATTACCTACAAAGAGAATGGGCCAAATAGAATGTGCCATTTACAATAACAAAACACAGTGCACACAGAAGTGTCTGCTGACAGCAAAATGTGTCACAGGCTTTAGGGTGAAGGGTGTATAATACTTCGTAACAACAAACTGCTTTCGATGAGTGTGACATCACAACAGTTTACATTTCTAACAGATTGCAGGAAAATATTGTGAATGGTGGTTCAAGAAGCATTACTTTCAAGGTAACATTTTGACAACCAGCCACTCAGAAAAATTTCAGGCCAGAAGATCAGCTCTTAACACAATTATTTAAAATTTTACTGTCTCATTTGTGATAGCTATACATTAAAAGGCAACACACACCAAAAAAAGACCAATATTATTCATGACAGCTTAGGTTTTCTTGTAATTATACATGCATTAATTTAAACTATTAACTTTTCCTATTTGTATGTCCACGCTAGTTGAAAGTCATAATACTATTGGCTGACAGCAGCATGTGCCCTATGCTCTGAATATCTGCTATCATTGGCCAATGAGATTACTTGACGGTGAGCTACAATGGGCTTACAAAAGCACATCGTAATCTTGATTTCAGTGCTTCAGAAGCTACCGCACTGTATTTGATGGAATTCGTATTTATACTTTAGTGATACAAAAATATGCAGTGTACATGTTTCCATGCAACAAAGGTCTTCCCAAAATGCATTGTTTTTCCTGGATTTTGGTTCCTTAAGTGGCAGGAAATTACATGCTTTACCTTTCAAAGGACTGATAACTCTTCCAGCTCTGAGAGAAAGTATATTGTTACTTAACGTGGAAAAAATGTACTTTTACCTGGGTATAGTGTATTCAGGGTGTATACGGCCCGGGACATCCGGGAGATCCGGGAAAAACCCGGGAATTTTTTAGAATTCCGGGATTTTTCATTCTTTTAGATTTCAGTTACATTTTTGTAGGTTTGACGTGTAAGATCTGATACGCTGACAAAGAACTTTAGCCCACTGCTGCTGAATAATACTGCAGCAATGAAACATAAATCAGAGAATAACACCAAAATAAAAGTTTAGTTGCGTAGAAAATGAGTAATTTACACAATGCACAGACCAGTTTGCTGACACCGAAAAGTGTCAAGGGCTTTAGGTCGAAGATTATGCAGTACGTCCGTAACAACTAATGTGCATTCAATGTGCTTGCGTCGCAATTGTTTACATTTCTAACAGATCACTGGAAAATATTACGAATAGTGACTTGAGAAGCGTTACTTTCAAAGTAATTTTCCACGCAAGATGATGTATGTTACATGTGAGAATGTGCAGTGAATTTCTTAAATCACAGGGCGTTATAACTCTCATTCAAAACGTACCGGTAACACTTGAGGATCAACCGTTTGAAAAATTTCGGGCCCAGAAGATAAGTCATTTATGCCACTATTTAAAATTTTACCGCACATTTATATTTGATATGACTTAATGTGTAACACGTTAAAAAAAAACCGAGCATCAAGTTAGTTTTCATATTTAATGTTGTTCTTTCATAGATAAAAAATTATGCAATCGATGGCAAAAAGTATAATTGACCTTCAAAAAAATTAATAATGTGTTACTGAGCAATGTCACAAGTCTCTTCATGCCAGAGCACTTCGACTTTTCTATAGTATAGAAAAGACGAAGTGTTCTGGCATGCAGAACAATACCAGTTCGCTTCTTTTCTACTTTTTTTGCCGGTGAATTGGATCTTCGTCTCCGAACAGCTCTAACGTTTGCTACTACTTCTTTCTAACTAATCCTATAAATGGACAACAGAAGCCAGCACCAGTCAAGCGACAGGTAGCTGGACATCTTGTTCTTGTATGAAATTAGTCCAGTTTTAGAGCGAAAACCTGCGTCAAGCGCAGCTACTATATTCCCCGCTCTAAAATTTGCTTTCAGTTAGGACAAGTATGTCTTTTACCTCTTCCATTCCTCAATTTATCTGATTTTATTATTATTTTTTTATTTAAATACAAAAGCTTGCGGTTTAATCGCTGTTAAATACCTTTAATTACTGTCTTTGGTTTTAGAATAATAAGAGATTTTTTCCGTAAAATATTTTGTGCATTTTTACAGTCCTTTCTTTTCGGATTTTCGAGTTGCTAAATTTTAGCTCTGGTCTTTATTATAATACTTAATTTCTGAAATTAGGTTTATTTTTCAAATATTTTTTAATCACAGAAGTTATTGTTTGAAATGTATATTTAAATATCTGTGGGATTTAGCAGTTTCAAATAAATAACACTGTCATATTAATTTGTTTTAAAAACATTTTATTAAAGAAACATTTTAATTATTATTAGACAATACAACAAATAATTTAGAAGGAAGTACCATGTTTGACAACAAATACTGTAATTTACGAATTGACCTTGGAGAATAACTCACTTGGAACTGTGTGCGAGAGCATTGATTCGTTCTGTAATAGATTCTCGCTCTATCTGAGCGTTTTGAATGGTCCCCTCAACTTTTGCCTTCTTCTCTTTAAGCTGTCTTATTTCTGCGTCAACAATCTTCCTTTTAGCCAGATGATCCTTTTTCATGTATGACTCCTAGTTTCGATTTTTGAGGTCTTCAGCATATCGATCTCGTGAGTTTCTTACAGAGTGTATAAGGGACTTTGTTATAGGCACTCCTTGGACTCCGCCGTGTGCCTTGACGGCGTCGTACATCAGTCTTCTGCTCATTACAGATTGTTCCCTCATATTCTCGAAGAGGCACTCTTTGTTCACCGAGAATCCTCGCTTCGCAGCTGCTTGACCGTGCGACAAAGTGAGCGCGATTTCCATTGCCTTCTGCAGCTCGTGGCACGTTGCATTCTGGTTTTTGAGACATTTCATCCAAAACTCATCCAGCCATTGCTCCTTTTTGTTGAATGTTTCGAATTTTGTTTTGCAGTTCTTCTTTACAACAGAAGCTTCTGCTTTATCGGCACATACACCATCCATCCAATTGCTCTCCGCCAATATCTGTAGAAAGGAATGAAATCGTTTGGGACCAGCCTCCCTGCACGCTATTGTGGGATCAAAGCAGCTTACAGCTTTCATCAACCTAAAGTGTAAGGGAGATTTTTCCATCAACTTTGACACGAGCTTGATCATTCCTCTTCTGCATTCGCTCCGGAACTTAGAGCGATTTCAAGGGCTGTGAGAGACCTGCCCTTTCTGAATTCATTCTTGACGGCGAACCCAATCTTGACGTGGTTCACACCCAAAAGATTGGATTCTTTGTCCAAATTAACTGACAGTGAAATCTTCGTCGGCTGCACAAAACGTGTCATCGTTGTCTCCATTATCTCTGTCAAAGCAGAGTGGAGGAATGGTGCTAACGGCCAATTGGATTGGAAATCCTTTAGGAAAGGTGTCAAGCCTCCAGCAAGAGTCTTGAGAAAGGCAATTTTCGGACCAAGTAACTTGTCCTTGAGGTGATCCTCCACTATTCTGTAGCTAGCATATTTTGGTTTGTTTTTTTCTTCCAGTTTTCCAACAAATATTCGCAGAAACGGAAGCATTACTAGAGCTCGCTGAGCAACTTCCACATTCTCCAGCCATCGGATCGCGCAAAACTTTAAGGGAAACAGCTCCGATTCCGTTGTCGAAATACACGGAGCTTTTCTGGCAGGGACATCCTTAAAAAGATTGTACAAGGCACGTAAAAACTGAATTATCATCCACTGTGTTTCTTGAACTGCGGACTTGAAGGCGCCGTGAACAACGTGAAGCCCACACGTTCCAATTTCCAGTAAAACGGTGTCTACGCCTTCCATTTCTTTCAAAAAATTTTTAAGTTCCCTTAAGAACGCGAAGTTGACGTTAGGGCCGTCCATCGATACTTGTAAAAGTTTTTTCATTGCCTCGCTGGGAATTTTTTTCTTGAAGGACTCGAGTAGCTTAGCTGCCGTCGAACTGCCTAGAAAAGCCGATGTGTATTAACGGGTGCACACTAGATTTTTTTAAATGTCCCAATAACGCACTAAAATGTCCATCTGGATTCTTTTGCACACCTTGTTCAAGGATTCGTCAAAAGAAACAACAATCCTTGATGCGTTTACGAGGTCAGATGTAATTTCAGACTCAAAGAAGGGAGCTAGTCCATATTGCACGATATAACCGATTTTGTCCTTTTGTAAGCGCATGCTCTTGGCCACTTCACTGGCGGGGAACATTGCGGGGAAAAGCAACACGTCGTTCGCAGAACTATGCAGTGACTTGTGTGAAATGATGCACTCCAAACACCACAGTATTTCTGCCTTTGTTACTTCGTCCTTTATTGCCATCCGATCAATTCCTCCCAGTTTATTCCCGGGTTTTGACATTGCAGTGACATGCTTTTGCGGAGGCACAACAATTCCAGCGGCCAACGCCACTGAATCCGCAGATGTGGTAGTGGAAGTAGAATCTGGCTGCTGGTTTGAAGTGGTCGCCGCCGGTCGGGTGTAGATGTACAAACTTGCTGTGCTTCTCATTGCAGCTGCTTTCGCGACGTGCTTCTTGGATTTTGTCATGTGACTTGTAAGAGCCAATCTTCCAATAGTAAGGATGTTAATGAGGGTCCCTGGACATAACCCACATTTAGCACTATAAAGGTCTGTAGGTACTTTCACCAACCAGTCCTTGAATGCTGGATCTGAAAGCCAGCTATCTTGAAATCCAATCGACATGGCGCAGTCGCAGTGGTTGTTGGTGGGTAACCTTTATTGGAGAAAGAGGAAAGATGGATGTAAATAAGGCTGCTCCTCGTTATTACGCATAATGAAATATGACACAATGAGTGTTACCTACCTTGTCGGTTTATAAAACTTTGCCCCGCACGTGTGCAGAACTGAATTCAGCAGGTGAGCCGAGCACACTGACTACTGACAGACTGTGTGATTTGAAAATCGAATGAGGCACGTTCAACAACACTGTCTCTGCCAAGCAACAATCAGTGTTAATTATGATATTATTAGTAGCGCTGCGTTTGTTGACACTTAAAGAAACTATGAATGACAAGACTTATCAACCAGTCTTACTCCAGTAATCTGTTGCAAGTTTCTAGCTAATTTTACACGTACAGTACGGCACCTCAATTATAAAGACGAAAGATATTAAGGCCACCGCCCTCATCGAGCAAAGCTCTGAAGGCTTCGCCACCTTTTCGTTCTAGCTGATTCCTTACCATGAGGCTTCTCCTCTCTCTCTCTCTCTCTCTCTCTCTCTCTCTCTATATATATATATATATATATATATATATATATAAAAAACAAAGATGAGGTGACTTACCGAACAAAAGCGCTGGCAGGTCGATAGACACACAAACAAACACAAACACACACACAAAATTCAAGCTTTCGCAACAAACTGTTGCCTCATCAGGAAAGAGGGAAGGAGAGGGGAAGACGAAAGGAAGTGGGTTTTAAGGGAGAGGGTAAGGAGTCATTCCAATCCCGGGAGCGGAAAGACTTACCTTAGGGGGAAAAAAGGACAGGTATACACTCGCACACACGCACATATCCATCCACACATACAGACACAAGCAGACATATTTGGTCTTTAAATATGTCTGCTTGTGTCTGTATGTGTGGATGGATATGTGCGTGTGTGCGAGTGTATACCTGTCCTTTTTTCCCCCTAAGGTAAGTCTTTCCGCTCCCGGGATTGGAATGACTCCTTACCCTCTCCCTTAAAACCCACTTCCTTTCGTCTTCCCCTCTCCTTCCCTCTTTCCTGATGAGGCAACAGTTTATTGCGAAAGCTTGAATTTTGTGTGTGTGTTTGTGTTTGTTTGTGTGTCTATCGACCTGCCAGCGCTTTTGTTCGGTAAGTCACCTCATCTTTGTTTTTTTTTTTATATATATATAATTTTTCCCACGTGGAATGTTTCCTTCCATTATATATATATATATATATATATATATATATATATATATGTGCTGCTATTGGTTGCTTGCTCTTGTCTCCCATCCACAATTTCTAAGTTATGAAGTCTGCCGGTTACGAAGGACTTGGCCTCCCAGTTACTTTACAGCTGAGGCGCTTTACTGTTTGTAAAATTTCCAAAGTGCTTTAGGACTTGGTAGACCTTCTGTTGTACATATACCGATTTTAATGTAAAGTCCATATTCTGTAGCAGCGTACATGTTGATTTACTTGTAGAGGAATGATTTACCCGCTTAATTTTAAAATATGGTTTTACTTGACATCCAGTACATTGATAATGTCACTTTTTATTATCCCTCAGTACCTAGAAACGTAATAAACCCTGTTCAGCTGTTATTGTTGTCTTCATGTTATGTTTTCTTGCTGTTCTTTGACGTACTTGCAAGCCCCCTCTCCATATTTTTCTGCTAATCAAGTCCGCAGTAAAGGAAACACTCTGGATGATGATTCAGTTTGTACATGCCTTGTAAAACCTATTTAAGGATTTCCATTCCAGACTAGCTCTGTATATTTGGACCATTGAATCGGAACATTTGCCCTTAAAGATTTGCGTGATCCGATGGCTGGAGAACTTAGATGTTGCGGAGTGCACTCTAGTAACTGCTTGTGTATTTGCCAATGTTTGTTGCAAAGATAGAGCACAAAAACAACTCGAAACGTGCTAGCTACACGGTAGTCTACGATCATCTGAAGAACATGCTACTCGGCTCAATAAACTCGTATTTCGAGACTCTTGCTCCAGACTTTTCTTCTTTAATTATTGACCAACTTACGTAATCTTTTTGTTTACGAATTATTTGCCAGCTAGTATTTTCCTGTAATACTGTCTGGACGTTTTTTTTTTTTTCTCTTTACATACACCATGTTATATTTTTTGGCATTGAATGTATAAACGGCAATTGTTTTATTTGTATTTAATCACGGTAACAGCGGCTGTATTATTACGGCGTTTCAAGGTATTGGGATTTTGAGCAGGCATGTAACGATGTTAGCTGCTGAAAGCGATGGCTCGTCTTTTGTGTGATCGAGTGCTGGCTTGGTCATCTCACCTCACCTCCTCAGCTCGCAGCGATGTCTCTTCCCACTTCATCCAGTCACTGGATCGCTTTGCATTGACCAGCTGATGCCATGGTGACTCCTATTCTGTCCCATCCTTCATTGCCACTCCAGTCCCAGCCAGGCAGAACGCAGAATGCTCTCAAAGATCCCTATACCTTGTTGTGAGTGCTCGCAGCCTTAAGTCAGTGGGTATTTAAATGTTGTACAGTATATTCAGAGTTTCGAATAAAAACAATGTAAAAGTTGATGCATCACTCTTCAAGAAAACATGACACTGACTACAGCTAAGTATAAACTTCACTTTGTAAAGGTTCTCCTAAATCGCTGCAGCTATGATCACGAAATAAAAACTAAATAGTGTTATTGGAAAACGGCTTATGGAAAGTTTAGGGGTTTTATACTTCCGAGCACTTTAGGAAACGAAATCCAGCAAAAAACAACGCGTTTTGGAAAGATCTTTGATTCGCATCGGCATTTGGACTGCATGTTTGCGTAATACGAAAGTATATGTATGAAATGCATCAAATACAGCAGTTTAGTTTCTGAAGCATTCTTAGGTTCCTGCCTAACCACGCCCTTCGAGAAAAAACAGCAAAACATTGTTAATGCCCAATATTATATGTAAAAGTTCAGCTTTTCGTGAAGATATAGTGTACTTACATTACTTTAACCCATAACCTTTCGTCTTTGTATGGTCGTGCTACTTAACAATGATGCTGCTAGTGGTTGAGTACATAACATGTCTTATGCACTGATCGAGGCCCACGAGAAAGACAGGCCGCGGTGCGTACGTCACAAAGAACGGCCTCAGCTCCCTAGTTCCCTTAACTCAGCGGGCAAAATGCGAATAAAATCTGTTAACTCGCAACCGGATGCGTGCATACTAACGAGAATTTCATCTAGTACTGGAATCCGTTATTATGAAATCTTACTGATTACTGTTCGTACAACAAAATTTAAAATCATTTCTTGATAGATATGGTATAACCGCTTGTTTACAGTATTTAGTCTCTTCTTCGTAACAGTTCTCCTTTCATAGAAGATGTGGTGCCTAACGCAACTGGTAATCATTTTGGTATAATTTTAATTGTCAAATTAGACCCTGTTAGTAGGCCTATGGACTTCTTATCATTGTAGGACTAATAATAGTGGATTCCAATAGTCGATGGAATTCTCGTTCACACATACACATTTAGTTACGTTAACCAGTGTAGAAACGCACTTTGCTAAGTTGAGCGAGATCGGCCTACGTTCGTAACGTACGCGCCGCGGCCTGTCTTTCTCATAGGCCTCGTGCTCTGAATAACTGCTGTCATTCGCTAGCGAGATCACGTGACATGAGCTATGACTGGCTGACAAAAGTGCATCGCTCAACGCTATCTCTATTTTAAGGCTTCGGAAGCTACCGTGCTGTAACTTGTGGAATTTGTGTATATACTTTCGCTATACGAAAATAAAATCTGTCCATATTGTCTCGCATCAAACATCTTTCCAAACGCATTGTTTTTTCCTGTTTTCTAAAGTGCTGGGATGTCCTCAGCCGGTATAAGACCTTCACTATTCAAAGGACTGATAGGTTTTACAGCTCCGAGGGAAAGTATGCTGTTGCTTAACACGGATGTATTTTCACCCGCTTTAAACGTAATTTCATCCGGGAGAAATTGTGTTTTTAACCGGGAAATCGAGGAGGGAAAAATCCGGGAATTTTTTTTCCTTGTCCACGTAGACACCCTGGTATTTTCGCCCAGGTGAAAATGTATTTTTAACTGGAAATTTTTTTTTCTTGTCCATGTATACACCCTGTTGATTCACCCTTCTGTTAGGGATTCTTCCTTTTTTTTAGTTCATACATTAATACTTAAAGAGTCTCCTGCAGCTTTCATTATCACGATTGTGTGGAGAGTCACTTGATGAAAAAATAATGTAAGCAAGACTGACCATATCAATTTTTTCTGGAATGCTTCAATGTGTTGCATCCCAGAGAGCAGACATTTTTCTTTCCAACATGTACCACACTCCTCAGTTGGCTGCACCCTGTCTCCTCAAAGCTGCCAGAACAGCATCTCCAGCTTGTTAAATAAGAGCCCCAGCTGAACACACTAAGGTAAAGTTTGATTTTGCTTATCCCTTGCCGCCATTTCTCTAAGTGATCTTCTTTTCAAGGTCCATTTTTATCTTTGTGTTTCCAGCTACTGTTAGGAAGAATTCATTGTCTTTATTAGCCAACAATTTGATTCTAACATCATATGCTCAGACATTACTGCATCAGGGCATTGAAGATCATTTGCCTTACAACATTTATTAATTTCATGCCAAATAATGCTCCAAATTGTATTTGCTTTCTACGGTATTCCACAACTGAAAGCAGGATCATCAATGAGATACAACACTTATCAATGAAAGCAAGTTTTTAGTGAACACCAATGCACAGTCAGAACAGAACTGACTTGCTGGATGGTGGTTGCAGCTGTTTATACAAACATCAAATATTCCAGAAGGCTAGTTCTTGCACAAATATTGAACATTCCAGAATATTCAAATATAACATATTTCATGTATCTTCCAGATGTGGTAAGCTCTAAATAAAATGGAATTGCTGGTGGTAGTGGTTGAACTGGTGACCTGCAGCATCTCAGCCAGCTATTGTAACGACTACACCACACTGTGTGCACCACATTTTGTGACATTGCTCACTCTCCCAGAGAAACAGTGTTCCATTGTTTCAAAATTCTCTTTGGCACCAGCTATAGCACCCTGAATCCAGATCTTGTCAATGGTCCTCTGTAGGACAACTCTGAGGGATCCTCACATTCTGGTCATGTTGTCACATACTTTTTGCTATGATGAGCATCAGTCCCTCCCATTGAAGCATCATGTTTGTCAAAAGGGTCTTTCATTCTCATGAACCTCCCATTATTGATCTGCACCTTTGGACTGTAATAGAGCTTCATACGGATGACATGGGCAGCATCTCTCTGCTTTTGTATTCTCAATGAAGGATCATAATCCTCGACTTCATGTATGAAGTTCCGAAACTGATGAAGGATATGATATGGGCCAAAGTAGTGTTAAGCAACTTTCCAAGTTGTCGTGCTTTCCACACAGGGGTAAAAACTCTGTAACATGTTTCCTAGGCTCTATCTCACTGGTCAGCACTTGGCATTATAGTGCTCTCGGTGTTTCTCCCGGGCATCCAGAGTCTGTATGTTAGCCAGGCACCTTTTTTCTTTTGTACTGGTGATGAGGTGCTTCACATAGTCATCCTGAGCAATGTCTGGCTGAAATGGGAAATGGACATTGTTGTGTCAGCCTCATGACCATTGGAATGTAATGTCACTGTTCTGTAACTGGACTGCACCAAGAAGATTTGATTTGATTTGATTTCTTTATTAATACGTGAAACAGTTTACAATGTATGGATTTCGTCACTGAATAATAGACAATTTTACAGTTTAAATTTGTTTCTTACACAGTAGTTGACAGTGAAATTTTCTTATAATCTAATTTACAATTTACAATAATCTAATTTCTCCACTTAGTTTAACACAGTACTTTCAGATTTTAAGTAACCTTTTTTAATTCAAGTATTCCATTACTGTATAGTAACTTTTATTTTGTAAAATTTTTTTTAGTTTTTCTTTGAAGGAGGAGATTGTCTCTATGTCTTTTATGTTTTGCGGTAATTTATTATATAATTTGATGGCATTGTACAGTAGACTCTGTTGCATTTTAACTTTATTTTTTCTATCCAGATGCAAATTATTGCAGTTCCTAGTTTCGTAACCATGTACAGAACCATTGTTTACATAGTGTCCAATTTTTTTTTTTAATGTACATAACATTCTGAAAAATATATTCACATGGGACAGTTAAAATTTCCAGCATTTTAAAAAGTTCAAGGCAGTGAGCTATGCTGCCACTCTTGGTCATTATACGTACTGCTCTTGTCTGAAATTTGAATATAGCTTTGATATTTTTCCTGTTCATTCCCCAGAATATTATCCCATAACTAATAACAGGATGGATGTACGCAAAGTATACTGATCTAATACATGAAATATTGAATGCTCAAGTAAGAACTCTGAGGGCATAGCATGCTGTAGAGATTCTGTTATGAAGTATTTTTACATGGTTTTCCCACTTCAACTGACTATCAATTTGCATGCCAAGAAATTTTGTGCTTTCCACCCATTGTATGGTTTCACTACCAAACTTCAGGTTATTATAATATGGTTTTTTGTTTATGTAAAAGTTCATAGCACTTGTTTTCTTAATATTAAGCATGACTTTGTTGTTAGCTGCCCACTCATATAAACCGTTTAGTGTTTCTTCAGCTTTCTCTCTTAGATCTAGATGTGATGTGTCACTGATTAGCACAGATGTGTTACCTTCCAAGTGATCTGTCACCCTGATGCTACTCATACATGTTGTTTACTTCAGTTATTTTCTTATACAGTCACCTGACTTGAAGGTTCATGATGTAATGGACCTGCTATGCAGTGCCACCAGTTCTTGCTGTGTGACTTCTTCACTTTCTCCAGAGGGTAAAGGTCTGCAATAGAGTTTTGAACTATTCAGGCTACTAAATGACATAAACATCTTTCAGTAACTCTTCTGTACTTTGTCTCAGATATATATTAACATGTAGCACAGTGGGTGTACGGATCACTTGTGAATTTGTAGACCAGAACAACATCTCTGAATAGACTCTTAGAACAGAACAGAATAGAATGGAATGACATTTCCCTTAAGCTTTATTTCAACTGTTTTTGGGTGCTTTCATTATCAACAGTGCCTCTTGTTCTGTGCCTTCCAAAACACTACCAAGCTATGACACCATAGTATAAGCAACACTGCCACAACAAGTGGAGACACTTGATCGCCGTCAAACTTCGCTGATGTCCTGTGCTCATCCTTCTTCCATCATATCTGCAAGGGCATCCAATCAAAGCAC
Organism: Schistocerca americana; assembly: GCF_021461395.2. NCBI lineage: Eukaryota > Metazoa > Arthropoda > Insecta > Orthoptera > Acrididae > Schistocerca > Schistocerca americana. The sequence goes on from NC_060122.1 coordinate 242,876,323, forward strand.
ACACAGTGGAAAGTTCTCTACTTAAATACTATATAAACAACATTTTACATGAACATCTATCATCAGCTTAAGATAGAGGAGTGTAACACATTATTCTGAATGAACAACATGCCACACCACATAGTGGAGCAGAAATAATGGTGTGCAGCCAGTAGTGTCTTGCTTCACTGTGTTGTTTGCCAATATCATGATGGGCAGTATTGTATCTCATTCTCTCTGTTTGACATCAACGTACACTGAGATTATAGTTTTGAGTGTAAAGTGTTCTGTGAGGCCATTCATCTGAGGGTGGTAGGCACTTGCCATGTTGTGGGTGAAGTCGCAACATGAAATTACCTCTGACCGTAGTCTTAACTGTAAAACTTTTCCATGATTGGAGGTCATCACACGTGGTGCTCTATGCTTCCAAATTATGTTTTCTATAATGAACTTTGCAATTTCTGGAGTGTAGGCAGTTGACGCAGCTTTGGTGACAGCATAGTCAGTGAGGTAGTCAGTGCATTCCCGTTTGTCGACTTTGGGAGCTTCCCCAAGAGGTCAGTTCCAATTCAGTGGAAGGTGCTGCTGAAGATAAGATTGCTGCCAGATCCCAGGAGGTAATTGCAGCGTGCACTTCTGTCATTGACATTCCTTGCAGTGGCTCATGTAGTCTCTAACAGATGAGTCTTCATGAATCCCAGGAGATCATATGTTGGAGCATCATCGAAATACTTATAGCTGGCTGTAGATGAGCTGGGATAATGAGCAACAATATCTGCCCCATTTCCTCTTGTACAATGCTCCATTTATTAATTCGAATTATCCTTTGTATAGATCCTTCTCCTTCAAGGCTTCTATGGTTTTCAGTTGCACTAGATCTTCCCTCTGATCAGCTGAAGTGTCATTTAATTCAGTGATGGCTGAGGTTTCGTCCATGCTGGTGTGTTCTGCCAAAGGATTCCTTGAAGTCTACTTGGTGTCCTTGTGCTTGCATCCACTTGTGTATATCACTATGGTGTATATCACTGCAATGTCATACTCCTGAAGCCTCATTACCCATCTCACTATTCAACATGATGAATCCTTCAGGATAGTCATTGAGCAGAGAGAATTTTGGTCTGTCACAATAGTGAATGGTTTGCCAAATAAAAATAGCCAGAATCTGTTGATAGCACAAGCAAGTGCAAGGCACTGTTTCTCAGTAGTAGTGTAGTTCATTTTGGACTTGGAGGGTACTCTGGAAGTGTAAGCTCCCACCCTGTCGGCACCTTCCTGAATATGCGCGAGTACAAAGAAGGTGTGAGAGCCTCCTTAAGGGCAAGGAAAGATCTTTCTTGCGCCCCTTTTGAGGCAGATTTGTCTTCTCCCAGCAAAAATCCTTGAAAAATGTGCGCCTTGGTACAGTAAACATTTCTCACAAAGTGTGCCAAGAAGATGCGAAATCTGTAACTGCTGTTATGTTCTCTAGATCAGGATGGACTTCATCTCCATTCATTAGGTGCCCAAAGTTCTTTTGTCTTAGGTGGCAAAGGGGCATGTTTTTGGATTCAGGTGGAGGCCTGCAGTCTGATCACACTTTAACAGGGCGTCAGGCAGCTTAGATGTTCTTCAGTGTATTCAAAAAATGACAGTGTCACCCACATAGCTAATCCATGTCATTCATTTAAGGTGTCTGAGCAGATTGTCCATCACGCATTCAAATGTGGCTGGAGCATTACACAATGCAAACAGCATTATTTTGAACTCAAAGAGTCAACCAGAGGTTATGAAGGCTGTGTTTTTAATGGTCAGCCTCATCAACCTCAGTTTGCTGTAGTGTGTCTGCATGTTTTGCTGCTTTCAAACAGCCTAAGGTATCATCAATACACAGCAGTAGATAGTCACCTTTCTTTGTGATTTTGTTCAGTTGTTGGTAGTTGACATAAATGCTGTGTGCCACCCTTCTTCTTCACAAGGATCACAGGAGAGGATCAAGGATACTCTGAAGGTTCAATGATGTCCTCTGGCAGCATCTTCTCCACTTCCTCCTGGATTATCCATCATTCACCTGGTGACATAATATATGAGTGCTGGGTGGTTGGCGTATGGTCCACAGTGTTGGTAACACGTTTCCCTATGGGCCAGTTGGTCTGTTTTTTCTCCACTTTGGATTTGAAAGCGTCTCAAGATTATCAATACTGGCTATCACTTGCTGACAATGTTCCTCAGTCAGACAAGACCCTATTTCCAGATTGGTAGTACCTTCCTCCACCGCATTATCTGTAGTGGTAGTGGAGCATGACTCTTCATTGACGACACTAAGCTGCCCTTCCTGGACTGGTTCATCTGTCACTGTGCACGTGCATTTGGGGATGAGGATGAACTGTAGTTGTACATGTCAATTAGTGATCCAAAGTTCTTCTGGACCACCTTCAATGCTTAAGATCATCACTGGTATGTAGATTTCTTTTGTAAGCCTGAGTAGAATTTCATTTCATCAAAAGCTCTAATCTTAGCTGAGATTCTTTATAGGCAACTGGAAATCATCTTATTGATGATGGCAGGATAACAATGTCCTCAACAGCAACCAACCAACCAGAACACTCTTTGTTACGTATGCTCATTGGAATAGCTTCATCAGTCTGTAAGTCTCATATTCCACAATTCATGACTGCTTGTGATGCCTGCAGGAAATCCCATGTGAGAATAACATTAAGACTACATTCCATTAAAATGACAAATTTGGAGAGCTATATTCTATCACTAATAGTTATTTTTGCAATACATGCTCCAGTCAACTGGATGTATTTACCATTTGTGACTTTCGGCCAATTGCTTTCCTATTACAAAGCATAACCTTGTTTAGCTGACAGTGATAAGCCTATGACATTCCAGAAAAGAAAGCCCTTGAGTTCAATTAGTGCCTCGACAGAATAACTGTCAGCGATGAAATCAATGAGATTTCCTGACATCTTGGTGACTGTCATCTGTGGAGCATTTGCATCTGAGGCAACCTCACCTCCACAGCTCTACATCTACATAGATACTCAGCAAATCACACTTAAGTGCCTGGCAGAGGCACTGAGCTCTCAAATACAACAAGTTTTTCTGAAGCTGGTGGCTAGGTGACTGGCTGGTTCCTCTGTTCTGTGACAGGGAACAGCTACAACATGATGGGGAGTGACTTTGTCCAGGTTACAACAATACACTTAATCCTACAGGTTGACTATATTTGTCTGCCATTGACTGGCATGAACAGGACTGTTGTGCTGGTTGACATTTTATGGCATAGTAGTCATCAAACAACGTATTTACTGGCAGTTTGTTGTGCACCCTCCAAATTTCTGTACTTTTGTGAGACATTGTACTTGGTGGAGGAGTTGGTCGGATGTGCACTGGTCGATGTTGGGTAGTCATTTGATGGTTGTGACTGAGTCCATTCTACACGGCATGTTTGACTAGTGATAGACATTGGTGCTAAAGATAGGTATATCTGTTCTTTGACATTTCTGTTACTTCCTAATAATATACAGAGTCAACAATCAATGGCTGCTATGTCTTGTGTACTTTGTTCAACATTTCTGGATACCATACACCGCTGTAGTTCTTCTCATACTTTCTGGCATGTATTCACAAATGCCATAGAGACCACTTTCAGCAGTTGATCATACCTCTTCCATCAAACTCTCATCAGCAGCATCATCATCTTCTTCTTCTTCTCCCCCCCCCCCCCCCCCACCACCACCACCCCACCCCTACCCCCCTCCTTCCATCTCAATTCACTGGCAGCATTTGATGAATTACTGTTGTTGAGATGTTCTTTACCAAAAGGGTTATGATGTTCTTTATTGGAAGAGCTTGGTACATACCTTCTGTGACTCCTTTCATCAAGTGTAAAATTAGTTTGGCTTATGTCATATTCATATTCAGGATCGCATAGGGCCAAAGCAGTCTGTAGAGTGTAAAATTAGTTTGGCTTATGTTATATTCAGATTCATAATTGCGTAGGGCCGAAACAGCCTGTAGATATGACTGTGTCTTTTACCTGTGATGTTGGTCCCTGTTCTTCACTTGTTCTCCCACAAGCAGACTTGCTGCAGTTTGCCACCAAACATTTTCTTCAGTTTGACCTAGAATCTGTCCTAGCTATAGAACCACTGCTGGTCTGTGTCATGCGAATGAAAGTACACGTTACCAAATGCATCATGTCATCCTACTTGTTGTATTTGAGAGCTCAGTCAAATCCTTTTTGCCATTATGTTGGGTCTTGACCAGCATCTCTGGAAAACATGGATGAATGCCTCATGTGCAGTTGACTTACTGCTGGTCTTCTGAATATGTGGGTCTTAGGAGCAATGTACTGCTTGAATTTCTGTTCTTGACAGTGTAGGCAATAGCTTTTACATTGCCTATTTGGACCCAAAGTTATGTAGATGTTTTGAAGTATTCAACATTTACACCAAATAATGTCTGCTCATAAACACACTCAAGTCCAAATCTGAAAACAGGTTGTCAATGAGATACAACACTTAGCACTGAAAGCAAGTTTATTACAAACACCAACACACAGTCAGAACAGAACTTACCTCCTTGATGGAGAGTGCATATATTTATACAGATATTCGAGAATGCTGATATTCATACAAAAATCAAATATTCTAGAATATACAAACCTTTTATATTTCAAGAACCTTCCAGAAATGGTAAATAGTAAACAACAAATAATTGCTGGTGGTTGGATTTGAAATAGTGACCTGCAGCACATCAGCCAATGACACTAATCACAGCAACAAACTGTACGCACTACATTTTGTGGCAATATTCTTGTTCATCCAAATGCCCCTTGAGAATCCCTTACGTGGCAATCATTTGTCTGTGGATTTTATCATGTGAATGTGTGTTAGTGGCCTTTTTAGGTGTTCAGGCTGTTATTGAATTGTTATTATATATCTTATGTGTTTTAGCTTTGTAGAAAACCATTAATGCATGACTATTTCACTTATTTGTGAACTCAATTGATATTACTTAATTTAAAGGAGGTACTGGAGATCTGTCAAACTTGCCAAATGCTGCAATGGCTACACTACCAGAACCATTTACAGGCTGCATAAGGAGAGTTTATTTAAACTGGGAGAAAATCCCATTGGATGAAAAGAATATGATTGCAGCACGTAATGTAGCTGACTGTGATGGAACACCATGTGGTGGTGATGTTTGTGAACACGGTGGGACTTGCTGGTTAGATCCGTACTCTCAACCTCGTTGCAGCTGCAAGAAGGTATACTTTTTCCTTCCTAAAATCAGACAGTGCTTCTGTTGATTAATGTACAATATTATTACTTTTTTGTTTGAGTTGTTTGTATTTTTAAATACTATAGCAAATTTCTTACAGTTCTATACAGGAGCATTTTGTGAAAGTCAATTAACATGTACAGAAAGCAGCTGTCAAAACAATGGACGATGCATGAACAGAACTTCAGCAATTGCAGAATGTTCCTGTCCCCTTGGCTGGGGAGGAGCAACATGTGAAGAAGGTTACTTTTTTCTAAGTTTTCATGTATTTTACCACAACATAAATCAAACTTCTCAATTAACAGTACATTTTTTCTGTAGCTGTAATGACCATATCGCCTCATTTTGGAGGGAACGGCTACCTTGTTGTTGAAGGAAGTGGGAAAAGTGCAAAACAGAATGAACTCAGCGTGCAAACCAAAATGGAAATTGGTTACTTATACATAAATTTTTCCACTATTGAGACAAAGGGAATGATTCTATGGAGCTCAATGGTGAGTTGATGTTAAATATTATAAAGTAATTTTTATTGTAATCTCTCTCAAACTCTGGTAAAGCTTTTTCATGGCATAAGAGCCTATACTGTCAAGTTGAGACAATTGCTTGAGATTATAATGAACACAGATTGTCATCCAGTTATGGTTCTTTCTTGTTTTACACAAGTTTCTCTGTGTTGGCATGTTAGCATATAACATGCCACATGCCAGTGCTGTTCTATCTAGCTATTAAACTTTATCTGATTTAACTGAATTTGTATTAGTTCATGCATTGTGTTTTGTGTTTAATGTGGTGATTGAAATGTGTTTTCTGCAAAGAAGACACATTAAGTTGAAGACACTCAAAATTAAGAGACACTTACACAACGCTTTTGGCCACAACGTTAACCAGCGAAAGAGAAACAGGAAAACACACACCATTTGTACACATAAGCAAGTACACTTCATGCACACATGACTGCCAACTCCAGAAGCCACATTCTGGCCCAGGCTGCTGGAGTTGGTGGTCATGCGTGTGTGAGAAAACTTTAATGGACATGAACATGATACCAGCAAAAAGATAAACCCAGTGTCTAGTCAGTAAGTACAACAGCCTTTAAAACTTCTACTATAAATAGTGCTATACAAATGTACAGTGATCTCCCACATAAAATCAAAGTTATTTATTTCATTTTCATGTTTTATAAATGCCTAAGGGCATTCTTATTAGGTCACTGCTTCTATTCAGTTGTTTTTAGACTGTATTAAGTACAAGAGACTTGAAGCAAGAATATGCAAAAACTGCTAAAGCTGCTAAAGCAAGATCAAATAGAATTAATTTATTATACTATTAAAATATATTTTTATTTTATATTTAACTTGTGTGTGTGTGTGTGTGTGTGTGTGTGTGTGTGTGTGTGTGTGTGTGTGTGTGTGTGCGTGTGTTGATTACACATTGTCTGTAAAACTTATCCAAATTTATACCTACTAACAGCAGACAAAAGTATTTTATGCTTCTGAAAATCACTCATTTATACTTGTTTCATCCCTTCCTCAAACTGTTTCACTACATATTGCGCAATGTAAACCCTCAAGGATACCCAATGTGCTCTGTGCTCCTCGGAAGGCAACTGTACTCCTACACTGACATAAACATTTACATCTTCCTTCAAAATATATCTTTTCACATTAAAGAAGCCATTCATTGTGTAATTTAACTGGTTTTAGCTATCACTGTGGATGTCTACTATCTATACAGCAATGTTCTACATTTCCATGGCTTTAGACAGTGGGATTATTCCCTCTTCCAGGGTGAGCTAAATTCATGTTACCTGTACTAACTTCACATTTATCTTCATTTATTTTTTATTCACTGGGTACATCTCCAATCAACACATGATTTTCTGCTACAGATGTGTGCTGCCAGTTTTCCCTCTTATGGTAATGGAGCCTCTCTCAAGATCCTGCACTTTTCATTGCATAAAATAACTTCTCCATACTTTCCATAAAATTCTCCATTTTATATGGGTTTTAAATTCTCCTTCGGAGATAATTAATGTTTTACACAGAACTCTACTCAAACTGCCCAGAATTACAGTTAGCCATCAAAGAATTTATGCAGTCTCAACAGAGCATCACTTTAACCATCATTGCCGAAATCATAGGTACAAAATTACCACGTCCATCCTCCTGTCACATACTTCACCCCCAATGTTAATGTTGCATACTCCCCGTAAGGCAACCTGAGAAACTTTTAGTGTTACCTATCAGTTTTGTTGCTGTCTATTGAAAGAATGGCTTCAGATAAGTTACCATGAGGCTCAGTTGAAGGATATTTATTGATATTTAGATCAAAGCTTGAAGGATAATCAGTATTTCCAGCAGTGACTGAGTAACACATACACTGCTTTGTGCTCACTCATCAGGTGCTGCTGTAAAAATCAATTATTCTTTCCGTTTTTCTACCACCACCAATAAAACCTCTGAATCTTATGTAATTCCAGAAAGGAAGGAAGAAGAAAATGCAATATTAAATATCTCAGTGACTGTGAAGTCATTAGGAACAGAGCTCAAGTTTGGGCTGGCTAAGAGTTAGGGACAGTCCTGTAACCCAAGCTTCTGTCAGGCATTCAAAGGATGATGTTACCTACATGTTGCACACATGGGATGAGAATTGTCCACTGCATTAGACTTTTGAGAAATGTTGACTGGAGTGTGTCATTACCTGCAAATAGCAAAAATTACTTCAGCATTCATTATGCGTAATTGACATCAAAGAACAAGTGGAACCAAATTTTGGTATTTGGATTAAGTCTGCCCGTAAGTCTTTGGGAACATGGTTTTCTAAGTAAGGAATATTACTACAGTGACAAGGCAAAAAGTGTGAAGGGTATGAGGCACAGAGAGATGGGTATTGTAGTGAAGCCAGTAGCATAGTGTTAAAAGTGGTGTTACTAAGAGATAACCAAGCCCTCATTCTTGGGAGGGGGGGGGGGGGGGTGTATTATGATGCACCGTAGACCTTCGTCAGTTCAATTTCTACATCAGTTGTCATAGGCTTTTATATGTTTATAATGTTTTCTCCCGAATTCCTTCTCATTTTGCATATATTACGCAGAATATTGAGGTCATGTAATTCTAAAAATGCCAGAAGACATTAGCTATCTTTCTTCCTTCTGTATTTCTTTTTATTTTCCATTTTAGCTTGTTGTTGCTCAAGAATGTTAATTAAAAAAAGAGTTGTCACACTATGCAGTCTCATTTTTGTGAAATTTTCTCATGTACAGTATGCAAGCGAGTGGTCTAACTTTTTGTAAACTACATTAACTATTTCAAAAGAGAAAGAAAAATTGCCTGTAATGTTATTGTACCCAAAACACATTAAATACTACTGGCTAAATCATAAGACAACACAATAACTGACATTATTGAAGCAATATCATATATACAGGATGGCAATTATTGAATTATATGAAATAAAATTGTCATAACTTCTGAATGGTTTGCATTAGGACATTCAACCTGCACTGTTGCTCTTGGGCATGATGGGAATTAATATGCACATGTGCACACACCTTGTTGTTATCGGCCATTTGCACATGAAAAAGTCACGGTACAGCATGCCTGAGTGTATAGCACTTGTGAAGGCCTACTATGCGAACAGCAACAGCCCAACTGTGGCTTAAAGGAAGTTTGAGACCGAGTTCAAGCTGAAGACAACTGGTCCAAGTGTACTAACAATCAAGAATTTGATTCACATGAAAACATTGAGAAGACATGTGCTGTATTTCAAACCAGCCCCAGGAAATCGATCATATGAGCTGTACAACAGGTAGGAATCAACCAGGAGACAATGCAACAAATTGTTGTTGATGACCTGCATCTCTTCTCACACAAAATTCAAACCCATCAGCAACTAAACCCAAGGGCCATGAACCAGCAGTTGCGTTTTGCCAACACTATTGTCCAAAGAATCGATGAACAGGACTTTGATGTGAATATGGTTTTGTTTAGCAATGAAGCCCACTTTCATTTGGATGGGTTCATCAATAAGAAAAACTGGCAGATTTGGGGGACTGCGATAGAGAAGTCTCTTCACCCTCAACAGGTGACTTTGTGGTGTGCAATGTCCAGTCACAGAATAATCGGTGTGATATTCTTTGATGGCATGGTGACTACCGAATGGTATGTGAAGGTTCTGGAAGATAATTTCATCCCTATAATCCAAAGTGACCCTGATTTTGACAAGGTATGGTTCATGCAAAACAGATCTCAGCCACATCAAAGCAGGAGAGTGTTTGATGTCCTGAAGGAGCACTTTGGGAACTGTATTCTGGCTCTGGGATACCCAGAGGCCACTGGCACAGGACTCGATTGGCCGCCGTATTCTCCAGATCTGAATAATAAGACTCCTTTTTTTGGAGTTATATGAAAGACAAGGTGTACAGCAATAACCCCAATACCATTGCTGAGCTGAAGAAAGTATTTCCGGAGGTCATCGACAGCATCAATGTTCCCACACTTCAGCAGGTCATGCAGAATTTCGCTATTCATCTGTTCCACACTATCACCAAGGATAGCAGTCATATCGAACATGTCATAACTTAAATCTGAATATCTGTAGCGACATTTACATGTTGAATAAATTCTGTTCATGCCGTAGTTTGTAACTAATTTCCTTTTTTTTCATATAGTTCAATAATTGCCACACTGTAAATGGCTTCTAGAGATCAAACACAAACTAAACTGTCTGAAAAATATAGTATTGTCTGACAAAAGTAGTACTAATATTTAATCAGATCTTGATAACATTTTTAAAGAGCTGCAATGAGTGCTTTAAAAGAACATAAATGTAAAATTATACACTTCACAAAACAAAACCATAGTATTGTTGTTGTTGTTGTGGTCTTCAGTCCTGAGACTGGTTCGATGCATCTCTCCATGCTACTCTATCCTGTGCAAGCTGCTTCATCTCCCAGTATGTACTGCAGCCTACATCCTTCTGAATCTGCTTAGTGTATTCATCTCTTGGTCTCCCTCTATGATTTTTACCCTCCATGCTGCCCTCCAATACTAAATTGGTGATCCCTTGATGCCTCAGAATATGTCCTACCAACCGATCCCTTCTTCTAGTCAAGTTGTGCCACAAACTCCTCTTCTCCCCAATTCTATTCAATACCTCCTCATTAGTTATGTGATCTACCCATCTAATCTTCAGCATTCTTCTGTAGCAGTGTGTGTGTGTGTGTGTGTGTGTGTGTGTGTGTGTGTGTGTTTGAGGTTTACGGGCGCTAAACAGCGTGGTCATCAGCACCCATTCTGTAGCACCACATTTCGAAAGCTTCTATTCTCTTCTTGTCTGAACTGTTTATCATCCATGTTTCACTTCCATACATAGTATTATATGACTGCAATAGCAGTGATTCACAGTGAAAATCAGTCAACACATACAAATACCTTGGTGTAACAATTTGTTTGGCCATGAAATGGAATATTACTATGACGCTCTGTCATAGGTAAGGGGGCCGGCACTCTTCGGTTCATTGGTACGATAATGGGTCTGGCTGCAAAGGAGATTGCTTACAAAACATTTGTGCCACCCATCCCAGAATATTGCTCAACTGTGTGGGACCCATACCTAATAGGACTAACAGGGGATACTGAATGTATACAAAAATGGGCAGCAAGAATGGGAGAGTGTCATAAAGATGCCAAAATACTAGAACTTCCAAATACTTGGATACAGATGCCAACTATTCCATGAAAGCCTATTTACAAAGTTTCAGGAGCCAGTTTTAAGTATGGTATCTAGGCACATACTACAAGCCCTTAAGCAGCGTATGTGTAGGGACTACAAAGACAAGATTAGCCTGATCACAACATGCACAGCGTCATTTAAGCAACCCTTCTTCTCCCACTCAGTATTCAGATGGAATAGAAAGAAGCCTTGATAAGTGTCACAGTGGAAAGAGACCTTTTCCACAGATTTCACAGTGGTTTGCAGAGTCGAGATGTAGATCTTGAACACAAAATAAAAACTCGCTACACTCCGACATTAAAAGATCAAGACCTTCTACACTAATAGTTTTCTTACTACACAAGTGAATATTTCAGAAAGCTATTCACATTTGTGCATATGTGTACCATTATTTAATGACAACAAGTTACAACAGAAAATGAGATACAGTAAACCAGGAAAAACAACTTCACACAGATTTAAAGTATCAAAAGGACATGTTGCCTTTGTTCAGCATATTGTGCAGTTCAAACTGGGCGGTAAATCTTCAGAAGTAAAAAATAAAAAATAAATAAATAAGTAAAAACCAAGACATAAATAGGTTAGTTCTTACAATAATAAAGGAAAACAGGACATAAAAATAGAAATAAGTTGTTAGGGGGAAAGTTTCACTCTACATGGTCTGAGGTTTGAAGTAAATTTTCTTTTCCATAATCATTAATTCCTGTTTGCTGTGAATGAAATGACTTATCTTACCATTCCTAAGTATGGCTTTTTCATGTTTCTGGTAATTTTGCTGCATTTTTTCCTGTTTTTACTGTTTATCGATATGTATGTTCTTCTGCTTCCTTGGTGTTAAGTATCATTTTGGACTTACCTGTTTCTGATATCTGTAAGTTCACTATTGTGTTATATCACTTATGATGCCTCAGGGACAAGAGTATTTGGGTATTGGCATAGAAGAAGGACTGTTAAAGTTTGCATGGGGACATCCCACTACAAACCGTACACTGTTACTGGTCTCTGGTGGTGTAGCTGCTGATGGCACCTGGCATACTTTGGAGATCGACCTTAGTCCAAGGAACATCACTGTATGGTTTGACAGTCAGCTTATTCATTCTGAAACAGAAGAAGGTGAAGGCAGCAAAAAATTTCTAATCACAGATGGAATATTCTATCTGGGTAAGTTGCAGAGAGACTCATTTAGCTTAAAATAAGAGATAAGGGCATTTTGCTCTTTATTCTTGATCAATGTGTTACTGAAGATATTTATTTTATAAATGTCCACTCTTCTGCAAAGTTCGTGTTGCTTCTGTATACTTCACTCCACAGTGAATAATACATTCTAGAAATAACCTTTAGGATTTGTGTAAGCCTCTCTCCACAATATCTTTTCTCTTGGAGGAGTTAGTCCAACAAAGTATGCTTAAGAGCCTCTGTATAGTTTGGAAAGCGTAAGAGAAAGGAACAGAAAGATTAATGTTTTGAGTCAGGCTATGATATGTGACTGGATAACTCAGTCAGTAAGAGATTATCTGCAAAGCCAAGTGTGCAGGTTAATACCCCAGTGTTGCATTCAGTTTTAATCTGGCAAGAGGTATTATATTATTCACTCCATTACAGACTAAAAGATTCATTCAAGTATATAAATAACTTGTTCAAAAACCTCTCAACCATCATTGTTGCAGGTTTTTGACACCAACACAAACGTATAATAAGTTACTAGAACAATTGTTTATCCTGTTGTGAGCTGATGCGTATCTTGACAATGGAAAATTAACCACAATATGAGAAGGCTCTCAAATATATTCCTTAAAGCATGTTAACATGTGTAATTTGATATCCCAGCAATCATTAACAGTTTATGTTTTGTATCACACCGTGGGCTTTAATGATTACATCTGGCATGATTGATTTTCAGGTGGATTCCCTGGAGAAGAATCTGTAACAGAATTATCAAATGGATTATTTTCATCACATTTCATAGGATGTATCAAAGAACTAGCATGGAACAAAAATACCAGTGTCACTGATTTCTCAGATTACCAGGGAGAAAATGTTGGGAGCTGTGCTTCAATACAAACATAAATTTTGTTAACAAAGCTGTTTAAAACATGCCACAACAAAAGTATTTTTGTTAGACATGCCATTCTAGCAAGTGCTCACATTATGAGCTGATAGCCTTTGTTGATCTAAAATGTTGAGTGATAACTAATACTGGGGAAGCCAGATGCAAGAGAAATTTCATTTACAGAATTGGTCAGTCAATGTGATTTGTTTCTTTCTTTTTTATGTTGTCATTTCAGTATGGGATTCTGTCCTTTTCTTGGCTGGTACCTTCTGAGTAATATAAAAATCGATAACAGTAATATCTTTCTCAGTGTCTTGAGTTCTGCTCATTTGGACATCACACACAGGACAGTTAACAAGTAATTTCATAGGTACTATTTTTATTCTTACAGGTTTAGTGTTCCCTAATAACATTTTGTATTTAATACATAAAACAGCAGTACTGAGTTGGTACTCATCTGTCCTGTACAGCTGCCCTCATTGTTTTGGACAGTCTATCGTGCTTTTTATTTCATACCCTAGTTATGATAGTCCCACAAAAGACTGACTGTGACCAAAAGAAAATCTAAATATTGTGAATTTATCTGGACAGACTTTCAACTTATAAATAAATTCTGCCTGTCATAGTGTTTCTGACACAGGTAATATTTTTCAGAGCACAATTTGAGAGAAAAGGAAGAGAGTTAGTGAGAGGCTGACCTATTTAGTTGGTGTGTGAGGCTCGTTTCAGCAGCTCAGTTGGAAAGATGCAAATGCAAACATTGAAAGTGCAGATGTGATTAACAGTTCAATACAAAACTGTCCCATTGTTGTAATTAACTACATGCAAGAACTTAAACTCTATACATCTATCTATTTAAAACATTGGATTTATCAGATTGATGCAGCAGCTCATGTAAAGCAATATCATGTTTAAGCTATCAATAGTGAAATTCCATTGAAAATAAGAAATATTTCCCAAAACCTGTTGCATGCAAGATAAATCAAATTAATAAAAATTATTACTGGCAACACAATATGATTTTGATATTATTTCAAACAAAGCTTCTCTAAGCAGTATTTACTCTAAATGCACTACTAGAACCAGTAATTACAGCTGAATAAGAAAGTAACAAGTGTGCATTCACTGTATTCCACAGAGAAATATGCGTATCCAGTCCGGCAACAGCGGATGTTTTTGGCATTGTTACACGCAAAACTTCTGTAAGAATTATTTATCATTAAATGCATTAGTAGAATCAGTAATTACAGCTGAATAAGAAAATAACAAGTGTGTATTCCTTCATGCTTGTGTTCCACAGAGATATATGTGTACTGTGTCCTGTTTCACAGTAAGAATGGTCATGGATGGATATATAAATGGTTGTTATGAGGGTAAGTCTTACTGTGAAATTCACTCCGTAGCTGAATTTTGATCTTCCAGAAGCAAGAGCACTTTCTGCAATTGATGAAGAAAAATATACAGAAGGAAAATTTGGGGGGAGAAAAACTTGAGTAGCAAAGTAATAGTGGAGAATTGTGATTTGAGCATTAAATGTTGCACTACGTGGTGATCCTTGATTTGGTTTGAAACTTGATAACATTTTTTGTATTTTAACTTAAGGTACTATATTTTCTTTCACAATGGCTTGCTTCTATTTGATATGTTTTACTCAACAAATAAATCCCTGATTCTTTGGTGAATTTCTTGTTGATATTCAACTTGGTACCATGTGCTCGCTTGTTTCTGGCATCACAAACTAGCTTTTGTGGCAGTTGGGTCTGTTATGATGAACACAAGTGCAGCTAATGCAGTACATAATTCCCAGTCTTCACTCTGTCATCAAAATCCCTAATAAGGGAATACAGGTGACTCAGTACCCAACTGCCAATGAATCAACAAGGAAAGTCCTCAGCAAGATTATAATCTTCATATATTGTGAAATTAAATACTATACACTCTCCTTGCAAATCAAAGTAGCAGTCTTTCAAGCTTTGCAGCACTGCTGTCAAATCCAATACTTTTCATAGATCGCTTCATTTAACCACACTAGGCAGAGACAATGGTTAATACTGAATAAAAGAGTTTTTGTTATTATTAAAGAAAAGCTTCTTTAAATACTTTTCATCAGTCAATTTTTTAACATTTTATCATAACATTTACTTATCAAGTGCGTTTCTGGAGTCTTGCCCATGAATTTCTTTGTACCATAGTATTGACGTGTCCATTTTTTTTGGTGGTGGCATTTGGATGTTGACTGTATTGTTTCATGGGATTATAATAGAACACTCCAAGTTCAGACCTGCAATTCCTTGATGCTTGCCTCTTTGCTTTTAATTAAATGTTATCATTCTTCCTTTGTTCCTTTCCTTCTGCAGTTATTGTTGTTCACAGGATACTCTGTTTTGACTCGAACATACTCTAATTCTTGTTTCTTTTGTGATATCTCAATGTTGTTCTTTATTTCTTTTTCCTCTTAGTCACTGTACTCCCTCTCAGATCATATTACCGTAAGTCCTCTTTCTTCTTTGATTTTGTTTCTTCAAGCTGCAGAGTCTCTTTGTGATCTTGCTTGAGACATTATATGCCTTTAATGGCAAAATTTTGGAGAACATAGGCTCTACAGTTTCTGGTACATTTGTAGAAAATTCTAGAACTTCTAGAACATTCTACATTACAAGAAAGCCACACTTTGCATTACATACATTCAAGAATAAAATTTTGTTGTTACAGAAAAATCCATGAAATATTCTACAACATTACATCTAACTTTCAAATATTCTGTCTATTTTACCCTTCTTCTGTGTTGCCCACATATCTCTGCTATTTACCTGCACATTCTGCCAGCAATTTACTTTATACCTACTGTACCTAAATCACAATGTATGTTCTCAAATCATAAATTGAATAAGAAGGGGGCCAAATGACGACAGAATGGTAACATCTATTCTCAGTCATACACTATATGGTGAACTGCGTTGTTCAAATGTAGAGGTGCCTGAAAGAATGACTGATACATAGTGGTAATTACCTCTAGCATCCATTAGAACCATCCTAATGTACCAACAGAAGGTATTACTGCAATACTCATTTAGTCTGATAATTAGCTCATGTTATTTGTTACTATGCCATCTTTTCTGCTTAAAAACACAACACATATGCCATACCATTGTACAGACTTAAATATGACACTCATCTTATTCCTGTTTTGTTCAACTTTATACTGCTTCTTCTCTCCTATTTTCCCCACTGTCCACATGTTTTTCTACTTTTCTGTTGATCAGTATGCTGCTTCTGTTTCTTTTTATTTCCTCTGTAATTTTTGACCTTGTTTGAATAATGATATAGTACTGCTCAGACTTAACATCCATGACAGCAATGAAAAATAAACTTCCTTTGTAAGTCTCAAAAGAACACTTGTAAACTTATGCCAAATCATTAATAAGCTGAAAAGTTACAAAGGATTTTTGTTCTAAAGAAAATTTTGGTAATACCAAATCAGTCTCCCAAATAACATAAACAGGTCACTCAAATTGAGTGATGGGTACCATTTCCAATTTTTTAAATTACTGCCATATGCTTTATAATTGAAGCAAGTATCAATCATTTTCTTTGATATTTATACATAAAGGAAATAAAAAAGAAAGCAATAAATCACATTGGCAGGACTTCGACATTTTAAGTTCCACACCATAGCTTGGCTATATTATTATTATTATAGTGTCTGCAAATCAAGTTATCTGTAATGAAGGATACTTGTGTACATTTTGAGCTGTACTGGAACAGCTCATTTGATTTTGCCAAGGTGCATTAAATGCCATAATTCTGTGATAGAATATTATTGAGTGATTTCTGTAATGTATGATGAAATACAGCACCAACTATCACTATTTCATGGAATTCCTTTCTCTATTCAAGCCATGATTGGGGCACCTATCTCTGTCATTAGACAACTGTAAGCACATATTATGTAGTACATGACATTAGCATCATATTAGTTGCTGCTTTAATTAATAAGTGAGAAATTATTTGTTTTGGTTAGGGTCTCTCTTAATTGGCAAGATTAGAAGACATTTAAATTTATTAGAAATGGACATGCTCTCTCTCTTGCCCCCCCCCCACCCCCCCCCCCTCTTCCTCTCTCTCTCTCTCTTTGTGTGTGTGTGTGTGTGTGTGTGTGTGTGTGTGTGTGTGTGTGTGTGTGTGTAGCATCCAGTTTTTGAACCTGCCAATTAATAACTAGGCATGTGCAGTGTGCATTTACACTGCTAATCAGTTTCTTATCCATCAAAACTAAGCCTAACCAAAATTTTTATTCCTCGCAAAGCAAAGCAGCACACTAAGTGTTGTCAACACTACATACTGTGCCCTGCACTTTATAATACTTTATTATAAGTGTGTGAAACCACTCATGGCTTGAATAATAATTTTAAAAAAAGTCATAAAAAGGTTACTTCATGTCAGTATCATAAAAAACTGAAGCTTAACAACCTGAATAAGATTTATGTACACACAGTGTTATGGAAAGGAAATCTGCTACTTACCGTATAGCAGAGATGCGGAGTCACAGATAGGCACAACAAAAATACTGTCACAAATAAGCTTTTGGCCAGTACGGCCTTCATCAAAAATAGATGACAGATATATACACACTCACTCACACAAATGCAACTCACGCACACACAACTGCAGTCTCTGGCAACTGAAGCCAGTGCATGATGGGAGTGGTGACTGGGTGGGGGTGTTGGAGGAGGCTGAGGGAACGAGGGGGAGGGATAGTAGGATGGGGGTGGGGGACAGTGAATTGCTGCTGGGGAGCACTCAGAGACGAGACAGAGAGAGGGTAAGCCAGCTATGCCTAGTTGGGAGGTTAGACGGAGGGTAGGGGAGAGATGGAGGTTGAGGGGGTAGTGGAAAAGGAGAGAAGTAAAAAAAAGACTAGGTGTGATGGTGGAATGAGGGCTGTGTAGTGCTGGAATGGGAACAGGGAAGGGGCTGGATGGGTGAGGACAATGACTAATGAAGGTTGATGCCAGGAGGGTTATGGGAACATAAGATATATTGCAGGGAAAGTTCCCACCTGCACAATTCAGAAAATCTGGTGTTGGTGGGAAGCATCCATATGGCACAGGCTGTGAATCTGTCATTGAATTGAAGGATGTCATGTTGGGCAACATGCTCAGCAACAGGGTGGTCCACTTGTTTCTTGGCCAGAGTTTGTGGGTGGCCAATCATGCAGACAGACAGCTTGTTGGTTGTCATGCATCCTCCCAGCACTTTAGTTGCAGCTGAGCTTGTAGATCACATGACTGGTTTCACAGGTGGTCCTGCCTTTGATGGGATAGGTGATGTTTGTGGCTGGACTGGAGTAGGTGGTGGTGGTGGGAGGATGTATGGGACAGGTCGTGCATCTAAGTTTGTTACAGGGATATGAGCCATGGGGTAAGGGCTTGGGACCAGGGCTTGCATAGGGATGGATGAGTATATTGTGTAGGTTTGGTGGACGGCAGAATTCCATTGTGGGAGGGGTGGGAAGTGTAGTGGGCAGGACATTTCTCATTTCAGGGCACAGTGAGAGGTAATCAAAACCCTGGTGGTGAATGTAATTCAGTTGCTCCAATCCTGGGTGGTACTGAGTTATGAGGGGAATGCCCATGCATAGCTGGCTTATCCTTTCTCCATCTCATCCCTGAATGCTACCCAGCAGCACTTCACTGTTCCCCACCCCCACCCTACTATCCCGCGCCCTCCCCACCCCAGCCTCCTCCTTACCCTAATCCAGTCGCCTCTCCTATCATGCATTGCTGCTCACTGTCTGGCTTCAGCTGCCAGAGACTGCAGTCACATGTGTGTGAGTTGCGTTGTTGTGCCTATCTGTGACTCAGCATCTCCACTATATGGTGAGTAGCAACTTTCCTTTTCATAATATTGTTGCATCCCGTCCTGGATTTTCTATTGTATGATTTATGTGTACACATTCGTATATGTAACTTAAACTTATAAGACAACTTTCCAGCTGTAATTAAAAGTATTGACGAAACTTGGCGGGTATGTAGAGGGGTCAAAATAATACAATACATGTTTTTTTCAGTTTTGGGCAGTTTTATTTTTAGGAAATAAAACACACCCAGAAAGGTAATTTGGTGTATTAGGTTTGGAGGGAATATCTTTGAAACCATAATATATAAAAAAAAATGTGTTTCATATAAAAGTTGAAATGTAATTAACATTCTTGAAAACTATATAGTCAACTTAAGTAATAATTTGAAATTTTGGAAAATACCCCACCACCATTAATTAATTTTGAAAAATGTAAACTTTTGTTACAAGATAAATTAAAGAAGCTTCCATGCTACATCCATTCACGTGTAATAAAGCTGATTTATAAAATAAGCTGTGTAGCATATTCAATATACCTAAGTAAAATATCTAAATATTCATCATTATTCTAATTATTTGTTTTATTTATTTTTGTGTCATGTTTTAAATTGTTATTTTATGTCTTACATTCATGTTTTTTTTAATTTTACTATTTCACATACTTATATTTTGTTAAGTAAAACTAATAAATAACTCATTATTGTGATACAATATCATTACAGTAATGATTATCTGTAAAAAACTGCATCAAACCTTACTTTTCTTACACTGTGCACATAAAATGCATGAAATTTCTTCACATAATGCACACAACAGACAACACAATATAAAACAAAATTCAGCAGGATTTTCAAATCGTGAGAGGTGATCCTCTAAACATGCTGAAATGTACTGGCACAATTCAGAACGTTAGAAAACCTTGGTGCAGGAACTGGTTATGTACTAGTGACTCCAACTTGATTATATTGTGTCCCAAGTTTAGATAGACATCATTGTCATTCAGCAGAACAACATCTGAAAATCTTCTCACAAACTTCTTCCAACATCGAATACCGCATACATGCACTGGCTGCACCTGTCCCATCAAGCCTTTTGGGATCATGAGATGAACAAGTTCCTTGTCCTCAGGTACTATGCTCAAAACAGTTTTTCCACATTACCACCCCAACAATCTAACAATAGTACAGATGTTTCTCCCACAGTGAAAGAAAACTTCTGTCAGATATCGTTTTACATGGTCAGATGTTAGTTCACCAGATTTTGATGCTGTCACTAGAACATTTCAGGTATCAGCAAGTGATTCTTGAATTGTAAGTCCAAACTCTCAAATAGATTCTTTTAAAAGAATGGGAATGGGGTGGTTAGTGAGAAAAAAACATTTTGAGCAGTGTACCTGATGACAAGGAACTTGTTCATCTGGTAATCCCAAAAGACTCAAGAGCACAGATACAGCCATTGGAAGTATATGGCTTTTAGTGTTGTGAGAAGATTTTCAGATCTAGTGCTACTGAAGGATTACCATATCAATCTTCATTCAAGAAGCAATATAATCGTGCTGCAGTCACTAGGATGTAATCAATTCTCATCGCCAAGGTTTTCCAGTGTACTGAAATATGCTTGGCACAAATCAGGATGTTTAGAGGATCACTCACCACAGCTTGAGAATACTGCTGAATTTTGTTTCATATTGTTTTGTCTGTCATGTGCTATATGTGAACAATTTCATTCATTTAATGTGCACAGATTAAAAAAAGTAATGTTTTAAGGATTTATTTGCAGATGACCATTAATGTAATGATTTTGTTTTGTAATAGTGAGTTATTTATTATTTTCAATTAACAGAATACAGTTGTATAAAATAGTAACTAAAAACAGGAATTTAAAATGTAAAATAACAATTTAAAACATGAAACAAAAAAAGTGAAACAAATAATTAAAATAATATTGAATGTTTATATATTTTATTTAGATATGTAGAAAATACTCTGGCAGCACATTCTGTAAAGATTATTTCCCAAGAATGTGATGTAACTGGATAGATAAAAAATCTACTCACCAAGCATCGTCAGGAGACAACACTTATAAAAGGTATTACAGAAGTTTTAGAACCAGTGGCTCTTTCTTCTGGCAGAAGGATTGAAGGGGAAGGAAGAGGGATGAAAGAAAAGGACAGGTGAGGCTTACAAAAAGGCATAGAGTCCAGAAAGGCTACCCAGAAGCCCGGGTTCTTTCCTTTTCATCCTGTCCTGTAAATGTCCCCTGACCTGGGGTTATGGATGACCTTTCCAAACTCTACAACCTTTCCTAAGCCTTACCACTTCTTCTCCTTCACCCTACTTCCTTCTCCTTCAATTCTTCTGCCAGAAGAAGCAGCCACTGGCTCTGATAGCTCCTGTGATACCTTTTATATGTGTGTTCTCCTGCTGGAGCTTGGTGAGTAGATATTTTATCTATCTAGTTACATTATATTTTCAAAAATTAATTATTTTCGTTGATTTATTTCTCAAAAATGAGATCTTAGAAACTGGCTTTATTGTACATAGTTGGATGTGGTGCGAAAGCTTCTTTAATTCATGTTGTAACAAAAATATCCTCTTTTTCAAAATTAATTAAGGTTGGTGGTGTATTTTCCAAAATTTAAAATTATTTTAACAAAGTTGATTACGCAGTTTTCAAGATTATTAATTACATTTTAACTTTTATATAAAACACATTGTTACATATCATAGTTTCGAAAATATTTCGTCCAAACTTCATATGCCCAATTACCATTTAAAAGTGAAACAGGATAGAAATGAGAAAATACTTATTGTATTATTTTGACCCTTCTACATACTTGAATGTTTCATCGAGGTTATTTAGTTACACCTGGGAATATTGCCATATTACTTATGTATGTTATTAGCAAACGAACACAAAAATTTTAAGATTGTATATGTTTAAAAATTAAAGTTCCATCGAAATGAATTTAATTTTAATTTATTATAAATCAGGCTGAACAGTACATCATTTACCATAATTTGTGGAAAATCAAGTACAGTTACTGTTCCAGATCTCTTAACTTCCTGTTTCACAGCTGTAAACCACATATAGGAGAGTTGGTGCAAAATTCATAGTTATATATAATATCACATCATTGTTGTTGTTATTAAAATAATTGTTAAAGTTAAAATACAAAATTATAAATCAGAACATATGTTCACCAATAAGTATTTGTGTTTATGGAGACCAACAAACAAAATTTACTACTTTACGGCAAATATGTACAGATGCATGCAAAGCAGTAATGGAGGTACAGAGAAAGTGTTGTTTTTGTTTCCGTTTGTCAGTATTTTTGTGTTCATACTAACAAAAATATTTTTGGTTTGTTAAATATGCCTTAAATGTCATGTGAGATTTTGAAGTCCCATTTGTAACATTGCTTTTGCTTTGGTTTCTTTTTTCTTTATGGTTTTTTAGCATTATACATTAGATTATCTGTTTCACAGTATACTTCAAATGCAAATGACATGCAATCAGATAAGTGTAATTGGGAATTTTTATTTCAAATGACACTATTCTCTGCACAACATTTGAAGATATGGAAAACGAGTGGCAGAAAGATATTTGAAGTCAGCTTACATTATTAGTCTTCAGGTCTAGTTGGCAAAATTTTGAACCTGTTCCATTTACTACATCCCTTTCATTTTTTAAAACAAAAGTACATGTTATTTGTCCAGGTTCAGTGCTCTAACTAAGCTTAAAAAAATTTTTCATTTCTTCTCTCTCTTTTTATTTGTGTTGTTTGCTTGAGAGTGAGACACATTTAAATGTAGCTATTTTTGTGTACATTATCTTTGTAGGACCTGAGTGGAAAATAACTCATGAAAAATATTATATAGCAGAAAACTTATATATAAGTAAGAAAGTTTTCGGGGATACATTCATTATCTAATTCTGTGCTGTGCACACATTTCTGATTAAAGTTGACTAACTGTGTTTTAGATGATGTAACAAAGATCCTATAAATGGCAGCAACTGAGAAACAAATACTCGGCAATGAAGTGAGAGAAGCAGAATGTTTGATATTTTCAAGTACCAATGTTTAGTCCATTAAAACAAGAATGTTTTGAAAGCATTGACGTTTTCTATCAAATCTTTAATTTAAAACAATTTGTACAATATTTTACAATATGGCTTCCATACGAATCTATTGTACTATGTAATAAAAGCCATTTTATTTCAAATCAACCTCTGTGTAGTTTTGAAGTACATGAACAATACAGCTGATCACTGCCATATGTTTGTGTGAACTCATTTATACAAGATTTGATATATGCATATATGAAAAGTTCTTAGCCACAATTTCATAAAATGTTCTTAATAGTAAACACAGCACACATTTTTAATGCCATAGGTACTTAAAAGTAGAAATGAATAGAAAGCAGTTATGAGATGAAAGATTTATGAATTGTATGTGCTTACATTAAAATGTGAAACATGTTAAATGCTATATGCTGTTCAATTTATTATTCAGTTTCAATTTGTTATGTAATGTTGTCATTGTATTGTGATAGCTTATTTTATCTTTTTGTTAAATGTTAGTTTCAGAGATTGTTGTGTATTTCTTGAAACCACAGTTAATGAAATTTATTGTACTGTTGGTGAGACTCTGCTAAAGAGCATCACATTTGTTTTACTCTGATTTGTGATTTTGTTGCCTTTGGTACATTTTACATTTGTTAAGTTTTGTTAATTTATTGTTGCATGTGTGTGTGTGTGTGTGTGTGTGTGTGTGTGTGGATGGGTGGGTGGTGCATATGACATTTATAATGTCCTCTTTGATTGATTGTAGTAAGAATACGAATATTATGTAAAACATTATTTTAAATAAAATTTTAAGAAGTAAATGCACACACTGCTCTGACTGCTTATAATTTTGGAATTCTGTAACAAGCCAAAATTGGAATCATATAATTATTTATGTCCACAACATCTTTCCAGTGACATTAATATGGTAAATTCAGTGTGTGTGTGTGTGTGTGTGTGTGTGTGTGTGTGTGTGTTTTGGGGGGGTTATATTGTGGAAGTAATAACGACAGCACACTTCGCACTCATTGCACTAGTACCGATTGAGACAATAAATGGATGGCATTTCACTTAACATAGTATTTACTCCTTCAAAATTGGAATGAGTAACTTTGGTTAAAGTAATTAATGAGATTATTCAGGTCATACTTACCCAAATTCCTGGTGTCAGTATTATAAAAACGATGTAGTTACTACTCACCGTATAGTGGAGAGGCTGGGTTGCAGATAGGCACAACAAAAAGACTGTCAAACAAAGCTTGCCCAAACAGGCCTTCATGAGAATAGGCAACACACACACACACACACACACACACACACATGACCATTCATGTCATTTCATTTTATTATCTTCCTGTAAATCATTTACATGATGCAGGAATTGTCACAACAAAGTTATCATACTAGTACAAGTACTACAGACATAATAATGGAATATCACTTTCAAGGCATTTTTTAAAAGTACAAATTTATACATATAAATAAAAATTTTTGGCAATAAATTTACACACAATCAAAGTACTCATCTATGTCATAGAAAGTTTTGCTTAAAAGGTAATTTTTAAGCTCAGTCTTAAATTTTACTTCATCTATTATTTCCTTCATGTACACTGGCAGAGCATTGTAAAGTTTTATTCCAAAATAACTTACATGCTTTTGGGTTTGTGTTGTCCTTACCCTATCTACATACAAATTCTTACGAGTTCTAGTATTATAATTATGGCAGTCCTCATTTGTACGTAGATTTTTCATATGTGCTCTTGTACACACAATGCTTTTTTAAAATATACAGTGATGGTATTGTGAGTATTTGCAGTTCTTTGAAAAGGGTCCTACAATAAGTTCTTGGAGAGTTATGTGTTATGATTCGTATAGCTCTTTTCTGAAGTTTGAAGATATCTGTTAAGCTTGATTTAGTTTTACCCCAGAAAACTATGCTGTAAGACACGATGGACTGAAAGTAAGCAAAATACACTAGTCTAGTACAGTCTGTGCTGCATACTCTAGATAATATCCTCAATGCAAAACATGCCGAATTGAGCCTGTGGGATAAGTACTTGAGATGGTCTTTCCAGCTTAAGTTTTGATCAATGTGCATGCCCAAATACTTTGTGGATTGTACACTCTCTATCTTCTTATCCATTAGTTTTAACTGGAGGTCCATATCTTGACTTGGTTTGCCATACTGTATATAATTTGTTTTACTTAGATTAAGTGTGAACACAATAGCATTAAACCGATGTTGAATATATTTCAGGACTATATCAGTTGTGGTAGTTAATGATTTTTTATCATCACTTATAATTATGCTAGTGTCATCTGCGAACAACATTATTTTGGTAGAAATATTAGGATTTTTTATGTCATTTATATAAAGCAAGAATAATAAGGGACCAAGAACACTGCCCTGTGGGACACCTATTTCCAATTTCTTTGCATCTGAGACCCACTTGATTTTCTGATTTTTATGTTCTGCGATGATTTCTACCACCTGAGTTCTATCTTGAAGGTAAGATTCAAACCACTGCTTCACAACTCCCCTTACACCTATTGCCTCCATCTTGTTTAACAGAACTTTGTGATTTACTGTATCAAAAGCTTTAGATAAATCTAAGTTAATTCCAACTACACATTTTTTAGTGTCGAGACTCCTGACAATCTCTTTGGTATAGGCATGGATAGCTGATTCTGTGTTGTGGCCCGAGCGAAAGCCATGTTGATTGCAGTTTAAAAGTTTGTGAGCATCTGAGTAATTTATGAGTCTGGTTTTCATTAATTTCTCTAGAATTTTTGAAAATGATTGGAGAAGGGATATTGGTCTATAATTTTCTACCTTGTATGGATCTCCTTTCTTAAACAGAGGTCTAACCTTAGAGATTTTCAACCTCTCAGGAAACACACCTTCGCTGAAAGACAAATTGGCAATATGTACCAGGGGCTTTATAATTTGTTGGGCAACTTTTTTTATTATTGACACAGGCACTTCATCCACACCTGCAGACATTTTTTATTTTAGACTATTTATCACCTTTAATATTTCATTATCATTTGTGCGAGTTAACAACATACTACTGTCTACTTTTGGGGCTGTTAATTTCTCATGTTTAGTAAAGTTTTTACTTAATGACAATGGTACACTTAAAAAGTAATTATTAATGTAATTTGCTAGAGTTTCATCTTTTAATTCAATATTTTCACTATTTTTGAGTACTATTTCCTGAGCCTTGAGGCCCTTACCTGTTTCCCTTTTCACAATTTCCCAAATAGTTTTTGATTTATTGTCTGATTTTCTTATTAATTTATCATTACTTAGTAATTTTGCTTTTGTAATTACTTTTTTATATATTTTTTTGTAATTTAGTGATATGAATATAATAGAGGGAAACATTCCACGTGGGAAAAATATATCTAAAAACAAAGATGATGTGACTTACCAAACGAAAGTGCTGGCAGGTCGATAGACACACAAACATACACACAAAATTCAAGCTTTCACAACAAACGGTTGCTTCATCAGGAAAGAGAGAAGGAGAGGGAAAGACGAAAAAGCTATTAGAAGGTGGAAAGTGTAACCTGAGGCTGAAATGAAAATGAAAATAAAAACATATGGGGAGAGATAAAGGTGAACTAGAAAGCAACTGGAGATCTGGTGTGAAAATAGGCGAAAAAGTGTTGGTTATAGCTGGGCTATGTTGATCCTGTGGTGAACTTGGGTTGGTAGACAACGATGTGCACAAAAGTTATGTTGCCGACAAAACACGTTAAACGGTGGAGCAATTCGGGAAAATTTCGAAAAAACTGCGTGTAAATGTATTAAAAGGAGTGGTTTTGTGTTGGCAGATTGTGAAAATGAGGCTAACAATTGTCTGACGAAGAAATAATGACGCTAAAACCTGTGGGAAGCGGCTAAAAAAGATCAGTGATGTGGGAAAAACGGAAATGGAAAAAAAAGCGAAAGTTATTAGAACTAGCCGAAATGGCTGTTTAATAGCTGAAAGGAACTGTTTGTGAACTGGAAATGGTGGATTTTATAGCAGCGGTAGTGTTGAAAGCGGGGAGGGGGGGAAGGGGGGGGATTAGGTTATGGTTTGGAAGTGGGTTACGTATAATTGAGTATATATAGGCAGGATAAAATTGTATGGTAGATTTGGTAAAGAGGAGAAGGTGAATACAAAGTGAAACTACTTGCAAAAACAGAAAGAGAAAATAAGATGACAGGAAAGATTTCGAAATGCAACAGTGACAATAACAAACGTAATTGGTGGCTTCAAAATAATGATATGAATATAATAGAGGGAAACATTCCACGTGGGAAAAATATATCTAAAAACAAAGATGATGTGACTTACCAAACGAAAGTGCTGGCAGGTCGATAGACACACAAACATACACATAAAATTCAAGCTTTCGCAACAAACGGTTGCTTCATCAGGAAAGAGGGAAGGAGAGGGAAAGACGAAAAAGCTTTTTCGTCTTTCCTTCTCCTTTTTTCGTCTTTCCCTCTCCTTCCCTCTTTCCTGATGAAGCAACCATTTGTTGCGAAAGCTTGAATTTTGTGTGTATGTTTCTGTTTGTTTGTGTGTCTATCGACATGCCAGCACTTTCGTTTGGTAAGTCACATCATCTTTGTTTTTAGATACATTTTTTTGTAATTTGTTAAATGTTCTCTAAACTTGGGGTCAGTCCAACTTTTCAGTCTATAGTTTTCATGGTCCTGGAGGAATTTCTAATACCTGTTGTGATCCAGGATTTAGCATGTGTATGCCCATATGTGTTTGTTTTGACAAGTTTCTTAGGAAAACACATTTCAAAATTCAACATAAACAGGGAAGAAAAAACATTATATGCAGTGTTTGTGCTAGTTTGTAACAGTACTTCTGCCCTTGATTGGTTAGTCAGTGTATTAATGAAGTGACTGCAACTATTTGTGGAGAAGGTTCTTTTGTACATTTGGTATGAACTATTTTTGGTCACAGGGTCTATGGGAAATTTAAGGATGAGTGCATTGTGATCAGATATTCCTAGGTCAACATTTATTACATCTATATCTATGGCATCTATATTTGTGAAGATATTATCTATGAGACTTTTTGAAGAGTTTGTTATTCTTGTAGGGTTAGTTATATGTGGATACAAATTGAAGCTCTGTAAAACATTCAGGAACTGCTCTTTGGATGCACCTTCAGTCAATAAGTTGACATTAAAATCTCCACTTATAATTATTGTTGATTTTTTTATGGTGTAATATTTTGAGCAATGCCTCTAACTTATTTCTAAAAATTTCAGGATCACCACATGGTGATCTGTACACTGACATTATTATTAATTTACTCTTTTGCATATTCAACTGTATTGCTGCAGTCTCAAAATGTTTTTCTTCACTCAAGGATTCAGTTACAGTCATATTTTTAACCTTTACTCCAGGTTTTACACAAATGCAACCACCACCATGTCTTGTTTCCTTCCTGCAATAATGACTTACTAATTTGTATGGGGAAATGCAAATATTTTCTAGTTCATAACTCATGCACCAATGTTCTTGAATGCAAATACAATCTATACTAGCTTCACTGGCTGCAATCTCAAGTTCTAATATTTTATTTTTAATGCATTGTATGTTATGGCTATTGAAATTAGATTGAGAGGAGTTTGTACTTATGTTTCCCAATGTTACCGGCTGTTCCTTGCTGAGGCTGGGTACCAAAAATCCTTAAGAATTACACGTTTCCTGCTCCTTGTATCACAGTGTCTGGCGGCCTTGGGAGCCAGAGACTGTAGTCATGTGTGTGTGAATTGTATTTGTGTGTGTGTGTGTGTGTGTGTGTGTGTGTGTGTGTGTGTGTGTGTGTGTGTTGTCTATTCTCATTAAGGCCTATTTGACAGTCTTTTTGTTGTGCCTATCTGTGACTCAGCATCTCTGCTGTACGTTGAGTAGCAACTGTCCTTTTTATAATACTGTCATTATTCTATCCTGGATTTTCTATTGTCAAATTCCTGGTGACACAGATAAGAGGATTTATGCAGTATGTGCCTTTGCTTAACAGTAAAGTCCATCAACTTATCCGACAACTCCACAAAACATTGACCACTGTGTTGAAATGGAAACCACAGTTATTAACCGTCAGAAAGAAAGCCATGAGGACAAGTGACATTAGGTCTGAAATGGATTCAACTTCCATTATATAAACATGCTGACTATACAATCCCTGATTAGCACAGCAATCTGTATCACAGAACACTGGTAAAGAGACTTAGGAATCCAACATATGTGTTAGCATATGCAGTATCTGATCAAAACTACCCAGACACACCTATGTAATACAGAATTGGCCACTAGAAGTCCTGAAAGGCAGACCAGCCAGTATAAAATGCCATGAGGATTATTCGTTGTCAGTAGAAAAGCTCAGGGATTTCAAATGTGAACTAGTCAATGTATGCCATTTGGATAACAAATCCATCATTCAATAAAATCAACTGTTGGTGATGTGATTGTAAAGTGGAAACTTGAAGGATCAACCGTAGCTAAGCCAAGATCAGGCAGACCCCAGCATTGATGGACAGAGGCCGTTGAGCACTGCAGAGGGTGGTTGTAACAAATCGCATGAAATCAGCAGAAGGAATCACTCTTGAGTCCCAAACTGCTGCCGGCAGTCCATATAGCATAATTACTGTGCACAGGGAATTAAAAAGAATTGGGTAAAATGGTCAAGCAGCACCTCATAAGCCACACATTTCTGTAGTTAGTGCTAAGCGACTTTTGAGGTGATGTAAGGACCAATGCCACAGGACAGGGGATGACTGGAATTGAGTGATTTGGAATGATAGGCCATGCTATATCCTATGGCAATCGAATGGAAGGGTTTGGGTTTGGTGAATGCCTAGAGAAAGGTTACATGCCATCATGTGTAGTGCCAACAGTGAAGTACAAAGCAGGTTTGGTGGTGTTGCAGTATGTGAGTGTTTGCTGTTGTTAGGGTGTGATCCCCTAAGTGCACTTAAGAAAATGCTAAAGTCAGAAGGATATGAACACATTTTACAACATTGTGTACTGCATAAAAAAGTGCAGGACCAATTTGTAGATGATGATTGATTGTATCAGCATGACAATGTGCACTGTCATAAAGCAACACCTATGTGGCAATGATTTATGGACACTAACATTCCTGAAATGCACAGGCCTGTGCACTGTCCTGACCTGAACCCAATAGAACACCTTTTGTGTGAGTTATAACGTCAATTTCACTCCAGGCTCCACAGTTCAACATCCCTACTTTCCCTGGTTTCATCCTTGAGAAAGAATGAGATTCCATTCCTCCACAGACATTCAGACACCTCATTGAAAGTGCCGCCAGCAGAGTTTAAGCTGTCATAAATGTGAGGTGTCCAGATATTTTTGATCGGATATTGTATGAAAGTGGCTATTGCTGTTATAGAACATTGTGAAGTGATAAAAGATTATACATCTGTTGGAGAAGTAGTCCATTTTAAGCAAGACTTGATCTTGTCACAGTTTTTGATGAGCAATACAATGAAATCTCAGCATCTATGCAAACAGGTATTGAAATCTTTGAGAAATTAATCATTTTGTGTCGATACTAATTACTTGAGGGCAGCATGAAGACCATTTTTTCTTCACGTTGTATTACATCTTTGCTGGGCCTGCAGCTTCCATAAGGTCATAATGTGACAGCTTCCTTATACTTTTGACAAAATTAGACGTAAACTGTTATATTGTGTTGTTCATATAAGCATCGTTGGAACAATCTGTCAGTTTACAACTGTCAAAGAATAGCATGAGATTTATATAGGAAGTAAATGTGTGAACTGTATTAATAGCATAGTATATAAAAGAACTTACATTCTCTGATGATTTATGAACATCACTCCACCTAAACAATGTAAATATATGATCTATGTTAACAACATAGCACATAAAAGAACTTACATTCCAAGATGATCTACGGACATCACTCCATCTAGACGCACTCTTGATAATGGCACATAAGCCGAAGAAAGCTAATCATGAAGTTATGCAATCAACAAGAAATAAACAGTTTGCAGCTAATTTTGTTAAAAGTGTAAATAAGATATACCATTTTTTTCCATAAATTATTTTACATTCTGGGTGCTATTTCAACTTGAGAGAGCAATATAATTTTATAAGGATGCACAGATATTAACTTTAATAGTGCACATGAAATCAGTCACTTTTAATGTAAAGGGAATACAGACATGTTTGCCTAATCCAGGGCTGGCCAAACGCTGCACAGTGTGCAGACGTGCAGAAGTGCTGCACATGTGCGCATTTGTGCGACAGCGACATCTGTTATTAGACATGTGTCCTAAATTACCGGCGGCGGCTCCACTTCCCTGTTTATGTGGTATAAGCAAAAGCGCAACATACCCAGTCTTGTTTACCCCTGGTGACCATAACCTTAACAAAGAAGTACTGAGAAGTGGCAGGTACTGTGAAAAAGTAAAGGACGGGAGATCTATGTTCTCAGTCGTTTAAAAATGACTGGGAAACGCAATTCTTTTTTGTAGCCATTGGTGAAAACTCACAGTGTGTACTGTGCCGCCGAATAATAGGTGACCAGAGTAAATTTCCAGTTGAAAGATACCAGAATACATATCACAAAGACGAGTGTAGTGTACCCAACAGTGAAGAAAAGCAAACAAAAATAAATGTCCTTAAGAAAATGGATGAGACACATCAATTCAATTTTACTGTACATCAAAGTAACTTATACTTCTTGAACTCTTAGTTTCTTGAGTTACATTTATGTCTATTTTACTGTACGCTGTACAATGTACTGTTTTCAATTTTCCAGAGTGGCAATCACACTAAATCTTCACTGCGAGCAAGTTTTAAAATCACATTAAGAATTGCACAATCTGGGAAACCCTTTTCTGAAGGGGAGTTTGTGAAAGGGTGTCTGACTGATGCTGCAGAACTTGTGTGTCCCACAAACGTTAGCAGGTTTCAAGAAATCAGTCCATCCAAACAAACAGTGACAAGACGTATCAGTGCTATGGCCGGCGATGTGCACAGGCAGCTAATAAATAAGGCTAAAGACTTTGTTGCTTTCTCTGTTGCGCTCGATGAAGCAACAGATCTTACAGATACAGCCCAGGTTGTGATATCCATACGAGGTGTCGATAACGCACTTTGTGTAACAGAGGACGTTTTGGACTTAGTACCTTTGAAAGGGACTACTACAGGTGCGGACTTACTCCAAGCTGTCGAGCAAGCGATTGATGGTCTCGGTTAGTCTCAGTGACTACAGATGGAGCACCATCAATGAAAGGCCATCAGAGAGGACTCATAGCATGGATGTGCAAAAAGTTATGATGCACAGACGAGATGTTGTATGGAATTCACTGCATTCTGCATCGAGAGGCGCTTTGTGCAAAATCAGTAACATTAGCAAACGTCATGCAAATTGTTGTGCGTACTGTAACCTATCTGAAGACACATGTGCTTACGCATCGCCAGTTTCAGTGGTTCTTGGAGGAATTAAGAGCGGAGTACTGCGACATACCTTACTATACCAAAGTACGCTGGCTCAGTCGAGGTAAAATGCTGAAAATATTTTTTTATTTACATTTGCTCATAGTAACATTCTTACATGAGAAGGGAAAAAGTGAACCTATGTTGGAAGACCCTTGTTGGATATCAGACCTTGCATTTTTTGTGGACATTACGTCTCACATGAACAGCCTGAACATCAGTTTGCAAGGCGAAAATAATTTAATTTCTGACATGTTGGAAAAAGTAAATGCCTTTGAAAGGAAGCTTGCACTTTGGGAGAGCCAGCTATTGACAGAAAACACTGCACATTCCCTGACTCTTGGACTGGTCCATGAAAGTGCTAGATTTCAAGATTATGTGTCAATAATTGTGAAAATTAAGGAACAATTTTGAGCACGATTTGCAGATGTTACGAGTTTGTCTCCTGTCATTTGCCTCTTTGCTTGACCGTTCTCTTTGTCAGTTGAAGATGCTCTGAATGATCTACAGATGGAACTGATCGACCTACAGTGCAATACAAGACTGAAGGACAATTTCTTTGCAGTGTGAAGTACAAAAGAATTCTATGAAAATTTTTCACAACAAGAATTTCCACACCTGCACCGAGAAGCCGCGAGACTTATGTTGTCCAGGTTCGGGTTGACATATGTTTGTGAAAGATTTTTCTCGGTGATGAAAATGAATGAATCAAGCTTTCGATCAAGCATAAGTGATGAAAATCTTCGCAACTGCTTGCATTTGTCAATGAGCTGTGCTTTTGTGACCGATATTAACTATATCATTTCTCATGACCAGTGATAAATGTGTTTGGATTTATTCCTTTCATAATTAAAAATTATTGTTTACTAACTGTGCATTATTGCCTCATTCTGCTCCATGTTACATTATTATCACGAAAATTGGTCATTAAACCGATTGTTCCAATGTATACTTAAATTTAGAGTTTTTTTTTTATTTTTATTTTTTTATTTTATGTGTGAAGGGCTACACTCAGCTGAAGTTGATAAAACATAACATTCATCTAATTGTCAGTTATTATGCAGATTTCAGATGGAACTGATGAAAGATGTAGCAATAATGGTATTGAAATAACAGCTGATCATCAAGAGGTCAGTGGTTATCATTCTGTTCAGAGGTCAGTGAGACAGAAATTATGTGGGTGTAACTGAGGGCACCGAGAATTAGTTATAGAAAACCTTGCATTAGTTTCATGTTATTTGAAATCATGAATAAGGTTAGTTGGAAGTTGCTAAGTGCTCTCTACTAGATCAAAAACATTACGCATGTTTATGTGCTGTCAGTCAAACTGCCTTAATAAAAACCCATGGTTGCTAAGGGTATTACTTGTCATACTGGTTTAAACTGTTAACATAAAAGTAGACGTCTCAATGAGTAGACTGTGACAGTATTTTAAATGTTTAATACAAGAAATACCTTCCTATGGTTGGCTTGCAAGCTGTGGAAAGGGCACTAGAATGCACTGGTACAGAGTATCCCAGCGAGTGGATAAAGCGACATCTGTGCATAGAAACATGCACTACATGAACGCTGACAGCTGCGGCACGCACGCTGTGACCCAGAAATTGCACATGTGCAGGAGCACCGCACGCGTGCAGAATTTCTGGCTGGCCCTGGCCTAATCCATCCAATCAAACTGGTATTTTCCATGGTTTCTGAGAACCATTTAAGGAAACAACTGGAATAATTCCTACTACTTTGCATGCAGTATAATTTAGATTTGAGAGGAAAATGTGTAAATGAGGTCAGTTCCCCCTCCCCTCCCAGTACTTCTTGACAGCCACAGGAGAGTGGAAATAGCAGGTCCTATCTTCCTCAAGCAGTGCAGACAATATACTACCTGCTTCTAACTGACAGTCTAAGAAAACTTGACCAATACACAGAGCTAACAAGTGTTCTACATAGTAAACCTGAAAATCAAATGGCCTTATATAGTCATATGTTCAACAAAGATACTTTGATCATAATATCTTTCACTAAAATTTGAATTCAGTGCAATTCAGTATAGCACTCAACAGTGGGAGTGATAATACTACTGCCTGCAGTCTTGTTTGATAGTAGATGCTTGTAGCAAACAAACACAAGAAACTACCAGCCCATAATATCCTTACTTCTGCCAGTTTACATCTAATTTTGTTAAAAGTGTAAATAAGATATCATACCATTTTTTCTATAAATTATTTTACATTCTGGATGCTATTTCAACTTGAAAGAGCTAAGAACTTCAGATGCCCAGATTTGTTAGATGCAGTATATTTTCTTGCTGTGTATTTTCAGTAGCAGTACTGGATCAGTGCTATACTTGTTCTGCTTCACAACAAACCTCATACCCGGGCTATAACATAAAAGATTTTTGTTAAAATTATTACTAACTGCATAGAAAAGATACTGGGTTTTAACCATGTAAATGGAAAAGCTGGCTTAAGAAGTGCATGTAGCATATTGGCCATTTGCAAGTTCTAAATAAAAATCTACACCAGAATAATGAATATCAATAACCACTTTTTCTGGAATTCATAAATAAAGCTTTTCACTTGATTTCAATGAAACATGTATTAAAAGCACTTGAGAAACAGGGCACTGAGTCTACATGTACTAGTAAACTGAAGATCAAATAGCTCAATCCAATGGCTTCTATTAGACTTCCTCAGGACAGTGAAAAATTTAAAATTGTGAGCGAAGTCTGGAAGGAAATACCATACCACCAAACTTATCATCAGCAGTCCTATTTGAAGTCTTAGCACAGATAAACTTCAAGATAAACAGGAAAAGCTTATTAGATCAAGTCTGAGAGTAAAACAGAAAATAAATTAAAATTAAACTGAAATAATGTATGCTCAAACCATCTACAAACCTGTGTAATTGATGCATAGATGAAGACAGAGCTGAAGAATAATTATAGGCACATTTGCACTATTAGTGGGGAAACAAATAATGGAAGCTTAGACAGCACAAAGGGAAACAATCATAATACATTTGGACATTTCCATAGAACATAAGAAGTTCATCAAACAAGAAATTTTAGCTACAAAATATGAGCACTCACAGCAGCTCTCAAACTTGCAGCAGACATGCATGTGCCCTAACAATGCATGCATACTCAGTGATAAATGTGTACACACACATGAGCTGGTACAATTTTAAACAGAGGAGCTAGGTGTACCTTCACGAGTATGCACCCGAAAACAGCCAGAATACTCTGCAGATAAGTAACATGGCAGCAAGTTATTGACATCCAGCAGTTGACCAGAAGTTTCATTGAACAAAGAAATATCAGCTTCTCTTGTCACTGCAGGAAACTGAAAAATTTGAAGGTATTTCTACTCATGCTATATATCACAAAACACCATTTGGAAACAACAGAAACTGAATAGTTGCACCTAGATGGATACAAATTTTTATCACATTATTGCAGATGTAATATATGCAGAAGGGGAGTAGCTACAAACAAAAAAGTCCTAGGGCACTTATGTAAATAAGTACTGCACACCTTTGAATGACCTACTTCCAGTAACAGGACTGAAACATAAAACATAGTGGTTCTGGAAAGGTACAAGCTCCATCAGCAGTTATTTTAAACTTCATTATGCAATTAGGAGAAGGACAAATAGGACTTGGCTGAAGTAACTGGATAGTGATTACTGTAAATGCGAAAACCTAAAAGTTTTGAAGAGAGGTCTATACTTGTTTTATTAATTGGTTGTTATGTGTAACACTAATTTCTTCTAGATTCTTATAAGGTGTTTGGAACTGAATTAAACTGGTTTTATTTAGTTTTATGGAGAGTGATTTGGCAGTGAATCATAGCATATCTTTTTTGACAGTGTAAGCAGGAAATGTGAAACCTCTCATTGCAGCTCACTCCTCTAACCTCTTCACCGTAAATCGTAACTGACAATCTGCTACTGTAGTGCTGGAGGAGGAATAAAAAGGTGCAAATTCTTCCATAAATGAGGAGCAGTGCACAGGACTCCTCACAGTAAACTTTATACTGTTTATGGCTGTGGTTAAGAGAGGCTAACACTTAAAACAATTCGTTGAGAAACATCATTCTCCTGCTCAAAGGAAAAATGGCAGTTCTATGATTCAGAATTGTGGGATCTGAAGTTGAGTACAGTAGCAGCAGGATGCTGGGATTAATTTCTCATTAAGACCGACTCACCATGACATGGGACAGTAGAGAATGGGGCTCGAAAGCTGCTGCCAGGCACAACAATTTTATCAACTTAGGATCTGACACGAAAGTCGATGCACAGAGTCTATTCTTGCCAGGGCTATAGCAGAGATTTCACAATCAGAAGAAAATCTGTTGAATATGTTGTGCAGTCTGTGAGATTAAACTTTTAGCATAGGATTGCACACATTTTCTCCATAAACTTTGAAAGCTGACAATCCATGAAGCAGAATCAGATTTGTGATGTTCCAAAAACTCTGAATGGGCTGTCCCTATGTGTACTAGGAGGAAACATAATCCAAACAAAAGGTCACTTCATCTGATGGAGGTAGCACAGATGTGTCAGACAGCAAAGCCAACTTTTGCACTAAGTAATGCAATAGAGGATTTAATTACTTATTTAACCAGTGAGCAGGCATCTTTCAGATTATGTGCCAACCTCACAAACTACCTCCCCCAGATCCTGTCATGTGCAGTTTCCATCCAGTTTTCTGTGAATCCTAGTTGTTGCAGATCTTTCCATAGCCCATCTTCCCATCTTGTTTTTGGTCTTTCCTGGGGGCATTTTCTGTCTGGTCTTCCTACCAAGGCTACTGGGACCAGCATTTCAAGGTAAGGGACTGGTGGCACAATGTAATGCCAGTGCTGGCAGTGCCTCCTTGGTAAAGTTTGTGCCACCAGAAAGTATGGTAACCACTGGATAAAAGGGGGGAAAATGATCCTGTATGTTGATGTGTATGTCACATTTTTTTTCTTTCAGTTGCCAGAGTCTATGTAACGGGCAGGTAAGTAAGGAAACTACTTGTGATACACAGTTGTATGAAGGCTCTGAGCACTATGGGACTCAACTGCTGAGGTCATTAGTCCCCTAGAACTTAGAACTAGTTAAACCTAACTAACCTAAGGACATCACAAACATCCATGCCCGAGGCAGGATTCGAACCTGCGACCGTAGCGGTCTTGCGGTTCCAGACTGCAGCGCCTTTAACCGCACGGCCACTTCGGCCGGCAGTTGTATGAAGGGTCATGGGATTGTAGGCACTAGTGATATGATACTATATCCTTCCTCCATCTCAGAGAGGTTGAGGACTCTCAAGGGAGAAGGCAAGTAGTGTGATGGCGGCTACAGCGGAAGAAAACGTGCAGGGTGGATATTGTGGGACAATGGTTAGGACCCGAAGGTTGCAGCTGAGTCAGGACCCAGGTTTGTGATGGAACTTTCATAAAAGCACCACCAAAGGTATCGGATGGGGACCTGCATAAGACAGAGTAAATGCTAGAGTATCATCTGTTGAACAAGAAAAACGGAACACGAGATGTGGGTTAGTAGAAACAGGGCTGGTAGTGACAGAGCCATTGTCGAATGGGCCTGTAGTGGA
Organism: Schistocerca americana; assembly: GCF_021461395.2. NCBI lineage: Eukaryota > Metazoa > Arthropoda > Insecta > Orthoptera > Acrididae > Schistocerca > Schistocerca americana. Next base: position 242,914,386 of record NC_060122.1, read on the forward strand.
GGAGGCTGTGAAGGTGGCCGAGCCAGCAGTGCAGGTGGTCATACCAACTTCAATGAAGGCAGTGCCAGAGGCACAGGAAGCTGGCAAAAGGACTGGTGTTGAAGTAGCTGGAGGCACAGAGGTCAGCTGCTATGGCAGTGGGCAGAGATACAATGATACGCACGACCAGTATCAGAGGCAGCAGAGGAGAAGGTAGCTCCACAGGTGCCCGTCCAACTCTAGTGCATCGACCAAATTACATTGACAAAGAAGGCATTAGCCTACTGAGCTAGTGTCGACCAGGCCAGTGGCTACCAAGCTGGCACTGACTGAGCCTGAGGTGGAGGAGGTCATGCCAGTGACAAAGGAGTCCTTTGCAATGATGCAGGGGCCATGTTGTCAGCATTGGGGGGCATGCCAGCCACAGTAACAGTGGCGGCAGCAGCAGGCTGCAGCAGTTGCAGAATTGAAGATGTCTCCACAGGGTGACAGTCGACCAACAGAGGATGCATCAGGTCTGAGAGGATAGGATAAGTGGGAGGACCTAGCAAGGAAGATGGCCCTGAAGAGAAAGGGCACACTGACTCATAGTAAGCCGTGAGCTGGTACCATAGGTGAGAATAGGAAGCAGAGGAAAGTTGTCTCTGGAGTTAAGAGACTGAAGGAAGCTATAAGCCTAAGCACCAGACTAGAAGAGGAGAAAAGCTTGACAGCAAGAGTGCTCATGGATCACAGAGGCAGCAAAATACTGTTACAAACAGGATGAGGAAGGCCAGCTATGGCTCCACGGCGTCATTGAAAGCCCACAACTGTGGGCACTACTGAAGCTGTGTCTGGGATGGGGCAATAACTGGGTGGGTGAGCCACTGCAGGAGAAACTCAGTGTTGCACAGCATGATTTCAATGCTGCAGTACATCACCTGTAACAAAGGAAAACTGTGCCAAAAAAACAAGACCTGCTGTGTCATAGCGAAAAAGTTCGCAACAATTCAGAAAAATGTACCAAAGAGAGGCTACCTTGTATGAGCAATAAGACTGTCACTGGGGAAAGCAACCTGAAAACCAATTGTCCTTGTTGTCAGTTTTGTTTTTGTGACTGTGTGGGATCAACAGACTTCTAGTTGTGAATCCAGGTAGCCAGACAATTAACTTTATTAACACAACAATAGTCTCTTGGCGTGTATTTTGAAGCACATAACATTAGTCTCTAGGTTTGTAACTTGGTGTAAGTTTAGAATACAATATTGTACATTGGAATATCACTCGAATGGTCGTAGGTGGTGACAATCAGTGGTACAGTGAAGGCCCACAAGCACAAGGTAGAGGGCTTGGAGATGATGATGTAGGTGATGTCCCATGAAGAGATGTGGAGGAGTCGCTTGGCAGTGGCCGAGGGGTTTGACACCGTGCCACAAAATGCTCCTCAGTCTTCATTTGTGAGCGAATTCTGTATTAGGTGGTGTCCTGCTAGACAATAGCCCAAAGGGCTCTCCATATTGAGGGCTCAGGGACAGTTGGCACTTGGCCGCAGAGTGGCTCCTGAAGAGCTGCTTCTGTGCTCAGTATTGGGAGCTCCATAATGAGAGTTGTCATTTGGCTACAGAGTAGCTCCCAATGTGCAACTGCTGTAGATTGGCTGAGCAGTGACCTATATAACCAGGTAACAGAAAGATACAAGGAGCAGGGCTTGGAGGCATGTGTCTGGTGGCAGCAATGTAATACCAGCACTGGGAGCACTCCTTGTGGGTAGGCTCACACCATTGGAGAGCATGATGAACACTGGAGACAGGAGGGAAATGATCCTCCATCTTTATGTGCAAGCTGGATTGTTTTCCTGCAATCACCAGAGTCCATGTAGTGAGCAGGTGAGGAAGGTGGCCACTCATGATTCACAGTTCTATCAGTGGTAGCTGGATCATAGGTGCTAGCTGTAAAATATTCTAATAACAAAATGTAATAGCCAGACAAATATTTCCATTTCATGTTCTGTTTATTCTTTCCATTTGTAGCAAAATGTAACAAATCTTTTTACACTGAACATTTCATGCTAAAAACGTTTTGACACAGACTGGTATCACACAGTAACTGTTATAAATTTAAACTGAAACTTAAACTCTCTGAGGGGCTTCACCACTGGTGTATATATAGATCACAATAATTGATGTATTTTGAAGTACTGTTAGTGCTTAAACATGATTAAACTTACAATTAAAAATTGTGCTCTAACATAAGTCTAATATCATACTGAAAAACGTTCTATAGCAAATGAAAATTCTCTTTGCATTAATTAAATCATAATTAAATATGTTCACATTATTTTTGAATACTCAGTTTGATCACATAAATTATACAATAAATAATTACTAGTTTCAGCCATTGCTCTATTCAGATCTGTTACCAAGAGATTTATTTGTTATTCTTATGTATTACTAGATCTGCTTTAGATTTAGCTTCAGCTAAATGATCTTCTATTGATCTGATGAAATTAAATTTTCCTTGAGACACACGAATCTCAGCTTTATCTTCAATAATGATAGAAGCTGAAGAAATGAATTAAAATTTGTCATACCACTGTTTTTCTATTTGTAGCAGATCTCAAGATGGCAACAGCTGAAACCGGTAATTATGAACTGTGCAAGTTACGTGATCAAGAGAGATGTTTACAGATAAATTGCGATAACATGATCATGGACTCATCTACAGACTTTATGTCTTCAATTGATAAATTTGTTTTTCTTTACAAAATTTTATTAGTCAACCTTGACAAATGTATGCTGGTCTTCAGGCATCCATGCAGTCCAAAATCAGACCACTGTCACATCCGAATGCTCCCCTTATCTGATATTTCACAATTTGACTAGCCAGCAAAATGGAGACCTGCAGTAGGCCCCTTTCAAACATTGACAAGTGCCATGTGTAGGTACATGGCAAAAGACCCCCCAGATATGGTAAAGTTAAAATTTATTTAAAAAAAGAAAAATGAAACAGCGATCAACCATAAGCATCAGCAAAGACATTAATTATGAATGTGCGGTAAGGCGCAGACAAATGAACAAAAACCATCATTCACTTTTCCTTGTAGATTTTTTTGTTTCACGCTCTTGTATGTAGAAGGATGGTTAAGATGTATTTCACAAAGTATGACGTGCTATGAAAGTTGGTTGCCTGCAACGACAATTGAAATGTAACAGAGCAAGTCTGAATAGCACAATTTCGTACATGCAGTTGTACTATACTTTAATTTTTTTGACCTAAGTGCCATGACTCCATGGTACTGGTTGTATGTAGGGTTTGTTAACTATTGTTATAGTAAGAAATTTCTACAACATTGTTATTAGTCATAAAAACTCATTGTCTCTATTTTCTGTGTGCATGAATCACAATGGAGAGCAAGTAAAGCAAAAAGATAAAAATTGAGGAGTAGTTCAATATGTCCTCCATGGACATATGCAAAGCCAACGTGATCATCAGCCATTGAGCTGTTGGTGTAAACCACATCATGGCCTCTGTACATGACAAGAATCTAGAGGAAGTGGCAACAGAGAGCCGCAGGATTAACTGAGTTCTTAGGGCCATGAGAAAAGTCCAGGCAAAGCCACAGCCTAGGTGTACACCATGGAGGTGTACACGAATGGACCTCAAGTATAGATGGTAACGGCAAGGACTCCAGTTCAGAAAGAAGGGATCAGACACGAACTGCAACTGGAAGCCCTGACCTGGGCAGCTGATGTGGGAGATGAACTGCCATGGGTGAGAAAAGGAGACGGTAATTCAGATGCACAGGAGAACTACAAATCTGTGCAATGTAACTGGCCAGCAGTTGTGCACGCCTAACTGGCAATGGAGGGACTCCGGCCTCCACCAGGACGCTGGTCACCGGACTCATCCTAAAAGCTCCAGTCACTAGGCGAACACCATAGTGATGCACTGGGTCGAGTAAACGCAACGCTGAGGGCGCCGACGAACCATAAACCAGACTCCCATAGTCAGGGCAGGATTGAACAAGGGCTCTGTAGAGCTGGAGCACTGTAGAGCGATCTGCACCCAAGTTGGTGTTGCTCAGGCAGTGGAGGGCATTGAAGTGCTGTCAGCACTTCTGCTTAAGCTGACGAAGGTGAGGAATCCAAGTCAATCGAGTGTTGAAAACCAGTCCTAAGATTCGATACGTCTCCACTACAGTGAGTGGATCGTTGTTACGGTAAAGTTCTGGTTCCAGATGAATGGTACGACGCCAACAGAAGTGCCTAACACCTGACTTTGTGGCCAAACTGCACCTTGTGGATGGCTCCCCGTAGGCGCCACTCAGCAGCATCAGTACTGGTAGAGCAATAAGAAATGCAGAAGTTGTCTGCATACAGAGAAGGTGAGACACGGCCCTACAGCTGCTGCTAGACCATTAAAGGCCAATAAAAATAGAGATACACTCAATACAGGGCCCTGCAGGACCCCATCTCCTGGATATGGGGGGAACTATGGGAAGTACCAACTTTGACATGGAAAGTATGAAGCGACAGGAAATTTTGGATAAAAATCAGGAGAGAGCCTCAGAGACCCCACTCGTATGATTTGGCAAGGATATGCTGTCGCCAGGCCATGTCATACACTTTTCGTAAATCAAAAAAGACTGCAACCAGGTGCTGGCATCTGGAAAAGGCTGTTCAGATGGCAGACTCAAGGGACACAAGATTATCAGTGGTAGAGGGACCCTGGCAGAAGCTGCCCTAACTTGGAGCCTGTAGGCCACGTGACTCCAGGACCCAACCCAACTGCTGACACACCACACTTTCCAGCAGCTTGCAAAGAACGTTGGTGAGGCTGATGGGTCGATTGCTATCCACATCAAGTGGGTTTTTACTGGGTCTGAGTACCAGAATGATGGTGCCCTCCCACCATTGTGATTGAAAGACGCCATTGCACCAGATCCGGTTGAAGATGACGAGGAGATGTTGCTTGTAGTCAGATGTTTAATCATCTGACTGTGGATCGGATCTGGCCCGGGAGCAGTGTCACAGCAATGTGCAAGGGCACTGAGGAGCTCCCACTCTGTAAATGGGATGTTATAGCATTCACTGTGGTGTGTAGTGAATGAGAGGACTTTCCTTTCCAGCCACCGTTTGAGAGTGTGAAAGGCTGGGGGGTAATTCTCCAATGCAGATGTTCGAGCATAGTATTCAGCAAAGTGCTCGACAATCACAACTGCATCGGTAGATAACATGTAATTTATGTTAACACTGGGGACACCTGTCGGTGTCTGGTACCCAAAAACATGTTTTATCTTTGCCAGAATTGGGAAGGTGACACATGGCACCCAATGGTCGAGACATATCTCTCCCAACACTACTGTTTCCGTCATTTGATAAGTTGGCAAATGCAGGCACGGAGCTGTTTAAAGGCTGTGAGGTGCTCCAGGGAAGGGTGCTGCTTATGCTGCTGTAAAGCTCGCTGACGCTCCTTAATTGCTTCAGAGACTTCCGACGACCACCAAGGGACTGCCTTTCACCGGGGGCACCCTAAAAAGTGAGGGATCACATTTTCTGCTGCCGAAAGGATTGTTGCAGTCACCTGCTCAACCATCACATTGATGTTCGTGTGTGGGGGAGATTCAATGAGGACAGCAGAGGTGAAAGTTTCCCAGTTGTTTAAAGCCCAACTGGGCACATGTCTGACGGCCTGACACTGGGGCATTGTCAGGAAGATGGAGAAGTAGTCACTACCACACAGGTTGTCATGTGCTCTCTGGAAGAAGTCTTGGGCTGCAAGTTGATAAATCAATGGCTGAGTAACTACCTTGAGCCACAGTGAAATGTGTGGCAGCCCCAGTATTTAACAGGCAGAGGTTGAACTGAGATAGTAAAGTTTTGACATCTCTACCTCGGCCAGTAAGCACAGTGCCACCCCACAAGGGGTTACGGGCATTAAAATCTCCCAAAAGTCGGAAAGGTTTAGGGAATTGATCAATCAGTGCAGCTAATCCATTCAGGGGTACCATCTGGAGGAAAATATACATTGCAAACACTTATTTGCTGCATCACCCTTAATCTGACAGCCGCAGCTTCAAGAGGGGTTTGAAGGGGCACAGTTTCACTACAGACTGAGTTTAGGACATAAACGCAAACTCTACCTGACACTGTTATAGTCACTACGGGTTCTGTAATATCTCTTATAGCCAATGAGGGCAGGGGTCCACATTACCGGGAACTAGGTTTTCTGCAGGGCAATGCAGAAAGCAGGTGTAAAGCTTAACAGTTACCGTAGCTCAGCCAGTCAGTGGAAAAAAACGCTGCAATTCCACTGGAGGATGATGTCATCGTGAGACTGGGAAGGTGTGGAACAGTCAGTGAAGCAGTTTATGCCTCAGGGTCACCCGCTGCCACTGACTTATTGCCTGAGCAGATTATATCCATTGTGTCTGAGGGTCCAGCGAGATCTTGGTCTTCACCGTACGCCAGAATCTCCACCTCATCCGCAGACGCAGAACTTGCACGTAGTGGTGGTGTGGATGCCACTGCAATTCCCTTGGTCTTGGGGATATTCTTTTTGGATTTCTCTCACTGCTCCTTGGGTTTCTCTGGCTGGGAGGACTTCTCTGATTCAGTCTCTGGGACTGAAGATGAGCGTGAAGCCCTATGACTAGCTGCTTTTGGGCTCTTCAGCCACTCATGGGTGTCATCTTTCCCACTAGCAGAAACCTGGGAAGGGAGTGGCCCAAGGGATCCCTTCCTAATGAGAAGACTTATGCTTCTCTGGCACAGAAGTGGGGACTGATAGCCCTTCTGGTTGGGGGCGCAGGACCAACAAGGAAGGAAGTGCCCCCTATCATCAAGGGGCTGGCTCTGAGAGGTGACTGGGATTGGCAGAGCTGATGGGGCTAGAACTGTTGTAGTAGTGGCGTAAGATGATGTCATATGTACAGGATGTAGGTGTTCAAATTTCCTCTTAGCCTCAGTGTAGGTCAGCCAGTCCAGGGTCTTTTACTCCACGATTTTCTTTTCTTTCTGGAGAATCCTGCAGTCAGGTGAGCAAGGTGAATGATACACCGCAGTTGACACAGATGGGAGGTGGGGCACATGGAATATTGGGATGTGATGGGCATCCGCCATCTTGACATGTGATGCTGGAAGTACAGCAGAAGACATATGACTGAACTTCCATCATTTAAAGCACTGCATTGGGAGAAGGATATAGGACTTTACATCACAGTGGTACACCATCACCTTGACCATCTCGGGTAATGTATCACCATCAAAGGCCAAGATGAAGGCACCAATGGTAACCTGATTATCCCTTGGACCCCGGCTGGAATGCTGAACGAAATGTACACTTCGCTGCTCTAAATTGGCGTGCAGCTCATCATCAGAGTGCAAAAGAAAGCCCTGTGAAACAGGGTACCCTGGACCATATTTAAGCTCTTATAGGGCACGGTGGTTACAGAAACATCCCCCAGCTTGTCACAAGCGAGTAACACCAGGAACTGGTCAGAGGATGCTGTTTTGATCAAGACTGACCCCGATCTCATTTTGGACAAGCCCTCCACCTCCCCAAACTTGTCCTCCAAATGCTCGACAAAAAACTGAGGCTTCATCATCATGAAAGATCCCCCATCAGATCTCAAACATACAAGGTACCAGAGCAAATAAGGTTCGCTGCCATCCTTAACCTGACGTTCCTCCCATTCTATGTGTTGCATTGAGCCCATGAATGCTTAGAGACTGCTGGTGTTTGACTACCACCAAGAGATGATGTAGTATGCTTCAGCGTGTGTCATCTGCCCTGATGTCACCCACTTCGACCAGGGTCCCTCCCTACAGGTATCACCCAGCTGCAGCAAAGGCCACCTGGCAGGATGGCCACTGCTGGGAGTCCCGATGCCCCAGGGTGACAGGCATCTACACCTTGGCATACATGGGGAGTTAACAGTGCAGGCAACAGAAGATTGATCCCTATGTGGTCATGGGTACATGCCAGCCCCACCACAACAGACTGGCTACCGTGCTGGATATCAGGTGCAACCATGTAAACAAGTCCATTATCATCGTCAGCACAGTTGATGGAAAAATACGCACCCAGGAGGATGACCTCACCCAACAGTTGGAGAATGAGCAGAAGTGAAGATCCACGCTAATGAAAGATGCAATAGGTCTCAGCGTGTGATGGACACAATGCATGTAAGGCGCCCTTTCCCAGCTGCCTCGCTCTTCGGGAAAATTTTGAAAAATGGAGGTCGAATTCTACAGGGGATCATCACATAAAAGCCAAAAAATGTGAGACTCCTTTAAGTTGCTTCTTATGACAGGGCTATTCTAACCCCCGGACCTGCAGGGGGAGAATCTATATGAAAAAGTGTTGTATAAGCCATGTCTCCTGCAGATTATACTCCAAGAGTGGTTCCGGCAGCAATGTGTTATGATGCCCAACCTTGCAGCTGTTGTTTTATACACTGATAAAGCAACATTCAAAAGGGACAGAATCCAGTATTTGCATAGCCGACACAACTGGACAGGCACAAATCCCCATGTCCCATCCAGCCACCTCACCAACAGAGATTCTCCACTAACATCCTGACAGTCATTGTTGGTAACTGCTTGTTGGAATTCCATGTCCTCCCAGGGAGACTTACTGGAAGGAAACACAGATTTCTTGCATACTGCATTGCCTGAGAGCTTGGAAGACATGCCGATTCCACCTTGTCGAAAACTGTATGTCATGCATAGTGGTGCCCCCCATACATTTCAAATGAAGAGACAAATGACAGTCTATTTTGCTGAGTGCTGGATAGCTAGAGGTGTATCAATTGCTTTGCCACCCCATTCACCTGACTTAGGCCCCCAGGAATTTCACCTGTGGGAACATTAAAGTAACTCATGTTTTCAGCTACTCTTCATGCATTATGGAAGCGTTTTAGACAGTATGAACTACACCAGGCATTTTTGATCATGTGCAGAATTCAATTAAGTGATGAACAGGGGTCACTTTGAACACTTTCTCTGATACATAGAGGTTACCAATTGGCATTACAGATGTACCGTGCACTTTGTAGGAACTGAATGTCAAATAAATCTGCAACGATGCATTTCCGGGGTCATGCTGACACAGCCTTTCTTTCTCATTTTTATAAGAGGAATCCATTCCTGAAATTTTGTCATCAAGTTTTGAAATATCCTGTATACCCTACCAGGCATGGTAAGACACTAAACATGAACAAAACTAATGCACTGTGGTGCCTGTTCTATCCATCATAAGGATTTGCAGCTCTAATCATTTACATACCTGTCAATGGTATGTATATATATATATGTTACATTGACATCTGGGCATGTCTTGTGGCTGCTTTACTTTTTTGTCAGCTAGTGTATATTATACTGGGATCAGATATTGAACAAGATGCATGTTATATGGGTCTGGGACATAGGGCAAGTAGAATAGTAACCATTTTATATATTGTAGAGTATCTGTGAGTATTGTTTCTCCCCAAGAGATTTGAACTATTAGTATAAGTAACAATGCTGAGTCTTTCAATAGACTTGAAAATATTACACACATGAGTATTGGTGCTAAAGCAAATGTGATAAAATGGAATATACAGGGTGATTCTTATTAATGTTTAAAAACCTCCAAAGTGATGTAGATATGCTGAGCCAAGTAATTTAATATATGGCACACAGGGCTGCAAATGTCAGAAAATACCCCAAAAGCGGACGCAGATACTGAACAAGTGATGTCACCAATGGCGTACATTGCTGCATGTGCAACAGTTGAATCTATGGTCTGCCACACCTGATCATCCGAATCCAAGTCAAGCATTCACAATGGTGTGGCTCCAGGTTTACATGCCTGACTTTAGCACATGGGGCCCGGGGTTTGAGTCTCGCATCTGGTAGGCAGTATTTTTTTCATTGGGCTAGACAGTTATTCACTTACATAGATGTAATATTTATTATTTTATTTACTAGTCTGACAGTATCTGCTGGTTTACTGCTTGGTACAAAAAAATGGTTCAAATGGCTCTGAGCACTATGGGACTTAACTTCTGAGGTCATCAGTCCCCTAGAACTTAGAACTACTTAAACCTAACTAACCTAAGGACATCACACACATTCATGCCCGAGGCAGGATTCGAACCTGCGACCGTAGCAGTCGCGCGGTTCCGGACTGAGCGCCTCAACCGCGAGACCACCGCGGCCGGCTGCTTGGTACAGTATAACAAAAACATACCCTATTGTGTTGCATATGAATTAGTATAAGCTTCTAAATTGTACCGTTACTAGTAAATGATCTACATTTTCTTTACTAAATGTCTGTAATGAAAAAAAGAAGGGACAACAGGAATGAAACACAAATTAAGAACAGCTTTTGCTTGATTAAACAAGGACAATAAATTTGCAACTCCAATGTTTACACTGTTTTGGATCTACACAGTGGCAATGGCTATGCAAGCTATGAGGTCAATTTGGGACTCTACTGTGGTGCCGTAAACTAGCTCCTTCTTATGACTCAAAAAGATAAATCTAGTAGGTTTAAAACTGCGAATCTTTCTGGCCAGTAAATTGCCAAACACACCTATCTTGATACACTTGATTTAAATAATGTAATGTTGTGATGGCCTAGTGCAGTATAGATCCATCCCACTGTAGAACAATCTTCAAGTAGCTCTGGCAAAATCACCCTCAAAAAGACTGAGTAATTATGGCCTTTTAAATACTCAGGTAAAATGTATGGTCCTATTATCTAAAATTTCTATCCACACATTAACCTTAAATTTGTCTTGACACCCATGCTTGTACATTTTTGATGTGGGTTAGCACTGGACAAATAAATGTTATTTTTGGTGTTGCAGATTCCTTCTTCATTAAATGTTGCTTTGTCATTAAACATAACCATGGAAGTAAAATTAGGGTCCTGTTGCTGTCATGCACGAAACCAATCGCAAAATTCTGTATGAAGAGCATTATCCCTTCCATCCAACTTGTGCACCTTAGCTTTGTGGTACACTTTCAGGCTTTCTGCGTCCCACAAATACACACTATACTGCTGACTGGGAAACATCCAACTAACTTGTGACTTGTTGTGCACTCATTTCATGGTCCTGTTGTACTTGAGGGTGAAGTCCAAGCATGTCTGAGACCCTAAAAGGTTGAAGCTCTTGGTAAGTGTCTACACATGATTGGAATTTATGTTTAAACACTCAAAACAAAAATAAAGTTTTAAGCCAATATATGTATTTACAAAATATACTTTTTCAGTGTTCACATAAAATCCATACTTATGATCTTGTCTGGTAATTAACTTTAATTTCAGAATACCTCTTGTCTTAACACTCCCTTACCCTGCCTCAATACATTTTTTACTTTCATTTTTACTAACATGTTCCAAGTGTTCGATGATTCGCAGTAGCAAATGATATGTGAGAAAGTAAACATACAAAATGTTCTGCATAAACATGTCATGATGCAAGCATATTAGAATTGGTACCTCTATATCAGAGATGCATGTCTGCAAGCTTGTCAAATTTAAACCAATTCATCATAGTCTTGTATTACCACTACTGTCTCACATCAGATACAGCAAGAACAAAAACAGAGTATCTTACCAAAGTGGTGTGCATCACTGCCCCCTACCAGTGAGTGTAGGATCGACAAGCCGAACCATTGCATGTGTAGCAAGGTACGTCACCTGGTGACGTCAACTGTTCAACATTTGTCATCCACTACAGCAGTATTTTCTGTCATTTGCAGCCCCCTCTGTGTTATATTACGTGTCTCAGCATCATCTTAATTTTAAAATTTCTGCTTCAGATTTTTTATTGTTAACTGTCAAATGAAGTGTACTGGCAGATGATGCTGTCTTTTCTTGAATTTTTTTCAGTTAAATTATTAACTCATTTCTCCAATGTTGTGAAAATAGAACCTGAAATTGGTAAGTTCTCTGAATCTTTACTTTGTCTAAAACATAAAATCTCACAGTTGTATCAAAATTTTTGTACCTCTGCAAATTTTTGTTTAATAAACCCCTTAATTTGTTTCAGATCTACATTTACAGCTCTTAGTTGCTCATTTACATCATTCCCCACTAGATCACACAGCTTAATTATCTCGGAATTTAATTCCCATTTGAAATATGCTATGGCTGTTTTTAATCTAATACCTTTTGATTTATGTGAGTCTCTTCCTGAAGTGAGATAGCAATATATTCTTCTAACTTATTTGCTTGTTTAACTTGACACTGTCTCACACCAGTTTTTCAGCCTTAACATCTTCAGCATTTAAATTAACATCGGTTTGTTCTACTCATCGTTCAACGTGTACTTTTAGTTCAACAGTGATTTGTGTTGGCTGAGCTTTGAGAATAACACTGTTTTATCCTATCCCAACACACAAGTCAGAGTTAGGTTGTAAGATTTCTTTCATTTCTCTAGTTAAGAGTGGCATAAAATTCAATTAATAATAGGATTTAAACAACACTTTCACAGTTAACAACAGTTATGAACACTTACTTAGAAAATTTTACCAAAAAACAACCCAATTCACAATGTCACCTCAAGTAAAACACTTTAAAAAGAAAATAAAAACTGTTTTGGAGTAAATACAGCTAACTAGGCCCTGCCATGAATTATGCAGCATCAGAATGTAGAACGTCCTGTGCTGCAACAGCTCAGTGGTGCTGTGAAGTTATAAAGCAACTGCCTATTGCTTTGCCAGTGGCTGTGTAGTTATCAGTCACCAATCACAATTTGCCATTGTCTGTCAAAGCAAAAGGCCATTGATCTTCCACTTCAACATCTTAAAATATCTTCATTAACAGCTTTGATGTTGTAACTTTCACTTGTAGATTATCAGCAATACATCTCTCCTTATAATTGTCCTTCAGTGCTTGCATTAATATTCTTACCACCACTTTTTGCAATTAATAACCTTACCTGTAAATCACATTTCGACCAGTGTGCAAAATATTATCCATAAAAGGATTTATAGTCAGAAAATATTGAATACTTCCAGTATCTAATCAGCAAACTATCTTGGAGAGAAGTATATGGTACCTCTATTACCAATGAAAAGATGGAAAATTTTTCAACGTTTTCAAGCATAACTTTGACATAGCTTTTCCACAAAGGAAAGTGATTTCCAGAAGCACAGACAGATTCAAAAACTTGATTACATCAGGTATTAGAGTATCTTATAAAAGTAAGTTGGAACTTTTTCTGCAGTCAAAAACTGACAGCAGTCCAGAATTTCTTAGTTATTTCAAAAAATACAAGCTAGTTTTGAAACTAGGCAAAAGTTAAGGAAAATGACAAATATATTATGAGGTCATCCAATAAACCTAAGTCCATATGGAAAGCTGTGCAGGATCTTACGGGGAAGAAGACAACTCACAAAAATATTGTGATATTACACGATGGCAAGAATGTCACTGACCCCAGGGCAGTTGCATGCAGCTTCAATTCTTATTATGCAACTGTTGCTGGAAAATTAGTGAAGGAAAAATTTGGTAATCCACCTAATACGACATGGAAAGAACTCTCACCTAATGAAAGACATATTATATCCATGTTCCTCAGTTCAACAGGCCCAACAGAGCTCCTAAATACCATTAATTCACTGAAGAGTGATTATTCAACTGGTACTGATGATGTTCCAGATTATATTATAAAAATAACAGCAACACGAATACTCTCTCCTTTATTGGACATATGCAATTCTTCCTTATCATGTGGTGTCTTCCCACAGCAACTGAAAATGGCAAAAGTAATATCTCTAGATAAAAAAAGGTGATTAGCAATGTATCCCATACTATAGGTCTGTGTTTCTAATGTCAGGCTTTTCGAAAATTATTGAAAAAGTGTTCCTTTCACCACTAACTACATCCTTTGACAATAATAATATTATTTCTGCATGTCAACATGGCTTCAGACCACAGCGATCAACTGAAACAGCCACTTTCAGCCTGACAAACCATGTCTTAAGTGCAGTGGACAATCAGGAAATATCTTAGGTTTATTTCTAGACCTAACAAAAACTTTTGATGTGATTGATCATTCTGTGTTCCTGAGGAAGCTTGAACAGTATGGTAGAAGACGTCTGCCAAATCAGTGGATCAACTCATATTTGAAATATTGTTCTCAGGCAACTGAAGTTATGTACATGGAAGGAAATGAACTCCACGCACACCTTTCAGAACCATGTGGGCTAAGTTATGGTGTTCCACAGGGCTCTATTTTAGGTCCCCTTCTTTTTTTGTATACATTAATGATTTCCCATCACATGTTAGGGATCCTGAACCTGTACTGTTTGCAGATGACACCAGTCTATTGATTGAAGGAAATAAAGAAGAAAATCTCACTGCATCTGCAAAAAATATTACAAAAGAAGTGTCTGAATGGTTTACCAGAAACAGGCTAATAGTTAATCCTTAAAAAATGGTACACATGAATTTCCACACAGATCAAAATAAAAATGCTGCACAACCTGTAATAAGTATAGATAACCAAATCATTAGTGCTGTCAATGAAACTAAATTCCTTGGGATTCATGTCCAGGAAAGTCTTAAATGGAGTACTCATATCACATCCCTAAATTCAAACCTAGCAAAAACGAGCTATGTAGTAAGAATTCCTTGCAACAGTACTAGTACAGAAATGGTTAGGGCTGTATACTTTGCTCGTGTATGCTCAATACTGAAGTATGGTATCATTTCTGGGGTAATGTGCACCAGGCCATAACAGCTTTCAGGAAACAAAAGGCAATTATAAGAATAATGAAACAAGTGAGCAGCAGAAAACCATGCAAACCTTTCTTTAAAGATCTTAAGATCTTACCCCTTCCCTGCATTTATATACTGGAAGTAGTCATGCATGTCAAAAAAAGCATACTGAGAAAAGAAAACCTTTTTCCTCAAAACAAAAGTGTCCATGATTGCAGTACCAGGTCAGACAGTGACATACATGTTAATCATTGTAACACCACACTACGCCAAAAAGGTGTATATCATGCAGGAACAAAATTACACAACAGATTACCAAAACATATAAAATCTCTCCCTGAACTACAGAGCTTTAAAAAGTCTGTGACAGCACACCTTCTGAAAAATTACTGCTATTCAATCTCATGCTACCTCATGAAATAAAAAATTTAATTTTTAGCTTTAATTGCAGAAATAAGTTAAAAATATACAGTATTTTAAAAAAATTGTAATTATTAACTGTATGTCCAGTTTGTTACAAAAATTTAAGTAATGTATGTTTGATGTTTGAAAAACCAATAGATAAAAAGGTTTTCTGTCCAATATACTGTGTGCGATACACGTACTGAAAAAGAGATTTATATGGACAAATAAATAAAATAAATAGAAATAGAAATAGAAGAAGCACACTCTTCAATCACTTATTTATAATATTGCCAAGAGCAGTGATGCAGTTTTACATTAATTCTTCAGATAAAATGTTTTATTCTTCTCAAGTATTTCATTCAATAATTGTTTTTTTCACTTTTTGAGTTTTCCATTTTTTATCATGCAGTTTGTGTTTCTGTTATTATAATTTCCGCAATAATTTGATCTTCAGCCTACGCCAGGACAACACAAATGAGGCCCATCATCGGTCTATCATGCTTCCTTTCACAATGCCCCTTCAGCAACTTTCTTTTTTGTACCCTTTAGTAATGTAGGTGTGAATAATGCATTTCATCCTAAATTCATTCTTGTTATTACCCACAAACTCAAGTAGGGAGATTATGTATTGGCACTATGTGACAGAATCCCTGATGATGCTTGTGCAGGGTGTTTGGTTATCTTCATTATATAATATTCTTATTGAGTGCTTGTGTAGAAGGAATAATTTTTTGACCTAGAAGATTATGCCGTATAATAGTACTGAGTGAAAATATGCAAAGATTGATAGTAATTCTGTCAGCAGGTCAAGACAATGAGAGAATTTCTAAGTGCAAAGCAGGCAGAACTGAGGTTTTTGTTAAACAACAATGGAAATTCCTGCATGGAAATAACTGAAATAAAGAAAATGCAACCATACACCTATACCTGATTGAAGTGGGGTGCATAGAAACACTCAAAACAATACAATATTTACAATATATTTTGAGCTCTTACTCTTTCTCAAGCAAGAGCACACCCATTCACAGTCATACACACAGCAAGAAAGACAACGAAAGGCTCACACCAGCGGCTGTGGTGAGGGTAACAGTTGATGACTGAGGGCAGTTGCCTGGGTAGATGGAGGTGGGGAGGGGTTAGGGAAGGATGCAGAAGATGAGGATGGGGTAGAGGGTAGCAGGACAGTGTGAGGGGGCATGATCAATTCTTTCTGTACATAGCTGGTTGTATTAAACAGCTGCTGTGATACATGAAATGGAACATTCATGACTTTACCTTACAAATGGAAATTTTGAAGACACTCTTCAACTATTTCCGACTTACACAATGCAAAGCAGTCACTACTCTTTCCAAATAATAGGCATTAAAAACAAAGAAGTTTGTTCCTTACAATGCTGCCACTTAACCACATTTTTGAATGGTACAGCTTGGATCTAACAACAGAACTTAATACTAGAACATTAACGGTGAGGACATTGTGTTATTTTTCCACACACCCCTAAACCAGAGGCGTGCATTGAGCCTGCATACCCCACCCAGGTCTGCAGCCATGATACCGGGTGAGCCTCGACTCGCAGTGCTCAGTCAGCAGGTCGAGCTGCACCAGGGCTCATTGTCCACGTGGTGCCCTGCCAGAACACTAGTCCATCTTGGCACCCACGAGGCTCAGCTGTTCATCACATAGTGCACCCAACAGGCTCCACACTGTTGCAGATACAGAACAAAATCTCTGTGAACTGTATGCAAACAGTTTTTTTACTTCACACAGTATTTACTGGCATAGTACTTAACCTCTGGTAATACATTAAAACAACTGTTTTCTGTAACATCAGGAACAAGATGGACACTTAAATCTCCACCATTGCTTGTAATTTTTAAATCAACTCATTGTTACATGCATGTAAAAAGTCTATACATTACGATGCAGTTAATTTTATTAAAGGTCGTTCTACTAATAGCCAAATTTTTATAATATTGTATGAGGAAATGGTAAGTATTTAAAAGTTTTCATTGGCATACCCTGAAGTTAGAATTTTATACCACAGCATAACTGTTCTGATGTTGTACAGTCTCCACATTTTGAAAGTGTCGATGGTGAGTCATTGTTCTCTATAGGTCATTTTGCAAATAACACATCGTACCAGCATGGATGATAAATATGTTCTATCATGCAGCTGTTAATAAATTTGGTGCTTTGTTCACATAAATTTACATCTTTTCATTATTATATGATCAAACATTGAAGACATCAGTGCTGATAAAATACTTACTTAGCATAGATAATTCACATTGCATTCACCTCGTAGTGCAGCACATCTGGAATGTGCTGAGGCATAAGCTTCCTCTCTCTCGGTTGTCAAGAATTACTTTAGATGACACACCTGTGGTACTAGAAATACTGCAAGCAAATGCACTGACTTTATTTCCATTTTTTCACTTAAGAGGTTTCGAGTGCTTTCGGGTAGTGTTGCTTCCTGCAAATATTTGACAATGTTGAGGCACAGCATCTTCTTTAATCATGATCTCTTACCCAGTTATGAGTGTTTAAAATATTTAACCAAAATATAAATTTCATTTATAAATGCATCTTTTTACATACACAGGAGTGCTTACCTTACTGTCTGCCACATTCTCAACACAGTTTTTCTGTAGCTGGTACACCCATTGCACAAGCCACTGTAGTGTCAAATCACTGTCAGCTTCCATAACCTCGGTATCCTCTTGAAACACTTTGAGAAAATAAATTAATTTGTCAGCTACCTGTAATCCCAGTTCACAAACAAGTGTATTTTTCTGAATTTGTTTAATCTAAGTGAAACTATATTAGTACCGGTACTTAAGATCACCTTTAGTGGACATTATAAACTCTTCTATTGTATAAAAAGCTTTTCCTCTAAGCCATTTATTTGTGACACTTTTGAACTCATTCAGTGACACATTATGTGCCTCTATTGGCAACATGTTAAATAGTTTTACTCCCATGTACCTGTAACTATCCTGAGTTTTCTTTAGTCCAGCAAATGGGTTGTCAATTTGTTGTTTTATACATGTGTCATGGTGATGGATAGATTTGTGACTGTGTTGTTTTCTTTTGTGTGTATCAGACAACTTAGTATAAAGAGGGCTGCAACTGTTGGTATCTTTAGATTTTTGAAATATGGTCTACAAGACTAGTTACTTCTGACTCCATGGATGCATCTGACTGCCTTCTTTTGCCAAATGAAAACTTGTTTTGCTCCGGGTGAGTCTCCCCACAACAAAGTGGCATATGTTAAATGGGTGTGGAAAAAGGCATAGTATGCATTGAGTAATAACTTACACTAAAACATGACCTTAGTTTACCTAACAAATATGTCACATGTGCTAACTTAGTACAAATATTATCGATATGACTCTTCCATGTTAATTTTGAGTCAGGATGGATCCCAAGTAGATTAGCTGAGACATAATCGATCTTATCACTCTTAACACACAAGATAAAGAGAATATTTACAGTTTTATCATGATTTATATGCAAGTCATTGAGTTGGAATCACTTGATGGCTGCTCTGAGATGAGCCTCACTTTCCTCTTTTAATTTTCCTAAGTCTTTCCCTGCTGTAACAAAAGTTGCATCATCTGCATAGAGTGTGGATTTACATAACATGTTGCTGGACAAGTCATTTACATATATTATAAAAAGTAAAGGTCGAAAGACAGAGCCTTGTGGTACACCCTGCACGATATCCAAGACATTTGACCTCATATTGTTGAAATGCACAATTTGTTTTCTGTCGCTCGGATAGGATCTGATCAGAGATAGTTCTGAGCCTCTAATACCACAGCAGTGCAGTTTTTCTAGTAGTATCCTGTGACTGACAGAGTCAAATACCTTGCTGAGGTCCACAAGAGTGGCATTAACTAATAATCCTGATTCGAATGATGACAATAAATATGAAACAACATCTTCAACTGCTTTTGCCATTGACAGGCCGGACCTGAAGCCATACTGAGAGTCACTAAGAATATTATTCACAGACCATGACTGATTTGGAGCTGTATGCAATATTCCACTACTTTTGATATGATGGGTACAAGGGAGATTGGATGGTAATTATTAGGACAACACTTGTCACCTTTCTTGTACAGTGGAGTAGCGACTGCCATTTTTAAGGATGAAGGGAAACAGCTACTGACTAACATCCGATTCATAAGAGAACAGAGTGGATGTGGTATTACATCTGCTATTTTTTATTACAAAATTGGAGACCATAAATGTATTCTGATTTTGAGTAACTTAATTTTGGTATTGCAGTTTTAATATCTGTTACTTTTACTTCTTTCCATTTAAACACAGGAACCGTATCCTCAAAATTTTGTAGAAATGAATTTCTATTATGTGAGATATGTTTGTTATCACATTTATGGATATGTTCATTTGCAGCACTGTTATTCATACTGGCAGCATTAATGAAGAAGGTGTTGAAATCATCCAATGTGATACAAGCATCACATGAATTATTTTTGTTGACATATTTATTTCTAACCAGATGAGTCTTGATAACAGTCCAGGCTGCTTTGCATTTATTTTGTGGCTTATTAATATAATCATCATTTGCCTTGCACTTGCTTAACCTAATTTCTGCCTTGTATTTGTTCCTCAAACTTATGTAGTTTGCTTTTTTGGCTTCACTATTTTTTGATTTGTCATAGGAAATCATTAACAGAGTTCTGAGCCTTTGTAGGTCAAGTGTGAACCAGTTATGCACTGATGTAAGACCATGTTCCCTCATAGTTCCCTTATTTTTTTTCATTACTTTAGGGCAGCAAGTTTTAAATGTATCTAACAATGCACTAATGAATAGTGTAAACGCTTTTTCAATACAATTACTTTCCAGCAGAACGTAATTCCAATTTGTCATCTTTATTTGTGTTCTGTAGTTATCAATGTTCTCTTCATTCAAAAGCCTAATGTACTTAATTTTATTGGAGACAGATGCTGGCTCTTTTGTTATCAATTTTAACCAAATGCCTTTATGGTCTGATAAAAAATGAGTATTGAATAGCCCTAGTTCATATCGATTTGTCTCAACATCTGTGATTACATTATCAAGGCAGGCACACAAAATATTCCAGTGAGTCACAACGTGCTGCTTCACCGTAAACTACAACCATGAGTCTTTCAAATGGCCAGTCCTTTTTAAAGAAGTTACATATGTTTTGTTGATTCCAACAATGGGTGAACATTATGACAATATTCCTACAACCAGTTTTCCTCAAGGGTGTAGCATAGAACTGTGCTGAAGGAATGGTTGTTGTATGGATGGCGACAACAGCTCTGTAGTGACTTTTTCACATTTGCCCGCTGATTGGTAATGAACATAACATTCAAGAGAGGGCTTGTATCTCTCACATTCTTATGTTAGTTATAGTTTTGTCCCATATATTTGTAGCAGTTTTCTCCAACAAACAGGAATTCTATAACAAGCAGGACCCAATTTTCACACTGCAACTCTGGTGATATTTATTGTGTGTAGACTAAAATAATGCCTTTTAGTATATGCATCTGCCCACGTGTCAGCTATACATGTGCACACACCATCCTACATATCCTACGACACTTAATGGGCTACAGCTACACGGTATTCGTCTGATATTTCTTTCTCAAGGTGAGAGTCTCCTGCCCCTTTGATGAAGGGCCCCAGATCTCTTGTGCACATTGCTACACACTTCTCCAGGACTATGGATTTCGCTAGCACTGGAAGGTTGCCACTGCTATTGATCTGACTGTTAGGAGAAGCTTTGCAATTATTCAAGTGACAACATGGTCCATGAGTTTTCCTACACATGACATGAAGTTCTAGTTGCTTTTAGTATGGTGAAGGAGTAGACCACTGACCACAGCAAAACTTATAAAATTGTTCCACAAAAGAGCTTGTTTGTGGAAAATCACCAAGGAACATTACGCAAAGAAGAATGTAAAAGTAGGGTGTATGAAGAGATTGTTGAAACATTTTTAGGCAATATAAAACTGTGGACCAAAGAGTAATAAAAACTTAACTACAAAATTTGAGAGCAAATTTCATAAAAGAGTGCAGAAAGGTAGAGACTTTAGAAAGAAGTGAAAAAAAGAAAGAATGAATTGTATGAACCAATAAAAAGTTGCTTGTACTATGTTCATTACTGTATTATGCATTACTGTGTTACATCCCTTATTTTACATTAGGAGTTATTTTTCTTTACAAAGACTCAAGAACAGCCTATTCTTAGTGTTATAACGTCAAGTTGAACACATATATTTCAAAATGACGCAACACACATAAGTCACTGAGCAACCTGACAAAGCAAGACATGTGAACACAGTAACATTAGAATGAGCACTGAGTCCAAGTCTAGCGGCCGCTGGCTGGCTGGTTGGCCGCTTAGGTGGCGCAGCTGCTGCATGGCTGGCAGACAGCGCTGCATGTAGAGGACGCACATAATTGCGTGGCGGAACTTTGAATGATCGGCGAGTCACAACACTTTTCACCCCTTTGAAAATTTTGCACTGGTCTTGATGGAAGTGGCCTGGTGATTGCTAAAGTCCATCGGCGTTGTTTGACTGGCCGTAAAGTCTCGAGGAGGAGGCTTCCCGTATGGATGGAAGGGTACCCACAGGTCGAGATGACAGGAGATGTAGGGGCCAAATCTGCTCGGGCCCCGTGCTCCAATCTGCCCATTGCAGCAAGTCCAGTTGATATAACAGGAGACATGGACGATGTGTCAGCACCCGTACGAGAAGGAGGCGAGTAGATTGGCTCTGACAGATGATGGTCTTCCGGTTCCTGCATGGGCACATCTCCTGGTGGCATCCGTTCTTGTACTGGCACCGAGATGACGGTGAGAGGGCTGTGTTGTGAGTAATGATGAGAGATGCCAAGATCCCAAGCGTCAGGGAGAGCCAAAGGCAGTGTAGCGGCATTCGGAACAGGCGTTTCTGGCACACGAGGCCGAAGCTGGTCCGAACGACGCACTGTAACACCTGTGTCCATCTGGATTTCATACAGACATCGGCCACGGTGTTGTAAGATATGGCCCGGACTCAATTTTGGCCGCCTGCCATATCCCCGTACCCAGACGAGGTCGTCAGCGGTGAACCGACCAAGCGAAGGCACCCGCAGCCATGAGGTGGAAGGCCACAGAAGATGAAGTAGTGTGCGGGGCTGTCGGCCATGTAAGAGCTCAGCTGGCCTGTGGCCACCCATGGGGGTGAAACGGTAAGAAGCCAGAAACTGGAGAAGCGCATCATCAGCAGCAGAAGAAGTCAGGAGTTTCCGCATCTGAGCCTTAATTGTGCGGACCAGTCGTTCAGCCTCACCGTTGGATTGTGGAAGGAACGGAGGGGCCGTGATATGCATAATGCCGTGACGAGCACAAAAATCCGCAAATTCGGAAGAGGCAAATTAAAGACCATTATCATTAACAAGAGTAGAGGGAAGGCCTTCCAAAGAAAAAATGCGGGCAAGAGCACTTGTGGTTTCCGCAGTGGTAGGCGACGTGCAACGGACAATGAAAGGAAAGTTAGAGTAGGCGTCAATTACGAGGAGCCAATAAGTACCTAAAAAAGGTCCCACGAAGTCAGCTTGAATGCGCTCCCAGGGTGTCTCAGGTGAAGACCACGGTGACAAAGATGGCTTCAGGGTGGCGGCCTGTGAAGCACAAGGGCTGCAGGCAGCGACCATGTGTGCTATTTCAGAGTCAATGCCAGGCCAGTACACATGATGGTGCGCCAGAGATTTTGTGGGAGAGTCACCCCAGTGCCCTTGGCGAAGGAGGCGCAAGACTGAAGCACGCAAAGATGCAGGTACCACAACACGCGGCAAAGCATTGTCGGTGGAAAGGAGGATAACACCATCCCTAGCCATGAGGCAGTAGTGCAAAGCGTAGTAGATCCACAATGAGTGAGAAGTCTTAGCGGATGGACGATCTGGCCAACCCTTCTGAATACAGTGTAAGACCCGGGAGAGGGTAGGATCAGAACCTGTAGCAGCTGCCAGCCGGTCCCCGGTGATGCGGAATCCGTCCACAACCCGATGCTCGGCAACATCCAGGTGGAAACACAAAAGTTCATCCCTATCGAATGCCAGATCAGGACCCGTGGGAAGGCGAGACAGTGCATCAGCATTCGCATGGTGAGCCATCGGCCAGAAATGAATCTCATAATTGAAATGAGACAAGTAAAGAGCCCAATGCTAGAGGCGGTGTGCAGCCTTGTTGGGAAGTGACATTGATGGATGAAACAAGGAAACAAGTGGTTTCTGATCTGTAACAAGATGAAATTTGGATCCATAGAGAAAAACACCAAACTTATGAAGAGCATAAATAATGGCCAAAGCTTCTTTTTCAATTTGAGAATACTTTTGTTGGGCATCCATGAGCGTTTTGGAGGCATAAGCAATTGGATGTTCAGAGCCGTCAGAAAAACGGTGCGCAAGGACTGCACCGACCCCGTATTGAGAGGCGTCCATGACAAGAATAAGATGTTGGCCAGGTCGATAAGTAGCCAGGCACAGGGCCTGTTTCAGCATAGTCTTCAATTCTGGAAAGTCGCATCGCATGATGCGGACCAGTGAAAAGGCACGTTTTTATGCAACAGGCGATGCAACGGCTGAGCCACCGATGCAGCAGACGGTAAAAACTTGTGATAGTATGCTATTTTCCCCAAGAAGGCCTGCAGTTCCTTAACAGATGTAGGGCGAGGAAGGGGATCGATCGCAGCAACAGTTTGTTGAAGCGGACAAACACCATCCCGAGAGAGTTGAAACCCCAAGTATGTGATAGATGCCTGAAAAAATTTTGATTTCTGAAGATTACACTTAAGACCGGCAATCTGTAAGACATGAAAAAGTGTGTGGAGGTTCTGAAGATATTCTTCAGTGGTGGAGCCAGTGACAACAATGTCGTCCATGTAATTGATACACCCAGGGACAGGGAGCAGTAATTGTTCCAAGAATCGCTGAAAGAGAGCAGGGGCCCTGGCAACCCCGAATGGCAATCGTTGGTACTGATAGAGGCTGAAAGGCATGTTAAGGACCAGAAACTGCTGGGAAGCAGCGTCGAGAGGAAGTTGATGATAAGCTTCTGACAGGTCAATTTTAGAAAAATACTTGACTCCCACACGTTTAGTGAACAATTCTTCAGGTCGGGGCATAGGGTAAGTGTTGATGAGGCATTGTGCATTTACAGTGGCTTTAAAATCGCCACAGAGATGAATATCACCATTGGGCTTAGCAATGACAATGACAGGAGAGGACCACTCACTGGAAGTGACAGGAAGCTAGACCCCTGAAGTAGTGAGACGATCCAGCTCCCGTTTGACCCGATCACGAAGGGCCACGGGAATGGGCCGAGCCCAAAAAAACTTAGGCCGAGCAGTGGGTTTGAGCGTGATATGAGCTTCAAAGTCATTTGCACGGCCTAACCCAGGAGAAAAAAGGGATGAAAATGTCGTCGACAAGGAATTCAATTGAGCATAAGGAATAGCATCAGAGACGATATTGACAGAGTCATCTATGGAGAACCCAAAAACGCGAAAGGCATCAAAACCAAAAAGATTCTCTGCATTACTCTGGTCGACCACAAACATGGGAACAGTGCGAATGATGGATTTGTAAGATACCTCAGCATTAAATTGTCCCAGGAGAGAAATCTTTCGTTTATTGTACGTCCGTAATTGCCGAGTGACAGGTGATAGGAGTGGAGAACCCAACTGAAGATACGTCTGAGAATTAATTATAGTGGCAGCAGAACTGGTATCCACCTGCATGTGAACATCCTGACCAAGGATTTGGACAGTGAGGAATAACTTCCCTGAAAGGGAAGAAATGCATTTGACAGACAACACAGAAGCAGAATCAGCGTCACGGTCATGAACATCATGTATGCGGTCGGATTTGCAAACGACAGACACATGACCCTTCTTTTTGCAATTGTGACACACGGCCCAACGTTGGGGACAGTCCTCCCGTGAATGTTTCGTAAAACACCGCGGACATGAAGGAAGTTGCCGGGTGTTTTGCTGCAGTTTCTTAGAGGGTTGTTTATGGTTAGGCCAGGACTGCACATGGGAGCGTACTGCGGCCACGTCGGCCGGTGGGGATGCACTGCACGCGTTGTCAACAGCGCACAGAGGTTGTATTTCCCTGACATCACCCCATGCCTCTATTTGCGCCCCTGCGGCGCGAGAAATTTCAAAAGACTGCATGATGGATAGGACTTCATCTAGAGTCGGATTTGCCAACTGAAGGGCACATTGCCGAACTTCTTTGTCGGGCGCCGACCGGATAATAGCATCCCGTACCATGGAATCGGCATAGGATTCTTTGTGAACGTCAGTAACAAATTGACACTTTCGACTGAGGCCGTGAAGTTCAGCAGCCCAAGTGCGTTAGGATTGATGCGGTTGTTTTTGACAACGATAAAAGTCAACACGAGAGGCTACCACATGCGTTTGCTTTTGAGCATAGACAGACAGAAGTGAGCATAAATCAGCAAAGGACAAAGACGCAGGATCTTTCAAAGGAGCCAATTGCGACAACAACCGATACATTTGAGGTGAAATCCATGAAAGGAACAGAGACTTACATGTTTGTTCATCTGTGGCATGAAATGCCAAGAAGTGCTGTTGAAGACGTTTTTCGTAATCAGACCAGTCTTCTGCCGTCTTGTCGTAAGGAGGAAAAGGAGGTATAGACAATGACGAGAAATGCCCTGCATTTGATGCCGCGACGAAATCACAAATCGCCGATGTTAGAAGCATTTGCTGTTCAATGAGACCTTGCAATAGTTGCTCGACAGTAGCCATGGAAACCTGTGGGTCAACGATGAAAAGGAAAAATCCACTACCTTGTCACCAATTGTTATAACGTCAAGTTGAACACATATATTTCAAAACGACACAACACATATAAGTCACTGAGCAAGTTGACAAAGCAAGACGTGTGAACACGGTAACATTCGAATGAGCACTGAATCCAAGTCTAGCGGTCGCTGGCTGGCTGGTTGGCTGCTTAGGTGTCGCGGCTGCTGCATGGCTGGCAGACAGCGCTGCGTGTAGAGGACACGCTTAATTGCGCGGCGGCACTTTGGATGATCAGCGAGTCACAACACTTAGCATATCAAACCTTCATGATTCTCAGAAGAGTGCAGATGATTCAGAGCGCTATTTTGCTTACTTGTGGCCTAACATTCCCTCTTTGCCAGCACTGTCCATTTGCCTGTTGCACCGTTCCCTGTTGAAGCATGGGCTCAGCCGGGTACCCAAATTAGCCACAGGCCTTGATGGCACATTGCAGCTCATTCACTCTGTTCCTGGTACAGCTAAGCTTTACAGCCCACAGTGCAGACAGCAGAACAGTGTGGTCAATTGCAGGCAGGTAAATGTCGCACAATGCACAGCTCCGCCCCAAACCTCCCACCACTCCCAAGAACCAACTATCAAGGAGCGCCCCCTTCATCATCCAGAACCACCTCAGACTAGAACAACTGAACTACATCCTTTGCAGATGAATAGCTGCTTTGATTACTTATCACGATGCTCTGAAATGAAGGACATCCTACCCAAGATCCTTCCCACCACTCCTAAAGTGGTGTTTCATCACCCACCCAACCTCCACAACATCCTAGTCCATCCCTATGCCACTCTCAATCCTAACCCCTTGCCAAGGGGATCATATCCTGGTGGAAGACACAGGTGCAAGGCCTGTCTAATCCATCCACCCAGAGCTACATATTCCAGTCGTATCACAGGCTTATCCTATACCATCAGGTGCTGGGCCACCTGTAAAAGCAGCCATGTCATATACCTACTCTGGTACAATCATTGCACAGCTTTTTATATTGGTATGACCACCAACCAGTTGTCCACCAGGATGAACAGCTACCAACAAGCTGAAGCCAAGAGCACGGTAAACTACCCTATGGCACAGCATGCAGCTGAACATATCACACCAGATTTCAATGTTTGATTCACAACCGAGACCATCTGGATCCTCCCCTCCATCACCAGCTTTTCTGAACTGCACAGATGGGAGTTATCCTTACAATGCATTCTCTGCTCCTCCTGTCCCCCCACCCTCCACCCAACAGTTTCTGCCCCCTTTGTCCTCTCACCCTCATTGTGTGCTGCCTCTGTCAGTGCACCTGACCCTCTTTCTGCTTCCTCACTCTTCTCCTTTTCTGTTCCCTGGTCCTCCCCCAGCCCCTCCAACACCTCTCTGTCCCACAGCCTCCTGACACTGTGCCTGGCAGTCTTGTCATGCTTCCATGAAGTTCCTGCACACTGTACCAGACAGCATTCTTCTCTTCCTGTAACCTGCTATCCCTTCCCATTCCCTGTCTCACTCCATATTTCTACTAAATGTGACAGTTGAATTCTGGTTCGAGTTGTGGGCGAGGGCAGTCTAGTGTGCATGAGGTGTGGTTGTTTGTGTGAATGTGTGTGCGTTTTCTTTTCTGGAGATGGCTTTGGCCAACAGTTAAATGTGTAACAGTCTTTTTCTTGTGCCTGTCTGCAACTCAGTGTGTCATCTTTACAGTGAGTAGCAATCTATACTTTACTTAATATTCTTGATATTCCAATCCAGAGGTTCCATTGTTTGAAAGAGTTTTTTGTTAGTTAGTTACATGGTAAATGATCTGCCATTTGAACAACTTTTATTATTCAAATGACGTGGAATGAGTGAGTTTATAGGATATATAGACATTATTAGTTTCAATAGATGGCACATGTTGGCAATTAATACTTTTTTTTTACAGCATACCAGCTCTTAAATAAAAATTCAGCTACGGAATAGAAGGCACATTATCATCAGCAAACATAATATTTTCTGAACAATCCTCCAATGTCCTAGGTAAATTGTTATGTTGGCCAAGAACAGATGAGGAACAGCACATTTAATGATTTTGCACTTGGACTTTAATGTTATTCCTGTTGCATCATTTGTTAATGTGACCATCTGATTTCTATTGTTAAGATGAGACACTACTGAAGTATGGATGATAACTTTAATTCCACACTGTTTTAGTGGTCCTAGTAGAATTTTTTCTCCACACACGCCATAGGCCTTGCCAAGGAGCAGCAGATAGCACCACCATAGGTGCAACCACATGGGAGTGGTATCGGTGGAGAAGCCAGATGATCATTTGCTTCTGAAAGGGACAGCTGACTGGATGATTGACTGAATTGGTCTCATAATGTCAGCCAACATGGTCTTCCTATGTTGGCACTGTGAACGGCTGAAACCAAGAGCAACTACATCCAATATATATCCCAAGGACCTGTGACATAATTAAGATGATGATGTCCTCTTGGGTAATTTATCCCAGAGGTAAAATAGTTCCCATTCAAATATCCAGGAGGGGCAACTCACGAGAATGTTGTGATCAGGAGGATCAAAACTGGTGTTCTAGGGACCACAGTGTGGAATGTTACATCCTTTAATTGGGTAAATAGGTCAGAGAATTTAAAAAGAAAGGTGGGTAGCTTCAGATTAGATATAAAAGGAATTAGTGAAGAGCAGTTGCAAGTACAGGGTTATCTACATAAAACCAAATAGGGATAATGTGAGTGTCCGCAAGAATTGAGGACCATTTTCACAAAACTCAACTATTACAAAACTTGCAAAAATATTACATATGTATTCACATACATCTAGATGAGCTGAATCTATTGCAGTACATGGATTTTATGAAAACTCACTATATGCCTGTTTAATCTTGCACACAAAACTGTGAAATTTGTCTAGACTCAACATCTCCAAAAAATGAGTTTTGCCAACTGTAAACATCTACTGCTTGTGGTAAACATTTACTGTTAGTTTTCAGCATAAACATTTGTCGTTAGTTTCCAGCAAAGCAGTTCACTACCTCCCTATCAGGGATCACAGTTACGTAACCCCTGATAGGGTATTTGACACCATTAGAAAGGAACTGAGAAAACTTAAACCATAACCTTCTCATCACACTGTCATGAGTTGCTGAGCCATCGTGGTACCTATATAGTTCTGGGCAAGAACTGACATGTGTACCATTTCAAGATCACTGCTAATAAATTAATAAAAAAGAAGCTACCACTCAAAATCTCTGAAGCCAGAGTTCTTATTTATATTAAAAGAAGAAGAAGGAGAAGAAGAAGACTTAACTAAGATGGTGCCACGTGCAAAGTCAAAACAACATACTTTTTCTCAGTGATAATTGATGAAGTGAAGAAGAGTGACAAAAATAGTCTCAAGGACACTGAACAATTAGCTGTAATAAAACCAACAAGCCATGTGAGTGTCAAAAAATATGATGATGTAAACAAAACTAAGGAGCTTTTGATACATCGTTAGAAGAATTTTAGATTTCTATGGAAAGGCTCTGGAGTGTTGCTACGAACATGACAATGAAAATAACGAATTACTGTACCTTAATGAAAGAATTGATTAAATTATTATTTGTTCAGTGGGTTAAAATAACTACATTACTGTCATACGTGTTCAGTTCTGATTTCTACATATTTTTATTTGCAACTGAAAACTCATAAAAATGTTTTTACACCACTTTAGTACGCAACTAGAGTTTATTTGTAAAATACAATTGCATGAGACTTTAGCAATGTGTGTATTTCAGTAAAATGTGTGTAATTCAGTAAAATGTGGTTCCGAAAATTTTGTTTTCTGTAGATGTTGACTTTTGAGGAAACGATCCCTAGATTATCCATGTGGGAAGAGGGGGAGGCAGGGGGGAGACGTAGGTGGTAGTGCTCTAAAATTGCCATTTTTTAATATAAATGAGATGTTCAGTTTTGAGACAAGTCATGATACAAGAACTAAGTGTTTCAATTGCCTAAACAAGAGTTTTACCAGAATCATGAGAGATCACTTCTAGAAGTGTATAAGAATTCTGTAATGAATTAAAACTCAGTAATCCAGATATCATGTGGTGGGGAGAGGGAGGCAACACAAGTGTCCCCTCTTGCAGACACCTATGAGGGCAATGCAGGTGCAGCTCAAATCACGAACAAAGAAATAGAAGTCCAGGTAAGTCACTTTGAACAGCTAGTGAAAACATAATCACATCCAAAATGGGTACAAAACTAGTGCCCTATAGTGTGAGATATACATGTTACAAATAAAACAATGATATTATCCTCGCCTGCCCTATCTGATGGCTAACAAGGAAATTAATTCTTTTGAATATAATTGCAATAAAAGCTAACCTCTGAACTGATAGATAAGGCTGCAGGTTCATTTTCTGCACTATTTAAAATAAGCGTTAAATAGTAATCTCATGTAACTGCCATTTCAGTCCGTCTCTCTATTCTGAAATCCTCTGAATGCTGTCAATTCTTTTGACTGACATACATTCTGACCTGTAAGGATTGTAATGAGAACATTATATGCAATGTTATGATTTAACATACAGTTATTTTTATTGTTGCAATTTTTTTTTAGAAAAACCTTCTTTTCTATGAGAAGACTCTATTCTACGAGGAACCCAGAAAGAGTAGGAACTTAAATCGCCTCTAATTGGTTTTCCATTATTCTGTAGTGGCCAGAGAGTCATTTCAGTATTGGCAAGGATTCACAATCCATGCCATTGCTTTCTCTGCAGCATTAAGCAATCTCTGACTAAAAACAGAGGGAATCCGATTTTTCTGTTCTTTTGCAAGATATATATTATACAGTCATAATGATGGAAGGATATATTTATGCAATAAACAAGGCTGATGCCATTCTGACATAATTCCTTGGTCTCTGAAAGAATTACAATTTCGGTCAAGTTAAGTTTCTCTTCACTTGAGTGGGACATGATTATTAATTTTTCCTTAGGGTTGTTGTTGTTGTATTTTATACATCATAAGATTGGATTTCTTGTTTGTACTGGAGAAATTTTAACTTTAGATCATCATTCGATGGAAAACAGGGCAAAACCACGAATGAGGTCTTTGACCTTTTGTTACAATTACTTTGATTAGATTGAATATTTTTCATTAATTTTGAATACAGGAAATAATCAACATTTTCCAATTACATAATTACATTGTTCTTTGTTAGGTACTTTTCATACAACATTTTTGAATAAAGATTTTTTTTCACATACACTCCTGGAAATGGAAAAAAGAACACATTGACACCGGTGTGTCAGACCCCCCATACTTGCTCCGGACACTGCGAGAGGGCTGTACAAGCAATGATCACACGCACGGCACAGCGGACACACCAGGAACCGCGGTGTTGGCCGTCGAATGGCGCTAGCTGCGCAGCATTTGTGCACCGCTGCCGTCAGTGTCAGCCAGTTTGCCGTGGCATACGGAGCTCCATCGCAGTCTTTAACACTGGTAGCATGCCGCGACAGCGTGGACGTGAACCGTATGCGCAGTTGACGGACTTTGAGCGAGGGCGTATAGTGGGCATGCGGGAGGCCGGGTGGACGTACCGCCGAATTGCTCAACACGTGGGGCGTGAGGTCTCCACAGTACATCGATGTTGTCGCCAGTGGTTGGCGGAAGGTGCACGTGCCCGTCGACCTGGGACCGGACCGCAGCGACGCACGGATGCACGCCAAGACCGTAGGATCCTACGCAGTGCCGTAGGGGACCGCACCGCCACTTCCCAGCAAATTAGGGACACTGTTGCTCCTGGGGTATCGGCGAGGACCATTCGCAACCGTCTCCATGAAGCTGGGCTACGGTCCCGCACACCGTTAGGCCGTCTTCCGCTCACGCCCCAACATCGTGCAGCCCGCCTCCAGTGGTGTCGCGACAGGCGTGAATGGAGGGACGAATGGAGACGTGTCGTCTTCAGCGATGAGAGTCGCTTCTGCCTTGGTGCCAATGATGGTCGTATGCGTGTTTGGCGCCGTGCAGGTGAGCGCCACAATCAGGACTGCATACGACCGAGGCACACAGGGCCAACACCCGGCATCATGGTGTGGGGAGCGATCTCCTACACTGGCCGTACACCACTGGTGATCGTCGAGGGGACACTGAATAGTGCACGGTACATCCAAACCGTCATCGAACCCATCGTTCTACCATTCCTAGACCGGCAAGGGAACTTGCTGTTCCAACAGGACAATGCACGTCCGCATGTATCCCGTGCCACCCAACGTGCTCTAGAAGGTGTAAGTCAACTACCCTGGCCAGCAAGATCTCCGGATCTGTCCCCCATTGAGCATGTTTGGGACTGGATGAAGCGTCGTCTCACGCGGTCTGCACGTCCAGCACGAACGCTGGTCCAACTGAGGCGCCAGGTGGAAATGGCATGGCAAGCCGTTCCACAGGACTACATCCAGCATCTCTACGATCGTCTCCATGGGAGAATAGCAGCCTGCATTGCTGCGAAAGGTGGATATACACCGTACTAGTGCCGACATTGTGCATGCTCTGTTGCCTGTGTCTATGTGCCTGTGGTTCTGTCAG
This sequence comes from Schistocerca americana, assembly GCF_021461395.2. Classification (NCBI taxonomy): domain Eukaryota; kingdom Metazoa; phylum Arthropoda; class Insecta; order Orthoptera; family Acrididae; genus Schistocerca; species Schistocerca americana. Next base: position 242,946,889 of record NC_060122.1, read on the forward strand.
TGTGATCATGTGATGTATCTGACCCCAGGAATGTGTCAATAAAGTTTCCCCTTCCTGGGACAATGAATTCACGGTGTTCTTATTTCAATTTCCAGGAGTGTAGTTGACACTGAAATGTTTCAGTTGCATATTCACACAGATTAAGTTAAAAGTCTTCAAATGTTGATACAAAAAAATATCTGAAGGAAGATTTTTCACATACAAATTTTTTGTTCATAAGATTGTGTTTGTATTTATGGATCACATAATTTTTTAAATTTGTATATTTTGGTAAATTGTCTTTTTCATTATTTCAATCACTTCTGTGTATGGAGAGATGATGGATTTACAAACGGGTTTCATAAGAATTTTAATTACTCATTACAAATTTAAGTTATTCTTGTTGTTTGTTTCTTGGCTCGTCGGTGGACAACCAATTGTTCTGGTCAAGGGTGTATGGTTTCAGGCTTTAAAAGGGGGACCCTCAAGACTACAGCAAAGGGTACAGCTTGTAGGAACACCATGCATCACCTGGTGCTATCATCACAAAAAACAGCTGTACACGAGTATCAGGAAGAAACAAATAACTATAGCTATCTGTTGTTTAAAATATCTTCAATTCGATTTATTATCATCCATTTTATCATATACATGATATAGGAATTGTCATACAGAAAGAGAGAGAGAGAGATTTATATTTTCAACAATTAAGGGAAATAACATTTTGTTAGTTACACTTTACATATTTTGTCTTCTTTTTACATGAAAGATGAGAAAAAAATTTACAAGGTTTATACAAAGAAAAATTCATTAAGGGGAATAACATTTTCTTAATTACACTTTAATATTTTTCTTAATTAAACTTCACATATTTTGTCTTCTATTTACATGCAACTCACAATTCTGTTGATTAGGAAAGGACAGTTTACAGGATCGATATTTGTAGCAGAAGTTGTCCTTTTGATACACAATCACTGTCTATCAACTATTTACTTGTAATGTGTTCTATAACTATAACTGTACAACACTGATCATGACTGCTACATATCATATACAGCACATCCATGTGGTCAGCCACTTGCATTCTTACTGTCATTTACATAGATTATGAAGGTTTCCCTAAGTGGCCAAAAGCACACAGTTTACTTCTTAATAATACTACCAAGCAGCCTGATTGTCACCCCAAGACAGTCACTCAGTGCTAGTGACTCCAGTTCACATGCGTCATGTAAAATGCCTGAAGAGAGATCTTCGTCACCAAAATCACTACTTAGGTAAGTTCATTGCACTGTTTATTTCAGTTCCCCACTACAATTTTCTTATCGTGTACATGGCATAGTACCAGCGTATACATGTGTCATTAGGCTTGATAATGCTTCTGCTTACACCGTCAATTTGCATGTACTGATATATTAGACCATTTCACATCTTCACAATATAGCTGTTTTAGACTGCCATCCCAAATCCTACATGACTGTGCCATCTTATCATTAATGAAATCATTCTTTAGCAATCTAATAATAATTTTTAATCTAAGAATATGTGTTTCGTAGGTGCCTCTGTTTTATAGCTGGTTTTAAGACACCCTTAGCCAGTGTTTCTTATGCTAACAGCCAGTGGTTCAGCACCAAGTGGACATGTTACTGTTATGTCCCTTAATCAATAATTTTCCACTACACCCATCTGTGCCAAGCTTAGCAAGAAAAAAACTGCTTAGTAATATGAACTGACAAAGTATGAAATTTTATATCCAGTTTAAACGACAATAAAACTTTGATTGTAATTACTTGTCTTTTAGAGCTCTTAGAATCACTCAAAGTCAGTATCTATTGAATCTTATTATCTAACTTATTACCAAGGGAAAAATACTTTTTTGCTACAATGTGATTTAGCTTCCTTTCTTTCTACAGCTATTATAAATCTTTTCTCAAATAGAAATCTATATACATATATATCTTCATAGTCTGATGAACATAGCACAGTAACTGGCTCATCTAATAAATTGCTAAAAATATTACATCTTACAGAAAAATCACCCAAAACGGCCTTGCTGTGCTGGTACTGCAAATGGCTGAAAGCAAGGGGAAACTACAGCTGTAATTTTTCCCGAGGGCATACAGCTTTGTTGCATGAGTTAAATGATGATGGCGTCCTCTTGAGTAAAATATTCCAAAGGTAAAATAGTCCCCCATTCAGATCTCCAGGTGGGGACTACTCAGGAGGATGTCGTTATCATGAGAAACAAAACTGGCGTTCAACGGATCGGAACATGGAATGTCAGATCCCTTAATAAGGCAGGTAGGTTGGAAAATTTAAAATGGGAAATGGATGTGTTAAAGTCAGATATAGTGGGAATTAGTGAAGTTCAGTGGCAGGAGGAACAGGACTTCTGGTCAGGTGAATACAGGGCTATAAATGCAAAATCAAATAGGTATAACACAGGAGTGGGTTTAATAATGAATAACAAAATAAGAACATGGGTACACTACTATGAATAGTATAGTGAATGCATTTTATAGCCAAGATAGACACGAAGCTCACATTCATCACAGTAGTACAAGTTAATACGCCAACTAGCTCCACAGATTGAGAAAATGTATGATGAGATAAAATTAATTATTCAGATAGTTAAAGGAGACCAAAATTCAATAGTCATGGGGGCCTGGAATTCGATAGTAGAAAAAGGAAGGGAGGAAAAAGTAGTAGGTGAATAAGGATTGGGGGAAAGGAATGAAAGAGGAAGCCGTCTGGTAGAATTTTGCACAGGGCACAATTTAATCATAGCTAACACTTGGTTTAAGAATCATGAAAGGAGACTGTATACGTGGGAAAGACTGGAAGACACCGGAAGGTTTCAGATTGATTATATAACAGTAAGACAGAGATTTCGGAAACAAGTTTGAAACTGTAAGGCATTTCGAGGGGCAGATGTGGACTCTGGCAATTTACTGGTTATGAACCACAGAGAAAACCGAAGAAACTGAAAAAAAAAAAGGTGGGAATTTAAGGAGATGGGACCAGGATAAATTAAAAGAACCAGAGGTTGTAGAGAGTTTCAGAGGGAGCATTAGGGAACAACCGACAAGAACAAGGGAAGGGGATACAGTAGAAGAACAGGTAGTTTTGAGAGAGGAAATAGTGAAGGCAGCAGAGGAGCAAGTAGGTAAAAAGATGGGGGCTGGTAGAAATCCTTGGGTAACACAAGAGATACCGAATTTAATCAGTGAAAGGGGAAAATATAAAAATGTAATAAATGAGTCAGGTGAAAGGGAATACATAGTCTAAAAAATGAGATTGACAGGAAGTGCAAAATGGCTAAGCAGGAATGGCTAGAGGACAAATGTAAGGATGTACAAGTGTATATCACTAGTGGTAAGATAGGTGGTGCATACATGAAAATTAAAGAGACCTTTGGAGAAAAGAGAGCCACCTGTATGAATATCAAGAGCTCAGATGGAAAACCAGTCCTAAGCAAAGAGGGGAAAGCAGCAAGGTGGAAGAAGTATATAGAGGGTCTATACAAGGAAGATGTACTTGAAGGCAATATTATGGAAATGGAAGAGGGCATATATGAAGAAGAGAAGAGAGATATGATCTTGCGTGAAGAATTTGACAAAGCAATGAAAGACTTATGTCGAAACAATGCCCTGGGAGTAGACAACATTCCGTTAGAGCAACTGATATCCTTGGGAGAGCCAGCCATTACAGAATTCTTCCATCTGGTGAGTAACATGTAAGAGACAGGTGAAATACCCACAAACTTAAAGAAGAATATAGTAATGCCAATTCCAAGGAAAGCAGGTGCTTACAGGTGTGAAAATTACTGAACTATCTGTTTAATAAGTCTCGGTTGCAAAATACTAACACGAATCCTTTACAGAAGAATGGAAAAACTTGTACAAACTGACCTTGGGGAAGATCAATTTGGATTCTGGAGAAATGTAGAAACACACAAGGCAATATTGACCCTACGAGGTTAAAGAAAGATAAACCTACGTTTATAGGATTTGTAGACTTAGAGAAAGCTATTAACAATGTTGACTTGAATACTCTCTTTCAAATTATAAAGGTGGCAGGGATAAAAAACAGGGAGCAAAATGCTTTTTACAATTTGTACAAAAACCACACGGTAGTTATAAGAGTCGAGGGACACACAAGGGAAGCAGTGGTTGAGAAGGGAGTGAGACAGGATTGTAGCCTATCGCCTATGTTATTCAGTCTGTATATGGAGCAAACAGTAAGTAATAAATTTGGAGTAGGAATTAAAGTCCAGGGAGAAGAAATAAAAACTCTGAGGTTTGCCAGTGTCATTGTAATTCTGACAAAGATAGCAAATGACTTGGAAGAGCAATTGAACAGAAAGGATAGTGTCTTGAAAGGAGGGTATAAGATGAACGTCAACAAAAGCAAAACGAGAATAATGGAATGTAGTCGAATTAAGTCGGGTGATGCTGTGGGAATTAGATTAGGAAATGAGATGCTTAAAGTAGTAAATGTGTTTTTCTATTTGGGGAGCAAAATAACTGATGATGGTCGAAGAAGAGAGGATATAAAATGTAGACTGACAAGGGCAAGGAAAGCGTTTCTGAAGAAGAGAAATTTGTTAACATCGAGTATAGATGTAAGTGTCAGGAAGTCTGTTCTGAAAGTATTTGTATGGAGTGTAGCCATGTATGGAAGTGAAAAATGGATGACAAACAGTTTAGACAAGAAGAGAATGGAAGCTTTTGAGATGTGGTGCAACAGAAGAATGCTGAAGATCAGATGGGTTGATAATGTAACTCATTAGGAGGTATGGAATAGAACTGGGGAGATGATAAATTTGTGGTAAAACCTGACTAGAAGAAGGGATCGGTTGGTAGAGCACATTCTGAGGCTTCAAAAGATCACCAATTTAGTACGGGAGGAAGTGAATAATTTGGAGTGTGAACTGAAGTCCAGGAGAAGAAATAAAAACTTTGACGTTTACCAGTGACATTGTAATTCCATCAAAGACAGCAAACGACTTGGAAAAGCAGTTGAATGGAATGGACAGCATCTGGAAAGGAGGATACAAAAAAAACGAAAACAAGGATAATGGAATGTAATCGAATTAATTCATGTGATGTTGAGGGAATTAGATTAAGAAATGAAGCACTTAATATAGTAGACGGGTTTTGCTGTTTGGGCTTCAAAATAACTGTATCAACTATGAAACGAAAAATAATCTTAAAGGCTTAAAGTCAGCCAATAACAAAGTGAGATGATGGACTGATTAGAGAGCCTGTGTAGGGATACAGGCTCTCTAGGACTGATAAACGTGCAACGCTCGAAGTGGCCTCAGAGAGAACCAAGTCGCCTTACTGTAATTCCCCTGATCGAAACTCATTTGAATTATTTTGTCGTTATTAGCAAACCTAGTAGCACAAGGTATTTACTTAATTTTTACCTATTTAAAAAAATGACTTTCCACTGGTACGGTATTTGCTATCAAGTGTGAAAAAAAAAAAAAAAAAAAAAAAAAAAAAAAAAAAAAAAAAAAAAATCAACCTTATTCCACTTGCAAGCTTACTGCCGCAGATATTCAAAGCTCTTCGAATTTCCTCTATACACGTTAGGATCTGTTTGCGCTTTTTATATTCAATAAATCGCCACGAATCTCGTGTGTCTGCATGACAGTTACAAGATGGTCTGCCATCTGTCGTTCTAGGACAGGAATTTTAGCGGCAAGAGACTACGTTCTGGTAAATGACGTATCAGACGATCAAGTCACTAACTAGTATTAGAGATAACCTCCACCTTCCATTTTGTCTTACAATCATATCTGCGCAAGTTTTGGTCGATAGGCTACAATTTGTCTGTGCAGGTGTAATGGGCGTGTGGTCTGGGCTTTAAACAGTTTCATGTACATACATGGCACGCGGCTACTACCTATGCAACGCTGGTTTGATCGATAACGTTCGCGAAACACTTCTGTCAAAAGCGATATGCTTACGAGAAGAGAGAAATTGTTAATACGTCCATGGCAGCAGAGAAGATATAACAATCATCGACGCAAAGTTGGTATTCGTTGATAAATGACATTTGATGGATTTGTAAATGAGTGATTTGGTGCTTCAAACTTTTAACCTCTTGTATAGGTCCAGTCCGCGCTCCCTGCCATAGATTCAAGTCCTCCACCAACACGACAGCACGTGTGTTGCAAACTGAAGAAACTACAGTGGGAAGAAGAGCGCTGCGCGCGTATCGAGGAGGATAATTTTAGGCTGCTACAGCGAATGGGGCATATAATGAGGACTAATCGACTGGATAATCATTGGACGAAAACACCGCCTAAGTAACACGCATTCTGGTAAAGATTAATCTTAGTAATAAGTATAAGCTTTTTATACCTATCTTTTGTTTCAGTTTTCTTCATCGTGTTGGTATATATTACCAACCAACAAAGAAGGAAACTTTTGGGGAGTCGATTCCGTCTTCTGCTCCAAATGGAAGTCGCAAGAATGTTCGCTGCCAAGCATGTAGCACGGAAAAAAATTATGAAAGAAAGGTAAGACAGCGCGTTAAATGAGGGCTTTTCGTAACATTACATTGACTGAAGCACCTCGGTTTTAAAATGGGAGAATCCGGCAAAATCGAAAGAGTTACAAAAAATAAAAAACGAAAAATAAGCGCACTTGTATATCAGTTAAAATATGCTAATAATGAATTGTATGTCACCGTAACGTGCGTCTCTTGTATTTTATAGATAACTCCAGAAACGCCATTAGCATGGGAAGTTCGGAACACAGATTTTGCGAAGCCTCTAAAACCAGAGCGTGCCAGATCTGAGGTAATTGTTAAGAATCAATACAATATTTAAGTACCAAAAGAACGTACACAAGCAGACAGATAAATTCATCTCAGTAGTGTACTAGGCACAAACTGCTTACATTGCATAAAAAAATCGAAACCAGAATTCGCCCTAATATCTCTAAATGCTACAACAAATGAAACTTATATGTCACTTACCAATAACATGACTTTTACATTAGGTAGGGACGCAGAAGCAGCATTTTCGGTTTTTTTTTTATTTTTTTATTTGAAAAGCAATGGCTAGAAACTGCTTGGGGCGGCCATAAAATTTCTTCCAGACAAGTTTTTTTTATGAACTTTAATGACAGCAATAATGATCAAGTAATTATCATTAGTTTTGCTGCATATGTGTACTGCATAAACATCACTTTTGTAATTTAGACATCACTTCGGCCTCTTATGTTATGTGTCAATAGATTGTTTAACACTGGCTGCTGCGAGACTACTGCCAAACATGGCAGAGTTTCACATCTTGTGTCCAGATGCTCCACTCTGTTTAGTATATTGATCTGAACTTGTATTGTGCGTAATATTATAAGCCTTCTACATTACATCATAAGCCACCCTATAGCATAGTGGAGGGTGCCTTATACCATTGCTAGCCATTCCTTTTCCTGTTCAAAGTATAAATGGAGTGACAAGAAAGTTTGTTTCCTTTAGAGATTCCCATTTTGGTTCATGGAGTATTTCCATAATACTCGTGTTGATTGAATCTACCGTTAGCAACTCTAACAACACACCTCTGGATTGCATTGGTGTCTTCCTTAAATCAGACCTGGTAGGTATCACGAACACTCATAAACAGTACTCGAGAGGTCTTTGTGCAGTCTCCTTTATAGATGAACTACACTTTGCAGGAATTCTCCCAATTAACGAAAATAGACCCTAAGAGCTTGCTCCATTTCATGTTACATTGCGCTGCATTATGCTTCAATGTTAAATCAATGTGGCTGTGTCAAGGAGCAAACGACTAATACTGTTTTCAAACAGCACGGGATAAACTAGCCACCGCATGTTTTGCTGTCTACTCATTGTATTGTTTTACATTGATTATGGCAACATTTCACAGCTTTACAATTATTATTAAGTGATAAAGACTTAAAATAACTCAGAAATTGTCATCTCCTTAGCCTTAAGTGGTTGTAAAATAATAATAATAAATAACTGCTGTCATGCTGTTTTTGTCCAACTATTATTGTTACTAACTCCATTGTCATGTGAAGAGTCATTTCAAGTAGAAGTTTGTCTGCTAAACATTCTTAAATGGTTTTGCTGATGCTATGCCCTTGTTTCATCAAGGACTGTCTTAGTAATCACTTCAAGACCATATTCTCTCTTTATTCAATTGACATGAACAGGACTTCTTAAATAAAAAGTGGCTGTCACGAGAAACAGACTATTCAGACAGAATTCATTCTCAGTTACTAATGTAACACGCATGACATACAATTGTGTTCACTGTTAAACACTACTGCACAGCATTAATGATTTACACCACATTGTATAAGCATTATGGACATGTAGTTCAGTTGCTGACTCAAAATATACTACATATAGAGCAATCTTTCCTCAAGAAGGAACTTCCCAGAACTGAAATTGATGAAATTTATCCACACACTGCCTTAACAAAAATTAAATAAAAGTAATGGTATCAGTATGTAATATTACCAGCATCCTTATTACTTTTAGTTTTATTGGTTGAATTTACTGTCAAACAAACTATTTTTTTATTCACAAGACCAGTTTTAGTACAATCTGCTATCAAAAGAAGACGTCAAATAGAAATTACTTATTTTCAATTTACTGTTAGTAAATAGTGGTCTGTATCAAGAGAGAGAGACTCATGGTATCAGCCATGGGTCAATTCAGTAATGAATCAATATGTTCAATGGATAAAAAATAGCTTGCATGTAGCAAAGCTATGAAAAATATGATTACGAACTTCCATATTTTGTCCATTACTGTGTGTCATTAAAATTACTAAATATACACAGTTGTTAAAAAAATATTTCCTTAAGCAATAGACACTAAAAATGAGAGGTACAATCCTAGTTACAGGCATCAGAATAGGTCTAGAGATCACTTTTTTTATATATCATCTGCCAAGATGTTTAAATAAAATCGTGAAATTCACATGGGAGGAAGACGGTTCAAATCCGTGTCCAGCCATCTAGATTTTGGTTTTCCATGATTTCCGTAAATTGGTGCAAGCGAATGCCAGGACAGTTCCTTTGGAAGGGGATGGCCAATTTTCTTCCCTATCCTTGACACACAATCAGAGTTGTGCTTCATCTCTAATAACCTCATTGTCAAGAGGATGTTAAACCCAATCTTTCTTCGTGTGACATTCCCTTTAGGATGCATTCATAAAAGCTGACTTAACATGTAGAACAACACATGACTCATCATCCAATTACTATACAACTCAGAATCTCCAAAGTTTGTTGCTAGGTGGCAACTGTAGTTTCATCTTCAGTAGGAAGAGAGATTAGGGTTTAACATCCCATTGCTAACAAGAGCGTTAGAGACAAAGCACAAAGTTGGATAGAACAAGGATGGGGAATGAATTTGGCGCATAATTTTCAATTGAATCATTCAGAATTCATCGATGTTGATTTGGGAGACAGCAAGATGGTGTCTTAGCCACTGGAAACACCAGTCAGTGTCTCCGACTGCTTTCCAGCAGATCGGTAGGGCACCTTACTCCAGTAATGGTCATAGAGAATGAAAATCTTGGAAAACTATGTGCCTCGTATAACATATGCTGCTGCTGAGAAATATATTAGTTATACAGCTGCTCTATAGTTCAGTTGAAGCAACTCGAGATGACTAATGGTGTGCTTTCCAGTGTTCCTGCTGAGTTATTGTTTTTATTTTATGCACACAATGTCGATGACTGATGCAACCATCTTCTTCAGGTGCTGCAAGTTTTGCTTTTATGTGTACTCGCTTTCTGGACTCCGACCAGACTTTTAATTACTGTTGGTCTCACATCGCTATTATAACCGAGTTAAATTCCCACTACATGCTTTGATGCTCTTTTGTTTTACAGAGCTCACAAATTCTCTCAGTGTTTTCCAGCTCTGGGGAATACGTTGGTTGCTGAGATTTTAATAAATTGAGCATGGGAGCCCAAGCATTACTTAAATTTAATCCTCCATCCTTGTTTGTTAGGTTATCTGATATCTTATCTTTGTAGACTCCTTAATCACACTGTTCTACAAACTTGGTGTTTGCACCGCAATACTGGTGTCGTCGTGTTTCATTTCATGATTATATTTGAGGCTGTGCTTGGTGACAGCTGATTTACATCGTTGTTTCATTCAAGTGTGTTGCTGATCCCCTATGCATCTCTCCATGACTTTTCTTATAGGAAACGCCACATTTGCACAGAATGCGATATACACCTGGCATTTGGAGACCTAGATCGACTTTAACATTACAAAGAATACTTTTTATCTTTTATGAAGGGAGCAAAAAATTACAATGGATGCCATATGAAGGAGTCTACCAATCTTACCGGATGTTGGACCAGCGTAAGGCAGATAAGCTATTTTTGGCTCAGCTTTCTCAGTCCAAACCTCATACTCAGGCATTCTTGAATTTTCATGGCGTCAGCCGTTCAGTTTGATGGTCTGAGTATCCATACCTTTGGAACATTATTTGTAAGTGTTCTACTTCTTTAGTGAGGTTCTCCTTGTCTGATAGTGTTTGAGCTCTATGGAACAGATTCTTTAGTGCTGACTTTCTTTGTTACGAATGATGATGGCTGGAGGCATAGAGATAGAGGTCAGTGTGCGTAGGTTTTTTGTATACACAGTGACCCAGGGAATCTGTTCATTCTTCTCTTAACTAACATATGTAGGAAAAGTCATTGGCCATCTTTTTCAGGTTTCATTTGAATTTAATAGATTGTGTTTAAACGTTCCAGGAACTCTAAAGGTTTTCTGCTCCATCTGGCCGATTTTAGTGCCTATGCTTCAAAGTGTTCCCGTATAGGTTAGCCATGACAAGTGGTAATGGACTATTCATTGCCATGCCTTCAGTTTGTTCATAACATTTTCTGAAAAAATGGATACTCAGATCATCAAATTGAATGGGCTACGTAGTCAGAATCGAGAATTGTTTACATCTTTGCTCATTTTGTGATCCATTTACCACAGCTGTTAAACTTAAATGTTTATATCATGATTTCATCAGCTTTCTAACGTGTGTGGTATATGGAACAACAGAGAAATTCACATCACCACTTGCAACTGCTCTTACACAGTGTGTCACATCTTTATATTATTGAGTGGGTTACAACATCCCACGACATTTGAAAATGGCCACATGTCAAAATTGTGATTGCAACAAATAATGTTTTAATAGCCATTTTTATGGAATGATTTCATTTAAAAATTTCATGAAGGCTGTGGACGAGTTATCATCAAACTGAGTAGGAAGTTCAGATTGAGGGAGAACAGCCAAAAATCACTTGCCTACCTTATGCTGGCCCATTAACTGCAAAGATAGGTAGACTCCTACAGAAACATAGCATCCAGTGTATTTCACTCTCATCAACAAAGATAAAAAGTATTCTTTTTGATGTCAAAGATGATGTAGGTCTCTGAAAGCCAGGTGTGTATTGCTGTCCATGCAAATCTCGCATACCCTATTTGGAGCTGACTGTCTGGGAGCATCAGCAACACACCTGACTAAAACAACCAAGCAAGTCAGCTGGCACTGAGCACTGCCTCAGATATGAAATGAAATACAAGTCCAGTACTATGGTGCAAACATCAAGTTTCGGGGACACTGCCATTAACAAGTCTTTGAAAATGAAGATGTCAGAAAACCTAATGGACACAGATGGAGGTTTGAATGTAAATAATGCTTTGGGTTTGGAACTCAGTTTATTAAAATCTTACAGACCAACATGTCCACCAAACTGGAAAACTGAGAGAATTTGCATTTAATGGAATGTCAGTGAGAGCTCTGTTAAACAAAAAAGTATCAAAGGGCACAGTGGGCATTAGTAATCGAACTGAGCTATAAATAGCAATGTGGGACCAACAATAGTTCACAGTTCGGTTGGAGTCCAGGCAGCAAGTGAACAGTGAAACTTGAGCAGCTGAAGAAGGTCATAAAATGGAAACAACAACTTGACAGAACACCCAGAAGTACGTCATTAGTCAATTGTGCCAAGAAAACCTTAGAGACCGCTACTTAAGGTGATGGCTGATGTGAAGGTGATGGTTGATGTGGACAACTCTAAATAAAATGTTCAAATGTGTGTGAAATCTTATGGGACTTAACTGCTAAGGTCATCAGTCCGTAAGCTTGCACACTACTTAACCTAAATTATCCTAAGGACAAACACACACACCCATGCCCGAGGAAGGACTCGAACCTCTGCCGGGACCAGCCGCACAGTCCATGATTGCAGCGCCTTAGACCGCTCGTCTAATCCCACGCAGGCAACTCTAAATAATCGCCATTACTCTTTCATGTGAATTTATCCAATATGTTGTTTCTTTTACACAAGTTACACATCAAAAAAAGTTTTGCATCAGCCCAGTTCCCAGAACTCCTGAAGATGGATGGTGACTGGATACTGTATCACAGACCCAGTCCCTTTGATGGTTCAGGGATGTCACTAAAGCCACCTGAAGATGTAAATAACCATGCATGAGCAGCACCGATTAGACTGAGGGGGTCTGACAGCCTATCAGTTCCAGTCATTCCACCAAGAAGGAGGTACGCAGCTCATGTTGTCTGTAGTTCAACCATGCCTAGACAGTCAATACCATGGTTCAATCACGTCTGCATTGTTACTCTGTGCCAGGGAGGGCTCTCAACAAGGGAAGTGTCCAGGCCTCTAAGAGTGAAAAAAATCGATGTTGTTCGGACATGGAGGAGATACAGAGAGACATGCCTCGCTCAGGCCGCACAAGGGCTACTACTGCAGTGGGTGACCGCTACCTTCGGATTACGACACAGAGGAACCCTGTCAGCAATGCCACCATGTTGAATAATGCTTTTCATGCAGCCACAGGATGTCATGTTATGACTCAAACTGTGCGCAATAGGCTGCTTGATGCGCAACTTCACTCCCAAGGTCCATCTTTGCAACCACGACACCATGCAGCACAATACAGATAGGCCCAACAACATGCTGAATGGACCACTCAGGATCAACATCACGTTCTCTTCACCAATGAGTGTCGCATATGCCTTCAACCAGACGATAATCAGAGATGTGTTTGGAGGCCTTGGACACACTGTCCAGCAAGTGTAGCAAGGTGAAGGTTCCCTGCTGTTTTGGGGTGGCATTATGTGGGACCCATGGCGGTCATGGAAGGTGCCATAATGGCTTTACGATACGTGAAAGCCATCCTCCGACTGATAGTGCATCCATATCAGCAGCATATTGGCAAGGCATTTGACTTCATGCACGACAATTCGTGCGCCCGTCATGCACATCTTGTGATGTGATGAACCCTATCGAACATGCCTGGGATAGATTGAAAAGTGCTATTTAGGATGACGTGACCCACCAACCCCTCTGAGGAATCTGCGCCGAATCGCCGTTGAGGAGTGGGACAATTTGGACCAACAGTGCCTTGATGAACTTGTGGATAGTATTGGTACAATGAATACAGGCATGCATCAATGCAAGAGGACGTGCTACTGGGTATTAAAGATACCGGTGTGCACAGAAATGTGGATCACCACCTCTGAAGATCTCGCTGTATGGTCGTACAACTTGCAATGTGTGGTTTTCATGAGCAATAAAAAGGGCGAAAATGATGTTTATGTTAATCTCTGTTCTAATTTTCTGTTCAGGTTCTGGAACTCTCAGTACCGAGGTAATGCAAAACTTTTTTTGATGTGTGTATTTTCAAAACCAAAGATTGTGTTGTCATAAAAATCAAACACATTAGAACAATTTTCTACTGGCAGTTCATTTCCTACAAATGTATTTCACTTTTTTATGCAATTACCATTTACTTCCAAACACATTTCATATGATTGCACTACTTTCTTTGTCTTCTCCGTACAGAAGTTTTCTGTCTTTGAATGTAACCAGTTGAAAATAGCAGTCTTTAGGTACTGCTCAACTTCCAACTGTTGCAACATGGTTGGTGGTACCTGGGGTGGGGATAGGGGAAGGAATAGTCTTCTGGAAGATCTTGCTGTGCATGTGTAATTACTTCACACACTGCTCCTTGAGGGTTGTAAGAGGTTAAACATCTAAGATCATCTGTCTCTTATTACCCCCAAGGGTGGGATCTGTACCCCCATCTGTCTATGTTTAAAGTTAATCCTATGTGCAAGTGTGAAAATATTATCCAAATGTTTATGTAGCATGTATCTGAGGGTATAGCCCCATATTTACCCAGTGAAATGTGGGGAAACGCCATAAAACCAAATTCAGGCCGGCTGGCTCACCATCCTTTGTTGTTAACCTGTGAAATGGATTTGATTGGGGTTATGCTTGCCTACCCAAGTCTCACAAGAGGTGCATTAACATACTCAGTTATCTGGTTGACACCGTATCCCTCGCACAAGCAATTTGGACTCCTTTGCCTACTTTCAGGAGAAGTTTGTGTCCTGTAATTTTGATGACCTCGAATTGCAATGGATAAGATATTTCCGTCATGGCACTGTCACTCAATACAATAAAAAGTAATATTTCAGAACTGGGGGGATGTAGTATGTTGCAAGGAAAGCAATGACGAGACAGGATCACCTTCGGGGAAAATTGCTGACATGTTGGCACAGTGGCATTGTTCAAGACAGAGTATGAGAAACTGTGTAACAGATCTATCAATAACAAGATGCCATTCAAATTTGCCCATTGAGTGGTTCTCTCACCACCGGGTTTAGAATACCAACTTCAATAGGGGCAGCCTGAAGGCACCACCACCTAATGTTGTCTGGCACAAACCAATGGCAAGCATCTCTAATTAACAAGTCATGGGTACAGAGTGCTGAAACTAGTGGACAGTCCGTGTATGCTGTACCCCTGGCACTATACTGTCGGTAATTAGCCCCTTTTTACTACACCAAGATTTTTAGAAGCAGCTTTTCTGCATATTTTTGGAACGTAACTATTGAATTAACATGACTGCCGCAAGTCTGCCACTGGTGGTCACAGCAGAGCACTACACCTGACGCCATGTGCCCACTGCTGGATGCAGTGAAACCTCAAGCCTCATGCCGTGGACCAACCTGGTGACGAAACGTCCATCACTAAGTGTGTGGCAGTCTACATTTTAAATAAATTGACCAGCAGTATCACATTTTATGGGACAAAAGTAAAAGTGGGGGACTTGTTTTGTGAGGTGACTATCTGTTCTGCTAATTTATAAGTATCACATGTAATTGACCCCATTTTTTAGCAAGTGGATGGCTGTGAGGCCAACAGTGGTCACAGCAGAGGTTCACAACTGACGCCGTGTGCCTGTTGGCGGCTACACATTCCACTCTGATACAGTTTACCTTTCAAAGGTGTGTAAAGCTGGAGGAAAAAGAAAGTAGTTCAGAATGTTGACTAAGATGTTGTACCTGCCTCCTTGTACAGCAGCTTCAACTTAATCAAGAAATAGAAATTAATGCGCAGTACTGCACTATATACAGTACTAAAGATAGTGGAGGGTGCAACCACTGGTGGGCACATGGTGTCTTGGCCTGAACCTCTGCTGTGTCCATCGGCAGCCTCATGGCAATCAATGTGTTGATTAAGAGTATCACATGAACAGATTCATTATCTACCACCCACCCACCCACCCACCCACCCACCCACCCACCCACCCACTCACTCACTCACTCACTCATTCAATCATTCCTACTGATTTGTTTGTTTACATTATATCATTTTAAAGAGGGGAAGGCAGCTGCAGACTCTTGCACCTGTTTTTGAAACAAAGTAGACACAGCTGAATTTTAAATCTTATCCTTAATGCGTTGACTGCTGAGCAGAACTGCACACCTGCCGCCATGTGACTGACAGTGGTTACAGTCGAGCCTCGTGTCTTATGAATTGCACCTGGCCTGATGGTGAAATATTCATCACTAGGTGTTCAGCAGTCAACATTTTCATGCAAGTAGCAGTTTGGGGATAATCAATGACATTGATAAGGACAGTTCCGAACTAGCTTCCTGCGCCATCGATTTTGGATGGCAAGTCTGTTTTGTAAACAATTCGCAATCTCATCAGCTGTAATTGAATCATTTCCATGAAATCAACAAAAAGATTGTCTTTTTAGTCCTGTAAAATAACAACCATCATTTTTCAACTGAAGTAAGGCAGGGTTTTTGGAAGATGTTTAATGATGGCCATTGCATTGGTGTGTAGGAAGCTATGTCCCCAGTGCTCGCAACAATATGAAAAAAGAATCCACATAACATTCTTTGCTTTTTGTGGTTGTTGGTAAACATTTTTGGTAACCTTCTTACACAGTTTGCGATATCCAAGTTTCACCAGCCCGAACACCAATCATCAGTCAGATTGCAGTTTTTGCCTTGCTTGTTGTACAATTTCATTGGCCTAGATATTAAGCCTGTCTCTGCCATTTGTTATGCACATTTGCACAGCTACTGTTAAAAAGCTTGCACCATTGTTTAATCTTTCCATTTTCCATTGCTGTAGGCCCATAAACAAGGCACAATTTGTGTTGAATTTAGACAACTGAAGATTTGTTTGAACACAAACACAGCATGACTTTTGCAATTGACAGAAGGAACAATTTTCCGGTCCAGTCCAATATGTTTGCTTTCACCCACCATCAAACATGTATAATCAAGACAATGATTTCTGTAGCTTTGTAAACAATCAGTTGGTGGCACTCCATTTGTTAAGCTTTCTTCCGAGCTACCTACATTTAAAAATAAGTTAACAGTCCTTACTTCTCTAATATGCCTTGTTGCTTTGGATATGAAAATAGTCACTACAGAATTCAGCACAATATGTACTTACTAGCAATTTTTGCCTTACACCTTAATACTCTTAGTTGTCAATAAGATACTTCAGTTAGCCTATAACTGTTGATAGACAAGTATTGTAGTTAGGAATTGAGAAATTTTACAACTGTCCATTTTTAGAGTTTAGATGTGAGGTAAAAGCTTAAACACTAGTGTTATCAGGTGGAGAGTAGAACCCTGGTGTGATGCAGTTAATTGATAATTATATCTCACCTGTCAACTTGCATTGTGCACTATGTATGTGTGTGTTCTGTTGAAGATAATATGTTTCATGTTTGAGCCATGGTCATCTGTGTCTCATTTCTGTGTTTCTCTGCTGCTCATCTTCTCTTCTATACATTAGACTGTGAAGTGATATTTTTTGTATTCACACTGACTGTACATTTATAAGAACACATTAATGAAGTGGTTACAGTTTTGAACTCCCAAACCACACAGACCTGTAAACACGAGACAAGATTTGACTGCACACTACCACAAAATTTTGAAAATGCCCTTGTGGCTTCCTTAATGGGGTGTATTGGAGTCACTCTCCAATTAAAATTACCATTGCATAAAGAACAAGACAATCAACAAAAATTGGTTGGGAGGGGGGGGGGGGGGGCAGCATTAGCATGGTAAGCTATAGGATAAGTGGCCTTTAAAGAGCACACTAGTTGTTTTGGAGTGCTGTAAATGATAAAGAACTGGTTCCAGCTGATCATATGACCCTCCACCACTGATGCAGTTGGTTGTATGGGTTAAACTCATTAAGATGAGTCAACATGAAAATGTGACAGAATAACAGAAAGGAGTTATGTGTAGACATGCCCATGACCACAACATCTTTGAAGATGCTTAATTTATTGGTGTCCCAACACTAGTTGTCTAGAACAGTCACAGCCAAGTTAACCCTTGAGCAGGGGCACCTATGTATAAAGTGTGCCAACATTGTCTTTTACCATTCGATTGTTGTTTTACAATTGTAAGCCCATATCTAGTTCTTCATTATTCCTTCAGCTAACACAGTGATACATTCATACATCCAAGTGAGCATTAGTAATATAAAATAAACATATACAGTAATAAACATGTACAGTAATATAAAATAAACAGACGAGGACAAAATTTACAGTCTGTGCAAGAAAATGACCCAGATTACAAGCTAGCAGCACAATCCCACAACTAGATAGTTGTCTACAAGATAGTAATTGAACAAGTAGATGGCTGGGATCTCATGCAACTGCCCTGTTTTAGTGGTTCAAGTGGCTAGTAACTGTGAGGAAACATTTGTATGCGGCTACAGAGTGATATAATGAAAGTTTATTTTATTATTATTTAATTAAACAGAGCTTTAGCTCATATTACGTAAGTTTTTTTAAATTAAACTCAGATTAAATTGCAAGTTTGCTCATACATTATTACCTTGGTATTCATACAGACAGCTATTTGTGAGGTATACAAAGTAAGCCATGCACTTGTTAGAGGGTTAACAGGGTGCAATAACAGGTGTCATAAAAAGATACTAACCATCAGGGACCGGACAGTTAGTTTCATACCCGACCAGAGTTGCTGCTGTCAGTGACTCCAGGTGAAGCTTGGTCAGTTTCTGAGCAAACATTGCAAAGAGAATGCAATAGACACTGGAAGTGAGTACTTGGGAAAGGCCCTTCCATGCAGTGGCACATAAAACTTGTGACCAAACCCTAACGATTTTGATTGATTTATTAATTGAGAGGGTTTATGGGACCAAACGTCAGTCCTGCGATTCCGAAGTTACTCATAGGAGAAATAGGATCCGCTAAAAGTGAATGGATCCAGTCAGGAGCAAATAATGAAGTTAAAACACACAGTAAAAGACATAAGAGGTGAGACCATATCTAAAAACTAGAAAAAAGGATGGTCTTCCCATGGAGGAGTGGTCACAGGGCCCTAGACTGAGAAGACATAAAGGGAGGTCTCAACCACAACCACCCTGCCCCTGTCCCAGGAGTAAAGCAAAACCTTATATCTGGAAATAAAATTCACTTTCAGAGGCAAAACTGAGGACCATTTCAACCATCCATGAATTGTCTGCTAATATTAAAATTAAGAACTCTGGAAGACTGTACGTAGTATGAAGGGCCAAAAGAAGGGGACATTCCACCAATGTATGGGATACTGTCAGTCTGGCTTCAGATCCACATTGTGGGAGCAGTTCGTTGTGCAGGAGGAAGCAATGAGTGAGCCTGGTATGACCAATGTGTAGTCAGCATAAAACAGTGGACTCCTTCCAAGAGGAGCGGAAGGAAGAATAGACTCCTTGATTGTGCGGAGTTTATTACTGTGAGCAGTAGACACCAGATGTCATCTCACTTTTAGGCAGATAGAGATTTGGCATAGATCCACATATCCACAGCTGGAATCATGAAAGGGAATAAGTATTTGCTTCTCTAACCAAATGGTCAGCCAGTTCATTCTCTGGGATGCCCACATGACTTGGGTCCCAGAGAAAGACAACTGAGCAGGTGGCACGGCCAAGGGCAGAGAGGAGGTCATGGTTAGCAGAGACCAAAGGGTAATGAGAGTAGCATTGGTCAGTAGTCTGCGCAGGCTGCTCATTGAGTCAGCACAAATAAAAACACTGTGGAGGAAGGACTGAGAAACAAAACGGAGGGCTCTATGAATGGCTATAAGCTCTGCTATGAACACACTACACGATTCCGGCAATAAATGGTGTTCTAAGCCAGTAAGAGATTGAAAGCGTATCCCACCTTACCTACTCTTTTAGAACCACCAGTGTAGAAGATGGTGGCACCCTGGATGACACAAGACGCTGGAAAACCACAGGGGTGGCAGAGACCTTAGGGCCCTGGAATAGGTCGATCCTAACCTGTGGTCTAGGCATCATCCAAAGGGAGGTTGGAATGAAATACATGGGGTACATTCCAGTGAGTGGAGATGGAGATCCTGACAGAGGGAAGTGAGACCCATTCCAACTGGTAATCCCACCCATGGGCGGTTGTCAGGAGGGAGACACCTCTCGTTTGCAAACAGGACAGGGTACACGGAATGGTCAGGGAACTGGTGAATGGTAATTGCGTAAGGAACCAGGAGTTCGCTCCGTCGTATTTGTAGAGGGGACAGCACTAGTGCGAAACGCATCAATAGCCAGACGCGCCCCACGGTGGTGAACGGGGTCAAGTATTTGCAGAGTGGAAGGAGCTGTTGAGTCATAATTCTGACTGCCATAATTTTGACTGCCATAATCTAGTCTGGACAAGACCAGGGCATAGTAAAGATGGAGAAGATTGGTACAGTCTGCACCCAAGATGTGCGAACCAGGAGGCAGAGAGCATAAGCTTCCACATGCATGTGGTCTTTAGGTGGTGATTGTGATGCAGCCATGTCAGCTGTTTATCAAAAGTAAGGCACAAGAAATGGATCTATGTTACAACACCAAGGAGGTGGTCACCTAAATAAAGTTCTGGATCGGGGGGTGGGGGGTGTTACTGTTGGTTGGTGACAAAAATGCTTAAGCCATGTTTTGGAGGGAGAAAGCTGGAAGTCATGGAAGATGGCCCACACACAGGCCTGTCGGATGGCACCTTGGAGCAAGCACCCAGCAGGTGCTAACGAGTGGGAGCAGCACCAGGTGCAAAAATTGTCAACATACAATACCGGGATGACTACAGGCCCAACAGAGGTTACGAGCCCATTGTGGCTATGAGGAAGAAGGTGACACTTAACACAGAACCATTGTCCTGAATCTGAATAGTGCTGAGTGAAGTGCCAACTCAAATCAGAAAAGCTGGTGAGATAAAAAAGCGTGTCGCGAGGTGTTCTGTAAGGATTGATGGATCAGTACACAGAGCATGCTGCAGGATAAGACCTTGAACGGTGGATTGTCGCTGGCAGCCCAGAAAGCTATGGAGCTTGGACCAAACCAGCAATGAAGAGGCATATGTCCCCAGGTAGGAAGGTAGCACTCCCAACATTCCTTATTACTCTGCTTAATAAGGTAACGAGCCTTAGCATGGAGACCTTTAAAAGTGAGGAGAGTGGTCTGCGAAGGGTATTGTTGAAATTGCTGCAGAACACAATCGGCAGTCATGGACGATGACTGCTACATCCTTGGTCCACCACATTACTGGTCGATGACGAGGCAGACCTGTGGATAGGGGGACAGCAGTGCCAGCAGCATCAAGACTAGTGGCAGAATTACCTTGCACGACCCCATCAAAGCAATTCGAGAGGGAGGTGTCAAAGTGCACAGCAGATGCGTATAAAGGCCAAGTGGCACTGCAGAATGCCCAATGTGGGAGCCTCTCTGCCTAGTGGCAGCAGGGGAATGATAGAATCACCAGAAAGTGATCACTGGTAAGATCATCATGGGATGATCAATGTAGGGGAAAACCACGAGAGCAGGGGAGGACATCATAAGATTGATAGCAGTAAAGGTGCCATCAGTGGCATTAAAGTGTGTAGGGGAACTATCATTGAGGAGACACAAATCGAAGTCTGTAATAAGTTGGTCAGTTAGGAGATTCTTACCCATTGATGTGACCCTTCCCCACAGTAGGTGGTGGGCATTGAAGTCCCCAAGGAGGAGAAACACGGGTAGGAGTTGCTGTATTAATGTAGACGGGTCAATATAAGGAGTCACTAATGACATTGAAGTGAACCAAAGTGCATTTTCCAGATGCTACCCTGTGGCCAGCATCATTTTAACAGAATGCCCGATAACCACAAAATGTTGGAGAGGGGTCATCACAAAAGTGCGTTTCTTGAAGAACAAGACAGGATACAGAATAGGAGCAAACAAGATGATGTATTTCCGGTAGGTGACAGTAGTATTTGTTGCAATTCCACTGGATGATTGTGTGGTGAGAGTCCAAGTTAGGCATAAAGAAGCCGAGAGGAGGTCATGTCACTCTGTCAGTAGTAGTCATCCATAAATAAGATGTCAGGCTAAGGTTGCGAGGGGGAGATTGGACCTCTGTGGGCACCGGAGGGGGCCTTGTCTTGGAACTTAAGAAGAAGTAGTAGTAGTAGTAGTAGTAGTAGTAGTAGTAGTAGTAGTAGTAGTAGTAGTAGTTCTCCTCCTCCTCCGGAGATGGAGGAGGGCAGCAGTGCACAGAGGGAGTACAGGTATCTGCAAGATCTGGAACCGAAAGAGAGCGGCGACCTTGAGGTGTACAGATGGTGTGTCCCATGGCCGAGTTGTGGTAGGAGGCTTCCGGCCTAAGAGACACTGAGGATAGGGGTCCCTGAGGGGAGCCCCATGACTGGCAGGTGTTGAAGAAGGGAGCACTTCTTCAGCCGGGGTGGGGGAGTGGCTTCTGGACAGGAGGTTATGGGAACTGCAGGGGAGGGGGAGGGGAGGGAAGGGCAGAGTGGGGAGGGGGATGGGGCTGGGGTACAGAAGAGGGAGAAGGGGGAGAGGGTGTAGCAGAGGAAAAAGTTGAAGAAAGTGACACTGGATGAAGTCTCATATTTCTGGCAAGCCTCAGCATGGGACTGGTGATCTAGTGGGTGTCCACAGTCACCACATAGAGGGTCTGCTGTACAGCAGGAAGACCTATACTCAAGACGCGAGCACCTCATGGGTGGTGAGACTGTGGTTTCACATCACATCTGGAGCACATAACCTTGACCACCTCGGAGGGTGTCCCCCTTGAAAGTCTGAACGGAAGCGCCAGTATTGGTGCAGTTGTCTTTGCAACCCTTCTCCACAAGTCGAACAAAATGAATGCTGCATTGCTCCAGATTAGCCCTACGAAAAATCATTCCCTGGACCATATTCAGAGATTAGTGAGGAGTAATAGACACTGGGACATTACCAAGACAATCACAAGCACAATAAACTGCAGATTGGTCAGCAGAAGACGATTTGATCAACAGGAAGACCGACCGCATCTTACTGAGAGACTCCACTTCACCAAACTTGTCCTCAATATTCTCCACAAAAAAACAGTGACTTTGTGGCAGTGAATGCGACCCCATCCATCGTAGTTCGAAATTGAGGTAGTGGCGAAAGTGTTTCATGCCAAGATAGCGAGCGTGGCCCTCCTCCCATGGTGTAGCCAGGGAAGGGAAGGCTCTGCCAGGTCATGAAGCAGCATTCAATGATCCTTCACCATTTGAAGAGAGTGCCATTTGAGAACAGCCAGATTTTTGTAGCTTTATACACTTCATGTGTCAAACCTCTGCCCTGATACCACCCACTCTGATCAGAGACCCTCCCCATGGGTGCCACCCAGTCATAGCAAGAGCCACGTGATGCACAGCAGCCATTGCTGGAAGTTCCAATGCACTAGGAAGACAAGCAAGCAATCCTTGGCATACATGGAGAGGGAACAACTCGGGCATCAGTAGCGTTGATCCCTGTGTTGTCAGGGGGCTCAGCCAGACAAGTATGTAAAAGCCCCACCACATGGACTGGCTACACCTGCTGGTGACCTAGCAGGGTGGAGGGATGTTACAGCAGGGAAGGAATGGGGTGGGGGAGGGAGAGGGAGGAATCCACACTGTAGACACGAGGAAGGGAGTTCTTCACCAAATGGCTCACATTAAAAACAGAAAATTTAGAAGTGTGGGTCAAGCCTCAAGCAGTGACCTAAATGCCAAAAAGGATGAAAGAACAGGGAGAAGGAACAAAATTGCAAGCAATACAGGGAACCAGGTGGATAGCCAAGATGATACAATTCAGAACACCGAGAAAGGGGAAGGTGGGGGGGCCATCAGGAAAGGAGCGAGGATAGGAAGGGAAGGGAAGGCAAGGGCAGGGCAGGTGAAGGAAATGCCGCTATGGAAGGAAGAATGGGGTGCAATATCTTGGGGCCCTGTGTGCACCACACACAAACTCACGAAAGAACTGTGAGCCCCCTGGGGGGGGGGGGGGGCTCAATTTTATGTAAGCTCGATCTGTGCTTTAAGAGGGGTCAAATTGCCTACAATTGCTTCAAGTTTCTTATTGAAGCACTATAAAACTGGCATTTTGTGACAAATTAGTCATAAAATTGTTTGTTGTATAAGTTAACATTGCGAGTTCAAAACTCTTATACTGATTAACGAAAACTAACATTCTGTATCATCAGCCGTTGTGGGCAAAATTGGGTGCTGTAGCTGTCACCTGCATAGTCAAGGCGTGTGACCTTGGCTGTAGCACTGGTCATAATTTTAGTCTTTGGAAAAGTTATCAGTGAACATAATTTTATCATCTTGTCACTCATAGACTGTGTGAATATTGTCAAATAATGAAGACGATCAACTACCATTTACAAAGTAACTGAGGGATGCAGGGGCTAGATTGTAAAATTCACTCCCTATTACAAGAACACTGCCTTAATCATAGCACTGCCAACCTTCAGTATTACTTTGATTCTGCAAGTGCATCCATTTGTTGAACAGCTTAAGTTGCAGCTGCAGGAAATGAGATGATCGTGCATTACCATATGAAACCCTTTGAAACAAACCTTATGTATTGATTCTTAAGGTTGCCAAGCTCTAAATGAGCTAATTTGATTGTAATAAAGCTTGAAATTTACTCTGATTTTGAAAGCACAGTTGTGAATTGTACCATGTACTCAAAATTCTAAGATGGAAGCAAGCCAAATTGATTCTAATGCCAAGTTTTGGCAGCCATCTTTAAATTGTTTTATGTAATTAATTATTGAAAATTACTAACTGGATTGTAAACTGTCATTTAGTGAATTTACTTTGGCAAATAGAAAAATTAAGGCGACCTGTGCACAGATACTTATAATTGCTGTTTAAACAAATTGCGTTATTAGCATTGTACTCTGAAATACAATAGTCTGGAATTATTATCATGATTCTAAAGATCATATTTTTTTATTCAAATTATTATTTGAAATAAAATGGCAAAGCATAAAGGGTAGTAAGTGATGGATTTATAAAATAAACTGTTCAAACTAATTCTTGATCGACTTTGACCTAACGTGTGATACATTACCGAACAAAATTGAAAGTGTGCCTTTTCCGTGCTTTGCATCAGCAGAAGTGTGATTTTTGTTGTGTCGTCGGAACAGTGGTAGTGGTGGTGGATGATTTCGCACAGCCTCTTCATGTCTCTAATAACTTAATATATGCCAAGCAATGTGATGCACCACCAAGCCATTGTTCCAATGACAGCTGTGGCTCACGAAACTCCACAGTGTTATACGTTTGAAAATTCTTGCATCCACGATTTGATTCCCGACATGAGTTGATAACATGTAACTGAAAAGCCACACCACTTTCATGAAGAATCGATGCACTTTTCACAAGTTTACAAAGATATCTCTGCAGCCCGCCTCTGTATAGCGTTTCAAGTCTAATACACCAGTATTTATACCAAAAGAGACTTACCAAACGAGAAAGCACTGGTACATAGACACAATAAAAAAGCACACAAACACACACACAAATTTCGAGCTTTCGTAACCCAAGGTTGCTTCACCACGAAAGAGAGAAGGAGAGGGAAAGACGAAAGGATGATCCTTTCGTCTTTCCCTCTCCTTCCCTCTTTTCTGATGAAGCAACCTTGGGTTGCGAAAGCTTGATATTTGTGTGTGTGTTTCTTATTGTGTCTATCTACCAGCGCTTTCTTGTTTGTTAAGTCACAGCATCTTTGTTTTTTATATATTTTTTTCCCACGTGGAATATTCCCCTCAAGTTGTTCCATTACAAAATACATTTTTCAGTAGGCCAAACAACAAAAAGTTGACAGATGAATGGACGTAGTTGTATGTTCCAACAACTCATATGATTATGTCCCTCTTCAAATCATGTAAGACAGAGTGCATAGTTCATGCCTGAGATTGGTTCTGTGATGTTTTTTGGGTGCTGTTGATACTATGATTTCAGTCCAGCAATTCATGTCACTGTGAACGGAACTACAATGTTTATGTCAGCTTCTCGGTGACCAAGAGCTGCCTGTTCTACGTAGTCATCATGGGTATGCTTCAGGGATTCCAACCCCTCAAGATGTCAACAGCCTTGTTCACTGTGCTGCACAATACATTCCTGGTTTGATGCACAATGAAGTACCATATCGCACTTCAACTCCACTGAATCAGCTGACCTTCATAATATACAAAATAACAGCAGGTGAAACGTAGCAGTCTGTATCACCATAATTTGGTAGTTCAAAGGGGCTTAATCCAAGGAAAAGTTGGCGGGTCAAGGCCTACATCCACTAGTTGGTTGGCTGTCTGTGTTAAAGGGACCAAACTACGAGCTCACCAGTCCCTTCATTCTACTTGTATCTAAACAGGAATAACCCTCAGGAGGAGGATACAAAAAGCTAATCCTAAGAACCCTGATTGTAAGGAAGATACAATAAGATAGAGAAAATTGAGGAGAAGTAGTATGGGAGTGAGAGGGCTAAAGTGGGCGAGCTTCTCTGTCAAGAATGCAGTTGGATGTCTCTAGAGCATGGTATTTGGTGAGAGACGCACCTTTTGCATCCTACCAGCACTAGGTCACCATCTTTTACCCAAGGAAACAAGCAACATAAACAAGATTATAAATGTTTAAGAAAGATAAAACATTAAAAATAGCAAGTATAACAGAACAAGGAGAATAAAAAGTTGGGAAGTGTAAGGTCACAGTGGAACACCTGGGCCAGAGCAGGTGAGCAGTGTGCCTCCACCTTTTCAGGCAGTCAGTGAGACCAAAGTGCCTCATCTCATACAGCCACATAGAAACCACTTTCGCAGATGAAATGTAAACCAGGTCAGCTGCTTTAGCTATGTGTAGCTGACGAAGGACAGTTGAATCCCCCCAAGAAGGGCGAAGGAAAGACTGCAATACGGTTGTTGTTTTCTTTTATTGCTGTCAGTTCTTTTGGGGAGTCAGCGCGAACTATTCCAAACTCAACACATCCAACGATAGAAGGCATGGAGTCAATCAAAGGTCCAGTTCTGGGACTCTCATTTCCAAAATTGGCAGCCTGGTAGCCTACTTTTCAGGTGGTCGGCTTGTTCATTTGCTGAAATCCCAACATATCCAGGGGTCCAAACAAAGATGACTGGCTGTCCAGCTTGATGGAGGTCAGAGGTCCTGGATAGTCATGACTAATGGGTGATGAGGGTAGCACTTATCTGTAGCTTGAAGGCTGCTTAGCGAGTTTCTGCATATTAGAAGCATCTTGCCAGTGCAAGAACGAGTGTGGCTGGGGTCTTGTTTGATGGCCACCAATTCAGCAGTGAAGACACAATCAGCAAGGAACATAGTTCAGTGCAGCTCGCATGCACTTATGCAAAACCGGTTCGTCCATCAACCTCTGAGCCGTCAGTGTATCCCACTTCTGATCCTGGAAATGTATTGAGGAGAGCCAGGAACAGGTGAAGAAACAACATGAGATCAACTGAACCTTTCAGTCCAAAGTGTAAATCAGGACAGATCCGAGGTCGGGATACGTGCTATGCGGGCATGCTTGATTGCTCCCTGACAGGAGGCAACAGTGGGGAAGTTTGAGTTCAGAGCAGAGACACTGTAGTCTAACTGCAGTTGTGCCCCAGTTCTGGGTCTCTATTGTGTGAGGTGGACCTCCCGACAAGGAAAAAGGACAAGATAGATAGAATGCTTTGGGAGCTGTGAACATGTATAGAATGATTTGGTAGCTGTTGTTGGCACCTGATCCATAGTGGAGGGACCACAGCTTTTATGAGAAGGCTGTTTGTGAGGGTGGTCCAAAAGGCTCCTGTTGCAAGTCGTACCCCACAGTGGTGTATTGGGTTCAGTGATTGCAATGCTGATGGTTATGCAAACCATATGCCAGACTCCAGTAATCAAGATGACACAGGATCTGGCCTTTGTAAAGCTGCAGAACGGTAGCTCAGTCTGCACCCCAGCTGGTGTTACTGAGGCAGCAAAGTATTTTAAGATGTAGCCAGCACTATTGCATTAAGTTGGTGAAGTTGGGGAAGCCACATCAGCTGGGCATCGGAGATCACTCCCAAAAAGTGTTAAGTCTCCGCCACATTGAGTAGGGAGGAAAACTGAAAGCCAAGGGTGAGGGCTCATGACTGCGTGTTTCGAATCAGCAGAACCAACACTAGAGGAGCAACAGCAAAAGCAAAAATCGTCAGCATACAAAGAGGGTGATACTGAAGACCCTGTGGCTGCTGCTAGTCCTTTGATGCCCCAAAAAAAGAGAGGAACACTTAATACAGAGCCCTGCAGTACCCCATTCTTTTGGATAACAGGGGTATTGTCAGAAGCACAAATTGAACGCAGAAAGTACAGTGGGACAAGAAGTTCTGGATAAAAATTGGGATTGGAGCCTGGAGACCCTACTTACGTAAAGCGGTGAGGGTGTGGTATCATAAGCCTTTTGCAGGACAAAGAAGACAGCTATAAGGTGGTGATGTTGGTCAAAAGCTGTCCAGATGGTAGACTCCAGGCAAACCAAATTATCAACAGTGGAATGACTTTGGCAAAAACCGCCCTGGAATGGAGCCATGAGACCCCAAGACTCAAGAAGCTAACACATCCACCACCTCACCATGCATTTCAGTAACATACAGAGAACATTGTTGAGAATAATTGAGCCATAGCTGTCCATCTCAAGGGAATGCTTGCCAGTTTCAGCATAAAGATGACGATGCTCTCCTGCCATTGAGGTGGGAGCTTACCCTCACTACAAATATGGTTGCAGATGGTAAGGAGATGATGCTGACAATCCACTGACAGGTGTTTGACCATTTGTTGTTGATGTTGTCTGGCCCTGGGGCTATGTCACGGCAAAGGCATAGGGCACTGAAGAATCCCCCCCCCCCCCCCCCCCTTCCCCACTGAATGGAGCAGTATAGGCCTCCAGGTGTGTGGAGTGGAAGGCAGATGCAATCGCTCAATCTGCTTTTTAAGGACACAAATTGCAGGTTGATAGTTCTGAAACACAGAGGCTCAAGATAATGCAGAGCAAAATGTTCGGCTATGGTATCTGGGTCAGTGAAAACAGCACCACTCAGCGAATTATGACGTACATCTGCAGATGACTGGTATCCATAGGGGCAGCTGATCTCTCAAACCTGCAAAAGAGGCATACATGGACAGAACGTTCCCAGCATTCTTACTTCCATCATTTTATTAAGTGATGGACCTAGGCACAGAGCCATTTAAAGACATTGAGGTGGTGAATCAAAGAATGCTGCTTATAGTGTTGGTGAGCCTACTTACGGTCTTTGATGGCCTCAGCGATTCCCGAGGTGCACGAAGGTACTGCGTTCCTATGGAGGATCCCGAAGAATAGCGGATTGCTAAGTCAGCTGCCAATATGGCTGCTGTTCCTCTCTGGACAGGCATGTCAATGTGTCGATTTAGCAGGGAGGTGAAAGCATCCCAGTCGGCATTTTGGAAAGTCTATTAGGTGGGCACCCAGGGAAGTGATGTTGAGGGAGGGACAGGAAGATTGGGAAGTGATCACAACCTCACAGGTCATCGTGGACCCTCTAGTAGATAGATGGGAGAAGACCAGGGCTGCAAATAGGAAGACCAATGGCTGATTAAGTTCCATGTGTGATACTGAAGTGTGTGCAGGCACCAGCATTCATGAGACAGAGGTTGAGATCTACCAGTAAGTTTTTGATGTCTTTACTGCAGCCAGTGGTTGCCATTATACCCACAAAGGGTTATGGGCATTGAAGTCACCAAAGATTAGCAAAGGTGGGGTGAGCCAAGAAACCAATGCAGACAATACTTTCTTAGGCACTCCACCATCAGGAGGGAGATAAACATTACAGATGGTAAAATCCTGAAATGCCCATACCTGGACAGCCACAGCCTCCAAAGTTGTATATTTGCTGCATACAGAGTCCAGAATGTATGTGCACACTCCACATGACACTATCATAATTGGCATGATTTTTATAATACCGCCAGTAGCCATGAAGAACAGGGATGTGCGTTGCTGGAAACCAAGTTTCCCAAAGGGCAATGCATAAAGCAGGGGAGGAATTCAAGAAATGTCTTGACTCAGCCAGGTGGTGGAAGAAACTATTACAATTCCAATAGAGAATAGTGCTCTCAGTACACTGTGAAGTTGTGAAGGGACCAGGGAGGCAGGTTATGTCCCAGGGTCACCTGCTACCATTGGTTGGGGCAGGGGGGGGGGGGGGGGTTATGGTATCAAGAGACACTGTTTCTGAGATACATTGTGTGGTGCAGTCTGGAGTCTCAGGGGCCACCGGGCTCACTGCTATGGCCACAGAAGCAGGACATTCTGTTGGTCCCCACACCACCGGATTCTACACACATCAAAAAAAGTTTTGCATCACCTCGGATCCGAGAGTTCTGGAACCTGTACAGAAAATTGGAATAGAGATCAATATAAACATCATTTCCGCCCTTTTATTGCTCATGAAAATCGCACATTGCACGTTGTACCACTGTACAGCGAGGCCTTCAGAAGTGGTGGTCCAGATTGCTGTACACACCAGTACCTCTAATATCCAGTAGCACGTTCTCTTGCATTGATGCATGCCTGTATTTGTCGTGGCATACTATCCTGAAGTTCATCAAGACACTGTTGGTCCAGATTGTCCCACTCCTCAATGGCAATTTGGCGTAGATCCCTCAGAGTGGTTGGTGAGTCACATTGTACATAAACAGCTCTTTTCAAGGCCACTCTAGTCGAGCGAAGTCATTATCTTGAAGGAAGTCATTCACAAAATGTGTATGATAGGGGTGCGAATTGTCATCCATGAAGACAAATGCCTCGCCAATGTGCTGCTGATTTGGTTGCAATATCAGTTGGAGGATGGCATTCACATATTGTACAGCTGTTACTGCACCTTCCACAACCACCAGCGACGTACATCGGTCCCACATAATGCCACACCAAAACAGCAGGGAACCTCCACCTTTCACTGGAAAAGTGTGTCTAAGGCATTCAGCCTGACCGGGTTTCCTACAAACACGTCTCGTGTGATTGTCTGGTTGAAGGCATATGCGGCACTCGTTGGTGAAGAGAACATGATGCCAATCCTGAGCTGTCCATTTGGAATGTTGTTGGGCCCAACTGTACTGTGCTGCATGGTGTTGTGGTTGCAAAGCTGGACCTCGCCATGGACATCTGGAGTGAAGTTGCACATCATACAGCCGGTTGTGCACAGTTTGAGTCATAACACGACGTCCTGTGGCTGGACAAAAAGCATTATTCAACATGGTGGTGTTGCTGTCAGGGTTCCTCCGAGCCATAATCTGTAGGTAGGAGTCATTCACTGCAGTAGTAGCCCTTGGGCAGCTTGAGCGAGGCATGTCATTGACAGTTGCTGTCTCTCTGTGTCTACTCGATCTCCAAACAACATCGCTTTGATTCACTCTGACAAGGGGAGGCCATGACGTTTGGAACGCGGATTTACTGCAAACTTCGTACACTCTTAGTACTCCATGAGGACAACAAAACGTGTAAGCAGTAGCGCGTACTTCTCCAAAGTTATTGAGAAAATCGCAAGGTAATTTCGGTCGTCAGATATATATATGTGTGTGAGTGTGTGTGGCCATTTTAACCATGAAGCGACTGCAGCCAAGTGGTGCCGGCACGGTAGCTCAGCATGTTCGGTCGGAGCATTAGCTACCTTTTATAATAAAAAAAATGAGCAAATGGATCATCGAACAAACTGAACGGGTGTCATCAGACATCCGCCCTGAACAAATTCCACAAACAATGTAGAACAAATTTTTTTTTTTAAGTGTTTGGCGTTCAAGCCGCTGGATCGCTGCATCAAGTTCCATTCGACAGTTATTTTTATTTTCAACACAGTCATTTTCTTTATTATTTATATTACATTACGAGTACATGTTGCAGGGTGGTATTTTTCATAAAAACATGGAAAACAAAGTTAAATGGCACCAGCTGCATTGAATAAATGCTATGTTTCCGCATACGCAAGGTCTTTTGACGATTTCCGTGGAAAAACAAACCTCGTTAACATTTTCAAAAACCTCTCTTTCAGATGATAGTTGGGAAGCAAACCATGCATAGTGCAGTATTTCCTTAAAAATCAGCGCTGATAATTGATTATGCAGTATCGAGTGTATTTTAATAGCATCTTCCGAGAAGCAATTTCTCGTTCTCTTTCGATTAAACATGAACAGTTTTGAAGACACGGACATGCATACATTTTCAGTATCACTATATATGTTTGGTCATTTACTAATCGATAGTTATGAATATTATATTATTTGTGATAATCAAAATTAGCAAATAACATTATAAATTTAATAGAAGTTCATCCGATTACATGTATTTTTCCCATTATATCAATTGTAATATAAATAGTACAGAAAATGACTGTGTTAAAAATAAAAAAAAGCTGACAAACGGAACTTGATGCAGCGATCCAGCAGCTTGAACGCTAACCACTTAAAAAAGGAAAATGTTCAGGGCAGATGTCCGATGACACCTGTTCTGTTTGTTTGTTCATCCGTTGGCTCCGTTTTTTTTATTATAAAGGGTAGCTAACACTCTGACTGAACACGCGAGCTGCTGTGCCGGCACCACTCCGCTGCAGCCGCTTCATGATTAAAATGGCCACTCACAGATATATATCTGACGACCAAAATTATCTTGCGATTTTCTCAGTAATGCTTGAGAAGTACGCGCTACTGCGTACACATTTTGTTGTCCTCATGGATAACTACGAGCGTACGAAGTTTACAGTAAATCTGCATTCCAAACGTCGTGGCCTCCCCTTCTGAAATGCCTAGACACTTCCCTTGTTGAGAGCCCTTCCTGGCACAAAGTAACAATGCGGATACGATCGAACCGCGGTATTGACCGTCTATGCACGGTTGAACTACAGACAACACGAGCCGTGTACCATCTTCCTGGTGGAATGACTCCCTCTGTCTAATAGGCGCTGCTCCTGCACGGTTGTTTACATCTTTGGGCGGGTTTAGCGACATCTCTGAACAGTCAAAGGGACTGTGTCCGTCATACAATATCCACAGTCAGCCTATCTTCAGGAGTTTTGGGAACTGAGGTGATGCAAAACTTTTTTTGATGTGTGTAGGATCCAGTGCTGTGGGGACCAGCTGAATTTCCTTTAACTTAGAGGACTTCTTTTTGTCGTCCTTTTCTTCAGTATGTTGGGATGACTGGGAGGGCTTCCCTGAATTAGTTTCAGGGATTGAAGATCATGAAGCCCTATGACCAGCAGTCTGTGGGTCCTTCAGCCACTGGCTGGCATCCAGTTGCAGACCAGCAGAAACTTTGGAGGGGAGTGTCTCGAGGGACCCCTTCCCGCCATGAGTAGCCACATGAGGATGATGCGTCTCCAGATGGGGGATGGAAATTGGCGAGGATGGGGAGCTGTTGCTCCAAAAGTTGGTGTGGGGGAAGCAGCAAGAGGAGAGCTCCCAACCATCACAGGGCAGGCTTGGTCGAGAGCATGCCTGAGGTCTTGCTGTAGGGCATATAATGGAAGAGAGTACTGTTGACAGGGGGGGGGGGGGGGGGTGATGTCAACATAGCTGTAGTGTACAACATTGTCATGTGTGCAAGATGTACATGTGCATACTTTTTCTTGGCCTCTTGGTATGTCTGTCCAGTCTTATATACCTGTATTTTTTTTCACTCTCTGAAAGACAGTGCAGTCCGGTGAGCCGGGAGATTGATGCCTTCCACAGTTGATGCAGACAGGGGGGGAGGAGCACATGAAACATTCCCAAATAACTGTCTGCAATCCCCACAGACTGTACTGGTGTCGCAATAGTTGACATGTGTCTAAAATTTCACACATTTGGAGCACTGTGATGGGTCGTCGGGGGAGGGGGGAGAAACATACAGTTTCACATCACTTTGATATACCATGACTCACCACTTTTACCTTGTAAGGCAACGAATCACCCTCGAAGGCCAAGATGAAGGCCCCAGTAGCAATCCTATTGTCCTTTGGCCCCCTAGGGACAAAACGAATAAAGTGTACACCCCTATCACTCAAAGTTGGCATGTAGCTCATTGTCAGACTGCAAGAGGGGGTCATGATGGGAAATGATACTGTAAACCATGTTTACTATTATGGGGAACGATAGTCATTAGGCTGCTACCAAACTGTCAGAAGCAAGACACTCCCGTGACTGGGCAAGGTATGCCGTTTTAACCAAAATTGACCTACTCTTCATTTTGGGAAATTGCTGCAACTGCCCCAAACTTGTCCTCTACAGTGTCTATACAGGATAAATGCTTTGCAGCCAAATAAGAATTCTCATCTGGCTTTGTACCAACCAGCTATTTCGGAGGGGGGGGGGGGGGGGGGGGTTTATGTGGTATTCCTCTGCTTGTTGCTTAGCGCGACACTCCCACAATGTAGCCAGGGAAGGAAATATTTTGGGGTCATATCTCTGCTTTGAATGCGCACGCTCTTTCCTTCTGAAGAGACTGCGGAAGCTGTACAACCAACAGCAGGAAAAGCTTCATTTGCTTCATGTGCAAGTCATTCACCATGGTGTGATGAACTCCAAAGAGGGGCTCTCGCCATGGGCACCACCCAGCCTCAGCAAAGGTTACCTGGCCATTAATCTATTGCTTGGAGTCTCCATGCCCCAGACAAGACGGGATATAGTTCTTGGCATACATAGGGAGTTACCAGGTCGGTCAGGCACCACCAGTGCGATCGATCGATGCACAATCAGCTACTTTGCAGGTACTTGATGACCCCCTACAAGAGGATGGCTTCTGTGCTGGGTTTTGGGGGTACTGGGTTTTGGGGGTACTATCTTATTGGAGAGGAAGAGTTAAGGTGGACAGGCACCATATGGGTGACCTTCACAGCACAATCTTCACTTCACAAAAATTTGAAAATGGGGTGGCAGGGCAAACCCAAAAATGGAGACCATCAATTTATTAAAAAAAAAAACAGGGCGTACTGAAAGTGAAATAGAAAAGCAGAGTTCTAAATCACTTACTGTGTCAAACCATGCTCTACACCGGAAAGACAGTCTGATAAAACACAGAGGGAGGAAGATATAGTGGAAGTATAGGCTTCTAGTACAAAAAGATAGATAGTGCTGCAAAGGCTGTGGCCCCATGGCAACCAAGCACCTATACTCACAAAAGAGTTGTGAACCCAATGGAAAAAGGGGGTGGGGCACAGCCAGAGTCAGCTGCAAAAATGGTGGTGGGATGCATTCGTCATCAGCCGGGGAATGGTGGTGGGGTGCGTCCAGCATCAGCCGGGGAATGGCGGTGGGGTGCGTCCAGCATCAGCCGGGGAATGGCGGTGGGGTGCGTCCAGCATCAGCCGGGGAATGGCGGTGGGGTGCGTCCAGCATCAGCCGGGGAATGGCGGTGGGGTGCGTCCAGCATCAGCCGGGGAATGGCGGTGGGGTGCGTCCAGCATCAGCCGGGGAATGGCGGTGGGGTGCGTCCAGCATCAGCCGGGGAATGGCGGTGGGGTGCGTCCAGCATCAGCCGGGGAATGGCGGTGGGGTGCGTCCAGCATCAGCCGGGGAATGGCGGTGGGGTGCGTCCAGCATCAGCCGGGGAATGGCGGTGGGGTGCGTCCAGCATCAGCCGGGGAATGGCGGTGGGGTGCGTCCAGCATCAGCCGGGGAATGGCGGTGGGGTGCGTCCAGCATCAGCCGGGGAATGGCGGTGGGGTGCGTCCAGCATCAGCCGGGGAATGGCGGTGGGGTGCGTCCAGCATCAGCCGGGGAATGGCGGTGGGGTGCGTCCAGCATCAGCCGGGGAATGGCGGTGGGGTGCGTCCAGCATCAGCCGGGGAATGGCGGTGGGGTGCGTCCAGCATCAGCCGGGGAATGGCGGTGGGGTGCGTCCAGCATCAGCCGGGGAATGGCGGTGGGGTGCGTCCAGCATCAGCCGGGGAATGGCGGTGGGGTGCGTCCAGCATCAGCCGGGGAATGGCGGTGGGGTGCGTCCAGCATCAGCCGGGGAATGGCGGTGGGGTGCGTCCAGCATCAGCCGGGGAATGGCGGTGGGGTGCGTCCAGCATCAGCCGGGGAATGGCGGTGGGGTGCGTCCAGCATCAGCCGGGGAATGGCGGTGGGGTGCGTCCAGCATCAGCCGGGGAATGGCGGTGGGGTGCGTCCAGCATCAGCCGGGGAATGGCGGTGGGGTGCGTCCAGCATCAGCCGGGGAATGGCGGTGGGGTGCGTCCAGCATCAGCCGGGGAATGGCGGTGGGGTGCGTCCAGCATCAGCCGGGGAATGGCGGTGGGGTGCGTCCAGCATCAGCCGGGGAATGGCGGTGGGGTGCGTCCAGCATCAACGGAGAAACTAGTTGGGGGTGGGGGAGAGGAGGACCAAACACCATGGCCATCAGTCCAGTCATCAAAGGTGCCAGAAACTGAGGGGGGAACAACACCAACATCACAGTCAAGTCAATGGTGAAAGCAAAATGGTGAAATGTAAGGAATGTTGGTGGCAGGAAGAATGAAGAACAACAGATGGGATGGGACTATATTAGTGGGTACTGCAGAGGCAGTATGGCATGCAGGGGCCACTGCTGACACATCCTGTTCCCACACCATGCCTTGATACCGTTGGGACAACACCACAGGATGAAGTAAAGGAGAGGACAAAACAGCACAAAAGACCAGACAAAATATAGGGCAAAAGTGGGCGGGGAGGGGGGGGGGGGGGGGTGGTGGTGGTGGTGTTGGATTCTGATGTGTGTGTAGAGGCAAAGCTGACGGCCTTGCAAACCAGCGCCAATGTGGGCTAAATCCGTAACAAGGAGAGGGGGGGGGGGCGGAGTATGTAGAGAAAAGGATCATAAGGTGGAGGCAGCCCAGCAAAATAAGATTACCATGAGGGGAAGGGGGAGTGCAACTACAAAGGGAAAGGAGCTCGTTACAGACTACATGACCACAGGTCAGTCTGATTAGCAGGTATGAAGACGGCAGAGGAAAAAATGTCACACAGGTGAGAGTCTCCTTTGAAGTTTATTAGACAGGGTGGTTGACCCCCAAGAGTGGCCTATGACAGAGGAAAATGGAATCTGATGAGATGATGCAAATCTGCTCTGGAGGGATCATAGAGAATGAGGCGGTGGTGGCTGCCCCCGGAGCTAGTGAGACTTTCGTAAAGCTCATTCCCTGGAGTAACCATGTAACCAGGAACCAAAAGGAAATCAATTAAACAAGCAGTGCAGTCACGACTGGTGAGAAGTTCGTGTGTGGCAGATACCAAGGGGGAGGCAGGAAAAATACTAGACAGTAGCCTGGAGGCCATTTATCAATTCTGTACACAACAAAACTCGGTGAGGAAGACCATTTAATAAAGCATTCCACCCAGTAAATGGCCTTCAGTTCTGCAATAAATACCCCTCATGTTGTTCTGTGCCAGTGAGCCACCTCAAAGACTTGCAGGAGGCAGACTGCTCGGTAACTATTGAGCAATGATTGATCCTTACCAGGCTTAAGGACAGTAACCACAGTAATGTCCCTCCACTGAGAAGGAAAAACACCTTCAAGCTATATACTTAAAAACCCGGAGGACATATTGGGGGATGTGCAGGACTAAGGTCTTGGAGCAGTTTGTTACGAATGGAATCATGGCCAGGGGCTGGATCGTTGTGGGAAGAGAAGGCCAGAAGTTTCCATTGAGTTAAAGGTTCATTGTAGGATTCCACCTGACAAATGTGTTTGGATCTAATGGGCACCCAACAGCGAGGTCATCAGTGCTCTTACAGTTATGAAAACAAAAAAAGGAAAGGTGAACTAAAAGTTTGTACCCGCATGCACTCGAAATGACCACACCACCACTCCGTATCACATGCACTCTCTCACATGGTCTAAAACCAATTTGGAGGGAAGAGAGCTAATCAAGGCATTAAAACACAGAAGAACTAAAAGAAAAGCACATGGAAATGTGACTGGCTGACCACTTACAAAAAACTAGGATCAGCCAGCCACCCTTTGACACATTAAAACATCTCCCTAAAATCTTGTTGTACAATTCACAAAACTTTAAAACCCTAACCACATTTGTTTGATCATTACATAAAATAGACGGCATACCTGCCACAGTTTGCTGGTCAGCAAATAAAATGCAGCACACCATGATCTGCATGCCACAAGCACCAGACATTGGAGGGTCCTCTGACTGGAGTAAGAATACATGTGTCATAGGGCTGTGGCCTATGTAAGGACGAGTTAGAAGGACCTCGTCTCGCCGACATGGCTGGAAGGAAGTACTCCATGGCTGAGTTGTGGACTTGATAATGTGGAGCTTGTTATCGGTCACTGCCAGCCACTCATCATGACTTTGTACCTCAACAGCGAGGTGATGGCTTCTTGATCCACCCTTTCATTCCTCGCAATTCCAATGTGTCCAGGTACCCAGCAGAAAGACACCTCCTTCCCCAGTCATCATAGTTGTAGGAAGGCATCCTCAATATTCTGGGTTACTGTGTCTACTAGGTACAAATGTTGGAGAGAGTAAAGGGTGCTAGATAATCTGAACAGACGAGAAATCTGACACCGGGAGAACCTCTCATCTGCCCAGTGCTTGCAAGGTTGCATATAATTCCGCATCAAAGGTGGTAAATTCTGGAGGCAGTCTGACCTTGATGACACAACCCAGGAAAATGACAGATCAACCAACAGAGTACCCCGCGTAGACCCCCGTAAAAATAGCTACATGGTCATTGTACTCAGATAAAATATCAGAGAATATCATATTAAAAATGGAAGGAGAGCTATCTCTCCACCTGACAAGGGGTAAAATGTAAATGGGAAGCTTCAATCCACTCTCTTCTGAAGAAGGCAGCCAGTTAGGCACTGACACTGCTACAGAAGGGGTCACAATGTGTTCCACAAGAACTAGTGGATTTGTACAAAGGTCACCTGGGAGGGCAAGCCATGGGACAGAAGATGAACAAGAACCACCTTGGAGGGCATGGAGCATAGTCTGCACCTGTGATGAAGGGATAGAAGAACCTAGGGAGAACACAAAGCGTTCAGAATGCACTCCCTTGCTCTGATTACATTATGGGCCTTGGTGCAAAGGTGTTTATAGGTAATAAGACTGATGGGTGCTGCTTAAGGCATTGCAAGGTTTGATGGTGATAATGGATGGCGAAGGCAGTGGCTGCACTCCACCCCAGGACCTGGCAGAAGGAGCCTGTCGAAATAGGGATGATAATGCCAGTAGCGTGAGTAATTTTATTGGTCTCATCACATCTGTCTTTATCAATACAACCTTACGAAGCAGAGGTAAACATGAGTTGGGACATATGTAGAGGCCAATCAGTGCCATGGAAAGCCGAGTGCAGTAACATGGCCATCAGGAGGTGGGAATTGAACAAGCGGCTGCTGTCGCATCATTGCAGTAACCAATGTAATGAAGGGAGAAGGGATGGGGAAGTGAGCGAAAGATCAGTGGCAAGAAAGTGCCATAAGCGACATTAAAATGGGTAGGGAACCATCATTAAGAAGGCACAGGCCATGGTCCACGAGAAAATTGTTTATGACGAGACCCTGACTGTACAAAAAGGACTGCCCCATAGGGAATGGTGGACATTAAAATCCCCAAGGAGGAGGGAGTTGCTGAAGGAAGGCAGTGCAGCAGGTGTTGGTGGACTGCTAGACGGGAGGTAGAAATTGCAAACCGTGACTGCAGCATCCAAGTGAACTCTGATAGCAACCAATTATGATGTGGAATGAAGCAGGATCCATGTACTAACATTGTTTGTATGGACAAATGTGCAAACAACACCATAAGGCCTCAGAGGCCTGACCTGGTTCCGAGAAAGTGTGGAACCCAGAAAGGGTCCGTGAGGTAGCATCAGTAAAATGAGATTCCTGGAAAATTACACAAGCTGCCTGGAAAATTACACAAGCTGCAGAGTGAAAGGAAATGAGGGATTGCAACTCCGGAAGGTGACAGTTGTATCCATTACAATTCCACTGAATAAGTGCAGAACAGGTTTCCAAACAGGTCGAAGTGGTCATGCTGCCAGGTCACCATTCATCCATCATTCACAAGGACAAGGCAACGTCCATAAACAAGAGGCCAGGTTCAGGTTGCAAGGGGAATTAGTACCTTCGAGGGGACCAGAGGGGCTTTGTCCCAGCACTTATGTTTCTTCTTTTCCCCTTTGTAGGTAGAGGGAGTGGGTGGGGGGGGGGGGGGGCAGGGCTCAAGGAGATAACTGGCTTCAGCAGTATCTGGCATGTGGCACCAGGCCTCTGGTCTGGGAGACGCAGGGGGAGGTGGTCCCCCACATCAGTGACAGTTGCCAAAGAAAGTGGACACTTCCCTGGCTGAGTAGAGGGGCAGCACCCAGAGGGGAGGGCATGGGTACCTCAAGGGGGAGAGGAGAGGGGAAAGGACGTAACGGAGGCAAAGCTAGATGTGGATACAGGGTGAAGACAGTCATATTTCTGATGAGTCTCAGTGCAGGATTAAGTCAAGGGACGTATATTCCTATATCTTCTTTTCCTTCTTATACACTGGGATATCTGGCAAGTGAACATGCACGGGTGGCAGAACACCGGGGCTCCTCTCATGGAGTGGGCATCTACATTCAGCACACAGAGGGTCCACTGTGCAGTGGGAAATGTGCCCAAAATGCAAACACCAGAAACACTTCATGGATGGCAGGAAGTATGGCTTCACGTTACACCAATAAACCATAACCTTTACCTTCTCCAGAATGGTATCACCCTCAAACGCCAGAATAAAGCCACTAGTATTGATCCGATTGTTCTTAAGGCATTTTGGAACATGCTGAGCAAAATAAACACCCCCGCTATGCCAGATTATCCTGGAGTTCATTAGTTTATAGAATGAGGTTCCTATGAAAAATGACACCCTGAGCCATATTCAAAGACAGGTGAGTAGTAGTGGGCACAGGGATGTCACCAAGATGGTCACAGGCATAAAGAGCTGCAGAAGTTTTGATCAACAGTGAATCCAACAGCATCTCACTCAGATAATCCACTTCAACAAACTTGTCTTTGATAGTTTCTATGAAAAATAACTTTATTGATAGTGAAAGTGTCCCCGTCAATCCTGGTGCGAACCAGGTAGCAGGGAAAAGGTCTCACCGTAAGCTGGCGAGCCTTCCACAGGAGTAATCAGGTTGGTTGGTTGGTTGGTTGGTTTAAAGGAGAAGGGGAAGGGACCAAACTGCGAGGTCATCAGTCACTTGTTCCAGGTAAAATAATTACACAAGCGAAAGAAGAAAAAAAGGGAGATGTGCAGCACGATAACAGGAAAATGGAAGAGCGACAGGACAACCAACACTACTATGTACTAAACAGGAAAAGAAAACCACACAGAGAAGAAAGAAACAGGTAGAAGGGATAATAAAAAGAGAGAGCAGATGACTGTGGCTTGCCGACCACAAGAATAAAACTGAAAAGCCAGCCACTCTGCAATACATTAAAACATCTGGCCTGAAAGCATTGGAGTGGAGGACACAAAGGACAAGCGTGAAAACTTATATAGAATGATAAAACCCGCTGTCATGTATAAAACGTGAAACTAAATTAGCCGATGAGGTATTGTCAGCTAAAATTAATGGCAACGAGTCAGGTAACAGAAGAGTCTGTTGCAGAGCAGCCAAAGGTGGACAGCTCACCAAGATAGGGGCCACTGTCAGCCAGGCACCGCACCAACACCAAGGTGGGTCATTACGGTGCAGGAGGTAGCAATGTATCACCCAAGCGTGACCAATGTGGAGCCGACAGAGAACCACAGAATCCCTGCGAGAGGCCCACATGGAGGTCTTCCACACATTTGTAGACTCTTTAATGGCACACAGTTTGTTGTGCGTACTGAGGTTATGCCATTCCGCCTCCCAAAGCCACAAAACCGTGTGGCATAGTAATGAACGCAGGTTAGTTGCAGTGAAGCCGATCTCCATAAGCAGTTTCCACGTGGCCTGTTTGGCCAGCCTGTCAGCAAGTTCGTTGCCTGGGATTCTGATCTGCATGACCTGGGGTCCAGACAAACACCACTGAACGACTGGACTGTTCCAGGGCAGATGAACTTCTGGATGGTTACTACCAAAGGATGATAAGGGTAGCACTGGTCGATAGGTTGTAGACTGCTCAAGGAGTCTGTACACAGAAGAAATGACTCCCCAGGGCATGAACGGATGTCTCAGGAGAACGAGAGATAAAAATTTGTAACGCTTCACGATTTTGCACGTCATCCTTGTGCAGGGGCCATGCTAATCTCTGTATCGTTCCAGTTTTAGTATATGTACCGCCGAAGCGAGTACAGAGTAATCGTGGAAGGGAAGGCCACAGGGTCGATGACCTCTCAGTTTGGTCCCTTCCCCTTCTCCTTTGCCAACTAAAGATACGGCCGTAGAGGAACAGCCAGTTTGTAGAAGCTTAATGAATTTCACACTAGCCACTGAAAAGGCCACATGGCATAGTGGCTGTTGCTGGGCGTTCTGATGCTCCAGAATGACGAGCAACCGCTCCTAGGCATACACAGCGAGGAAGCAGTTCAGGTATCAGAAGGTCGATTCCTGTGTTGTTGGGGGGACATCCTGGCTATATAGTGTGAAAAGAACGATGGGATTGAGTAAAAGGTGTAAGAGGTGGTAAGGCCACACACCGAAGACATTAAGTAGGGTGTTCCCCAGTTGACTCAATACGGATACAAAATTTAGAAAAGGATGTAAAACCCATAAGAGGGGAGCAAAAATACTGAAAAAGAGGAACGAAATTATATGAGATAGCAGAAACCAGGAGGATGACTGACATATGCAAGGGCACTGAGATGGTAAGGAGGGGCCATAGGGGAAGCAGCAAGGACCTGATGCGAGAGCAATAGTTTGGGGCTCTGAGTATGCCACACATGAACTCTTGAAAGAGCAATGGTTGTCATGAGGTATGACCACAATTGACATGAGTATGCTATCGTAGACAAACATAAAATTGGATTTTTAGACTACCATTTATGCAGGTTGAGAAACTAAGGGGGGACTAATAAATTTGTACACAACTGTGGGAAATTTCTTTGTACCAAGAATATTTCTTGTGACAGTTTTGTGCACACTTTTTACCCAATAGTAATAATAATTTTTACTTGCAGCACTGTAAGTGATGTTTACTATTGCTCTGAAACAACATTTGTGTATTTACACCAGTGATAATTTAAAAATTATGCTGTGATCCAGGTGCATACTGAATTGAGGGGTAGTTCATGGAGACAACTACAACCAAAATAATGACTAGATAAATGGATTTAAATATAGTTGTATGAAAACAAAGTTTAAGACATCCACATACACGACAACAGTTTCTTCTGTATATATGGTCACAATTTCATGAAAGCAAGATATGTTGGATTGTGTCATTATCTACTGCCATACTCCATAAGCTGAGCCGTGTGTGTGTGTGTGTGTGTGTGTGTGTGTGTGTGTGAGTGAGAGAGAGAGAGAGAGAGAGAACGTCTCAAAAGGTAGTTTATGCAGTGGCACACTCAGGTGGAGAGGGGTCACAATTGTTACTGTTGTCTGATCCACAAACGATGGTGGTTAGCGCATATCAAGGCACAGACAACACGGATTGTATTGTTGACCATTCCAAGCAACAGCTGTGGTGTGTGCATGAGCATGCTTTCCACTTGAAGGTGTATATCCTGCAAATTATGTCTCTCACTTGCTTAAGCAAAATTTGACAACCACATTCAACAATGACAACTCACAAAAAATGGAATCGAAATTTGCTAAACAACTCACTATGATCACATTCAATGCTCACATTAGCTACGGCACTTCAGCAAAGTGCTCAGAACATGCTGAATGCTCACTGGTTGGTGGAGAATGCATGACACATGGTCAGAACAAGCTTAAACTTGACCGCCATTGTTCGTGACTCCAACTGTAGTGAGAATTAATTTAGTTTATGAATATGAAAAATGAGCTGCAAACAACTGGCCTGGATTTTTTTTATAATTTAAAATAGCTGGAAAATTATTACTGAAAGACCTCAAAATAACAATAAGATATAATAATTAGATAAAACTTACAGAAGACTTAGCAGAAAGAATTAGAGTAATATAAACTTTGTAGGAGGGGGGGAATTGAAATTTCAGGAGGCATAATTAATTTAAAATCACTATTTTTCTTGAGGGGTCTCATTGTTTGGAGATCATTGTATGACCATCATGGAGCTATGCAGTGTGTGACAGCATGCAGACGTTTTCAAAAATGTAGGAACATCCATTGTTGTGATGACGTGTTTGTAGTTAGAAAATCAACATTTGCTGGAGCAATTGGAGTGTGCATTTTCATGTTTTCCTTTAGTTGTAAAAACAAAGCTAAAAAAAATCAATACAAGAATATTGATATTTCACCAGTGGATTGTTTGCTACAATATTGATATTTTTGTTTCAGGGTTAATACCTGGTACAAGTCAATGGTAGTAAGTTACAACAACCATTTGATCCATCAATTTATTTTTGACATTAACAAATACACTCTTGTGCAATCCCTGTTGCATTTTTCCTAGAGGAACATTCATTCCTCCTCCTTGCAAACATGAAAAGGGTTAATTGTGGTGTCATAAATGAAAGTTGAACACAACGTCTACAAAATGAAGTGGAGTCTTAAAGAGAGATCACCCTCTAAAAATTAAATCTAGTACAGATGAAAAAGAAAGCAAAATTAAATTTACATTTCTTGTTAATGCTTAGGGGTTAGGAAAGTTTACGTCAACAAATTCCAGGCATTAAAAATATGCTATAAAAAGAAATGAAGCTGCCGATTGAGTGGCAAAACTACACATGTATGCAGTCCCATTGCAAATGGTAGCCTTGGTGAGAATTCTGTCTCGTGAAGTGTTGCCTTCGTAGGTATGGCTCCCATATGCCTGGGTTTCCCCAGATTTGTCCTAGTTTTAAGGGTGTTTGCAGGCATCCTGGTGGGGTTTTT
Organism: Schistocerca americana; assembly: GCF_021461395.2. Classification (NCBI taxonomy): domain Eukaryota; kingdom Metazoa; phylum Arthropoda; class Insecta; order Orthoptera; family Acrididae; genus Schistocerca; species Schistocerca americana. The sequence goes on from NC_060122.1 coordinate 242,991,503, forward strand.
ATGCAACTGACTAGCATAAATGTGTTTCATGTATGGAGAAATTCAGGTGATTGGGAAATTGATTTTAATAAATCATCGTAAAAACTCGATAAGGACTGGCATATATGTAGTTTCCTTTTTTTAATGTAAGGGGCTGTCAAATGAAAACAAGACAGGTGGAAAAAAGATTGAAAAAGTAAACTTTATTATTTTGAAGGTAGTTGCCATAACATAATACATTTATCCCACAGAGACAAGACATTCAATGCCTTCATGGAAAAATGTCTTGCTTACGGAACCATGTTGTTCGCCCATGTGTTGCCAAGGTTGTTCTAACTCTGCTGCAGAAGTTTCACTAGGGATCCCTTACACATCCTCCAAACAGCCCCAATCTCTTCCCATGTGATTTCCGTATTTGTGGAGCTTTGAAAAAACACATTCATGGCCATTGATTTGCTTCAAACAACGAAGTTCCCATCTAGGTACAATCATGGTTCCATATGCAACTTCAAACATTTTTCCATGAAGACATTGGTGGTCTCGTCTCACAATGGAATAAATGTATTAACAATTATGGTGATTATTTTTAAAATAAATAATTTACTTTCTTCCATCTGTCCTGTTTCCATTAGTCTGCCCCTTACACTTAAAGAACAGGGGGCAAGCATGTTGCTATGCCCCTCCCATGTACATTTTTACTTCTTTATTGTGAACAATAAGAAGCAGCCAAATTGCTATGATCTCATGCACCATACTGCTTCCTCACCCGTCAGTTACGCTCAAGCAAGCCAATTGTGCAATTGTTTCATTCCATCCATTCGCACTGCAAAAGTTATATAGTGATACAACAGTACACCAACTTGCATATGTTTGTATCATTTATATTTGTTTAGACCTTTTAACTTATGGTTGTGTTTCTTTCAGTCCACTTATTGACAGCTTATATGTGCCTGGGAAAATAATGTGATTTGACCTAAATGTTCGGTGCCCAGAATCTGCAGTTTATTCCTAGAGAATGAAAATTTCACCCTTTCAGTTCCTGCATTATTAAGTGTGCACATTTTCTTGAAATTGAAGTGGCTTTTGCCACTCGGCATTTACTTTAATACTGTACACCTGTGTAATTTTTTAACCTTCCAGACACCGACTTATAACCGTAATTGATTAGTTACTGATGACTGATTGCTTGGATGCTGTAGGTTGCAAAGATGACTACTTAGGAAAGGATGGGCTCAACCCATTAGCAGCCATGAGGGCCACTTGTGTTTCAAGGATTCATTCCGATCATGCGTCCCCAAGGTTCCAGATCTGCCAGTTTTGCCAAGTACAACAGGAAAGATAATAGTTGGTTCCCAGTGTCTTGGATCACTGGAAGAATGATGGGATGCTGTTTCATGCGAAACTAACCAAGCCATATTAAGTGTGATGCATCTAACACTTGCCAGATAGCTGTGTTCTGTAGCATTTGCAGCTTCTGTATCTTGACTGAAGCAACATAGTCCCATTTTTGACATCCACATTCCAAAATGGGGCGATACTGCTTGAGACAGCTACACAACATAACAGTAGAAACACTTGTTAAGTGCATTCAATGAGACTTCCTTTGCAGAGTTGAATGAATTTACCTGCTTGTTTTTCCCAAACTTAATTTTAAATCCAATTGTGTTCACTACAAGAGCAGAAAGCAAGATATGGTAACGTAAAAACAGATTTTGGTGGAGAAAATGGCGGGTACACTGACTAGAATTGTTTCGCTTCTTACATTCTATTCATACATGGTATTCAGGAAGAGCTGACGTAAGCCTTCATAGAAGCTCTTTTTTTCCTGTTATATAAGTTTTTCATTTTACCAGATACATGTCGAGGTAACATGTGTTCTTGGAATTTTAATAATGAGCTTCAAATTAATTTTCTTCTGCCACTTTAATTAGCATGAAATCTGTTGCTTTTGGGATATTTTCTAATGTATGGGTCCCAGACCAACACACAATACTTAATTACTGGTTTTAATGACTTCTGTAAATTTGTTTTTCCAAGGCCAAATTCCTTTGCCTAAGATACTTCCTGCAAATGTAAACTGGCATCTGCTTTTTCAATAAACAGTTCTATCTAGTCGAGTTAATTTTCTATTTGTCAATGTCATTTCAGGGTTCTTATGATAATGGAAAGAAAAATCCATATTACCATCTTCCATAGCCAGTTTCTGATAACTCACTATTTCATTCAGTCAGCTTCCATTTCAGTGCTAGCACAATTGGTGAGCATCTGTGTAGATGGTTTGCTAGTTTTAAGAAAGACAACTTCTTACGATTATTTTGTCAGATCAATGGTGCAAATTAACTTCAAATTCACTGAACAAATTGCTCATTAACTCCCTTACTCATTTTGGCTGTGTTCAACTTTTAGTTGTCAATAAGGCTTTGACTACCCTTGTGATAACGAAAATTTCTTTCCATTCATTGCAACTAAACACGGCTATTGAGCCAATACGTCTTGTCCTTCAAAACATTATTCAACACACATCTAAAGCTGTGTTGTACAACACTTTTGTATTTTTTTCTTTTAATACTCTGTATCTTTGTACACATGTGAATGTTACAGAAATCCCGAGAATCTGCATTTTCTTTACTGTCACACTTGCTAAACAAAAATATTTCCCTGTTTGCTAACATCCCTTGTAACACTAATACATTCATGTTATTGCAGCAATATGTACATCCATCTGCTGCTCTTAACTGAATTATTCTGCAAGTTAATAGGAGAGGTGAAACAAATCCAGTTCTATAGCTTGCAAACAAGTGTCTCCCAATTACAACAGCATGAGGAACCTTACAATGTTTTCTGAATTGTTTTGCCACTGTAGCTACTGATGTCAGTTGTCTGTAATAGTACCTGATTACCCTATTTTACATCCAGTCTTTCACACTTACCTTCAGTGATTATTTTGCACTCAAGTCTAACCGTTGGGTGCATAACAGGGGTCTCTTGGACTCAACAGCCTTCCATTTTATCATTACATTGTTTTAAAAGTTATTTATAGTAGTTTATATTCTGTTTAATTCTGTAAAATAAAATTGACGTTCTTTAGGAAAAAAATTGATGGAGGTGAAAATTTATTATTTTTCTTTGTTAATCTTTTAATCATACACATTTGATACATGGCAGAAGTCTTTAAGACCCCTTAGCAAACAACCCACATTCCAAACATTTTAGTTCTCTTTAGTCAGAATGGCATTTCACACTGGCATTTTTTTGTTTTGGGGCACAGAAACAACTGAGGTCTTAAGTGCCCATGTCATAACCTTAAGTCAAGACGTAAAAGAACTTAAAATACACATTAAGTCCAATTGACGGAAGGAAAGGGAGTCAAGACCAACGACTTCCTCTTGGGAAAAGTCAACGTTTGCTACAATGGCCAATAACTTAAATGGCAAACATTACATTAGAACATCAGTGGTTAAGGAAAATATTCAGTCAGGAAATGGCAACTGTCAAAAGATTGACCACAATGAAGAAAGTTGTGGTCGGGGGGGATCACCACTTAAATGGTGACAGCTGAAACAACAATGCCCAGTACATAACCTACCTAAAATTACCTTGTGGTGAGAGAGCCAAGAGGAGGTTGGCCAAACTGCTGGAAGACGTTTAATTCCCTGGAGCTTGGTCCCATGAAGAGAAGACCAGTGATGATGCCAGAATGACACCACCACCTGCCACAGATGGCAACATGGAGATCATCCGAAGGGATGGAAAAGCTAGCGGACCGAGGTAGGACTGCAGCCTTGGCAGCAGCGTCCAGCAGCCTCATTTCCCATCAGACCAACCCACATGAATATCACAATGGTTCTCTCAACAGACAGCAAGGTGCACTAAATAATGGACTGTGTACAACATCCAGAGGCTCTGAAGGACACAGAGAATCAGAGCATACGACAATTAAAAAGCCTTTGTCACCAGATGTAATGGGTGATCTTGTACAGGGTGAAGAGCTCTGCTATAAATATTGAGCAGTGTTCTAGAAGGTGATATCGAAAATGGTCGGTGCCAATGATGAAGCCACATCTGACACCACAGTCAGAGGCATTAGTGTACACAAAGGTGCTATTGCTACATTGTGTGCAAAGGTCAAGAAACTTCTGCAATAGACCAGATCAAGAGTAGCTGCCCCAGTAAGTGAATGAAGTTCAAGGTGAACAGGGGACACCACACAAAGCCAAGCTGGTGGAGGGTTGAATGTGGCAGATTGTGTGAAGTAAAGCTGGTATGGCCACTGATGAATCATACGTTCCATCACCTTGCAAATGCAGCTGGTGGAGAAATGGGGCAGTAGCTGGGAAAAAGGTGTTTGTTCTCACCAGGCTTAGGTACGGGTATGATGGTGGCTTCACAATAGAATCGGGGAAACTTGCCATCTGCCCAAATGCTATTGCACCTATGAAGGAGAAACTGCTTCTTCGCAAGAGGAGTGTGCTGCAACATCTGAGTGTTAACATCGTCTGGCTCTGGGGCAGAAGATCGGGATGAAGTAAGAGCATACAGTGTATACGTGAACAAGGAAAAAAAAATTCCTGGATTTCCCGGTTAAAAATACATTTTCTCCCGGATGACAGTATATTTTCCCTTATCAATCCTTTGAATGGTTTGAGTTTTATACACGGGTGTACAATTTCCCGGCACTTTAGAAAACTAAACGCAGGGAAAAAGAAACTTTATTTGAAATATCTTTGATGTGCAGCAACATGTACGCTGCGTATTTTCGTATTACCAAAATATACATGGGAATTCCACCAAACATCGCATGTTACTTTCCGTATAACTGAAATCGAGATTTCGATGCGCTTTTGTAAGCAGTTTGTAGCTCATGTCACGTGATCTCGCCAGCCGATAATCAGAGCATAGGACTCGTGATGTAACATCACTGTTAAGTAGCACGAACACACAAACAGGGAAAGTTAATAGTTTAAATTAATATACACAGTTTTGCTACAAGAAAAGAAAAGCTTTCACTATAATATTGGTCTCAAGATGAGAAAGAAGCTTAGCTTTTGCACATACTGTTGATCTTTTTCTGCTTGTTACACTTAAGATATATCACACAAATGTGCCAGTAAAATTTTTAATAATGACAGAAATGTCTGATCTTCAGGGTTCGAAATTCTTCTAAATGGCTAGTCATCAAAGAGCTGATTTTTAAATGAGAGTAAAACGCTCTGATTTAATAAATTCATGCTACATTCTTGCACATAGTTCAACTTACATAAAAGGATATTTACTTTGAAAGTAATGCTTTTCAAACCACTATTCACAATATTTTCCCACTACATGTTAGAAATAGGTTCATTTCAGCAGTTGACAGAGAGCACAGGTAACACCGCACTTTGGTAGCTATCACGACGTAGGAAGCCCATATGTACGTACATGTATAACATTGAATGATCATACAGTATGTCATAAAAGAAACAAGACATTAGAGGATACTGCAAGAGCATCAGAATTTCTTGAACCATATAATTAAGTGTGCATACTTAAAGGGCACATTCGTATGTCCATATTCTCAATGAAGTAGACCTCGACCTGATATTAAGCTTTTCAGTGTGGTTTTCGGAATGTAAATTTTCTTGGAGTACCAGTACTGTATTATATCATGTTTGGTTCTTTATTATGGCATAATGCCATATGTGCTAGAAAATGAAACTGTGCACTGTGGAATTAAACATTTCGTTTCAAATACATTGACTGCCTCTACGGAAAAGATTAACAAAAGTCAAATTTCTTTAGCAAACAGTCAATAACTTCATTGTTCCGCAAGGCATTAATGCTCGATTGTCAGAAAGGTGGAAATAAAATAAAATCTGAAACTAATGACGTATTTCAGGCTTCTGTAATTATGTGAATGTGTTTTAATTCACTTGATAGCTCCCGGCCGCAATACTCATTTTGTTTTCATTTGACGTGAGAGTAAACGAAGGAGAAACCGGAAAATCACTAAATGTAAACACGGGTCACGTGGAGACTACCCACTATAACTCAGACTGCTCTGTGCATCAGCCCCGCCCCGGGTCTACGGCATTTGCGAACCGGGTCAATACTAAAAAAATCGAATTTTCAAAATACGTTCATCTTGGGGTAGTGCACAACTTTCTGAAAAGTCTGCAACATAAAACATATGTATTTGAGGAAATGCAAGACATTATTTGGTCTTAAGTATGCCGAAGTGAAGTGCCATACCTCTTCATAAAGCATTTTTCTACTGCACATCCAAACTATATTCAGGAGAGTGGAAATTTAAATGTCCTATGGTGCTTCTCCTGCTCCCAGTCGGCCAGTTTGACAGCCTGCCCCTCTTAAAAAATCTCGCAATTAACAGTGGACGGGATTATTTGTAATCAAGAGAACAAGAACTCTTCAGAAAATCCGAACTCTTTATTGCCTATTCGTTAAGAACTTGCTGTTTTGTGACTTAAAATTAATTATAGGATATATAAAACCAATACTGACAAGAGATAAACAAGAAATTACACACTTCTTCAAACCTTAGTTCCAAGCACTTTTTTCCTCTCAAATCTTGCTACAGCCTTACATGGTGTGCTTTCCTTTCTGCGAAAGAATCTATTACCTCATCAAACTTTGTCAAACGTTTTGCTACATGAAAAATCGAAATGTCGTTATCTAGTACTCAAAAAGCTGTTTATACAAATGATACCCAAAACTGGTGTGGTTTCTCGACCTGATAACGTCTATTTTATCACCGTCTATTGGATAAAACAAAATAGGCCTTTCTAATACAGCAGCAATTTTGTAACACACCAAATAAACGAGACTGTTTTGGCACAAATGGCCATTTTTATAACACGGCAGAATATAATCCAATAAGTACAAATATCAAATGCCTATTAGGCCTACTACAAGCAAAAAGCTTTATGTTAGGAAATAGTTTCACATTTCATTCATACGCACCAGCTTCTCAAGCATGAGATCGAAAAGTAACATTACGAAATTTGTATATAAATTTGGAATCATCTTATTCTTCCATAATTTATGTGATGTCCCCATTTCTTCTCCTCCTTCGTTCTAACAATCAATCTTGTCATCACCAATTCTGTAGCTATTGCTGCCACTATCAAAATTTGTTCGCCGATTAACTTCAGTAAACCTACCAGAATCACAGGTTTAGTTATCCCGCGATTATTTTCCGGTTAGGCGTTATTACATGTTCGAACAGCATTGCTTCCAGAATAGAACTTGTGCAGCTGCTAGCCGGGGACTGTACTACTGGTCCTTACTAGTGTAGCAATCTGGCCAAAAATTCTGTCAAAATTTCATTTTCTTGGATACACCGAGAAGATAATACGTAATCTTTCTCACCTGTTATTCCTGTCAGTCGTTTATTTCCATTCTGGTAGTCTGAATCTATAGATTTTGCTAGTAATTATAACAATGCTGAGCATTCGCAAACCCAATCAACCACATAATTGGACAGCGATTGGCATTCATCCGTTCGGCTTTACTCCCTCAAGCTCATATAGCCCCGTCCCCTTTTGTCTGTGGAAAGTTTATTTCTAGATGCGACGTGGATTCTACTGACAGAGACATCACGTGTACTATGCATGCATTCATTCAAAAGTCAACTTATTCATTCAGAAATCAGCTTAAAATGTGTTCAAAAACAAACATGGGAGGCATTTCAAAATCATATGAATAATCAATACATTATATCGACGGATGCTAGACACCTGGATGCTAGGCGTTTTGTGAAACAAGTTTTTTTCCTCAAGAATATGAATTTGGCACCCCCTTTCCCTGGTAGCATCTAACTGCTTGCTGCGACTGCTTGCTGCGACTGCTTGCACAGCCAACAGCCACATTCCTGTAGCCAGAAGCGGGAGAATCTACTACTAAAACATGACTCAACTGCGCATGCGCATGAGCCCGCTCATAACTGCTAAAACAAATCGAATGTAAACAGTTGCGACTTCACCCTCATTGAAGGCAATTTGTTGTTATGAAGCACTACATAGTCTTCCTAAAGCCTTTGACACATTTTCAATTGGCAGATGCTTACATGAGCACTGTATGTCGTCGTCGTATATGGCGCATTTCCTTTGCAATTTAAGTTATTTTCGTTTTTTCCTCTTGTTTATGTTTTACTGTTTAAGTATTATTCTGCAGTTGCAGGCTACAGTAATATCCTTTGTTAGAGTATCGGTTCTTACCAGTCAAAATTACAAAAATTTAAGTGAAAACTTAAACAATGAAAAATTCCCAGAATTCTAAAAGTATCCCGGGTTTTTCCCGGTTTTCTCCCCGATGAAAAAATTCCCCGAGTTTTTCCCGGTATACACCCTAATAATCTAGCTCTCTCATAGTAAAGGTGGCATTGTAGCATTACGACTAAGAGTAGAAGGATATCATCTAAGCCACCCCCCACTTGTTTCTGGAACAAGTTGGTTGAGTGGGTGGAGCTCGAAATCACCGCAAAATAGCAGTCCAAGTTGTTGGATATGGCAATAGGGTCCACAATGATATCTGTTACGGTCAGGCCGGGAATCGAGGATTTGACCTTGGACCTAGAGGCAACAGAGGTTGGCCCACACGACAGAAGAGGGACAAACTGTTAGAAGAACTAGTAAAGGAAATTCAGCTATCATTTTTGCTGTCACAAAGAATGGAATGACATTGCACACGCAATTGTTTATAATGAATACAGTTCACCACCATAGGATGTCTGTTAAAAACATGAAGAGCATGTCTCCGTGTGGGGGGTGAATCGCGTCGCAACACACCTCAGTCCACCAGGCGGCAACCTGGACACAGTATGGTAAAGTGTAAGGTAAGGAATGTTCTGCAGCTGTAATGATAATGCTGTAAGGGTAATTTCATTAGCTATTTAGTTTGTCACCACAGCTGGGAAATGGTATTCATCAAAGGACACCAGGAAAGAGTAAAGCCTCCAGTCAGCCTTAGGAATGTTGTAATGTAATGTTAGCCATTTAAGTTATTGGCAGTTATGCTGACTCCCGCATGAGTTGGAAGGCCATCCTCGGGCGGATGGGGGGGTGTTGCGTTTCAGAGTGAAATTTGAGAAAATGCGAGAGGTCAAAGCAGTTGTAAGGATGCAATTTTGTTTCTTGAAGGCAGAAAACAATGCTGCAATTCCAAGAGCATCCTAGGAGGATCTCCGTGTCAGGCAAGAAAACCATTTGCCTTTGATTTCTTAGAGCCTTTGCAGTTAGCAGATGAAGTCTCAGATGTTTGTTGGCTGGAGAGACTTTTAGCCTTTGCAGGAGTATTCGTTTTATCCTTTCCCGATTGTGTAGCAGGAAATTTGGGCACTGGAGGTGAAGATTTGGTGGCTCATTCCACAGCTGGAGGAGGAGGAAGGTTTGCTACTGTGACAGTGGACAATTTCACAAGTGCAATGCTGAATTGAAGGTCACAAGTATCTGACAATGTACGTCATGAAGCGAGGCCTAGCAAGAACAGTACTACACTGGATGGTAAAATGCAGGGCTTTCAACTAGCAAACAAGTTGCATGTGACAGGATAAGATACATTTTCCTTCTCCTGGGTGGTCTGCTCATCAAGATACACTGTACACTCACGAGAAGAGGTGACACGGTCACCATTACAACTGATACAGTGAGGAGGAGGAGGCGGGCAATCACCCTCGTAAGCATCCCTAGCACAAGTAAGACATTTGGCTGTGTTTTTACAGTACATTTGAGTGTGGTTGTAAAGTGATACTAGTAGTAATTCATTCTGTTTGTAATGTACAGTTGGACTGATGATTTCATAGCCTGCTTTTATCTTCGATAGAAGCACTATATGATCAGACATGAGCAAAAGAATGGTCTCCAGAAGCAAAGTCCCATTACATAAACAATAACAGGATTTCACGTGTCTTGCAATTGCATCAACACCTTTCTGAATAATAAATGGATTAACCATAGTGAAGAACTGATCTCCTTCGGTACATGATACCACAAGGGACCAAGATGCAGCTGGGAGAGTCGTTGAATCATTAGCCTTGTTCTGTTTACGCTTAGTAGACAGAGACAGACGGTGAGTGGCTCATTACGAAAAGATCCCATGATTGCCAGTGTCTCCTCGGCATGTTGGCATGCTGCTTCCAACTGGGTGGAGGGTGGAATGTGGCAGGTAGTGTGAAGTAAAGCTGGTATGGCCACTGATGAATCATAAGTTCCATCACCTTGCAAATGCAGCTGGTGGAGAAATGGGGCAGTAGCTGGGAAAAAGGTGTTTGTTCTCACCAGGCTTTAACTTAGAAGGTATGAATGCTGAGAGTATGAAAAAATTGGCATTATATTTAAGGAAATGAATATGTTTTGGAATCTTATCACAGAAAACAAACCATTGTTAAATCTAGTACAATAGACACAAATGAAAACTTTGTGAGGAACCTCAACACACATTACAATGGGCAATTTCTCCACAAGTATTCAATTATTCAAAAATTGCTGCAGGAAATGATTACAACAGAACTTAAGACTTCAAAGATTAGAAAAGTTTTATCCCCATAATACTGTTTCAGAGACAGACTGAGGTGATGTGCACAAAGACAAAAAGTTTCATATTGCCCAATTCTCTGGACCACTGTAGGTTAAGAATGTAAAATGAAGTGAAAAATCAGGGGTTCACTGCAAAAGAAAGTCTAGGAATCAGCCTTTTCACTTATTGAGAAACTTCATGGATGTGTCACTCTTCAGTATTCTTGATTTATCTTTACAGCAACATCAAATCCACTGGCAAGGCACACCTTAAAAAATAAAAAGAACTCTCCTCAGGGAATGATGTAAGAAATGGTATGTCCTCATAGAGAAGAGTGTCAGTATGCCACAAATCACAACAGAAAGGATATTCGACAAGCCATGGCACATTGTAGAATTACTTGCCAACAGCCAAACATCGAAAAGAAGTTTCATGCATCCACATAAATTAGAACGAAAACTTAATCTAACGTATAGAAAATGCACAAAAATATTTGCAAAAATGTGTTGTAATGGCAGGACAATTATAATTTATAGTATTGCACTTTATCTAACACAATGAAGGTCACAATATTATCATGAATACTTTTTACTCATTCTGTGACTCGAACTCCTCATAATTTCATAATACAGTGAAACCTCTTTATAACGTTCCTCCATATAATGTTTTCCTCTATGTTACGTCCGTTTTTTTTTTCGGTCCTGACTAAAAGCCCATATAAACAATGTTAAATTTTCCTCTTTACTGCGTTTCCTCTATATTACAGTTTCCTCCATGTAAAGCTCATATTTTTGGAACCCTGCTCAATTATTTACCTCTTTATAACGTTTAAGTGACTGGATGTAGATGCATCGGGTTCCGTTCTGTGGTTTCAGTTTGCACCGGCTCGAAAAGCCCGCGCTCAGCGTATTTCATATGTCAGCGGCAAAACCCGGTCACATGACATGTGACGCACATTCTGCTTGCGATCTTTTTGGCGCCATTTCAGCCGATGCTTTGTATTAGTACTTAGTAGCGTGTTGTATGAGCTGAGCAGCTAACAGTTCGTGTGCCTAGTAAGTGTGTGTCTCTTCGATATAACATTTTTTAAAAGCTTTTATCAGTGGACATGAGTGAAAAGCGGAAGAATATTTCTCTGGAAGAGAAGGTTTCTATTATTAAAAAAGTGGAGGCATCTTCTGGCGCGAGTCACGTGGAACTAGCGAAGCAATTGGGACTGGCCGCTTCAACACTCAACACTATTATGAAAAACAGATCATCAATAATGGAAGGGTTTGAGAATTGTGGAAATTTGAAACGTATGCATTTGAAACAATCGACATGACGAAATGGAGAAAGTTTTATTAACTTTGTTTCAGCAAGCACGTGCTGCAAACGTTCCTATAAATGGAACTATTTTGAAGGAGAAGGCGCTTCAAATATCACTGCAGTTAGGAACTGACAATTTTAAGGCGTCCAATGGATGGATTGATAAATTTCGACAGCGTCATGGTGTGGTGTGTACAAATCGGAATGTGGAGAAAGTAAAAGTGTGGACGAACCAACTGTAGCTCAATGGATGCAGACTCTCCCTAATCTGATACAGGGCTACAAACTGCGTGACATAACGCTGACAAAACCGGCATGTTTTTCAATTTAATGCCGGATAAGACATTTACTTTTCGTGTGGAAAATTGCCATGGCGGTAAGAAGAGCAAGGAACGTCTTACTGTTTTGTTGTGTACAAACGCTGATGGCAGTGAAAAACTGAAACCTTTGGTTATCGGGAAGCCAAAAAATCCGAGGTGCTTCAAAAACATTTCCACGTTTCCGTGCAAATATACAAACAATGCCAAGGCATGGATGACGAGTGAAATATTTTTACGTTTTCTCAGAGAATTTGACGTCAAAATGGGGAGTGCTGCAAGAAAAGTGCTGCTGTTTGTGGATAGATGTGCGGCACATCCACCAGACGTACCCTTTCTTAGAAATGTTAAAGTAATTTTCCTGCCACCCAACTGCACCAGCCGTCTGCAACCTTTGGACTTGGGCATAATACACGCCCTTAAGGTTAAATATAGGACAGCCCTTGTAAAAAAGGCCTTGAATTTGATGGACCAAAGAAAACCAGGAAGCCAGCAAAACTCACAACTGAAACTGAATATTTTACAGGCAATAAATTTAATTATGTACTCATGGAGGGAAGTAAGTGCTGAAACTATTAAAAACTGTTTCACAAAAGCGGGTTTCTGTGAGAATGAGATGGCAGCTTCTGTGGAAGAAGTTGCAAGTGATTTGCAAGAGTTTCAACAATTAATAGGCAGTGATTCTGTCACTTTTGAGGACTTCTTGGCTGTGGATGACAATGTGGCAACCACAGGAGTACAAAGTATTGAGGAACTGACTGCAGAGAGAAGCTTGGAGAGTAATAGTGGTAGTGAAAGTGACAGTGACAAGGAAGATGACCCTGTACCCTCTTATACTAAGGCAGCTGAAGCCTTTGAAACATTCAGGAGATACATGATGGCCCATAGACTTTAGGACAGAACAGTAGTTCAACTTGCTCATTTGGAGCAAGAAATGATTGCCATAGAGTCTAGGAGAAATAGAAAACAAGCAACCCTGCTTGAATATTTAAAAAACATCATAGGTATGTTATTTTTAGATTGCTTAGGTTCCTAGAGTTTCGTGCAAATTTAAGTTCCATTTGATAATTTAATTATTGAAGTAATTTTTTTGTAACTAATGCTTTTATAATCTGTGCCATTTACTGTGTTTTTATGTAATTTGTTCAGCATATCATAAACAAAATTTGGCTCATATTCTATAATTGGGTCAACTGAAGAATGGGATACCACCTGTCAGCTTTGGAGAATGATGTCAATCTTAAGAATCTGTTATAACTTTTTACTGTACAAACTGATCCATTTACTTTCACCCATCCACCTACCGAGCCCCATGTTTTAATTTAAAAAACTAATCATTTGATACATTGATCATTTGCAATAAATATCATATATTGTGAAAATTTAAAATGTCATCTATGGCACCATTTGTCAAAGCTGATTAGTGGTATCCTGATCTTCAGTAATGCCCTATAATTATTATTTGGAAGCCTTCCTCTTTGTAGTGTGTTCCTCTGTACAGTGTTCAAAATTTGTGGTCCCTTGAAAAACGTTATATAAAGGTTTCACTGTATTGTTTTCATAACTAGCTTTTTGTATCCGTTTTGAGGGAAGGGTCTTCTAGACACCTCCCATACATTTTTGCGAGTTCAGTCACTTGTGCATAACCACTTTTTTTGTGTGTGTGTGTGTGTGTGTGTGTGTGTGTGTGTGTGTGTGTGTGTGTGTGTGTGTGTGTGTATTTTTTGCAAGAGCAACTAATCCTTACATTTTTGATTTGGCCACTCAGAATTTAGCCATACATGTTTGTCATATACATCCCACATCTATACCACTTGTCAAGTAACCATTTCCTGAGCGAGCATAAAGATTGTTATGATCACAAGCATTTCACATAAAATGGGTACATAATAAGACTACATTCTGCTGTGAACAAGCTTGCCATACACACTGTGAGGTGCTTATTGCCTCCGGGCAAAAAACAATAATTTCATTGTGATTGCACACATTGTGGCTTTTCTGCCTGAGAAAATAGCATGTAAAGTTGTATAGGCCAAGGTGGTCCAAGCAAATGAAAACACTTTTGTTAGAGATGAAAAGACAAGTGTTTCGGGACTCATTTTAAACCATATCTCTACAAGGAAATAGACACTAGCTACATCTCAATAGAAACGTTAACACACCAGAATCTGCCTACTCTTCAATTTACCAATTAATAAATTTTACTGAGTACACACAATATTACAAAAAGGATAGATTGCCACTCACCATGTAGTGGAGACAATGAGTCACAGACAAAAACAACCGAAAGACTGCTAAACAAGTAAGCTTGTGGCCAAAAGGCCTCCTCCTGAATTAAATAATTCAGAAGGCAGCTTCCTGGCCAAAAGTTCACTTGTTTAGCAGTCTTTTGTTGTCTGCAACTCAACATCTCTACTATTTACTGACTAAACGAGGAATACAATAATTTCTTTGTAGCTTTAGGAGAAGTATGAACTACAGATTAATATATGAATAAAGCTGTCACATTTCTGAGATTCAAACAGGGACCACTTGTAATTCGTACATAAATTTGATAACAATATTTAAAAGATGGATTGCTACTTACCACACAGAGGAGGCAGTGGCAGATAGGCACATTGCTAGGAGACTGCTGTGCCTGTCAGCCACTGAGTGCCTTCTCTATGTGGTAGGAACGATCTATTATTCTCACATTATTATTTCATGCTATTAGATTTGCTCTATTGTTTGATAAACATTTGTGTGTATACTGTTATTGACGAAACCATATTCAACAATTACAGCTAGTCTACTATCATTTTAGAAATATGTAACTTGACTGACTTCTTGATTCTGTAATTTCAAAATCATTCCCAACTGGCAAGATGTGTATCTAATCTCTGCTATTTGTTCAAAGAATTTACATTGCTGTGCTTCTTTTTACAGACAAGAAAGAAACACAGAAGAAACCAAGAAAGAAAAATTAATATTCTTGAAGAAAACTCCTCACAGCTAATGGTGACAAGAGGACCATTACATCTCTCTGTAAATTTTCCACCAAATACCACAGTAAGATTTCATAACAGTCAACAAAACAAAATTTTACAGAAAGAATTCTGTGAATGTAAATCAATAAAGAAATCAACATAGTCGTTTTTTCGTTCAGCAGTATACAAGATAAACTTCTCTACACACGAGAGCTGTAACCTTTCAGTAACTGTACTCTTCAAACACGAATCTTGTTTCAGCCTGTTCAGTACTAACTTCAGTTCCAACCTAAAGTGTGTACGATATAACTAATTTTGTGAAGTTTCTTAATGTTCTTTTTTAATTTCATTATATGTAATTACCATGTGTGTTGAGAGAATAAAATTAAGAGGTAACTATCATGAATTATATGTACACTATCTAGAGAACTTTATTTTCCCAGTATCTGTAAAACAAATTGAAATTTGATAATGAACAACAACTCTCATTAATTTACAACATACCAATTGCACATAGGTTATACCTATGGTCAAATTAACAATTTAGAATGTTTCTTTTTCCAAGATGAATTAGTTTAAGCACTGTGTGATAAATTAGTGACGACATCCTCCTGCCAACCTGTAGTCAGGAAACTGGCATAGCAACAAATGGTAATACTCACTTGTGTCTGATGATCTGCTTTCACAGCATAACATTTTACAGCTTCCAGAAAGCACCATATAAGTTAGTGTGTGTGTGTGTGTGTGTGTGTGTGTGTGTGTGTGTGTGTGTGTGTGTTCTATTATTACAGACACACAATTTAATTCAGTTACCATTTGTACAAGAGGCACCATCATACTACAAACACACAATTTCTGTATTTAGAGACAAATACAATTTCACCATTTTCAAGTGTACTTCATTAACACTCCAGACAAAATGTAATATGCCACAAGTATGTCTGACATTACATGACATGCCACGTAACAGTGAAGAAGTTCATAATATTTAATTAGTCAAACAAATAACCAAAGGCATATAATCTGCAGCCACATATGAATGTGTGCTAATTATGATTATACGACTTCCATACATCTGCACTTTTAAGCAGTTCAAGTATGCAGTGTATCTCACTAAAAAGCCAGTACTTACAAATGTAAGTTATTTTCTTTGTAAAAACCATGGCTCTTCAGCCTTTTAAAAAACACCACTGTCATAAATAGTTTCTGAATCTATGTACAGATGGAAGCAGTCATACTATAACAGGGTCTGCACCAAGCTTGCATTTTCAACAGCTTAGCAGTCACAGCACTTTAAGAGAATCCGTTCAAAATGTAGTCCAATACTGTGACTTTATATATAAAATGTCCATCAGAACTTAAATCCTTCATTTGGTATGTTTGAACTTGGATCAAACTGGAAGCCAGTATCTGATGATGTAGGTACCAAATTTGGATCCTCCTCCGCCTGGAACAAATATAAAATCAATCAAAAATTTTAAATATTTTATAAATAACATTTACTGCACATATGTTCTTTTCCTTACTCTCTCCCACTCACATTTGTTCTTGAGAAAAATCACAATCTGAAGAAGAAATATCTTAAAACTCATAGCAAACTATTCACAGAAAACCGGAAAGAGAGACATGAAAATGCTGAGTGAGCTATATCATCCTCTAACTGTTTTATTCATTCTCTTCCCTTAAAGAGGAACAGGCTGGTTTTAATTATTTATTTAAATTTGAGTCATATTTAATAACTATATATGAAACTTGCTAGAAAATTAAAAACACTGTCTGACCAGGATTTGGGGCTTGAACCTTGCCACAGCAGTGCCCTTGCTGACTGAGCTGACCAGGCTCAATATCTAACCTGCCTCACAGCTTTACTTATGATAGTACCACTTTCCTTCTTTCCGAAGTTTACAGAAATTCTCCAGCAAATCTTGCTAAACTAGCTCTCTTGGAAGAAAGGATACTGCAGAGAATTGACTTCGCCACAGCCTAAAAGATTTTTACTAGAATGAATCCTTCGCTCTGCAGTGGAAGGTGCACAGTTTGGAAACTTCCAGACTGGTTAAAACTGTGCAGCAAGGTATGCACAAGACTTTTTGCAGAGTAAAGAAAATAATAAAGAGGTACTGGGAGGAAAGAAGCTGTGAGAGCATGTCTTATGATTTGCTTGAACAGTTCTGTTGGTTAGACCATTTCCTGTGAAGAACAAAGTTCCAAGGTTGAATCCCAGTCCAGCACACAGTTTTAATATGATAAGAAGTTTTGAAACAACGTACACACTGATGCAGAGTGAAAGAGTCATTCTGGCATATTTACATTCTCTCCCCATTTACTTTGTCTACACTTTACTACATGATTTAAACATTTTTTGATATCAAGGGTTTGTATTGGTATCAACTTCTATCACATTCCATTACAGTTTTCTCCAAACACTTGTACTTGTTGTTGTTGTTGTTGTTCTTCTTGTTGTCTTCAGTCCTGAGACTGGTTTGATGCAGCTTTCCATGCTACTCTATCCTGTGCAAGCTGCTTCATCTCCCAGTACCTACTGCAACCTACGTTCTTCTGAATCTACTTGGTGTATTCATCTCTTTGTCTCCCTCTAGGATTTTTACCCTCCACGCTGCCCTCCAATACTAAACTGGTGATCCCTTGATGCCTCAGAACATGTCCTACCAACCGATCCCTTCTTCTAGTCAAGTTGTGCCACAAACTTCTCTTCTCCCCAATCCTATTCAATACCTCCTCATTAGTTATGTGATCTACCCATCTAATCTTCAGCATTCTTCTGTAGCACCACATTTCAAAAGCTTCTATTCTCTTCTTGTCCAAACTGGTTATCGTCCATGTTTCACTTCCATACATGGCTACGCTCCATATAAATACTTTCAGAAACGACTTCCTGACACTTAAATCTATACTCGATGTTAACAAATTTCTCTTCTTCAGAAACGCTTTCCTTGCCATTGCCAGTCTACATTTTATATCCTCTCTACTTCGACCATCATCAGTTATTTTGCTCCCCAAATAGCAAAACTCCTTTACTACTTTAAGTGCCTCATTTCCTAATCTAATTCCCTCAGCATCACCCGACTTAATTCGACTACATTCCATTATCCTCGTTTTGCTTTTGTTGATGTTCATCTTATATCCTCCTTTCAAGACACTGTCCATTCCGTTCAACTGCTCTTCCTAGTCCTTTGCTGTCTCTGACAGAATTACAATGTCATCGGCGAACCTCAAAGTTTTTATTTCTTCTCCATGGATTTTAATACCTACTCCTAACTTTTCTTTTGTTTCCTTTATTGCTTGCTCAATATACAGATTGAATAACATCGGGGACAGGCTACAACCCTGTCTCACTCCCTTCCCAACCACTGCTTCTCTTTCATGCCCCTCGACTCTTATAACTGCCATCTGCTTTCTGTACAAATTGTAAATAGCCTTTTGCTCTCTGTATTTTATCCCTGCCATCTTCAGAATTTGAGAGAGAGTATTCCAATCAACATTGTCAAAAGCTTTCTCTAAGTCTACAAATGCTAGAAACGTAGGTTTGCCAACACTTACTGCTGAATTTTTCACACCTCATTCGTTAACTCCATCTGAAATTAAAGTTTCCTCTCATCGTTGTCTACTTACCACGATTGATTTCAACATAACACTCCACTGCTTTGACTATCTGCTTTTACTATTTTACCACATTATTTTGATAAATCCCCTGTTCACACTTATTTCTTCTAATTCATGTCACTATTATAATTAAATACTATCTACTAAAAACTAGCGCATTCTAGTCAACTGAGTCTTAAGATAATTAATGATTTAACTCATAGTTCACTCAAATTTTATTTTCTGTATCTTTCTGAGGCAAATGAAATAATCACCCTACTATATTTCTATTTTAAGTGGTTACATGATTTAACAACTTAGCTCTCCCATCTACCTTAATAACAGAAACCTAAAACATTTCTATTATATGCAAGACTACTACATAACAGTTTATCTATTTGAAGGCAAATAATCTTGTGCCACACATACCTATTCAATTTACTGTTGGTCCAGAGGAGAATAATGAAGTCTTGAGCTTAATGATTGAACATGCGTAACTTAATGCTATTATACATTTTTTAGAGTAAAATCATCTGCCGAGTTACGCAGTTCATTCCTAATGTACTCCCACAATACACAACTTATTACAATTTCCCCATTAGCCTCCCAACTGATTCTCCCCGTATTCCAATAAACGGATCTTCCTAGCTTCTTTGTCCCCAACTTGCCTGTGATCAATGCAGTGATTTCTCTGGTTTACATTATTTTTAATGGAAATACACATAATTGTTTGAAGTATCTGAAGCTACAGTGCCTTCAGGCGTATGAGTTTAGTTTTCCTTGTTCTGCTATTTTAACCCATGGAATTCACTAAAGGATAGTTAAGTTTCCTTGGGCTTCACTGAACATTTTATTTAGTGCACTGTCTTAAGAAAAACAAAAAAGATCTATACTGTGTAGCTTGTTTGGAACCTTTGTGTGTATGCAAGAACGTTTTTGTCACCACTACAATGCCACTATTAATTACAAGTCAAACTCCGAAATTTCAAAAATGTTAAGATAAAAGAATTCTTACACAGTTTTGATTGGAGGTATTAAAGTAACCATTTAAGCAAACACTAATGTCTCAAATATTTAAAAAATATTCAGCAACAAAAATATTAATTTGCCTTTCATTGTTAAATTTTTCATATAAGAATCAAGGTCCATTTTGACATGCACAAATGTTGCTAACAGGAAAATTAAGCTGTGGCTAACTAATAAGATTTGAGTAAATATATATATAAATATATATATATACTTACATCTTCTGAAAAGTATTGTTCTATAATATCATAAGCAAGTTTATATATTTCAACGTTTTCATGGTTCTGAAGTGCTTCAATTTTGTCCAAACCTGTTGAAAAATAAACAGTTACTAAACTGCAAAAGATTTTTCTATTGTAGAAGGATAAACAATACATGTCAAACCAACACGAAACAATTGTGACACCTTGGTTCTGGGCCAAAGAGATGAAAGTTCTCAGATGTACACACTTCACTGAAAAGTTACAGGACAGTTTTTTATGTCATTAACAAAACTTGATACTGAAAGTAAATTTTTAACACATTACAAGTTTTACAAACAAATGACAACTGGTAACAGGATTAAGTGAAAAATTAAAGCTTTAGCACTGAGCACATTAAAACAATTTACTACTGTATGTTCTTGTCTTGAGCAGATATTTCTCTATCTAAATCAGCTACTTATTTATCCTGTTTTGTCTCTATCCCTACTCAACAACAAAAACAGATCTTTTATGAAAAAACAACTATCCATTAAGGGCTTGGTACAAGTGTGTGACCAAGAGCCGTGTAACTTGAATAAATGCTTTTCCTAACAACCCCCAAGCATGACTTCTAACAAATATCTTAAACTTTTCCTATTTTCATGCAGTAAGATTAATGTGTGATATATACAGTAAGCTTCCAATTACCTGATGAGTACAATGTCCAGGCATAGTTAAGTGCTTTTTTTTTATGTGAGAGGGAGACTGAAGTATTTTGTTATGATTGGAATGAATATTTTCATTCAGGAGACAGTATTAGGCAAGTGGCTCACATTTTAGTACGAGAAGACAATGTAGGCTCTAATCCCAACATCTGACACCCTTTAAATATTTTTCAGTTTTAACCCATTTCTTTTAAATGTGGAGACCATAACCTATTAATGTCTGTGGTGGCCAATTTTCCTGTCTGTCTGCCTAGTCATTTCCTCAGCTGCTAAAGGTCAATATTTCCAACTCTAAGCTGAAAGTAAAAGATGGTTCACATTTTCTTCTGTAATGGTTAATTCCAGAACTATTGTGTTGCCTCGATACAAAATTAAAAAATACCACTGATAGGAGGAGGAATGCATTCTAAAACTGATGGTTGACAATAGTGTTAACTTCTATCACATTTCTTGTCACTGCCAAATTACGGACTGGTATTTGGGCTAGGAAGATGACAAAACACAAATGTGTTGTTCCAATGAATATGTGGCCCGGATGGAGGATCACAGATGGCCTCGGAAGCTCCTGGATTTCACACCTACAGGAAAGAGATCGCCAGGGAGATCCAAGAAGCGTTGGAGGGATGGACTCCATGAAGATTTAAACCAAGTGTCAATAGATGTGGACGAATGGCGGATAGCAGCAATGGACAAAATACAGTGGAGGAGGAAACTTGTAGATGCGTGCGGTCCACTGGGCCTGATCACGTAGTAGTAGTAGTAGTAGTAGTAGTAGTAGTTCCAATGATCGAAAATAACAGTAAGTTATGGCACAGGGTGTATACACCGTCAAAGAAAAAAAATACCCAAATTTTTCCCATATTTCCCAGTTAATAGTACACTTTCTGCTGGGTGAAAATACACTTTCCGTGTTAAGTGACAGTATACTTTTCCTTGGAACCGTAAAACTTATCAATCCTTTGAATGGTTAGGGTTTTATACACTGGCACAGAATTTCCCGGCACTTCAGGAAACAAAATTCAGGGGAAGAAAGACATGTTCTGGACAGATCTTTGATGTGCAGTAACATGTACACTGCATATTTTCGTATTACAAACGTATAAATTCGAATTCCACCAAACACCACATGTTACTTTCAGAAGCATTGAAATCAAGATTGTGATGCGCTTTTGTAAGCCAGTCATAGTTCATGTCACACGAACTCGCCAGCCGATGATAGATATTAACAAAATAGGGCATGTGATGTAGTCAGTCAATAGCAACATTGTTAATCAGCGAGCACACACAAATAAGAGAAGTCAATGGTTTAAATTTATGTACATAGTGTTGCTACAAGAAAATAAAAGCTTTTACATATAATATTGGTCTCCATGATTAATAAGCAGCAAGATAAGCTAAGAGCTCACATATAATGGTGATCTTTTTGTGCGTGTTACACTTTAACATACACCACACAAATGTGCCAATAAAATTTTCAACATCATAAATGTCAGGAAATTCTTCTAAATGGCTGTCCGAAGAGTTGATTTGAACGCTCTGTGATTTAAGATATTCATTATACATTCTCGCACGTAGTTCATCTTGCATAAAAGGAAATTTACTTTGTAAGTAATGCTTTTCAAAAACATTCACAATTTTTTCTCACAACCTTTTAGAAGTAAGTTCATTTCAGAAGTTGGCAGAGTGTCAGGGGTCATTGCGCTTGCGCAGCTACAATGACGCTGGAAGCTCATATGCTCGTATGTGTAAAACGATAAGATCTTACATTATGTAATAAAAGAAACAAGACATTCGAGAATACTCCAAGAGCATCGGAATTTCGTGAACCATACTAAAATGCACAATTCGGTTTAAAGCACACATTTGTATGTTCAGATTCGGATATATATTTACTTGGAGCACCAGCATTGTATTATTTAATGTTTGGCTCTTTATTATGCCTTAATGTCATACCTGCTAGAAGATGAAAATGTGCACTTGAAATGCAGCGAACAGCTGAAACTAGCCAACAGTGTGGAATTAAACACTTCATTTCAAATAAATTGACTGCTTCAGCAGTAAAGATTAATAGAAGCCAAATTTCTTCAGCAAACCACCAAAAATTAATTCTATTGTTCTGCAAGCCAATTAATGCACGACTGTCAGAACAGCGGAAATAAAATTAAAATCTGAAATTAACAACATATTTTTAGCCTTCTGTAATTAGGTGAATTTATTTTAATTCACTTGATAGCTCCTGGCCACAAAAATCTATTTCGTTTTCATTTGACGTGAGAGCAATAAACGAATAGGAAACAGCAAAATCACTAAACGTAAACACGGGCCATGTGGAGACTACCCACCTCCCCACTACAACTCACAAGGGGAGGCCGCCAATTGTGAAATTCAGATTCGATTCATACTGTGCATGATAAAAGCTCATGGCTAGAGGCGTAATGTGGCAAAGCACCAAGATGCACTTCTCAGCCGTTGTCGAGAAAATCGACAGTTAAAAGAAACAGTTACGGTGAAATACTCTCTACGACAAATAATTTTCTGCAGCATTGTGGCGCAGCAGTAAGCGCTCGGGTTCGTAATCCGAAGGTCACCGGATCGAATCTCGCGCTATGCAACTTTTTTTTATTTTTTGTAATTCAAATGTACACACACACACACACACACACACACACACACACACACACACACATATCCAATCCATCGTCCACCACCAACTGTCTTCTCCGATTTTCGCCATATGATACGATACGCGTGGTATGCGTCAAACCTGACGAATGATAGAACAATTTTTCAGAATGTCAATCAGGTGTGTTTCCCAACAGATAATTTAAAAAAACAATTGTTCTTGTAAAAATGCATCGCTTATCAGATGTGCTCGATGTCGTGCTGTTTTCTGCTTTCCATGTTTCTATGATAACTATCACTCTGGTTCGTGCGATACTCCAGCTACTTCTGGTCACTAATTGTTAATTATGTGCGATTGTATACCGAACTTTTCAATAAATTGTATACACTTGAATACTATTTGTGATTTGTGTTTTATTTTTCCACGACAAACGACTTTCAACAACTTATTATATGCATATTTGTTGCAACTGATTGCCGGGAATTTATATATATATATAAAAAAAACAAAGATGAGGTGACTTACCGAACGAAAGCGCTGGCAGGTCGATAGACACACAAACAAACACAAACAAACACAAACATACACACAAAATTCAAGCTTTCGCAACAAACTGTTGCCTCATCAGGAAAGAGGGAAGGAGAGGGAAAGACGAAAGGATGTGGGTTTTAAGGGATAGGGTAAGGAGTCATTCCAATCCCGGGAGCGGAAAGACTTACCTTAGGGGGAAAAAAAGGACAGGTACACACACACACACACACACACACACACACACACACACACACACACACACACATATATATATACAGACACAAGCAGACATATTTAAAGACAAAGAGTTTGGGCAGAGATGTCAGTCGAGGCGGAAGTGCAGAGGCAAAGATGATGTTGAATGACAGGTGAGGTATGAGTGGCGGCAACTTGAAATTAGCGGAGATTGAGGCCTGGTGGGTAACGGGAAGAGAGGATATATTGAAGAGCAAGTTCCCATCTCCGGAGTTCGGATAGGTTGGTGTTGGTGGGAAGTATCCAGATAACCCGGACGGTGTAACACTGTGCCAAGATATGCTGGCTGTGCACCAAGGCATGTTTAGCCACAGGGTGATCCTCATTACCAACAAACACTGTCTGCCTGTGTCCATTCATGCGAATGGACAGTTTGTTGCTGGTCATTCCCACATAGAATGCATCACAGTGTAGGCAGGTCAGTTGGTAAATCACGTGGGTGCTTTCACACGTGGCTCTGCCTTTGATCGTGTACACCTTCCGGGTTACAGGACTGGAGTAGGTGGTGGTGGGAGGGTGCATGGGACAGGTTTTGCATCGGGGGCGGTTACAAGGATAGGAGCCAGAGGGTAGGGAAGGTGGCTTGGGGATTTCATAGGGATGAACTAACAGGTTACGAAGGTTAGGTGGACGGCGGAAAGACACTCTTGGCGGAGTGGGGAGGATTTCATGAAGGATGGATCTCATTTCAGGGCAGGATTTGAGGAAGTCGTATCCCTGCTGGAGAGCCACATTCAGAGTCTGGTCCAGTCCGGGAAAGTATCCTGTCACAAGTGGGGCACTTTTGTGGTTCTTCTGTGGGGGATTCTGGGTTTGAGGGGATGAGGAAATGGCTCTGGTTATTTGCTACTGTACCAGGTCGGGAGGGTAGTTGCGGGATGCGAAAGCTGTTGTCAGGTTGTTGGTGTAATGATTCAGGGATTCCGGACTGGAGCAGATTCGTTTGCCACGAAGACCTAGGCTGTAGGGAAGGGACCGTTTGATGTGGAATGGGTGGCAGCTGTCATAATGGAGGTACTGTTGCTTGTTGGTGGGTTTGATGTGGACGGACGTGTGAAGTTGGCCATTGGACAGGTGGAGGTCAACGTCAAGGAAAGTGGCATGGGATTTGGAGTAGGACCAGGTGAATCTGATGGAACCAAAGGAGTTGAGGTTCGAGAGGAAATTCTGGAGTTCTTCTTCACTGTGAGTCCAGATCATGAAGATGTCATCAATAAATCTGTACCAAACTTTGGGTTGGCAGGCTTGGGTAACCAAGAATGCTTCCTCTAAGCGACCCATGAATAGGTTGGCGTACGAGGGGGCCATCCTGGTACCCATGGCTGTTCCCTTCAATTGTTGGTATGTCTGGCCTTCAAAAGTGAAGAAGTTGTGGGTCAGGATGAAGCTGGCTAAGGTAATGAGGAAAGAGGTTTTAGGTAGGGTGGCAGGTGATCGGCGTGAAATGAAATGCTCCATCGCAGCGAGGCCCTGGACGTGCGGAATATTTGTGTATAAGGACGTGGCATCAATGGTTACAAGGATGGTTTCCGGGGTAACAGATTGGGTAAGGATTCCAGGCGTTCAAGGAAGTGGTTGGTGTCTTTGATGAAGGATGGGAGACTGCATGTAATGGGTTGAAGGTGTTGATCTACGTAGGCAGAGATACGTTCTGTGGGGGCTTGGTAACCAGCTACAATGGGGCGGCCGGGATGATTGGGTTTGTGGATTTTAGGAAGAAGGTAGAAGGTAGGGGTGCGGGGTGTCGGTGGGGTCAGGAGGTTGATGGAGTCAGGTGAAAGGTTTTGTAGGGGGCCTAAGGTTCTGAGGATTCCTTGAAGCTCCGCCTGGACATCGGGAATGACCAGTAACAAACTGTCCATTCGCATGAATGGACACAGGCAAACAGTGTTTGTTGGTAATGAGGATCACCCTGTGGCTAAACATGTTTTGGTGCACGGCCAGCACATCTTGGCACAGTGTTACACCGTCCGGGTTATCTGGATACTTCCCACTAACACCAACCTATCTGAACTCCGGAGATGGGAACTTGCTCTTCAATATATCCTCTCTTCCCGTTATCCACCAGGCCTCAATCTCCGCTAATTTCAAGTTGCCGCCACTCATACCTCACCTGTCATTCAACAACATCTTTGCCTCTGCACGTCCGCCTCGACTGACATCTCTGCCCAAACTCTTTGCCTTTTAATATGTCTGCTTGTGTCTGTATATGTGTGGATGGGTATGTGTGTGTGTGTGCGAGTGTATACCCGTCCTTTTTTCCCCTAAGGTAAGTCTTTCCGCTCCCGGGATTGGAATGACTCCTTACCCTCTCCCTTAAAACGCACATCCTTTCGTCTTTCCCTCTCCTTCCCTCTTTCCTGATGGGGCGACCGTTGGTTGCGAGGGCTGGAATTTTGTGTGTGTGTGTGTGTGTGTGTGTGTGTGTGTGTGTGTGTGTGTGTGTGTGTGTTCTGTCGACCTGCCATCGCTTTCGTTCGGTGAGTCGCATCATCTTTGTGTGTGTATATATATATATATATATATATATATATATATATATATATATATATATATATATATATATATATATATATATATATATTTTTTACAAAAAAAAAACAAATAATAAAAAAAAGTTGCATGGCGCGAGATTCGATCCGGCGACCTTCGGATTACAAACCCGAGCGCTTACCGCTGCGCCACGACGCTGCAGAAAATTATTAATCGTAGAGAGTATTTCGCCGCAACAGTTTCTTTTAACTGTCGATTTTCTCGACAACGGCTGAGAAGTGCATCTTGGTGCTTTACCACATTACACCTCTGGCCATGAGCTTTTATTATGCGCAGTATGAATCGAATCTGAATTTCACAATTGGCGGCCTCCCCTTGTCAGACTGCTCTGTGCATCAGTCCTGGATCTATGATTATTTCTGAATCGGCGCAATACTAGATTCTTCAAAAACATGTTCATTTTGTAGTGTGTATCTTTCTGAAGAGCCTGATCCATAAAATGTGTTCGAGGAAATGTTATTTCGTATTAAATGTGTCACAGTGCGTCACCACGCCTCTTCACACAGCATTGTTCTATTGCACATCACTGTATTTCACTCAGTGGAATTCAAACATATAAAATTTTGTAATGGATGCCATCAAATTATATTCAGGACAGTGGAAATTAAAATGTCCTGTGGTCCCTCTTGCCCCCAGTCGGCCAGTTTGACATCCTGCCCCTCAAACTCACAACTAATACTTGATGGGATTATTTGTAACCGTGAGAACAAGTACTCTTCAGAAAATTTGCACTCTAGTGCCTATTAGCTAATAACTTGGCTGTTAAGTCCTAGCATTTTTTTCTCTCGAATCTTGCTACAGTTTTATATGGCACACTTTTACTTTACGTGAAAGAATTTATTACCTCAATGTTCATCAAACATTTTGCCACATGGGGGGAAAAAAAAAATGCTGTTAATACAAATAGTGCCCAAGACTGATATGGTTTTTCAAACTGATTACATGTATTTTGTGACTGTCCGCTAGATAAAATGAAGCAGGCCTGCTAATATGGCAGCAATTTTAATGCACATCAAATAAACAGGTGTTATGGCACAAATGGTCATTTTTATAACACCACAGAATATAATTCATGAAGGACCAATATCAAATGCCTATTAGGCCTACTAAAAGCAAAAACCTTTTATGTTAGGAAATAGTTTCTAATTTCATTCATACACTCCAGCTTCTCTAACACGAGATCGGAAAGTAGTAGTACGAAGTTTTACATAAATTTGGAATCATATTCTTCCATAATGTGTGTGATGCCCCATTTTTTCTCCTTCCTCATTCTAACAAACAATCTCATCATCACTAATTCTGTAACTATTACTGCTAATGTTGAAACTTTTTCTCCGGTTAACTTCACTAACCCTGCCACAATCACCAGTTTAGTTATCACGCATTTATTCTCCAGTTGGGCGTTATTAAGTGTTCGTACAACGTGTTTTCTGCAGCACTCCCAGAATAGAACGTAAGCGGGTGCTAACTGGGGACTGTACAGAACAGCTGGCCCTTACTAGTGTAGCATTCTGGCCAAAAATTTCATTTCCTTCGATACACCGAGAAGATAATACATAATCTTTCTTACCTGTTATTCAGTTAGTCTTTTGTTTCCACTCTGGTAGTCTCAATCTACGGATTTCGCTAGTAATTATAACAATGCTGATCATTCGCAAACCCTGTCAACCAAATAACAGTGATTGGCATTCACCTGTTTGGCTTTATTCCACTCATCTCTTATGGCCCCGTCCCCTTTTGTCCGCAGGAAAGTTTATTTGTAGATCCGACGGGCAATGCAAGCAAAAAGGGCAATTCCCCTGGCAGAGATATCACAAACTATGCATGCATTCAAAAATCAACTTACCATTAATTTAGAAACCAACATAGGACGTGTTCAAAAACCAACAGGGATGCATTTGAAAATCATATGAATAATCTATAGACCAATGTGCGCTGGATGCTAGGCACTTTGTGAAACAAGGTCCCCCCCTCAAGGATATGAATTTGATGACCCTCCTCCACCCCAAACTGCTGCCTGGGGCAGATTCCTTGGTATGCCCCCCCTCCCCCTAGATATGGGCCTGTTGCGTATGTGTGAATCTAGCAGCTTGAGTGTGCCAGTAAAATTTTTTCAGGTAGCACCTAGCTGCTTGCTGCTGCTGCTGCTGCTGCTGCTGCTTATACAGTTAAAAGCCACACTTCTGTAGTCAGAAGCTGGAGAAGCTACAACTCAAATGCGACAACTGCATATGCGCTTGAGCTTGCTTGCAACTGCTCAAACAAATCTAATGTAAACAGCTGTGACGTCACTTCGGCAGCAATTTGTTGTTACGAAGCGTTGCATAATCTTTCTAAAGCCTTTGACACATTTTGCTGTTGGCAGACACTTGTCTGAACACTTTTGTTGTATATGGCGTGCGCATTTCCTTTGCAACTTAAGTTTTATTTTTGTTTTTCTCTCTTTCATGTTTTATTGTTGCAGTATTATTCTGCAGTAGTGAGATACAGTAATATCCTATGTTGGAGTACTTGTTCCTACCAGTCAACATTACAAAAATTTAACTACAAACTAAAACACTGAAAAATTCTAAGTTTCTTTCCCGTTTTCTCCCAGATGAAAAATTCCCAGGTTTTTTCCCGATCTCCTGCTTGTCCCAGGTCATACAGACCCTGTGGCAATTTAAAAAAGGGAGAATCATCAGTAAAACTTTCTCAGGAATCTAAACATCACAATGGGGTTCAAGAAATTTAAGAGGGACCTAACAAAGATGCAGCTCATGCTATTAGCAATGAATTCTTCAGTTACACTGAACAGAAGAATTTCCTCTTGGAACAGATCTACAATATCCATTTAAATTTAACTGTAAATGACAAGTCATGCTACAGGTTGTTACACTGTGACTACTTGTCAGAAGGCAGCTTTACACAGAGGGACAATTTTATTAAGAGATGTGCCTAAAGTCTCCACATAGATGCTAGCAATGACTCATTCGATAAGTCCATAGGCCTTGGTCACACACAAAATTCAACACCTTCAGGTAACTTGGCCACAGATCCTTAAGCACACAACCATAGTCTAGACTGCATATGACACTGCAGCATCCAGCACACATCTGCAGACTTCCAGACTGGTTAAAACTGTGTGCTGGATGGGGAGAGAAATTTTTGCATGGCATATAAAAGAGCTTTTGCTAAGTAAAGAAAGTAATGGAGAGGTGCCAGGAGGAATGAAGCTGTGAGAGCATGTCTGAAGTTGTGCTCTAATAGTTCTTTTGGTTAGAGCCTTGCCTATGAAGAGCAAGGTTCCAGGTTTGAACCCCACTCCAGCAAAAGGTTTTTATCTGCTGCTTCTCAATCTGCTAAGAAGTTTCGAAACCGCATACACATTGATACAGACTGAAAGATTCAATCAGGCATATTTATATTCTCTCCCCACTTTCTCTGCACTCTCTAAACAATTTGAACTTTTTCGATATCAAGGGTTTGTATTGGTAGCAACTTTCATCATGTTCCATTACACTGTACAAATCTTATTTTGTGAAAAGGTCATGGATTCTCCCACTGGAATATTTCAGTACAGGCTAGTATTTTCAACTGATCAACTGAACACTGTAAGACCATCTCTTTGAAAGGCATTACTTTTTAGGAAGCAAGTTTCTTTGTCTACAGAAGGAAGAAATTTGAAAGTATCTATATCCTAGTCAAAGGAGCCACTCCAGTATTCAAGTTACAATTTATGGAAATCACACAGGAAACTTAAATCTCGATATCGCATGTAAATTTGAATGCCAGTGCTCCAGAAGGAGAAGTGTCATAACTGTTGTGCCACTCTTCACTACCATTCGGTAAAGCTTTTGACAGTCAGAACTCTGTCTTGTAACAGATAATCATTACGACAAATAAAATGTGCAGTACTTACCACCACATTCTTCAATCATATTTGCTACTTGTTCAACTTGGGTTCCAGCAACCTTCAACATATTGTTAATCCCGTCTAGTACCACCTGTATTACTTGAGTATCTTTACAGTTCAGAAGATTACAAAATGGTGGAATAACACCTTCTTGAATTAGCCTGGCAACTTGTTCTCTATTTCCACTTATGGTCAAATTACTAATGGCCCATGCTGCTTCTTTCTGGGTTTGGAATTCACCCTGTAATTGTATATTTAAAAGAAAGTGCATTGTGTAAAAATTTAACACTTATTTTAGTATAATTTTCAACAATTACGGAAGATGATCACAAAATTCTGTGACAGGTAATACAACTATTACAACTCTTAATACGACACAATCATTATGAGCACTGCAGAAAACTTCTTACATGTTAGCCTCTTGAGAAACAAGACAATGATTCAATACATATTAGTATAACAAACAATATATACACTACCTGATAAAGTGAAGCACCCAGTAGGGGAGGACAGTAAATGAAAATTCACGGGTTGAGGGACGGGGAAAACATTATTTCAGTGATAAAGTCAGGTAAATTTACAAATAACTTGGCAGTATGAGCCCACTTATCACAATGACATTTAAACCCTCTTTAGCCTGGAGGCATGCACTGGTTCAGCTGGAAAGGGTGTCAAAGCCAATGGGAATCTGGCCTACAGCTGTTTTAATGGGTCCTTGGATATCCTGAATATGGCCCTGGAACAGAAATTATATCCGAGCTGACCCCACACGTTCTATCAGGGACAGAATGTAAGGATCTTTCTGGCTACAGAAGTACCTCAACATCATGCGAACAGTCCATAGACACGTGTCATTTGTGGACTATCACTTCCCTGCAGAAAAATGGTACCATGATATTGTCACATGAGAGACAACATGTGAATGCAGGAAATCTGTGACAGGCTGCTTTATTTTCCCAAAAAAAATATTGATATGTAAGGCAATATTTTTACACGATATATCAACATCAAAATGACAATATCAACTGTCGATATTTTTATTTTATATTACATTTTGTCAACCTTTTTCATTAAATATTTGAAGCTGTTCTTTTCAAGTTTAAGAACAATTTTACTTTTACTTTGTGAATGAGTCTTACTACTTTTTGAGCTTTTATCACATCCAATCTTTCTGACTACTTGAAGCAAGCATATGTAGCGCAAAAGATGTAGTCCAATTGCACTGCATGGTGGTGGTGGTGTGACTGGAATAACAAGACTTCCGATGTGACAAAACAGCATACCTGTTGTGTTAAAAAACAAGTTTTAATGCATCTAGTGCGCTGTTTCTTCACATCAGCAGTCTTCAAAATCAGCTGCTGAAAATGGTGAACAAAAATCTAAATGACAGCACTGGTCTTTACGGTGGGCAGAGACGTGCGAGAGGAAATGCTGATTTAATTGCCACTACCAGAGACTGCAATATTTAGCTTAACCACACAATTGTGGCACTACAACTGCTATGTCACTGGTATTGGCAGGCCTGGAAAAAACACAGAAGTCGACATGGAGTTTTCTGGACAAATCTGATATATGATGAAACTGAATGACAGATCCATCGGAAACCTTTTATTGTGCCTCTTACATGCAGTTACTACTGTTAATGAAGTGGTTATCACCAAGTGTGAAAGTGCATCGTTTGACTTGCAATTCTTGCTTTAAGGGGGACAGGCAGGCTGCTAGCTTGTTGATGTACAGAATATTTAATAATAAATCAATACTTAAAAATATCAATACTTTTTCTGATATGTCGAGAGCCAATAATGATTTTTTAAAATATCAATATATCAGATTCCCAATATTTTTAAACATATCAACAGTCCTGCTCCACACACACCACACCAGGAACAACACTGCTGTGCCTCTCCAAGACACTGGAGGAATGACACTTCACCCCAAGTCACCGCCAAACTCGCAGACAATGGTCATCCAGGGTAGCACAGAACCATGATTCACTGCTGAACACAATGCAATACATTCATCAGCAGTCCATGCAGCTGTGTGATGTGTTAAAGACAGCCTACACATGGCATGATAATTCCCTAGTCCAGCTGCTGCAAGTCTCCAACCAATGTTGCAGGATGACGACATGTAGCATGATGTTCTCAGACAGCAGGTACAGATGTGAAGAGGAACAATACACTAGGTACACAACACGGTGGGCCTTGTGGTATTTTCCCAAGCTGTCCAATATTTGGCCAAGGTTGCTTTGAATGCCCCGCAGATGTGTACATTTTACAAAATGGTTCAAATGGCTCTGACACTATGAGACTTAACTTCTGAGGTCATCAGTCCCCTAGAACTTAGAACTACTTAAACTAACCAACCTAGGGACATCACTCACATCCATGCCCGAGGCAGGATTCGAACCTGCGAGCGTAGCAGCAGCAGCATGGTTCCGGACTGTGGCGCCTAGAACCACTCGGCCACTCCGGCCAGCATACATTTTACAATTTGACCCACCATACAAGTGGAGACACCACAATAAGACCCCCTTCCAAACCATCATCTATTGATAATGGTTTCTCACATGGGTATGTGGCATGTCCATACCGGTCAAAGTGATCAACATCTGACATTGTTGATGCCTCATATATCCTATCAGGCCTGATGCCTCATATATCCTATCAGGCCTGATAAGACTAACCAAGGACACTAAAGCATACTGGTGGCCATTCTACTTGTCACGGATAATTCCAACTGTTCATTTACATACCTACGGATGGTGCATACATGTACAAAGTTACATACTGGCATCTGACCATGTCTTCTGGGTGTTTCACTTTGTCATCAATGCTGTAACGGACTTTATCAGGATAATGGTAGTTCAGAACTGAAGTACAGAGTTATTCAACAAAATTCTTTATCACCTAAACTCTTTAGCAAAGGAAATTTTTGTATCTTTAAATGGGAAAACAATGAATTTGTGTGTGCTAATGCAATACATGAGACTCATCTTCATTTTTCTGATGACACTACTGTTTGCTTCTAGTGCAAATAAACACTTCAACAACAGGTAGAAGCACTTTATAGAGCAAGTTTCGGAGCAGGATTAAAAATTCAGTTCAATAACCATAAAACAATATACTACAGACATAACATGGAAGAGAAATAGCATATGTTTACACCTAATGTCATAACTAGAGAATGATCTCCTGTTTAGACATTTTAAGGCAGTTACTGGATGGACAATGCACAAAAAACTAAGAGTAAAAGGAACTGGAGGGCTTATGTGAATTTTTTTCTTCAAATTGTAGTTTACAATGTCTAAAACAAAGTTTACTATCCATACATCTTTAAAAATAACTGCTTGGCAGCTCTTATAAATTTGTTTAACAACCATTTTGGTAACTTAGAAGCCGCATCATGAAGTTCGATCATTAAATCATGATAAAATTGCAAAGTGGACAAAACATTCCTCACCTATGAATAAATTACTCAACTAGTGATTTGTCAGGTAAGCAGAAAGCATGGGTTCATGATTCCTCAAGTATGCCATGAATCCAGATAGGACAATAGGTCAAACATAACCAGTTAACCATTATGTTGAGAGTAGCATTCCATCAGAAGGACCATAAACAAAGCAGACAATAACGCATGGAGATGCTGGAAATTGACTGCCCAGCTAAATTTTGACTTATAGCACCAAGTTGAATTTCAAAGTGGACAACAATCAAAACAGGGCTGTTTGGTTAGAAACCTACATCTACAACGAGAAAGCTACCAACTGTGTCAGAGTATACTTTGCAAAACACTCATTTCTTGCTTATCATCTCCCATTCCAAATGGTGAACAATAACTGTTCCACACAAGTTCCTTTTATACCATTTTGGTCTACTGTGCAATGTACCTAAAAGGAATGATATGGTGCTCTATACGTCTTCTAAGGGTATTCTTTGAATTTCAGCTGCAAATGTTTCTGTGAAAGGCAGCAACATTCTTGTAGTGTTTGCATTTAATGTGGATTAGTGT
Organism: Schistocerca americana; assembly: GCF_021461395.2. NCBI lineage: Eukaryota > Metazoa > Arthropoda > Insecta > Orthoptera > Acrididae > Schistocerca > Schistocerca americana. The sequence goes on from NC_060122.1 coordinate 243,025,986, forward strand.
GTCAGCAATACTCTGCTTACCTCTTGTATTAGCAGTATCTGGTAAGCATTCAAAAATAATATACTCTTTGACTAATGTGAAGACAGACTGAATTATCAGTGCCATTCCATGTTTGCTTTTTCAATGACAACTAATACCCTCTTCAGTGTTCTTCAAAACTGAAGGCAGTAGCTGTAATTGCAGTTTACACAAGCTGTTGAACAGTGTGTGACTCAATGTTTAGTAAAGATATGGTTACTTAAATGACTGTGCTAGAATTCAGACTCTCCTTGAAAGTCATCAGTATTGTGTGTGTGTGTGTGTGTGTGTGTGTGTGTGTGTGTGTGTGTGTGTGTGTGTGTGTGTGTGTAGGATTGCAATCAAGTTTAATTCTTTAACACAACACTAGTGATGTGGCGATGTGCAGGTCAAAGTTAGAGCACAATGAGTTTACTGAGAGCATGCAACCACCACTCTCACCACTAAGAAATAACGTTAACTGTGAAGTGGAAAATATTTTCATACATCCTCAGTCTGATGGTAAAACCAACTGCGAAAAATTATTAATGTCTAGTAAAATTCAGAAAGTGAAGATTTTGATCTTTTCCACTAGCAAAGAATTCTTAATTTTTAGTTTTACAGTTCTTTGAGAATCATTGCAGAAGATTGTGATTTTTCTTCCTAAAATGATTTACATTTGTTCAATCGATTATGAGAAAATGGGAAATTTATTGGAGCCTTAATGCAAATGGATTCATTGTTTTTGATTCCCCTTCTTTACTTTCAACAGCACAGTACTTAATCCATTAATTCAAAGAGAACTGACGTATTTTTACCCATACTAGGTCTGGAGAAAACAGCAGCTTTTTCTTATAAATATTTCAAGAGCACAGTTATTGGTACAGGTTATCTATTACCACTTGCTTAGAACATTGCTAAGTATCCGATTTTGAAAGAGTAAGTGTTTTCCCACTAGCTTCCTTATTCAGGAACTACTACAAAAACTGAAGTGAAATAGAACACCCAATTTAATAATAACCACGAAGTACAAAAATGTGAGAATACATCATCATTACTGGACTATGGCAGAAGTCAACATTATGCTGAACTCTACAGACCAGTGGCAGAGAAACCTTCTGTACGTAGTATGATGATTACAGTGATATAACATGGTTTACAAGAGGAACTAATTCTATGGAGGAGGTAAGACATGGTTAGAGGCAGCAACATAAAAAAATTTAACAATACCACCAAACTTTCAACACTTACCTTGCTGAGATTTCTAATTATTTTGGGCAAAAGATCTGCATCTATAACAGCTTGAACCTGTTGTTGATTTCCAGCTGTGATATTCGATAAGAACCACACTGCTTCCTATACAAACATTTAAACAGTGTGAACATTTGCTTAAACACAATAGAAAATACACTTTCAATACAACCACCAGACATACTTAATTCACAACTTAAATTACTCCTAAAAGTAGGAATTTGCCTCACTAAATTCAGGAAGATAAAAAACTTCCTATGGGTAAGTTATTTAGTTACCTTGCAAATTTTTTCTTTTTGATGAGTAAGTAAGGCAGGAAAATGTGAAAGAGCATCACAATTCAAAACAACCTGGGTCTGCTCATCAGTTCCAGTAACAATGTTACCAACAGCCCGGAGAGCCGCTGTCTGGACCTAAAATGATATGCACAATTTTTCCTACTGGTCTTAAAAAGTACTTCTATCATCAGTCAAGTTACTATAGTAGGAGCAGGAGAAAAGTCATGGCTTACACAACCATTCTATTGCACAAGACAGAAACATCACACTATAGCCACTGGAAACATTATAAGCATATTTACTCAAAGGAAGATAAAGTTAAATAGTAAGAACAAGCAAAACTAAATGATCCACTCACATTAGTGTCACCACCATAGTGACCAACATCTGCGTGCCATAATCACTTGTGGCTGCTGGCAGCACTAGCAGTGGGAGGTGCAAAAAGAGTGTTGGAGGACACAGGAAACAGAGCAGTCATTGTTGTAATGTGGAAACAGAACAATTTATTGGATATCCAAAAAAGCTGACTTTCTGGCAAATGGTGGAGGCATTTCACAAACAGCTAAGTTTTTAAACTGTTCGTGTAGCGTCACGGTTAAAGTAAACGATGGATGACAAAATGGTGTTATCCAAAAACAGTGCAGAGGCAACTGTAGTGCCCCACATGACAGGCGAATGACAGCTGTGGAGATGTGTATGGGCAAACAGATGTGCACTATCGAGCAACTGACCGTCCAGATGACACACACACACACACACACACACACACACACACACACACACACGAGAGAGAGAGAGAGAGAGAGAGAGAGAGACCGGGGGGGGGGGCAGGGGAGATTAGCAGAACAGAATAGGAAAGTAGACCAAGTTCATCCCAGAAGGTGTGCATAGTACAGTTAGGGTATGGCAGAACAGAACAAAGACATAGAAGTTAAAGTGTGGATGTAAACTGCACTAGAGGGTTCACTGAGAGAAGTCAAAAGCTGCTCAAAGAGGAAAAGATATTTTAGTGTGTCACACAAATAATACTCTGGCAACAAAAGAAAGATCAAAGAAATTCAGAAGAAGCATATCTTGCATTACTTACAGCACTCTTCTGGAGCATTTGGTTCCCATAAGCTCTTGCTATTAACTGTCATCACCTGGAAGCTTATTGTGCCTACTTCACATCTAAACCATTTTGAAACAGATTAAATGTTCACGAGATTTATATAAGACTTACCTATACCAAATATATCTTTCAAATTTAGCTTCTCATTTTTCAGCAAATAGTCAAAACTTTATTGTAAATGATATAATTGTGTAAGCAATGATGTAATGGTTGCAGTTAGATTTTGTGAAAACTTCAAAATTAGTTCTACCTCTCCTGAATTTAACCCAGAATGATAAGCAAGCACACTTTGGGTAATGTACACTCATTGCATTTTCAATATGTTTAGAGCTGTTTCTGCCAGCTCATATAATATCTACTGAAAACCAGAGGCAAAGTTCATTAGTGAAACAATTACACAGCAAGTACTTTCTACACAAGTAACAATAAGTGATCTAAACTGTTTGGTTAAACAGCAGTGTTTGAAGGACAAAGTGTTAAGGGAGGCACATAACCATGTATGGGTAGATTACAAGAATGCAATCAGCAATACTGGTGGAGGATGAGGAGGCTGGACACTGACAAATATGTAAGAAATTTTATACTGTGCACACCACATGCTGATCTCTGTCCTCAACGAGTACTGCAGCAAATATTACAGGCGGCAACCAAGGAATTTGATATAGTGGGAATAGGCATATTGGGTCCATTCAACCCAATACTGGTAGGTAACCACTACATGTCAACTTTATGCAGCTATGCCAGCTACAGTAAATCCAGAAGCTCCGAACTAGCCCTTCCCACCCCCTCATCAAACAGAAGAATTGGACATTTCCATTGTACTACAGGCAAGATACTAAGTTATGTAAACAACTATCACAATTATTGAGAGTTTTACCTACCTTACACCTTAGATGTATATAATACTGATAGAAGCATTGGGCTTTCACTGTACAAGGTAGTATATAGTAGAAAGATGCCACTGCCTTCCCATGTGACTAAACGTAAAATTGGGGAAAAATAGGGAGTTTGATCTTTGTGAAGATGTTATTGGCTGTTTGGAAATGAGCAAAGAAAAACAAATATGAAAGTGCTCTAATGTAAAGGGCAAGTGGGGTGGCGCATTGGTAAATTACCCAAGAACAGAATCAGTCAATGGATAATGTAACATTGGTACCTGTGGGGGGGGGGGGGGGGGGGTGGGCAAGATACATGAAATACATTGAATAAAATATATGACAATTTTGTTACTATCTTATTGTAGTGGGGTTATATCAAGTTTTGTTAAGTCTTTGTCGTAGGTGTTTAATGTATAAGTGAGGGGGAGTCTGCTATTCTGACAATGTAACATAGTAATGAGTCACATGCCCAGCTTTGTCAGAGGGTGAGGGCGAATAATGTGGATTCCTTTCTCCAGGTGGTGTTACCACCGAGAATGTCCAGAACTGGTAACTATGTACAATGGATGAGCAACACACACTTCAGTACAGTATGGCAGTTTACAGAGCTTATAGCCTCACAAGAGGGTCAAGTCAAGTTACCACTGAGCAAATGCTCCGACATCTACATCAGTATCACAATGAGGAGCACCACAACATTTTTATGGTAATAATCTTGATTTCTGGTACTGTAGTAGTTTTGGTTTTACTCTGTGTAATCTATATCTACCATTGGCAGAGTCCACCCTGTGAATTCTCCGTGCATCAACTAGCAGTGGATTGGGTAAATTTTATCGAGTAATGATTAGTTAAGCAAGCATAAAATAGGGACCTACTCAGTATACAAGGGGAAGTATGAAGCATACAGAGCTGGGCAAGTGTTTACTGTGAAATGTTACCTGAAGGATTTGTCACAATGGGAGAATTTAAAATTCCAGTAGACTAAACCTAGAAAATTATGTTTAGAACGAAGAGAAAAGCCAATGAACCTTGTCATTTTAGTTGAGCTAGTGTTCAAAAACTAAGTGTACAGCATGTAAGTGTTGACTTAGGTTGAGATTTTGTAGAATTACCACGAGCAGAAATTTGGAGACCGAGCAGAAATTTGGAGACCGAGCAGAAATTTGGAGACCGAGCAGAAATTTGGAGACCGAGCAGAAATTTGGAGACCGAGCAGAAATTTGGAGACCGAGCAGAAATTTGGAGACCGAGCAGAAATTTGGAGACCGAGCAGAAATTTGGAGACCGAGCAGAAATTTGGAGACCGAGCAGAAATTTGGAGACCGAGCAGAAATTTGGAGACCGAGCAGAAATTTGGAGACCGAGCAGAAATTTGGAGACCGAGCAGAAATTTGGAGACCGAGCAGAAATTTGGAGACCGAGCAGAAATTTGGAGACCGAGCAGAAATTTGGAGACCGAGCAGAAATTTGGAGACCGAGCAGAAATTTGGAGACCGAGCAGAAATTTGGAGACCGAGCAGAAATTTGGAGACCGAGCAGAAATTTGGAGACCGAGCAGAAATTTGGAGACCGAGCAGAAATTTGGAGACCGAGCAGAAATTTGGAGACCGAGCAGAAATTTGGAGACCGAGCAGAAATTTGGAGACCGAGCAGAAATTTGGAGACCGAGCAGAAATTTGGAGACCGAGCAGAAATTTGGAGACCGAGCAGAAATTTGGAGACCGAGCAGAAATTTGGAGACCGAGCAGAAATTTGGAGACCGAGCAGAAATTTGGAGACCGACTTTCCTGAAGGAGGGAGGCGCACTATGCCACAAATAATTGATTCGACGCAGCTGGGTAAAATTAAGATATCTGCCGCAACTAATGCAAGAGGCCACATAAGTGGATCAGACAAGAGCTGATCAAACATTATTACATCAGGGAATGCTTGCTGATACGAAAGAAACTGCTGTCATAACACAGGGAAGTTGTCACATCACCAGGCACAGCCAAGGGACTGGAGTTTAAATATCACCACCTCAGCAAGAATGCAAAGCCACTACACCACTGGTGGCATGGTTACTTCACATCCAAGCCACAGACTTTTTTTTTTTTTGGCTTACACGATCACAATCGATCAAGCAGCAGAACAAGGATGGGCAAAGACCATACAAACTATCACACTTAGTCAACATTCTCAGTGACAGCCACCATTCCTGAGGGGGTATACCTATGGCAGTCTCAAAGTCTACATGGCTCAACCAGTCACCCTGAGTCATTGCTAGCCATGGTCCAGCTGCTGGTGCCAAACCCAATGCTGCCCTCCAACCTGTGGGCCACCTGAGGGGGCCTACTTCAACTGCTGCCAGCCTCCTACACTGGAGGTCTACAGCTGGAGCTTCGGGCCGTGCAGCCATTAAACCACTGTTACCTGTGCAGGCGAACTCTGTCTGGGGGGCCACCACTGTTGCTGGGAGCCATCTCATCCACCCTGAAGCCAGTATGTGATTCTGTGCTCTATGTTCTGGGCTGTTGCACAATCTAGTCTGAACTATAAGCTCTCACATGCTGCTACAGTCTGCACCCTAGCTGGATGAATGCAGTCATTACCACTGGCCACTTGACACTGCTGCACCACCTTGCACTTAGCATGCAGCTTATGTCCTGGGATGCTGACTGCTCCGAGCAGCAAAACAATTTTTGTTGATGAACACTAAATGTTTTAGCAATGATATTTCTATGACAATGTGTCTGATGACTACCAGACATCCACTCTGCTTCACTGTTGGTGGACTATTGACATCCTGACAAACCATCCTCTTCCACCACCCACAATAGAAGCCTACCACTGTGACCTCTGTAGCAGTATGAGAAACTTTATGTGAATGTCTTTACCCTTAACAATACACAGCAACAAAGAGAAAAATGTAATAAAAGAGAGAAACCAACTTGTTGCTGGAAAAGTGAGATGAAGTATTATTGATGTGCATACCATAAATTTATTGTTAACACAATGCAATTGTAAAGCACACGGATATCAAAAAACAATATTTTACTTGATGCAAGTGCAAAATACTACTACAAAATTTCTCAGCTGCATATGTAAATCATAAAATATATTTATAATCTAAAAAGAAATATGATGAAACTTACCAAACAAAAGCGCTGGCAGGTCGATAGACACACAAACAAACACAAACATACACACAAAATTCTAGCTTTCGCAACCAATGGTTGCCTCGTCAGGAAAGAGGGAAGGAGAAGGAAAGACAAAAGGATATGGGTTTTAAGGGAGAGGGTAAGGAGTCATTCCAATCCCGGGAGCGGAAAGACTTACCTTAAGGGGAAAAAAGGACAGGTATACACTCGCACACACACACATATCCATCCACACATACACAGACACCGAAGACAAACATAAAATATCTGTATCTCACCTTTACTTCTTTGTGGGACAGTAATGGAATTAGTTTCGGTACAACACCACTGTCAATCACCATTTGTATCTGCTCGTTCCCACCATCAGTAAGGTAACTTAATGCCCAAACAGTGTCCACTAGGATCTGAAAGATTATTATTTTAATTGTATTGGGTCTTACAACTATTTCTCTGCATCTATAAATGATACCTAAGGAAGAAATGTTACCATACATTATAATACTATCACACAAATCTGGTGTTACCTGACCATAACATTACTGCATTTGGCCTCCCATGGCCATTATCAGAAAACTGCTGAAGTTACAGTAAACAAGTATAGTCAGACTGAGGAAAACCCATTGCATTGTCAATGATTTCAAGACAGTTATGCACATACTATCAAATAGATCAGTGTCTCCTCGTTAAATATCACAATAAAAACTCACAACAAGCCAACCAAAGCATCATCACTCCCAGGTGCAATAATACTGTATCAACATGTAAATGCACTTGGCAAGGCCCATCTGTGTACTGACTTACATTGAAAATATTTACTGTTGGATGTCTATCATTTCCACTTCCACCTGTGGGTGTCAAGAGAGGTCTTCCCAATACCAAATGGGACACTTTAACATATGTTTTGTATGTCCATCCTTGTAACTGATGGTCTGCAGGACGGGCCATTCACTTAAGTAATAAAATTAAACACCTGCAGCTGCTGCTTTGATTTTATTTATTTATTTACTTATTTTTTTTAGCATTACAACCAGTTTTGGTGATCCAATACACCATCTTCCAGTCTTAACCGACACTGAGGGGCTGAACTCCCATGGTATACATGATCCCATCAGTGGCCAACACTATGAACTGGCTTCCATTGAATACTTTAAAAGCAATGTCTCTACCACCACCAACTACACAATATCACTTTAGCAGTATTCTACTGAAGCCAGTTCACAAATTTTTGGCACACATGGGGAGTGAATGTTTAATTGCAGTTAACTCCCCCAGCATCAGCTGAGGCCTGAAGATGGTGTAGTGAGTCACCAAAACACCTTGAAACAACATCAAAGCAACTGCAGGTTTTTCAACATACTTAACACTGGCCACCTTATGGTGATGTGGTCATCATTACTCTTAACTACCAAAACGTCACACAGGACATCTAATTTTGAAATCACAAGCTGTAAAATACTGCAACCAACAACAAAATACTGATTACCAGCAACGTGCCTTATCAAGTACAGCTGGCCACAAAGTAACTTAAAATAATTTGTGCAAATTAAAAACTTCTGTCAAATCTTCCTGAATTAACAAACAAGCTCTACCTTACATATAATAGTATTCATCTGAGACCCAAAGTAGTATCCACTGAATTAACATGTACACCCACAAAGCATTTATAGTTACATTATTTTTGAGAAGAGCAGAAGTTGGTCAAGCGTACTTGCACATAACATATGAGAAAAAAGGTTTTTAAATGAAATGATTAGTAATTAAGCTTAAATCATATATACAGTAATTATGTTTGAAGACCTTTTACGAATTTATTGCTATGAATGATAAATTTCAAAGCATTGTTATTCAACACTGACTTGGTACTCACTACACTGGTAACATGTATCTTTGGCTCAAATTTCCAGTCAGTACCTTAATTCTCAGAACTAATGGCATACATCAAAAAAGTGAAAATGGGATAAATTTCATAAAATTGTTTCTCCTTGCCATCCTGGTCAGGAATACTAACAGGAAAATTAAGCACTAGTAAACCGCTTGTATCAGATCCTACTCAAACAGCAAATTTCCTATTTTTACACTTTAAGAGACTTTAAAAATGAAAATGTAAATGGTATCAAATTACTTTTGAAGCACATACTTTATGAAACATACATAAGAAATTTTATTAATTGTACAGAACTTTAATTTGAAACCCCTGGGCGTACAGTTTTACATTCCTTGAAAATATTGGCTGGTGATACATCATTAATTTAGACTTCTAGTATGTTTTCACGACTTCTGCTAAATTTTTCTATCTGGTTGTCAAGTTTGTAATCACTCAAAACTTTAGCAGAAGCCCAAAAAGCAATTACAATACAATATATACGAGGGTCATTCAATAATTAAGGAGACAAATTTTTCTGGAGAAGAAAATTTTTATTTTTACAAAACAATACTTTTTCTACTTTTCAACATAATCCCCTCGAACATTTATGCCCTTGTTCCAATAGGCTACAAGCTTTCTTATTCCAGCTGCAAAGAAAACCACCTTCAGTGCACCAAACAAATGGAAATCACTAGGTGCTAAATCAGGACTGTAATGACGATGAGGATGAGGCAGTACTTCCATTTTGTCAATGGTTTCATGGGTTAGTTGAGCAATACAAGAATGCATATTGTCTTGCTGGAAAATCACACCTCTCCTCCGAGATCCACGACATCCCTCACGGCTGGCTTCACCTTGTTTAACAGCAAATCCGAGTAGTACTGGCTGTTTATCTTACACTGCTCTTCGGGAATCACAAAAAACTGGACCTTCAGCATCCCAAAACACCGTCAACATGACTTTTCCTGCTGATGTTTGGGTTTTGAAACTTTCCGTGACAGGTAAGTTGGTGTGCTTCCACTTCATGCTTTGTCTTTTTGATTCTGGCTCATTCTTTCCAAGTGTTTGTGCACTTGCATATTTAATTACATAAAATCCTTGCGTATTCTCATATTTGAGAGGAGTAATATTGCTTATTGATAGCTGTAAAGTATAAATTCGCTGAGTCGATAGTCAGTTGTTTGTTTTGAACAGCCAGTGCTTTCTGTTTATTTTGTAGAGTGAGTCAGCAGCAGACAGAGGCCAGTGCAGTTTCATCTGTGATTGCAGAGTGACGCGCGCGAGGAGCAGTAGCAGCAGAAACTAGTCATATATTCAGTTTTTCATATTAGTTCTGCAGGTTTAATTCAAATTACTTTGTTTGTGTGCTTGCGTGGGGAAATTTTTCGGATCTTTGCGTATTTTCGAATCAGAAAGGGGTGGTATCAAATTTTAATAACGGTAGAGTGTAACATCGTGTAAGACAGGGGTAGGATCGCATTGGAATATCTGTATAGTGGCGTAGTCGTGGTCATTTGATTGCTTGGTTCATAAATAATTGTTCATATATCGCAGCTCAACCTAGCACTGGTGACTCAACTGTGCAGTCGCATATTGCTGTTTTATTTGTCGCAACTCTATACGTCCAGATATTAGGAGTAGGATGGATAGGGTGTGTGCGTGCTGTGTGCGGCCACAGGAGGAACTGGCTGCGGTTCGCGAGCAGTTGAGTGTGCTGTTTGCCACGGTCAGCCGCCTTCAGGCTGCTGCCTCAAGATGCAGCGACGGCGGAGGGTCTGGCGCATCGCTTGAGACACCCAGGTGTCGCTTGCTGTGTCCACTGACTAAGCCGCCAAGGCACCTTCTAGTGTACCCGGCGTGCTGGGGCCGCCCTCACCTCAGGGTGAGGGGCAGACTGCAATGTGTTCTCGTCGCTCGAGTCGGAGGGTCGATGTGGAGGCTGGCCGGTTGGCCTCGCCCGTTCATCCTGTCGGTGGGCAGGTGGCTGCTCCTTCAGCAGGGCCCAAGCAGGCACATGGGGGCAAAGGCTTGTTAGTTATTGGGAGCTCCAATGCTAGGCGGGTGATGGAGCCCCTTAGGGAAATAACGTACAGGGCTGGAAAGAATTCCAACGTGCACTCGGTCTGCTGGGGGGCCTCATCCAAGATGTGGAGGCGGCCCTGCCTGCGGCTATCGAGCGTACGGGGTGCAGTCGTCTGCAAGTAGTAGCTCAAGTCTGCACCAATGATGACTGTCACTTGGGTTCTGAGGCAATCCTCAGTTCATACAGGCGGCTGGCGCATTTGGTGAAGACCACTGGCCTCACACGCGGGGTGCAAGCAGAGCTCTCTATTTGCAGCATTGTTCCTAGAGTGGATCGGGGTCATTTGGTTTGGAGTCGAGTGGAGGTTCTCAACCAGGGGCTTTGTCGACTGACAGTCTTGGCTGCAGATTTCTAGACTTGCAATATTGGGTGGGGAATTGTAGGACGCCCCTAGATAGGTCAGGGGTGCACTACACAAAGGAAGCGGCTACTCGGGTAGCAGAGTACTTGTGGCGTGCACATGGGTTTTTTTAGGTTAAGTAGTAGTGCGAGGTGTCCTGATGAACACTCACCAGTCGACGTGGAGGCAGGGAAATCAGGATGCGCTCAGTGTAAAGACACTTCAGCTATCAAGATATTAGCAGTAAATTTTCAGAGTGTTCTGAATAAAGTTTCTGAATTTACTGCCCTCCAGGAAGTGTGTGGCGCGCAAATTATTCTCGGGACTGAGACCTGGCTGAACACAGATGGGAAGTTCCGAAATATTTAGTGAGGGTTGGAACGTGTATCAGAAAGACAGATTAGACACCGTAGGACGTGGTGTCTTCATTGCAGTTGACAAAAATATTGTGTCTACTGAGGTTGAAGTAGAGTGTGATTGTGAAGTTATCTGGACACGTTTAACAGGGCTAGGAGAAATAAAGTTAATTGTTGGGTGTTATTACCGGCCACCAGATTCCACCATGACAGTTCTAGAATCATTCAAAGGGACTCTACACTCTATATCGCAAAAGTACCCAAATCATGCTATATTAGTCAGAGGCAACTTCAACCTACCTAGTATAGACTGGTATGCCTATGGATTCATTACAGGTGGTACAGGTCTTGTGAATTACTTTTGAACACATTATCCGAAAACTGTCTTGAGCAGCTAAATCGACAGCCAATGCGTAATGTAAATACTTTAGATCTGGTAGGCACAAACAGACCGAACCTCATTGATGGTGTCAGTGTTGAGACAGGGATTAGTGATCATGATGATGTCATTACGACTATGGTTACGAAAGTTAAAAAGCCAGTCAAGAAGGCTAGGAGAGTATTCTTACTAGAAAGAACAGATAAGCAGTTGTTAGCATCCCACTTAGTAAATGAATCGACTTCATTTACTTCCGGTACAATGGACGTGGAAGAATTATGGGCAAATTTTAAACACATTGTAAATCACACATTGGACAAGTATGTGCTGAAAAGTGGATTACAGATGGGAAAGACCCACCGTGGTTTAACAGTGCAATTCGGAGAATGTTCAGGAAGCGAAGACAGTTGCACTCGCACTACAAGAAAGATCGGGAGAATGAGGACAGGCGAAAGTAAGTAGAGATTCGTGCTGCTGTAAAAAGAGCGAAGCGCGAAGCATACAACCACTACCACCGTCATACCTTAGCAAAAAATCTTGCTGAAAACCCAAGGAAATTCAGGTCTTACGTAAAATCGGTAAGTGGGTCGAAGGTTTCTATTCAGTCACTCACTGATCAGTCTGGCCTGGCAACTGAAGACAGCAAAACGAAAGCTGAAATTTTAAATTTAGCATTTGAGAAATCTTTCACGTTGGAGGATCACACAAACATACTGCTGTTTGAGTCTCTTACAGATTCCTGTATGGAGCACATAGTGATAGACATCCCTGGGGTTGTGAAGCAGCTGAATGGATTGAAAATAAATAAATCACCAGGTCCTGATGGGATTCCAATTCGGTTTTACAGAGAGTACTCTACTGCATTGACTCCTTACTTAGCTTGCATTTATCGCGAATCTCTTGCCAAACGTAAAGTCCCGAGCGACTGGAAAAAAGTGCAGGTGACACCTGTATATAATAAGGGTAGAAGGACGGATCCTCAAAATTACAGACCAATATCCTTAACATCAGTTTGTTGCAGGATTCTTGAACATATTCTCAGATCGAATATAATGAATTTCCTTGAGACAGAGAAGTTGCTGTCCATGCATCAGCACGGCTTTAGAAAGCATCGCTCCTGTGAAACGCAACTCACCCTTTTTTCACATGATATCTTGCAAACCATGGATGAAGGGTATCAGACGGATACCACATTCCTTGACTTCCGGAAAGCGTTGACTCTGTGCCCCACTGCAGACTCCCAACGAAGGTACAAGCATATGGGATTGGTTCCCAAATATGTGCGTGGCTCAAAGACTTGTTAAGTAATATAACCCAGTTCGTTGTCCTCGATGGTGAGTGTTCATCAGAGGTGAGGGTATCATCTGGAGTGCCCCAGGGAAGTGTGGTAGGTCCGCTGTTGTTTTCTGAATATGTGGCTGTTTGCTGATGATGCTGTTGTGTATGGGAAGGTATTGTCATTGAGTGACTGTAGGAGGATACAAGAGGACTTGGACAGGATTTGTGATTGGTGTAAAGAACGGCAGCTAACTCTAAATATAGATAAATGTAAATTAATGCAGATGAATAGGAAAAATAATCTGCGTAATGTTTGAATACTCCATTAGCAGTTTAGCGCTTGACAGTCACGTCGATTAAATATTTGGGCATAACATTGCAGAGCGATATGAAGTGGGACAAGCATGTAATGGCAGTTGTGGGGAAGGCGGATAGTCTTCTTCGGTTCATTGGTAGAATTTTGGGAAGATGTGGTTCATCTGTAAAGGAGATCGCTTATAAAACACTAATACAACCTATTCTTAAGTACTGCTGGAGCGTTTGGGATCCCTATCATGTCGGATTGAGGGAGGACATAGAAGCAATTCAGAGGCGAGCTGCAAGATTTGTTACTGGTAGGTTTGATCATCACGCAAGTGTTACGGAAATGCTTCAAGAACACAGGTGGGAGTCTCTGGAGGAAAGGTGGCCTCCTTTTCGTGAATCGCTACTGAGGAAATTTAGAGAACCAGCATTTGAGGCTGACTGCAGCACAATTTTACTGCCACCAACTTATATTTCACAGAAAGATCACAAAGATAAGAGAGATTAGGGCTCATACAGAGGCATATAGGCAGCCATTTTTCCCTCGTTCTGTTTGGGAGTGGAACAGGGAGAGAAGATGCTAGTTGTGGTACGAGGTACCCTCAGCCACGCACCTATGGTGGATTGCAGAGTATGTATGTAGATGTAATAGTAAATGCAAGTCAACACAATTGAAATTTTCTGTGCACACTCTCAGCCTCGTTTCCTTGTGTAGCTGCATCAACTCCTTTGGGACCAATCTTGCACATTTTGTGATACTTCAGCGTGTTACAGATAATGTTATGAACTGTACCAATACTAACTTGAGCCCTATCAAATATCATTTCCACAGTCACAGCAGTCGGCACAAATAATGTCATCAATTCAACTTTCAAGTGAGGGAGTTGAAACTGCAACTGGTCGGCCAGAATGGCGTTTGTCACTGAGTCACTCTACCCACTTGTAAAAATTTGCAAGATTCATACAACCTTCACCATAAACTTTAGACATTCTACAGTATATATTCACTGTTTTCTCACCTTCGGCAAGTAAAAAACGAATAACAGAATGTTGTTCAACTAATGTGGATGTTTCAAGTGGACTCTCCATCTTTAAATAAGTTTCTGATGTTATAATCAAAATGTTGATACATCAGCTGATCAGGGTTCATCCCAGTGATGCCAACTCGAAGCCATAAAAGCACCAAACTTGCCCAACAAACAGTTTTTTTTTTCCCAAACTAATTTGTCTGATTACTGAATGACACTAATACATGAACACAAAACCAAACTCTAGACAAGTAAAAAATCCAGCTTCAAATCAAAATTTACTACACTGTGAAATGTAGCAAAATGTTTTGACTACATTTGCCACATTACTACTACTAAAATAATTTTTCCCCTTTCTTGTCTCAACCGATTTAACTTACCCAAGCATATGTACACAAAACTTTCAATTATTTACGCAGTATTTTAGGTAATATTATTCACAATATAGATTACTATTTTACAATTCCAATGGGACTGTTAGCTTTCCATTACACATTTTCCGTTAGTATAAATCTGAAATAGGCTTTGTTCCACTAGTGGGCAATTGTCAATATGGTGCGAGCTCTTTAACATTTTATTCACTAAAAGACCTAACTCAGTCAACATCCCTAATTCCACACTTTTCAGTAAATGGTTTATTTTTCTGAAAATTCATTAAGTAATTACCTACAAGTACTGCCACATCCAAAAATACTTTCATTTTTTAATCCCTTAAGCCAATTTCCCCAAGTTTGACATTATACTTGCATCCCCTAATTTTTCTGAATCAGATAATGCACTTTTTTATTCAAATAAGCCAATAATTAATAATCTGTCTAAATTAGAGAACTTACAAGCCTGTGGGGGTTTACATTAAACCCAGTGGTCAATCACACAGATTGACAGTGTATCCATTACACGGTACACCTAACTAATACTTTCCTGCAAAATTTTCATATTCTCGTCTTTCCCCATCCTTCCGAAATACAGAATTGTTACAGACTAATTATCTTTCAAATTTAGATATATAATTAAAATACAACTGAAGGCATTGGTGCAATAACCAAGTAAGCCATGTTTACATATTTTCTAATAAAAAAAGAAGAAACTGTTTAGAAACTGGAAACAGGATTCAGAAGCAAAAGCAGCAACATACAACCAGGTTGCTATGTTATTGCTGTTTATGATGACAAATGCTACTCAGGATGTGTTGCAGAGTGCTGTAAAGCAAAAGGTGAAGTATTTGTGAACTTCATGGCACCAGCAGGACCAGCAAGATCATTTCATTGGCCACGTTTGGCAGACAGGTGTTGGATTCCTTTTGAACATATTGTTACGACAGTTCCAGTTCCTACCACACAGTGTCAGGAAGATAGTACAATTTTCCACTCAATGTACAGATTACAGTAGCTAAAGTGTGGGAGAACTTCTGTTCAAAGCATAATCAACTGGTTTTTGGCAGTTAAGGTGCAGTAAACATTAATGATAGGTTGTGTTAATCTGTCTATACGTTGTTGCTTAGTGATTAAACAGTTGTGGGGGAGGATAAGAAGAGGCAGAACAGTTTATGATATGTTTTTACAAAATTGTGTTGTGGAACAATGGCCACATCATCAAACATCTGTCGACTTCCATTGTACACAAATGTCTTGCAATAACATGCAGAAATTTTGAGATATATATCATTATGGTCTAATTATGCAGTGTGTGAAATTTGGCTTGGATACCACTTGCCTCTTTCGTGCTACCACACTTCGAAAATCCATGTTTTTCAGGTAATTTTTCAAATTTTTGTATTTTCGTGTGCATGTAACTCAGTCTTTGTGACTGACATGGGCATGATGAGTTCTGTGCATGTTTAGGCCACATTAAGCTTACCACAAAAAATTTATACCTTTTTGAGTGAAGTCTATTTGGCATAGAGGGCAGTACAATACATACCTTTTAACGTATTACATTTTTTAATCACATTTTGGAATTTTTTTTTCCCTCAGAAATATGTTGTTGGTGTTTTGATTCATGGAGTGTGTTCTCTAAATGGATGTTACTGGGTCGTAAAAATTTCACTGGACTGTGTGGAAAAGTTCCAAAGTTATTAAGACCCGAAGTTGGGTCTGAAGATAGATTGCCAGATGGGGGTTGCAATTTCCGGGTCACACCACCTTCTTTCACAAGTCATAATTCTGCAACTAATTGGCAGGGGAAACTAATACTTTGTATACGAGTGTTCCAGATAAACTGCTTTAAAAGTTACTCTTAGTTATCAGCCTTTTCAATCATCAAGACTAAGAGTTTATTGATTTTAAGAGTTTTAATCCAGCATATTATTTACCAAACAGCAACAATTTTTAGAAGTACAGATTTAACAGAATTTGAATTCTATATGAGAGCTCCTTATAACAAATCAATGTGTGCTTGATCAAGGACATGTGGACACCTAAAAAGAATGTAATCTATGTAGCTCTAACAGCACATTCCATTTCTTAACAGGCTTTTGACCTCTAGCAAGTTTCACTTCAGCCCACATTGGTGGAGGGTTCCCACACCTAAGTCCATTTGCTGAGGGGGGTAAAAGGGTGAAAATTGCTGAGCACTTCAACCTTTCAGATAACACTCAGCCCTAATTCACTGACAGCAAAACAAACATGACAAATGCAATAATGAACCTATGTGTAAACATTTTACTTGTTTCATTGATTTGCTGAATCTCAATGTGCTAAATACTTTGAAAGAAGATAAACTACTGATAAAGATAAAAACTGGTTTCTTATTTAAAGTACAGTACATCAGGTAAGGAAATTCCTGACTCAAATACTGGGTTCGAGTCTGAAAAAGCTCGCTCAAAGCGTTTCAATAATATAAAACTCCGCTTATATGCTCCAGTACATTATGAAAAGGATAGTGCTACTCACCGTAAAGGGAAGAAGGATAGATTGCTACTCAGCATAAAGCCACACACATGAATGCACACGTACATATGCAAGCACGCAACTGCTATCTCCGGCCAGAATGCAACTGTCCCACTGAACAAAAGTAGCAATCTGGATGTAGGCAGGCAGGGGGAACAGATAGCAGGGTAGGTGGATGAAGGGGAGTCAGCACTGCCTGGCAGGACAAGTAGCTACTAGATGCTTGCAGGACAAAACCAAGCACAGCACCAGGGGACTATGGGAGGGAGGGGGGACCTGGAGCGGAAAAGGAAAGGGGCAGAAAAGGGAAAGACTTGTGAGTGCATTGACGTACAGTGGTGCACAATGAGTGTGAGGGGACATAAATTGGGAGAAGGTGATAGGAAAGAGATGGTGGAAATTTTTGGTTGGATAGTGTGGAGGCAGTAGTTTACCGTAGGTTGGGGCCGCGATGATTCTGGGAGTGGAGGATGTGTTATAAGGCTAACTCCCCTCGGCACAGTTCAGAAAAGCTGTTGGTGGAGGGGAGGATCCACATGGCCCAGGTTGTGAAGCACCCACTGAAATCAATCATGTTCTGTTCAGCTGCATATTGTGCCACAATGTGGTCTACTTTGCTCATGGCAGCTGTTTGGCAGTTGGGTAAATGACATGACTTTTCACTGGTGCCCTGGCCTCTGATAGTATGGATAATACTAACAGGATTGGAGTAGGAAGCACTATGTGGGTGGATTAGGAGTTGAGACCTGTGGTTACATTGGCAGAGTGGTGCACAGTGAGATGGGAGGGGATGTGAATTTAGAGGAGGTGATAGGGCAGACGGAGCGGAAATTGTTGGGTGTAGTGTGTGGAGAGAGTAGGTCTTGCACCTGGGTCTTCCATTGCAATAGGATCCCTGTGGCAAAGGGTTAGGGTTTGAAGTGGCATAGAAATGGACTACTATTTTGTGGAGCTTGGGCAGGTGATGGGGCACCACTTTAGGAGGGGTGGGAAGGATCCTGTGTAGGATGTCCCTATTTCAGGGCATGATGATAAGTCACTCCTGCTTGAGGCTGGGAGGAGGACTGTGTGTGTGTGTGTGTGTGTGTGTGTGTGTGTGTGGGGGGGGGGGGGGGGGGGGGGGCACAGGAAATTTAGGAGTATGGAGTATGTCCAAGGGATAGTGACTGCCTGTCAAGACCTTTGTGAGACCTTCATTATACTCGCAAGGGAGTTGTTCTCACTGCAGATACGCCATCCTCAAATAGCCAGGCTGTACTGGAGTAACTTTTTGGTGTAGATGGGATTGCAGCTATCGAAATTCACATACTGTTGGTCGTTTGTAGGTTTCATGTGGACAGAAGTATTGATGTAGCCATCAGAGAGTCTATGGTCAACAGCCAGGCAGGTGACGTGAGTTGAGGAGGATCAGGTGAAGCAGATGGGACAGAAGGTGTTGAGGTTGTGAAGGAATGAGTATAGAGTGTCTTGGCCCCAAATCCAAATCACAGAAATATTTCCAATCTGAACCAGAGCAGGGGTTTGGTTTTTGGCTGGAAAGGTTCCTCATAGATGGCACAAATAGGTTGGCATAAGAGGTTCCAGGTTGACTGGTGATACCAACATGACAGTCTCAGGGCCATAACACCCAGTGCTCATCCCTTCTCCCTACACCTCTTCCATCTGATTCAGCTGGTCCTTCACAACACGGTGTCCCACCGTCGTGGATGTTGACCAGTTCCTCTCTGATGGCTCCATCCACTCCTCTGTTCACATTAAACCCACCAACCACCAACAGTAATGGCACTTCAACAGCTACCATCCCTTCCACACAAAAAATCCTTCCCATACAGCCTGACCACTGGGTCACTATCTGTGGTGGCAAGAGTCCCTTGCCTGATATGTCAAAGGTCTCACGAAGGCCTTCACAGACAGGCACTATTCCCTAGACCTAGTCTGGAAGAAATATCCCGAATTCTATCATCACACAGTCTCAATCTTCTCACCACCCCCTAGAACCAGCTATGATTACCATACCCTGAAATGAGGGACATCCTACCCAAGATCCTTCCCACCAGTCCTAAAGTGGTATTACACCATCCACTCAATCTATACAACATTCTGATCCATCTCTATGCCACTCCCAATCCACTGTCAGACGTCAAAGCCCTGTAGAAGACCCAGGTGCAAAACTTGGGCAATCCACCCACCCACTTCCTATTCCAGATCTGTCAAACTATGGGCAAAAATAAAGCTGACTACATGCTGACACAGCATGCAGTTGAACATTATGTGCTGAATTTCAATGGCTGCTTCACTACCCAGGCCCTCTGGATCCTCCCCATCACACCAGCTTTCCTGAGCTGCCCAGATGGGAGCTATCCTTACATTCACTACTCCTGAAATTATCCCAGCCTCAACCTACAATAACCTACTCTCTCCACACACTACACCCAACAATTTCCACTCCCTATGTCCTATCATCTCCTCTAAATTCACATCCCTCCTCACTGTGCACCACTCAGCCAATGCAACCACAGGTTGCAACTCCTTTGCTCCTCTCCTCCTCCACTATCCCCCACCCCTTCCCAGAATGTACTGAACAATTTTAGAACATGAAATATGTCGAGACTTGAGTACTAGCAGGAACATAGTTGTATTTTCAAAGTAGGTCCACCTTGTCATTGCTTTTAGGGCCTGAACATATTTTTTTAGGTGGTTTAGAACATGGCAATACTAATGAAAACTATTTAAGAGTTTGCAACAGATTTCTGTATACAATTGGGCAAAAAATACCCATTTACAGCATTTTACAAAAAAAATTGCCCTCAATTTGTAAACTACTGGAAAGCAGAAGGAGAAAGAAATTTTGTGTAATCTAAGATCTTCAGATATAAAACGCTAAACTTCATATTTTTTCAGGCATTTTTTGACACGCTTTGCTTCAAATTATCCTTATGAGAACTTCAAGACAACTTCTTTATTATTTTGTTTAACAGAGTGCAAAAATATGTACAAGATGGCCTAGTTCTGTTTCTTTCAAGAATATACTGCCAGAGATGATATGTTTCAAAGTTGCCAAAATTTCACAGGTGCAGTTGATAGCCACACTATGGGGTCAAACTAGTCTCTGCAAGTGTTGCATTGGTAAAAGTAAATGTTTACCAACGTTCATTGGGAACATTTGTGAATGTTCACATAAAATACACAAAATGTCAACAAAATCTGTAGTAGTCATGCAGGAACTTTTTCCAAAATTAGACTGACTGGCATGGAATGGCCCATAAATGGAACAAATGTAATATGATACCATAAGCAGAGTATAGGTGGATGGCCTTCAGGAGGCTGTCACTAAAAGCACTAAAACCTTTCACCCCAGGAGAGTATCAACTACTACAAAAATCTTTAGACATGATCACTTACTTCTGTAACTACTAACAAGGTGCAACAGACTAATACCGAGATTGTAATACTGTTAATCACACAGAATGCAACATTTCTTGCAGTCTGACAATTTTTTACTTTTTGCCATCTGTCATTTACTAGTGGAATCTCTACACAAAACTCACAAATTAACATCCCTGAGATGTATGCTATTCAAGTCAATTTTAAGGCTACAGAGAAAAACCTTCGGGAAGTGATACAAACACATACACTTCGAAGAACTAGTTGGTCTCAAACTACACGAGCGTGATTTTTGTACAGTCTGCAACCAGATGTTATCATTTGGACAATATTTCCATGGTCCACCTGGCCACCATCTTCAGTTGTGGGCAACGTCTGCTGATCTCACCAGACTGATTCCTGAATGGCAGCCCTTTTATACACTGCAAAAGGCCCACAGCACCTTTGCCAGAAATTGTTGCTGCTGCCGCCTACCAAAAATGAAGTTATAGTGCCACCAGCAGTGAAAGGCAGCAAAAACAATGTATCATTATTGAGTACCACTGTTGATGCAGTCTGCCAGCTAAGTCAACTGCCTTGTTTTTCAAGGTCAGATGAAACAGCATTCCAAATCTTACTTAATCCTATCACATCAAACAAGTAGCTATAGTCACATGAAGTAGTAACATTCAAATCTTATGATGAGCTCAGCTTGCAAATGCATGCTTCACTGTATAAATACATGGAGTTCAGTTTCTAGCTGTTAGATGGCTCTTAAATGTATCATAAGGTCAGTAGAAGGGAGGGGGGGGGGGGACTGCTACACCTGCTTCAGGGCTATTGGTATACCCAGGAAATAGTTTAAATTCGTGTCTGGCCATCCAGATTTAGGTTTTCTGTGATTACTCTAAATTGCTTTAGGAAAATGACAGGACAATTCCTGGAAAAACGGCATAGCTGATTTCATTCCCCATTCTTTCACAATCTGAGCTTGTGCTCCATCTCACAAACTCTTTATCAACAGGACATTGAACACTATCTTCCCTCTTTTTTCATTGAGGATAATCCCTATGAGAGTTCAGGCAAAAATGTCGACTATCTAATGCAGATACCCCCAACTGAGAAGAAAAAAAATGTCGCAAAAAGGAGTGCTGCATGCTGCTCAAGAGGAAAAAGAAGTGAAAGTGCAAGGCAGTGTAAAAACACTGTATTGCACTACATTACAAAAGACTATTTTGTGTTTGCTATATCTATCCTATTAGCTGATATGTAAAATAATTATATTAGCTCACTTATTACATCTGATTTCATAGCAACCAGTAGGGTATTTAAATACAATGTCATGGGGTTAATGGGAAACTCTTGTCTGTATTATGTTGTTTGCCAGTCTAACTTTAATGGGTTCTTTTAAAATGTGAGAACAGGGGAAACCATTTGTATCTTATCATACAGCTTTGTGTGTCCACAGTAAAACAACACTCCACCACTGCACATTTCTCAGGCTGCAACAGCCATGTGTATTCAAGACATCTATCGTGAATTGTGCTAATAGTTTCGGCCAATATACGAGGGTTCGAATTTAAATAGTGGCAACTATTTATTCACAACCGATACAAAAGAGTTAAGCATTTGCACCTGTTACTGTCCTTTAAAGCCACCAGCACTGTGCATTACCTGTTGTCGGCGATGTGGAAGGCGTAGTGTACCATTAGCAAAGCCTGCGTTCTGTTGATGGTGCGAGTGGGGCGGTCTACTGCCTGTCAAATCTCTGGAACATTTCTGAAGTGAATGCCACAAAGTGGTTCCTTCGTCTTCGGAATCAAGTCGAAGTCACAAGGACATAAGTCACATTACTGTTCGTTTTTGGAGCATCCCGACAATGCACGGGCGCATACAGCGCAAGCTGTGGCTGCTCTGTTCGGTCAATGGGACTGGGAAGTACTGTACCATCCACCATACTCCCCGGACTTGACTGATTTGATTCCGAAGATGAAGGAACCACTTCGTGGCTTTTACTTCAGGACTGTTATAGAGATTCGACAGGCAGTAGACCACTTCATTCGCACCATCAACAGAACAGGCTCTGCTAACCGTATACTACACCTTCCACAGTAGGTTGTACACAACACTGGTGACTACTTTGAAGACAGTAACAGTTGAAAACATTTAACTCTTTTGTATCGGTTGTGAATAAATATTTGCCACTATTTAAGTTCTAACCCTCGTACTTTTCCCACAGTGGCAATGTATTTGGTAAACACTGGGCTTCCTCAATTCCAGGTCACCTTTTACCAATCCAAAAAGTGGTCCAATCTTGGCTGGCAGATGAAGTACACATCTTTTTAAAATATGTCCTATCTTTGGAGGTATGTCCCAGCATGTGGTAGGAAAGTCACTGATTACATGCACCTTTCATTGGATTTGGAAAAAACCGAATGCCCAATGGATCTGTGTGTGTAGCCTCTAAGCTTTAAGACAAGCTTAAGGCAGTCCAGCTTGTGCTTTTGTGTCAAGTTTTCTGCATCTGAGATGGCATACACCCTCTTTGCTGACATCTGCAGGGGCCTTGTGCACTGGTATGGTGGATTGCAACTCATTGCCTGCAGATATCTATGTGCATCAGTTTATATAAACACTTCTCCTCCCCCCCTCCCCCCCCCCCCCCTCCTCTCTCTCTCTCTCTCTCTCTCTCTCTCTCTCTCTCTCTCTCTCTCTCTCTCTCTCTCTCTCTAATCCCTTTGTCCTTTCTGTATACCAATATGTCTAGAAACTTAAGTTTTCCATCTCTCTCAATTTTTTTGTTAACTTGATTAAATAATCAAAGAAATTAAATTTTCCTATTCCTTATGGGCACTCCACAAACTTACTATTGATGTACCTCCAAAAGCAGGCAGGCTTTAAAAAATCTTCCTCAGTGTGATGTCTTTAAAATACTTCAAAAATACAATGATGGTTATGGTGGATAATTGGCTCTCCATAACCACTCATAATATTTTTTATTGAATAAATAATATGTAGACCTTAGCACACGACAGCACAGCTCCATTTCTATGTCTAGTTTTTCAACAATTAACATCAAGGATTCTTCATGGGGAACCCAAGTAGGACACACTACATCAAAGATTACAGGTAAAAATGAGAGACCAAGACACAAAGACTTCAACTGCTGATAAAAATCATAGAATTGGAAATATGGTGCTCACATTTTCGGACATCAGAGCTAGAACTAATGCTAAATAGTTGGCCAAGTTGCAAGTGAGTGCACCTGAATTACTCAGCTGGATGCAGTGGAACCCATTCTGCATGAACTTCTGACATCTATATTCTTCGTGGAACAGCAACATCAGGATGCAGTTTTTCAGTACATTGACATTCTTTGAAAGTGAAAGCATCTTCCATTTCATTTGTTCAGTAGCGTCATTCTACAGTCTTCGGTATCCCAAGTCCTTAAGTAAAAATTTACTTTGCCTACATCATTATTCTGCAAAAGAATGAACATTTGAACATTGGAAGGGGATTGGTGGTGTCTGCTGGAATGGTTAATACATTTGGATCCTCCGTAATGAACTGGGTTGCTGCTCTTTCAATGTAGGATATATTAATGCACGAGGGCAAAGCCCACTGCAACATATCTTTGCTACCATATGCAGGGGGCGTTTCTTCAAAGATAGAATAGATTTTAAAGACAGAGCATATTTTGTCTGCCAGCCAAAGTTAGTGCACTTCTTGGCTTGGTAAAGGTGACCCAGGATTTAGAAAGTCCTAGTTTATCAAATCACTTACCACTACAGGAAAAAAATATTTATGACAAACTATTTGCACCATTCACTGTAGACATGTTGAGCACCATAACTACTTACAACTGTTGCAGCCTGTGAAATCTGCAGTGGCCTATCATTGTCTCACAAAGGAACACAACAACATGTTTTATCATAAGACTCAAATTGTTACTCCCACATCTCACAATTGTAACTGTTGTAAAATAATACACTGAAATTAGACTGTCAGCCATTATAAATAGAAAACTATAAATAGAATACAGAGGCTACACATTAGCACACTGTTGGCCTTCAGCAGCATATAAATGGGCCACCTTTCATTATATGAATCAGTTCTGGTAAGATTAGCAAACAGTGCTCCCACCTGAAGACTGCAGCCAGATGGACCCTGGAAATACTGTGTCCAGGATCTGGCTACATACCTGAGAAGATTATCATGAGTTAATAAGCTGAGAGTCTATGTAGCACATAGATGAGCAATTTTTGGCCATCATACTGAGAGGTAATTAATGTTTGAAAATCTTTGTAATAGTTCAGTTGAAGTATATCAGTCACTGTTTCATATTACAATGCACATAACTCAAACTGATAAGTGGTCTATGAGTAAAGGTTAATAATTTCTAATATGGACTATCAGTAGAAACAATTCTGTAAACAGCAGTTCAACACTTAATAGTAAGTAAGTAAGTTACCTGTCAAATGGCTTAACACTGATAACAGTAAAAGTTCCGTGACTACTGGGTAGTTTACGGCACACTTAATGCTATAACTTACATTTGTGTCACTATGGTGTATCAGCATATTTAAAGCAGGCAAAATCTCACGGATTGTATGGACGGATGGTGGAGGATCCTTATTCCTGCACAGGTTAACAATCACCCAAGTAACGTTTCTCAAGAAACTAATGGGAATATCAGGTTTAATAAACTGAAGCAACGGTTGTACAACTCCTAAACTGATAACATAATCCCTGAGATTAGGTCCATCACCAATTATGTTTCCTGTGGAAGAGAAAAATATGATTAAAATTTATTTTCTAATGTACACTAAATTGGCAAACTATGTTGCAATAAATGTATTAATAGGGCAATTCTTAAGCCTTACTTAAAAGCCAGTGAACTACAGGTATTATGACCTACACAATGTACTACATCAATTAGTAAATTAAGAAATAATGGGAATGTTTTTAAAAATTTATCTGCTGACAAAACAGGAAAGGCCTGTCAGGTCATATTGATTAAGTCATCAACATATTCCTGAGGCAGTTTAAACAAAACAAGAAACTGAAAATAGCTTAAGCATGATATGAACTTTTTTTCAGAATACACATTCAGCAGCATTTTCCTTATTTCCTATCAACAGTGGTATATGAAACAGATAAAGACCAGACCAGATCTGATCTGATCTAACAGCACAACAGCCAACAACAATGATCAGGATACTTGTACGTACAGCAAATTCAAACACATCACATATTTTGAACAACAGAGTAGAGCTAAAACGATGAACACAACTGTTCATATAAAGGGTGGTCTATCTGAAGTTTCGGATGAGATTATCTCGAAAATTATACATCGAGTAAAAATAATGTGTAAGACAAGTCCGTAAGCTCAAAATGATACTACAAGTGACCTCCAGCCCCCGCCCCCTTGGGTGGGGTGGGGGCAAGTTTTAAATCTTAAAATGGAAACACCCATTTTGTATTGCAGATTCGGATTCTCCATAAAAAAGTAATCAGGTTTTGTCTGAAACATTTTTATAAACCATTGACAGATGACACTGAAATCGAGAAAAAAGTAAATGTGAGGAAGAATTCTGATTTGTTTAGAATTACCCGAGAAAGACACATTCAATTGATAAAAACGTGCACCAATTCTTTCATTACGCCAAATTAAGCTATTTTTGTACAAAATGTACTGTATCCTACTTTGAGTGTTACCCAGGAACGACGACATGGACCTAGCTGAATGATGTTCCCATGGGGTGCTTCATTAGTGAGAGTCCCTTGCCTTTCAAAATTAGGGGTGCTTAATTAATGAAATTAGCCATGAAGAAATGGTTCAAAATTATCTCCATTTGCTTCGATGCATAAAGTCAATTGTCTGCGAAAGTTGTCCACAGTTTTGATTACTACATCCCTTGGTATAGCTGCATTGTTTCCAGTTGCGGGCTGTCTTTCATAAACAATATTTTTTAAATAACCCCACAATAAAATCAGGAGATGTTAGGTCTGTTTAATGTGGAGGCCACTGAAATGGTGCTCTGCATCCTATCCACCGACGAAGATACCCTAAATTTAAAACGTTCCGCACATTTTAGCACAATGGGGAGCTGCTCCATCCTGTTGGAACCACATTCATTGCCTAGTTTCTACATCACCATCTTCCATTAGCTCCGACAAATCATCACGGAGAAGTTGTAAATAAGATTCTCCAGTAATATTTCGGTCAAAAAAATACAGCCCTATCAAGTAACCGTTTAAAATTCCTCACCAGCCCATAAATGACCATTTGTGTTTATTGTCAACGGGTCTGTGCCAGTGTGTACTAACAGGAGACCAATAATGACAATCATGATGATTTAATTCGCCACCGTTTTTTAATACAGCTTCATCGGTGAACATAACGTATCTAAAAAATCATTGTTACCTCTTATTTCCCAGGCCCACTGGCAGAAATGCATGCATATTTGCATATCTTTCAGCATTAATGCCTGTGTCAGTATGATATGACACACATGATATTTATGTGCCTTCAAAATCCTCGAAACAGTTTATTTCGGTATTCCAGTTTGTCTCTGAATCACACGATTACTCCCTTCAGGATCCAGTTGAACACAGGTGAGAACGGTAAGGGTACGAGCGTCATTTTCGTTGTATTCACGATAATAAGGTGGACGGTGCATGTATCCATTTCGAGCTCGTTGGGGGCAATTTCGAATAATGTTTCCGGTTGGATGTTGTCTGTTTGGGAAATTGGATGTCATCTGTTTGGGAAACATTCTTCATACAATTGCGCAGTTGCGGCGTAATTGTTATGGCATTCCACCTAAAATTATAATCGTATCAACAACCTCTGTAGGAGGATAGTAACCTATGTTTCGCTAAAGAATAATTTACTTTCGTCAGTTGATGTTTACTGTTCATAATCTGAAAGTGAAGTGACGTCTGATCACATTGCACCAACCTTTATACTGAGCCATCGTTCGCAGTTTGGCCACGGTAGCACCACAGTCAGGTGAGTAATGCAACTGTGAACAGTTCCCTAACGAGATTTTAATACCATTCCACCTCCCTCCATCAACAACTGTGGCAGGTAGGACACATTTTGTAAAAAATAGCTTAATTTGGCACAGTGAAAGAACTGGTGCACATTTTGTATCGATTTGATGCATCCTTCTCGGATCATTCTAAATAAATATGAATTCTTTCTGAATTTTTAATTTTTCTCAATTTCAGCGCCATCTGTCAATGGTTTAAAAAAATGTCTCAGACAAAACTTTTGCACTTTTTATGGAGAATCCGAATCTGCAATAAAAAATGGGGTTTCCATTTAAGACTTAAAAAGTTGTCCTCACCCCACCCATGGGGGCTGGGGGGGTCACCTGTAGTATCATTTGATGTCCCCCTTTGAGCTTACTAACTTGTCTTTCCAACTATTTTTACCCGATGTATAGTTTTCGAGGTAATCTCGTCCAAAACTTCAGACGGACTATCCCGTAAATCTAATATTTTTTATTGATGAAACCAACAATTGTATCTGGTCACACGGGCTCTCCACGTTTGTGGACATACGTAGTGCACAGCTTGATTTTTTTTTACACCTGGGTAAACAACTAGTCTGTTGGCCACTGACAAGTGAACATGTCTACGTGGTAGCAGTCAGATTTTACGTTGAGGGCAAAATGACAGAAAAATTTGAACAAAGTAATTGTTTTAAGCTTGATGATTCTCGTGTTTAAATGATACAGCAACAAGTGTTTGGGGATAAAGCAATGGATACTGCAAAAATAAAGATGTAGTACAACCTCTTCAAAGATGACCACTCATCAGCGAAGAGAAGCAGTTCAGGTAGTCCCTCAACATCCACAAATGAGGATGCCATTCGTCACGGAAGGACTGATCATGCAGAATACACTAACCATAATCAGAGAACTTTAAGACGAGGTTAAAATTTGAACTGGGTCTATTCATTGCATGTTAATGGAACATTTTGACTGCAGTTGGACCTCAGCAAAATTGTGCTACAGTTGCTAACAACTGAACAGAAGTAACTTTATTCAGAAATTGCATAGGTCACACTTGATTTTGTGAACAATAATCCCAATACTCTTAACATAATGATTACTGGTGAAGAGTCCTGGGTGTATGGGTGCAACCCAGAAAAAGTCATCATAACAGAAGCATCCCTCATCCCATGTCCTAAAAAAGAGGGGCAGGTGCACAGCACTGTGACAATCACACTGTCCACCTTTTTTAATTCCTATGGCATGGTCCACCATGGCCCATATGGTACTAACGTCAATAAGGAGCACTACCAAGAGGTTCTGCATCACTTTCATGAAGCAGTGAGACATGGCCAGACTTGTGGGCAATGGGCCCTTCACCACAATGCACCCACTCTTAATTCACAATTTTTGGTCCAAGCACAACACGGCTGTGATTTGTCAGCCTGCCTATCACCCTGATCCAGTACCAACTGATTTCCGACTTTTCCTGAAAATGAAAGACTCAAAGCGACCAGATTTCACAACAGGGAAGATATTACACAGAATTTGATGGAGCAGCTGCACACCATACTAAAAGATGTCTTCCAGCAATGCTTTTGGCAGTGGCAACAGCATTGGGAAAGGTGTATAGAAGCTGAAGGTGACTACTTAGAAGGTGACTAATATCAAATAATTTGATCTGAATAAAGGTTGATACTATAAATGAAAGTCAAATGTTTTTTGAACAGCCCTTGCATTTAATAAGGGAATCTACAGCTTTCTGCCACTGTATTCCGTCTCATTTTCTTCTTAAAACATCATCACTGCTCTTTTATAGATTATCTACATACTGTAACTGGGAGTACTGTTTCAGAGAGACATTCTTGAATGATTTATGTACATCTAAATCTCCATGCTTCTTACAACACCAGAATACAGCATAATTTTACTGTTTAGACAACAGCACTTCCAAAATTAACACAAAAACTATCTCCTTCCCAGCAAAGTACTTCCACTAATCACTTTCAACTTTATTGTTTTTATACTTACCCAAAGCCCACACTGCTTGCTCGCAAACATTCTGATGAGGAGATAGCAATAACTGTAAAAACAGGGGGACAGCTCCAGCAGCAACCACAGCCTGTGTCTGCACTGATGTTCCACTGGCAATATTTGTTAGTGCCCAAGCAGCTTCGAACTGCAGTGCAGCACTATAAGAAAATTTTTCAAAAATTAGAGATTAAATGTCTTAAGATAGCTGGAACAAATAAAACACAGATACTCTCATTTGCTAACAATCCTTCATTTATTACACCTGGTAATTGTCACATTTCATCAAAATATTCATTGAGAACTGCTCAGTTTCTGTAAAGGTTACTAATAAGAAAAATCGTAGGTGTTTAACTAAGTCACTAATGATATTATAGTCTTCTCACTCATTTACAGATTAAATACAATGGGATCAAATGCATTACTACCAACAATACTTTCACGAGACAATGAGTTGTGATTTTTAATCGTCTACTAGCGAAACTCAAAAGTAATTAATCATTTTCAGTTCTCCACTGCTTTATCAGAAAGTAATTTACTCATTAGAATCAATATTGTGCATGTGGTTTGAGTAAATAAAATACACACACACAATGACAGACTGTGGATTCATTGGATTCATTAAATTTTGTGGTGTTAATGTAATTTAGAGGTCAAAGATTTGTCTTTCTGTTCTACAACAGGTGTAAACTGATACGGTTTTTTCTGGTAATACAGATCTTTGAAGTTATTTTTTGAATATTATGCATGGTTTCTTCTTTTTTGATAATTGCATAGAAAACATTACATCAACACTCAAAGCTTCAGGTGTGAGTTATGAATCTTCAACATCTTCCTGGCTAAAAGTAACAAACCCAAAACATTACACAGCCTTGTTTCTTGCTTTGCCTCAATTTTAGTCTCAAAAGAGAAACAGTTTCTGAAGTGGTGTTATATCTCTTTCCAGTGTTCATTCTGTATGTTCTCCCTCTGCATGTTTTAACTGACTCAGTTATAATTCATATATGAATTCTCTCTCTTTAATTACACTCATTTAATCACGATCTACATCGTTACCGCTTATCACGATCCACATCGTTACCGCTGATCACGATCCACATCGTTACCGCTGATCACGATCCACATCGTTACCGCTGATCACGATCCACATCGTTACCGCTGATCACGATCCACATCGTTACCGCTGATCACGATCCACATCGTTACCGCTGATCACGATCCACATCGTTACCGCTGATCACGATCCACATCGTTACCGCTGATCACGATCCACATCGTTACCGCTGATCACGATCCACATCGTTACCGCTGATCACGATCCACATCGTTACCGCTGATCACGATCCACATCGTTACCGCTGATCACGATCCACATCGTTACCGCTGATCACGATCCACATCGTTACCGCTGATCACGATCCACATCGTTACCGCTGATCACGATCCACATCGTTACCGCTGATCACGATCCACATCGTTACCGCTGATCACGATCCACATCGTTACCGCTGATCACGATCCACATCGTTACCGCTGATCACGATCCACATCGTTACCGCTGATCACGATCCACATCGTTACCGCTGATCACGATCCACATCGTTACCGCTGATCACGATCCACATCGTTACCGCTGATCACGATCCACATCGTTACCGCTGATCACGATCCACATCGTTACCGCTGATCACGATCCACATCGTTACCGCTGATCACGATCCACATCGTTACCGCTGATCACGATCCACATCGTTACCGCTGATCACGATCCACATCGTTACCGCTGATCACGATCCACATCGTTACCGCTGATCACGATCCACATCGTTACCGCTGATCACGATCCACATCGTTACCGCTGATCACGATCCACATCGTTACCGCTGATCACGATCCACATCGTTACCGCTGATCACGATCCACATCGTTACCGCTGATCACGATCCACATCGTTACCGCTGATCACGATCCACATCGTTACCGCTGATCACGATCCACATCGTTACCGCTGATCACGATCCACATCGTTACCGCTGATCACGATCCACATCGTTACCGCTGATCACGATCCACATCGTTACCGCTGATCACGATCCACATCGTTACCGCTGATCACGATCCACATCGTTACCGCTGATCACGATCCACATCGTTACCGCTGATCACGATCCACATCGTTACCGCTGATCACGATCCACATCGTTACCGCTGATCACGATCCACATCGTTACCGCTGATCACGATCCACATCGTTACCGCTGATCACGATCCACATCGTTACCGCTGATCACGATCCACATCGTTACCGCTGATCACGATCCACATCGTTACCGCTGATCACGATCCACATCGTTACCGCTGATCACGATCCACATCGTTACCGCTGATCACGATCCACATCGTTACCGCTGATCACGATCCACATCGTTACCGCTGATCACGATCCACATCGTTACCGCTGATCACGATCCACATCGTTACCGCTGATCACGATCCACATCGTTACCGCTGATCACGATCCACATCGTTACCGCTGATCACGATCCACATCGTTACCGCTGATCACGATCCACATCGTTACCGCTGATCACGATCCACATCGTTACCGCTGATCACGATCCACATCGTTACCGCTGATCACGATCCACATCGTTACCGCTGATCACGATCCACATCGTTACCGCTGATCACGATCCACATCGTTACCGCTGATCACGATCCACATCGTTACCGCTGATCACGATCCACATCGTTACCGCTGATCACGATCCACATCGTTACCGCTGATCACGATCCACATCGTTACCGCTGATCACGATCCACATCGTTACCGCTGATCACGATCCACATCGTTACCGCTGATCACGATCCACATCGTTACCGCTGATCACGATCCACATCGTTACCCGCTGATCACGATCCACATCGTTACCGCTGATCACGATCCACATCGTTACCGCTGATCACGATCCACATCGTTACCGCTGATCACGATCCACATCGTTACCGCTGATCACGATCCACATCGTTACCGCTGATCACGATCCACATCGTTACCCGCTGATCACGATCCACATCGTTACCGCTGATCACGATCCACATCGTTACCGCTGATCACGATCCACATCGTTACCGCTGATCACGATCCACATCGTTACCGCTGATCACGATCCACATCGTTACCGCTGATCACGATCCACATCGTTACCGCTGATCACGATCCACATCGTTACCCGCTGATCACGATCCACATCGTTACCGCTGATCACGATCCACATCGTTACCCGCTGATCACGATCCACATCGTTACCCGCTGATCACGATCCACATCGTTACCGCTGATCACGATCCACATCGTTACCCGCTGATCACGATCCACATCGTTACCGCTGATCACGATCCACATCGTTACCCGCTGATCACGATCCACATCGTTACCGCTGATCACGATCCACATCGTTACCGCTGATCACGATCCACATCGTTACCGCTGATCACGATCCACATCGTTACCGCTGATCACGATCCACATCGTTACCGCTGATCACGATCCACATCGTTACCCGCTGATCACGATCCACATCGTTACCGCTGATCACGATCCACATCGTTACCGCTGATCACGATCCACATCGTTACCGCTGATCACGATCCACATCGTTACCCGCTGATCACGATCCACATCGTTACCGCTGATCACGATCCACATCGTTACCGCTGATCACGATCCCACATCGTTACCGCTGATCACGATCCACATCGTTACCCGCTGATCACGACCCACATCGTTACCGCTGATCACGACCCACATCGTTACCGCTGATCACGACCCACATCGTTACCGCTGATCACGACCCACATCGTTACCGCTGATCACGACCCACATCGTTACCGCTGATCACGACCCACATCGTTACCGCTGATCACGACCCACATCGTTACCGCTGATCACGACCCACATCGTTACCGCTGATCACGACCCACATCGTTACCGCTGATCACGACCCACATCGTTACCGCTGATCACGACCCACATCGTTACCGCTGATCACGACCCACATCGTTACCGCTGATCACGACCCACATCGTTACCGCTGATCACGACCCACATCGTTACCGCTGATCACGACCCACATCGTTACCGCTGATCACGACCCACATCGTTACCGCTGATCACGACCCACATCGTTACCGCTGATCACGACCCACATCGTTACCGCTGATCACGACCCACATCGTTACCGCTGATCACGATCCACATCGTTACCGCTGATCACGATCCACATCGTTACCGCTGATCACGATCCACATCGTTACCGCTGATCACGATCCACATCGTTACCGCTGATCACGATCCACATCGTTACCGCTGATCACGATCCACATCGTTACCGCTGATCACGATCCACATCGTTACCGCTGATCACGATCCACATCGTTACCGCTGATCACGATCCACATCGTTACCGCTGATCACGATCCACATCGTTACCGCTGATCACGATCCACATCGTTACCGCTGATCACGATCCACATCGTTACCGCTGATCACGATCCACATCGTTACCGCTGATCACGATCCACATCGTTACCGCTGATCACGATCCACATCGTTACCGCTGATCACGATCCACATCGTTACCGCTGATCACGATCCACATCGTTACCGCTGATCACGATCCACATCGTTACCGCTGATCACGATCCACATCGTTACCGCTGATCACGATCCACATCGTTACCGCTGATCACGATCCACATCGTTACCCGCTGATCACGATCCACATCGTTACCGCTGATCACGATCCACATCGTTACCGCTGATCACGATCCACATCGTTACCGCTGATCACGATCCACATCGTTACCGCTGATCACGATCCACATCGTTACCGCTGATCACGATCCACATCGTTACCGCTGATCACGATCCACATCGTTACCGCTGATCACGATCCACATCGTTACCGCTGATCACGATCCACATCGTTACCGCTGATCACGATCCACATCGTTACCGCTGATCACGATCCACATCGTTACCGCTGATCACGATCCACATCGTTACCGCTGATCACGATCCGTACCGATCCGTCCACATCGTTACCGCTGATCACGATCCACATCGTTACCGCTGATCACGATCCACATCGTTACCGCTGATCACGATCCACATCGTTACCGCTGATCACGATCCACATCGTTACCGCTGATCACGATCCACATCGTTACCGCTGATCACGATCCACATCGTTACCGCTGATCACGATCCACATCGTTACCGCTGATCACGATCCACATCGTTACCGCTGATCACGATCCACATCGTTACCGCTGATCACGATCCACATCGTTACCGCTGATCACGATCCACATCGTTACCGCTGATCACGATCCACATCGTTACCGCTGATCACGATCCACATCGTTACCGCTGATCACGATCCACATCGTTCCTACTTCATCGTTCCCGCTGATCACGATCCACATCGTTACCGCTGATCACGATCCACATCGTTACCGCTGATCACGATCCACATCGTTACCGCTGATCACGATCCACATCGTTACCGCTGATCACGATCCACATCGTTACCGCTGATCACGATCCACATCGTTACCGCTGATCACGATCCACATCGTTACCGCTGATCACGATCCACATCGTTACCGCTGATCACGATCCACATCGTTACCGCTGATCACGATCCACATCGTTACCGCTGATCACGATCCACATCGTTACCGCTGATCACGATCCACATCGTTACCGCTGATCACGATCCACATCGTTACCGCTGATCACGATCCACATCGTTACCGCTGATCACGATCCACATCGTTACCGCTGATCACGATCCACATCGTTACCGCTGATCACGATCCACATCGTTACCGCTGATCACGATCCACATCGTTACCGCTGATCACGATCCACATCGTTACCGCTGATCACGATCCACATCGTTACCGCTGATCACGATCCACATCGTTACCGCTGATCACGATCCACATCGTTACCGCTGATCACGATCCACATCGTTACCGCTGATCACGATCCACATCGTTACCGCTGATCACGATCCACATCGTTACCGCTGATCACGATCCACATCGTTACCGCTGATCACGATCCACATCGTTACCGCTGATCACGATCCACATCGTTACCGCTGATCACGATCCACATCGTTACCGCTGATCACGATCCACATCGTTACCGCTGATCACGATCCACATCGTTACCGCTGATCACGATCCACATCGTTACCGCTGATCACGATCCACATCGTTACCGCTGATCACGATCCACATCGTTACCGCTGATCACGATCCACATCGTTACCGCTGATCACGATCCACATCGTTACCCGCTGATCACGATCCACATCGTTACCGCTGATCACGATCCACATCGTTACCGCTGATCACGATCCACATCGTTACCGCTGATCACGATCCACATCGTTACCGCTGATCACGATCCACATCGTTACCGCTGATCACGATCCACATCGTTACCGCTGATCACGATCCACATCGTTACCGCTGATCACGATCCACATCGTTACCGCTGATCACGATCCACATCGTTACCGCTGATCACGATCCACATCGTTACCGCTGATCACGATCCACATCGTTACCGCTGATCACGATCCACATCGTTACCGCTGATCACGATCCACATCGTTACCGCTGATCACGATCCACATCGTTACCGCTGATCACGATCCACATCGTTACCGCTGATCACGATCCACATCGTTACCGCTGATCACGATCCACATCGTTACCCGCTGATCACGATCCACATCGTTACCGCTGATCACGATCCACATCGTTACCGCTGATCACGATCCACATCGTTACCGCTGATCACGATCCACATCGTTACCGCTGATCACGATCCACATCGTTACCGCTGATCACGATCCACATCGTTACCGCTGATCACGATCCACATCGTTACCGCTGATCACGATCCACATCGTTACCGCTGATCACGATCCACATCGTTACCGCTGATCACGATCCACATCGTTACCGCTGATCACGATCCACATCGTTACCGCTGATCACGATCCACATCGTTACCGCTGATCACGATCCACATCGTTACCGCTGATCACGATCCACATCGTTACCGCTGATCACGATCCACATCGTTACCGCTGATCACGATCCACATCGTTACCCGCTGATCACGATCCACATCGTTACCGCTGATCACGATCCACATCGTTACCGCTGATCACGATCCACATCGTTACCGCTGATCACGATCCACATCGTTACCGCTGATCACGATCCACATCGTTACCGCTGATCACGATCCACATCGTTACCGCTGATCACGATCCACATCGTTACCGCTGATCACGATCCACATCGTTACCGCTGATCACGATCCACATCGTTACCGCTGATCACGATCCACATCGTTACCGCTGATCACGATCCACATCGTTACCGCTGATCACGATCCACATCGTTACCGCTGATCACGATCCACATCGTTACCGCTGATCACGATCCACATCGTTACCGCTGATCACGATCCACATCGTTACCGCTGATCACGATCCACATCGTTACCGCTGATCACGATCCACATCGTTACCGCTGATCACGATCCACATCGTTACCGCTGATCACGATCCACATCGTTACCGCTGATCACGATCTACATCGTTACCGCTGATCACGATCTACATCGTTACCGCTGATCACGATCTACATCGTTACCGCTGATCACGATCTACATCGTTACCGCTGATCACGATCTACATCGTTACCGCTGATCACGATCTACATCGTTACCGCTGATCACGATCTACATCGTTACCATTTTACTACAATCATTTATTACTGGATATGCATCTGAACAAGTGGAGACAGGTGAAGAAACTTAAGATCTGCTAGGCAATATTCATCTTTTATTATATATTTGCTGCATCCAGGCAAACACATTCGGGGTGGTGGAGGTCGCACCACAAAGCAGTTACAAAAAGGGGGCAAATTTGTAGATGTGACGTACACATACGGACAAGCAAAAGACTAAAATTTCTGAAAAAATTGGTAATTTATTCCAGAGAGTGAGTTTCACAAATTGAGCAAGTCAATGTGTCTGACCGTTATGCACGCAGCTATTCGAATTGGCATTGACAGAGTTACTGGACGTCCTCCTAACAGATATCATGCCAAATTCTGTCGAACTGACATGTTAGATCATAAGAATCCTGAGCTGACTGGAAGGACCAGACCTTAATGCACCAAACGCTCTCAAATGGAGAGAGATCAAGCGGCCTTGCTGGCCAAGGTAGGGTTTAGCAAGCACGAAGACAATCAGTAGAATCTTTCCTCATGTGCAGGTGGTCATTTTTTAAGTCCAGGATGGCTTGACACAAAGAGCAAACATTGACGTGCCATTGTGCTGTTTGGTTCCACAGATAACCAAATAGGTCCTGCTGTGGAAAGAAATAACACCCTGACCACCACTCGTGGCTGTCGGGCCATATGGCAGGGGACAGGCTGGTATCCATTGTTGTCTGTGCCACCTCCAGATACATCTTCAGCCTATAATCTCATTGACTGGAGTAGAATTATCTTCAGCAATGGGCCCTGCTACAAACAGACCTATTGCCAGTGAAGATGTCTCTGGAGATGCCCCAAAAGAGGTGAATACCAACGCGGCTGTCACCCACCACGACAGCAACCAGGAGTGATGATCTAGATGCCATTTCTTTTCATAACACAGGACCACTTTAACGGTCATCCGCACTAGACGACGATATTCTAAGTCCCATTTTGTTGCCTGCACACAGCAACAATTTCTACTGCTTGCCTAAGAAATATTCTAACAGTTTTCAATCTTTTACTGAAATAAATAGTTTTTTTTTTGCTTAACAAGTTATTTCTTAACAGAAATACATTTAGGAATTTAACAGTTTTAGTTGCCTACATTTCCTTTGTTGTTCTTTCATAACCATTTCTTTCTGAGAAGTCTATTCAATCACTTGATTGAAACTTTTTCCAGAATTTTCAAAAAGTCTCCACAGTTAAATTTATTCAGTGATATCCATCCTCATAGATGTCAGGAAACACTATGGTAAAAACCTAGAAAAACATGCAACAACATATACAGAATGTAAGGTACAATACCATTTAATGGCAAAGTTTAATGTGACAGCTGGGGACTATACAACTGCAACAAATGTCCAAACACTGTATTAGCATAATCCAAATAGCAATTTCAAAATCAAAACTTGTGTACAGTAACAGTGTTGTGACTGCTTAACGGACTCCAGTGCAGCAGTACAAGGGCAAAAGTTGGTGAACCCTACACACTCAGCACTCATGCAGCATGTATAGTTCAGTTGTATTTAAAACATAATAAAAACAAACTGCAGAACACGATTTGAAATTGAAAGCTACTGCAATGTTAAAACGTGAACACAAGAATTCCAATTACGAAAATGGAAATGAAGTTAAAATTTTGTCTATTTTTTACAGTCTGACGACATATGAATAATTTGAAGGTACCAACAGGGATGTGGAGCACACTACAACTAATACTATCTAAAAACTTAGGGGACAGCTGATCGTGCAGAGTGTCAGATCATTGTTGAAGCAATGGTTGCATGTGATTGTGCGAGGTAGGTGGGACAAGCTACATGCATTGTTCAAACAAAAACAAAGCCAGATGCATATTCTGTTCAGAGTTTTTCAATTTTAACATGACTTCAGACAATGATACTGTGACACATCTAGCTCGTTTTAAAAAAATGGTTCTTCACATACAGCAACTCTACATGAAACCCGATAAATCATTATTACTTGTGCATCTATTTGACACACTGATAGTTACAAAAGTCTATGACAGTCATCATGGACAAGATCTGAAGATCAACAGAATTAAAACCTTTAATGGACGAGTTATTTGTACTCTTCACTATCAAAGCAAATGTATAACAATGAAAAATGCAGGTGGCACCACAGTCAGGAATGTTACTTCCTCAAATAACTATGAAAAGATGACAAAAGAAGTTTTAACATTTTGTTTGTGGCAGATTTGACTATATTAAATATGTAAAAATATTAAAGTGTCCGCTGCCAATATCAAAGTGAACTGTTTGACCAGGCTTTCATCAGTGAAGTAATGAGTGCAGGAATGGACAAAGACCGATTGCTGACTACAGAGCGACAAATCCCACGACTAAGAAAATCTAACAGTGTGCAGAAGTCTGCAAAACCAATGCAGATATTTATGGGCAATAATTTGACTATGAATACACTATGCAGTGGGACTATTTTGAAGCTTTTGTTGATGGAGGGTGGAAGTTACGCCATATAGATAATTTTTAGTATACTCCAGAAGGGCAGAAAATGTCTTCTGTATCCTCTGTTATGACAGGGGATTAGATCTTTAATCATCGAAAGAAAAGTGAGTTCCAAAACAATGACATTGTAAAAGGTGATAACTGATTGAAGAGAGAGATATGATGGCAAAACCAATACATCCTTTCAGTTTTGAGGTAAATTTTGGGTAGAAGGAATCAGCAAATTTGGCAGAACACTTGGCTCATCAGAACAAAATCCATATTTGACAATCCCTGGAGTAATGTAGTGTTGAAGTTGAAGACTTTGGTGAATTTTGTGAGGCATGTCTTAAGGGCAGCAGCATCGGAGCAGTTTTCAGTCACGACAGCAGCAATATATACGACCTGGAGAAGTGAGTCATGCTGACCTATGTGTGCATAAGTAATGTACATCACTGAATATTTTCTGTGCTTTACCTGTAATTATTCAAGACAATGCATTGTATATTTACTCACGCAGAAGTCTGACACTGCCGAGACAATGGCAGAAATGCTGAGGGTTGCGAAGAACTTTTGTGCT
This sequence comes from Schistocerca americana, assembly GCF_021461395.2. Taxonomy (NCBI): domain Eukaryota; kingdom Metazoa; phylum Arthropoda; class Insecta; order Orthoptera; family Acrididae; genus Schistocerca; species Schistocerca americana. The sequence continues at coordinate 243,066,460 of NC_060122.1, forward strand.
CTACCATCAATAGAATTTTAATGTGACGGTGCATGGGAATTTGACAATACTAAAGTGAAAGATTTTACCAAATTCAATTGCATACAACTTTTCATGCTCAGCACGTGTTCTGCGATGACTGAACTGTTGTGAAACTAGCTCAAACCATGTTGCTTGCTCAGCTTTGTCCAAGTTTATGTGGGCAGGGGTGCTAAACAAAGCTTTTAAGTAATTATGACAGTATTACAAAAGGACATTGCTACTCATATAGTGGATGATGTCAAGTCACAGACAGACACAACAAAAACAAAATTGTCAAACAAGTAAGCTTTCAGCCAAAAAGGCCTTCATCTGAATTGCACGCGCGCACACGCCCGCACCCGCCCGCACGCGCACACCACTGTTTCTGGCTGCCAAGGCCAGGTATTACACACAACTAGTAGTACAAGATCTGTGAATGGCACAACACACTAACGGTATTCACTGCAAAGATGATACAGCTACAGTAAAACATTTCTGTTTCTCACTCCCCCTCCTGGTCACAGCACAATATCTACAGAGTGCACAATTTATGATGTCTGGTTTCAGAGGTTGGTTGCGGGCAAGGGGATCGGGATCGGTAAGCTCTGCCTATTAACCCTTCAAGCCAGTAGTTTCCAGGCGCACGCCAGCCAACTGGCGGTAGTTTAAATGGCTGCCTGGCCCCAGAATGCAGTGTTTCAGTCAAATTGTCACTTAAAATGAATTTTGAGTGTGGTATATTTTGAAACAATCTTCGAAACAAAGTCCTACACCACAGTCCTTGCACCAGAACGATGTTTCCTTATGTTTCCCTGTCTTCTTGCAACAGACTGCACATCTCTTTGTAGGCTTACTCCTTTTCTCTGTGGGCTGGATCTTCTCAATAAAATGCCTTGCTGTGAGCCGTTCATGCACAGGAGTTTTTGAAGGTCGCCCACATCGAGGTGAAGTTACATTCTCCCCGTGAATTCCAGCAATTGTGTTATGAGCAGAAGCCTTCAATTTAGATGCATTTCTTCCGTTGTTTTTCCGCTAGCATTGTAAACAATAAAAGCATTGTGCACTGCAACATTCATCAGCCGTCTAAACATTTTCATATACCACTTTACACCTTTCTTCCTTTCCATGAGGAAAGGTTGTAGTTTCTGATCCTTCAAATCTACACCACCCATAAAACTATTTTACTCTTTTATGCACTGAGCCTTTGTTACCTCATTGCCCTTTTGGTTGCCATAACAACTGCATCATTATGAAAAACAGAAATAAAGGCAACCTGCTTTTTACCCATCCATTTCAGTACCATTACACTGTGTGAATGATATGCTACTAGTTACCTTTCTTCAGTTTTGCATGTCTCAATGCATCAGGCACATTCTTCCTATTCAGTCGAAGTGTGCCAGCTACATTCATACCTCTTTCCTTCAGAAAGTGGCACAAAAGGATGCCGTTATAATAACTGCCCATCCAGAGCGTATGGCCTAAGTTGAAAAGAGGCTCAACAAGCTTCACTACAATCTGACTGGTTTTCAGGGTATCTGCAGAAAGAAATTTCTTTTTTATTTCTGTGGAACTTCCTGCATAAATAATAAATTGCCATAAATAACCTGTGGAAGATTCGCAGATCTCATAGGACTTTATACCAAACTTTGCTGATTTTGGAGGTATATACGTTTTTATTGCCAGCCTTCCTTTCCATAACATAAGAGATTCATCAACAGAAATGTTTTCTCCCATGATGTATGTATTTCTAAATGTATCATTCAAATGCTGAATGACGGAACCCAACTTTAACAATCTCTTATTGCCTTCAAATGTATTCAGTTCTTCATTGTTTACAAAGTGAAGGAATCTGCAAAGTAGCTCAAACCTGTCTCGTTGCATACTCTGGTAAAAAATTGGCGTGTTCAAAAGCGGATCCTTGCTGAAATATGACTTTATGGATGGCTTCTGAATAATTCCCATCAACATCTGCGGCGCGAAAAAAACAAAGCTCATCTTTGTCAGTATCTACCCAGTTACGTAGCCTACAACGAGGTTTTAGAACAGTGTTTTTGTATATAATCTGCAGCATAACTGTTAATTTCACACACTATTGTTTCTACTTTCGTTTCACCGAAATACAGCTTGAACGCTTCAGCTGCAGAATTTACCTGTGTCACAGGTCCACATTTACCAATGAATGGTGTTTTCAGAGAGACATAAGAGCTGTCAACTTCTTGCCATTTCCAGTCTTCTTCATTCCGTGCGCATTTCACTGGTGCACCTTGTTCGATGTCATCGTCACTGTCTGCCGTTTCTTCTTCACTTCTTTCGGGTGTTTCTTCCAAACAGTCAAAATCACTTTCATCGTCAACATCTAGATCACTCCTGCTGTCATTTATACTGCCTAAACCATTCGTCGGTTCATTGAGAATTGCGAGAATTTGATCTGAAGACTGCGCGAAGTGTTTGGCTGCATCATTATGCATTCAAGAGTGTCGCTCGGACTGTAGGATACAACATATTATTTCTCCCGACTGCCTCACTTCACTTCATGACAAAGATATTTGAAGCAGAGCAGCACAGATATGTCTGTAGTTAGCTGGCAAAGTAGCATCGGCTGTCGTCAACAGATGGCAGAGCAATACAGTTTCACCTCCGAGACTGCAACTAGCAGTTGCCGCCACGGACATTCGCAGCGCGCGAGTACGTACTTGGGCTCCCGGCTTGAGGGGTTAACATGGCACTGCAGATGGAATGGGTGTAGCACAAAGAGTGTAATAACAGTTGCCTCTGTTGTGTTGGCAACTACAAAAATCAAATTGTTGCAAGCACTTGCAGCCAACTAATGATTAATTTTTGATGTGACAGACGTCAGTGTTTTATAGCTTGACAGATACATTACAACTGTATAAACTGCAGCAATAGTCATCACGAAAACCAAATGTTAAAAAGTACAGTATACAAAGTATGAAGTTTGAAACTTACAGTTAAAAGTGGTGACAGCTGAAGGAAATGTTGGTGCTAGCTGTAGCAGCCAATTTTTCCCCAAAGTTATACAATTTCTGACAAACCAGAAGGGCTCAACTGGTCAAGAGTTGTTGCATGTCACTTGGGAATCTCAAAGCACATCAACAGCTCATTAGCTTAACTGCATTCACTGAAGTAATGCACATATTAAAGGCAACTATTTAAGTCCGGCCTACTGTATGGGCAGCAGTGCTGTAATTTCTGTGTGTCTTGATTATTTTGAGAACTGGTAACATGAGTGAATGAAAGAAGGAAAGCATTACAATCACTGAAAAACTACCAACTTTGAGTGTAGTGAAGAAAAATAGGAATAGGAAATGAGTGAATATTGCCAAGGAATTAGGAATTGCTGTGTCTACCTTTAATTCTATCACAGCAATGGCAAAGAATATTTAAGATAGCAGATGTGTTTGGAATTTCTGCTAGTAGCCGGACATGCATTCGCAGCAGGAAAGAAGGTGTATACTGTTTGTTGCAGCTGTTCAGGTGACAAAGCAGAAGGCATTCCTATTAGCAGCCCAATGCTTTGTAAGGAAGCAACTGAATTGGTGGTAAAACATGGTATAGTAAGTTTCAATGCTTCATAAATTTAAGATCAGACATGGCATCAGAAGTCAGAATGTTGGTGGCGAAAGCAATAGTGTTGATCACAATGTAGTGCAAGATTGGAAAAAACCCACCTGATAGAACTGACATCCCAATATGACCCCAAAAACAATTTCAACATGAATGAGACAAGCCTGTTTTACAGTTTAATGACAGACCACACAATGCATTCTAAGGAAAGAACTACTATAGAGGAAAAGGTAAACAATGCATAACAGTTCTGTTTTGCACTGTGAAAGCCGACTTCAAGGCATCGCTGCAAAAAAATGGGTCTAGCGTGTGTAGATTTTACTGTTCGTAGGCAGGTGTGCAGCACACCCTCCTCTTACTTCCTATCATAGAAATGTGATTGTGGAATTCTTTCCTGTAAACTGCACAAGTGACCTGCCACTTGACCTTTGAGTAATACATAATTTCAAGTTTTATTATCATACAACGCTCTTGTGGCACCATTAGATTTGTAAATATAAAAACTGAAGTAGCAAAAATACCCATATTACTGGAAAAATTTTTACTAGCCTTTTTTTGTGTATTACTGGAGCCAAAGAACACTTACAAGAGATTAATACTGAATTTGTTTCTTCAGAAAGGCAAAGCACTACATCACAGCTTCAAAACACAGGTTTGGACATTAGTGCTTGGAAGTTTCTCCAAAAAGCCAGATTTGAAAATTAAGTCCATGATCATGATGGGAACAACGATAGTAATGATCTTTCACATAGTGAAGAACGGAAGTGACTAAGGGCAGTAATCGTTTGAGGATTACGTCAATGTTAACAAAAATCTCATCACTACCAAAACCATGACTATCTCAGACAGCTCAAAATGCACTTTTCAGGGGACTTTGATTAGGAAGATACTTCTGATTAGGACAATACAGAAGGGCCTCGACATTCCTTAGTGACTTAATGATGCAGTGAGTGCATTAAAGAAACATTTCTGATGCACTATCATGTATCTAACAAAATGACAGTTATCCCATTATGCAGGTACAGTGAACACCATAGCTGCAGCAAAGAGTAAAACAATCAAAATTGCAAATTTTTACAAAATTACATTTTCTTCTGTGTATAGATTTACTTTTTTCTCTGAATTTTCAAGTATCTAGTAGGCCTATATAAGGTTTTCTGTAATTTAACTCTTGATTTATTGTATTTTCCATTGGTATTTTTTACAAGTTAATTTGCGAGCATAGCACTTCCTTTCATATGTTTTTCCACATTTAAAACAGCCCCTACCCATTACTCCCCTGAAAAACAAATAAGGGAGTTTTACTGTATATAAGTAAGCTTCAAGTTTTGGGAGGAAGAGTTTAATTCATATCCAGAAGGAAAAGCGAAAGAAATGTGATCCTAAAGGAAAACTAGGAATCTTTGTTGGTTATTCTGACAGCACTTGTGATTTTTGAATGTGTACTGAATCGGAAAAACTGATTATTAAGGGTAAGGACGTTTTTGAACCCGAGAAAACTGGAAGGAAAATGGTATTAATCCTGAATAAAATGGGCAGTGAAAAGTCTAAGAGTTGGTTGGTTGGTTTGGGGGATTAAATGGACCAGACTGCGACGCTCATCGGTCCCTTTTTCCAAAAAATTAAAACCAACCAAAGAGAATAAAAACAAACAGCAGGAAAGACGTCAGACGACACAGGACAAGAAATACTCCTACAGAGATCAGACAAAACAAATTAAAATCACACAGAGTGTGACGGTGGTTGGCCGACCATAGAGACAAAAAGGAAAAGCCAACCACCGAGAACACATTAAAAACTCAGCGTAAAATCTTAGGCCAATGGCCAGAATCAACACAAAAGAACAGAACACACACTCAGAGTAAACGATAAAAAACCCCTGCCCGAATAAAACTTAAAACTAAGCCAGCCATAGCAGGGTCATCAGATAAAAGGGCAGGGAGCGTATCAGGCAGCGCAAACGTCTGCCTGACCACAGCTAAAAGGGGGCAGGCCAACAAAATGTGGGCCACTGTCAAAGCCGCGCCGCAGCGACATAGAGGAGGGTCCTCCCGGCGCAGCAAATAACCGTGTGTCGGCCGGGAGTGGCCAATGCGGAGCCGACAAAGGACGACCGAGTCCCTGCAGTTGGCTCGCATGGATGACCGCCACACAGTCGTCGTCTCCTTAATGGCACGGAGTTTATTGGGCGTGATCCGATCGCGCCATTCAGCGTCCCAAAGCGCAAAAACTTTTCGGCGGAGGACTGCCCGCAAATCAGTCTCTGCGAGGCCAACATCCAGATATGGTTTACTCGTGGCCTCTTTCGCCAGGCGGTCAACATGTTCATTGCCCGGGATACCGACATGACCGGGGGTCCACACAAAGACCACAGAGCGGCCGCAACAGGCAAGAGTATGCAGGGACTCTTGGATAGCCATTATCAGACGAGAACGAGGGAAACACTGGTCGAGAGCTCGTAAACCGCTCAGGGAATCGCTACAGATAACTAAGGACTCACCTGAGCAGGAGCGGATATACTCTAGGGCACGAAAGATGGCTACCAGCTCAGCAGTGTAAACGCTGCAGCCATCCTGCAAGGAACGTTGTTCGGAATGGTCCCCTAGAGTGAGTGCATACCCGACATGACCAGCAACCATCGAACCATCAGTGTAAACAATGCCAGAGCCCTGATACGTGGCCAGGATGGAATAAAAGCGGCGGCAGAAGGCCTCTGGAGGGACTGAGTCTTTCGGGCCCTGTGCCAAGTCGAGCCGAAGGCAAGGGCGAGGAACACACCATGGGGGTGTATGCAAAGTGGCCCGGAAAGGGGGTGGAACAGTGAAAACCCGAAGCCCGGAGAGAAGCTCTTTGATGCGGACCGCGATTGTACAACCAGACCGGGGCCGATGTTCTGGCAGATGCACGACCGATCGCGGGAACAGGAGACGATAGTTTGGATGCCTGGGCAAGCTTAAAACATGGGCAGCATAAGCGGCCAGCAAACGTTGGCGCCGTAACCGCAAGGGAGGGACACCTGCCTCCACTAGTATGCTGTCCACAAGGCTGGTGCGGAAAGCACCAGTGGCAAGCCGTATGCCGCTGTGTAGGATTGGGTCCAGTACCCGCAGCGCAGATGGGGATGCTGAGCCATAAGCCAGGCTCACATAATCCAGACGAGACTGAATTAAGGCCTGGTAGAGCCGTACCAGGGTAGATCGGTCGGCGCCCCAGCGGGTGTGGCTCAAGCATCTCAGAGCATTTAGATCCCGCCAACACTCCTGTTTAAGCTGCCGAATCTGAGGCAGCCAAGTCAGCCGGGCATAAAAAACGACACCCAAAAACCTGTGGGTCTCCACCACAACAAGGAGTTCGTCGGCAAGATAAATCCGCGGATCAGGATGGACTGTTCGGCGCCGGCAGAAATGCATAACGCAGGTCTTGGCAGCCGAAAAATGAAAACCATGCGCTACAGCCCAAGACTGCGACTTGCGGATAGCGCCCTGTAGCTGACGTACAACAGCTGCAATGCCAGTAGAGCTGTAGTAAAGGCAGAAGTCGTCAGCATACAGGGAAGCGGAGACAATTTCCCACGGCCGCAGCGAGCCCGTTAATGGCTATTAAAAACAGGCACACACTTAAAACAGAACCCTGTGGCACACCGTTCTCCTGGACGTGGGAGGAACTATACGAGGCCGCGACTTGCACGCAGAAGGTACGATACGACAGAAAATTGCGGATAAAAATCGGCAGAGGACCCCGAAGACCCCATCCATGAAGTGTAGAAAGGATGTGATGACGCCATGTCGTATCGTACGCCTTCCGCATGTCGAAAAAGACAGCGACCAGGTGCTGACGGCGGGCAAAGGCAGTACGGATGGCCGACTCCAGGCTCACCAGATTGTCGGTGGCGGAGCAGCCTTTACGGAACCAACCCTGAGACGGAGCCAGAAGGCCCCGAGACTCCAGTACCCAATTCAAGCGCCGGCTCACCATCCGTTCAAGCAACTTGCAAAGAACGTGAGCGAGGCTAATGGGACGGTAGCTGTCCACCTCCAGAGGGTTCTTTCCAGGTTTCAAAACAGGGATGACAATGCGACGGAAACTCCCCCTCGACCCAAAGACGGTTGTAAAGATCGAGGAGGCGCCGCTGGCAGTCCACTGAAAGGTGTTTCAGTATCTGACAGTGGATGCCATCTGGCCCAGGAGCGGTATCGGGGCAAGCGGTTAGGGCACTGCGAAATTCCCACTCACTGAATGGAGCATTGTAAGATTCTGGGTGGTGGGTGTGAAACGAAAGGCTCCGACGTTCCATCCGCTCTTTAATGGAGCGGAAGGCCAGTGGGTAACTGGAAGAAGCGGAACTAAGAGCAAAATGCTCTGCCAAGCTGTTGGCAATTTCGCCGGAGTCTGTACAAACTGCTCCATTCAGTGAGGGCGCAGGGACGCTGACAGGGGTCCAATAGCCATAGAGGCATCGGATCTTGGCCCAGACCTGCGATGGAGAGACATGGAGGCCAATGGTGGACACATATCGCTCCCAGCACTCCTGCTTGCTTTGGCGGATAAGCCGTTTTTGAAGGTGATGAGGTGTTCAATGCAGGGATGTCGCTTGTGACACTGTAGTGCCCGCCAGCGATCTTTAATCGCTGCAGCGATCTCAGACTACCACCAAGGCACAGTCTGCCGTCGAGGGGACCCAGAGGAACGGGGAATGGCAGACTCGGCGGCAGTAACGATGCCGGTGGTGAGCGATTGAACCACCGCATCAATATCATCATTAGAGAGAGGCTCAATAGCGGCAGTGGAGGAGAACAAGTCCCAGTCAGCCTTATTCATAGCCCATCTGCTAGGGCACCCAGAAGAGTGATGCTGTGGTAGTGACAGAAAGGTCGGAAAGTGGTCACTACCACACGGGTCGTCGTGCATACTCCATTGGACAGACGGTAAGAGGCTAGGACTACAGATTGAAAGGTCAATCGCGGAGTATGTGCCATGCGCCTCACCGAAGTGTGTGAAGGCACCATCATTTAAAATCGAGAGATCGAGCTGCGACAATAAATGCTCAACGGTGGCGCCTCGACCTGTTGCCACTGACCCACCCCACAGAGGGTTATGGGCGTTGAAGTTGCCCAATAGCAAGAAAGGTGGCGGCAATTTGGCTATCAGCGCAGCCAGGACATGCTGCGAGACATCACCATCCGGTGGAAGGTAAAGACTGCAGACGGTAACAGCCTGTGACATCCACACCCGAACAGCGACAGCCTCTAAAGGTGTTTGGAGAGGGACAGACTCGCTGTGCAGAGTGTGAAGGACAGAGGCAGACGCCACCAGACACCCTTTCATATGCTGCCCGGTTCTTATAATAACCCCGATAGCCACGGAGGGCGGGGGTTCGCATTGCTGGAAACCAAGTTTCCTGAAGTGCAATGCAGAAGAAAGGGTGAAGGCTGATAAGTTGTCGGAGCTCAGCTAGATGGTGGAAGAAACCGCTGCAGTTCCACTGGAGGATGGTATTGTCCATTGCGGAGAAAGCCGTGACGGGACTGGGAAGGCAGATTACGCCGCTGGGTCACCTGCCGCCTCCGATGGAGCACCCGTGCAAGTGCTATCCATTGCGTCTGAGGGATCAGCGAGATCGAGGTCCTCAGCGGACGCAAGGATCTCCACCTCATCCTCAGACGCAGAGCTTTTAGGTAGCGGTGGAGTAGGTGCCACTGCAGGTGTCTTGGACTTACGGGTCTTCAAAGTCGTTTTCTCTCGCTGTTCCTTTGGTTGCCGTTGTTGAGAGGGCTTATTGGAGTCAGTCTCTGGGACTGAAGAGGATCGCGAAGCCCGTCGACCAGCGACCTGTGGCTTCTTCAGCCATTGGTTGGTGTCTGCTGTGCCGCTGGTAGGAACCTGGGAAGGGAGTGACCCAAGGGATCCCTTCCGAGCGAGAGAAGCCGAAGAAGACTTACGCTTCTCCGGCTTAGAAGTGGGGACTGGTGTCCCCGATGGTTTAGTGGGTGCTGCTCCCGAGGTAGATGGTGTGGGAGCAACAGCGAGAGAAGGGGCCCCCATCGTCAAGGGGGCAGGTGACGTCCTCTGACTCTTGAGAGCTGACTGTATATCTTGCAGCTGAAGGAGCTGGAGCAGGAGTGACAGTTGAGGCGTAAGATGCCATAATGCGCACGGGATGTAGCCGTTCAAATTTCCGCTTAGCCTCGGTGTAAGTCAGTCGGTCCAGGGTCTTATATTCCATGATTTTGCGTTCTTTCTGTAAGATACTGCAGTCCGGCAAGCAAGGGGAATGAGGCTCTCCACAGTTGACACAGACGGGAGATGGACCACATGGAGTATCTGGATGAGATGGAGGTCCGCATTCTCAACATGTGAGGCTGGAAGTGCAGCGGGAAGACATATGGCCGAACTTCCAGCACTAAAAGCTCCGCATCGGGGGAGGGATATACGGTTTGACGTCACACCGGTAGACCATCACCTTGACCTTCTCTGGTAAGGTATCACCTTCGAAGGCCAAGATGAAAGCACCGTTAGCTACCTGATTGTCCCTTGGACCCCAATGAACACTCCGGACGAAATGTACACCTCGGCGCTCTAAATTGGCGTGCAGCTCTTCATCAGACTGCAAAAGGAGGTCCCTATGGAAAATAACACCCTGGACCATATTTAAACTCTTATGTGGAGTGATGGTAACGTGAACATCCCCCAACTTGTCACAAGCAAGTAACCTGCGTGACTGGGCAGAGGATGCCGTTTTTATCAAAACTGACCCAGAGCACATTTTGGACAAGCCCTCCACCTCCCCAAACTTGTCCTCTAAATGCTCTACAAAGAACTGAAGCTTCACGGATAGAAACGAGTCACCATCAGCTCTGGTACAGACGAGATACCTGGGCGACTACACGTCACTGTCATTCATTGCCTTTCGTTCCTCCCATGGTGTGGCCAGGGATGGGAACGATTTGGGGTCATAAACGTTACCTTTAAAATGAGCCCTCGAACGCTTAGAGACTGCTGGTGGCTGGCTGCCAGCGAGAGATGATGTACCACGCTTCACTGCAGGTCATCCGCCCTGATGCCATCTACTCCGACCAAGGGCCCTCCCCACGGGCACCACCCAGCCGCAGCAATAGCCACCTGGCAGGATGGCCATTGCCGGGAGTCCTGATGCCCCAGGGAGATGGGAATCTACTCCTTGGCATACGTGGGGAGTTAACGGCGCAGGCATCAGTAGAGCGATCCCTGTGTTGTCAGGGGGCTACAACCAACAGGGTACATGGCAGCCCCACCACAACGGACTGGCTACCGTGCTGGATCTTAGGTGCAAAAATGTCCAAGGTTGTCGTCGCAGTTAAAAGCAACAATGCACAGTGCAGCGTGGTAATCGCACCCAGGGACGTATGCTCGCCCAAGAGATGGAAAACGAGCGGGACACCATTGCAACGACGAAAAAGCCGGCTAAAGGTCTCAATGCACCACAGATACAATGCACCATGTAAGGCGCCCTTCCCCAATTGGCTCATTCTTCGGAATAATTTAGAAAGATGGAGGTCAAACCCGAGAGGGGACCATCACATAAGGCCGAAACATTTGAGACTCCTTTTAGTCGCCTCTTACGACAGGCAGGAATACCGCGGGCCTATTCTAACCCCCGAACCCGCAGGGGGGAGTCAGAGTCATCATCAAGATAACTGTAGTGTGTTTAAGGAACCTGCAGAATCTAGTTGTAATGAGAGTATTGAGAAACAGCCAACAACTGAAGAAACCAGATCGTCCTACTGAAATGATGTTGGCTGAAACAAATGAGCCTACAGGCTACTAAATCTGTAGGCTCAGAACAAAGGAGAAAAGCAATGTGGTAAGAAATGGCAGACAATGCTACATGGACTTTGGAACATCTGCCATTATAAACTGTTGGGTTTACAGAATTAAGTATATAGCTCATGGTAAAATTGACTGCTATAAAGAAAGACTAATTGTTTGCAGATTTTCTCAACAAGAAGACATTAACTATAACTAAACATGTTGCTTGATACAATACAATGAGAAATTGTGTGTGTTGCTGTTAATGAGAATCTTCACTCGTCACAGTGTGATGTAAAATCTGCTTCGTTGAATGGTATCTTAAAAGAGAGATATTTGGAGCAGCCTAAGCGATTTGGTGATGGAACTGAGCCGGGGGGATTTAGTGAACTGATTTGGTGTGCTAACTTCACAGAAGTTTGTATGGGCTAAATTTCCAAGGTGCTGGAATCAACAATTCATGGGCTTCCTAATTAATCTCCGGCTCACTGACGTAAGGCAGATCCCAGCCAGTTCCAGAGGAAAATCCACGATGAGTTGAAGATTACTTTCAAGCCAGTAGAATACTTCTTAAATACTACGACTATTAAATCCTGTGTCAACTGCTATCAAACAACATTTACAAGCAGATGAGCTGACCAATGATAAACCAGCTAATGCTCCATATTGAGGAACAGCTGGCTGTCTTATGTACTTTCAAACAGTTATTTCACACGAATTTTGGACAGTATGGTTCATTTGCTATTTCTGACTGCATAGCAACAAATTGCCACTCACTTCCGTGTGCCAGTTATTTTAGTACAAGATTGTATGTATCATGTTCCACGACATTTTGGATTGATTGTTTACCGAGGTAAATATCTGATGAACAGTCTCATTGTTGAAAACTTACACAGTATTGTTATGTGGAAATTTTCTATTGCTGTGACTGGTGAGAAAGTCTTAACTGCAATGGTCAATGGGCTCAACAGCCTGTGACATTGATATCTATATCTACAACTAAATATACATCCACATGGATACTCTGCAAATCACATTTAAGCATCTGGCAGATAGTTCATCAAACCACCTTCACAATTCGCTATTATTCCAATCTCTTATAGCACGCAGAAAGAACGAACACCTATATCTTTCTGTACAAACTCAGATTTCCCTTATTTAATCATGATGATCGTTTCTCCCAATGTGGGTCGGCATCAACAAAATATTTTCACATTCGGAGGAGAAGGTTGGTTATTGGAATTTCATGAGAAGATTGCTCCGCAGTGAAATAAGTCTGTTTTAATTATGCCCATCCCAAATCCTGTATATTTCAGTGACACACACTCCCCTATTTTGCAATAATACAAAACATGCTGCCCTTCTTTGAACTTTTTCGATGTACTCTGTCAACCCCACCTGGTAAGGATCCCACACCTTACAGCAGTACTCGAAGAGAGGACGGACAAGTATAGTGTAGGCAGCCTCCTTAGTAGATCTGTTACATTCCCTAAGTGCCCTGCCAATAAAACGCAATCTTTGATTAACCTTCCACACAACATTTTCTATGTGCTCCTTCCAATTTAAGTTGTTCGTAATTGCAATTCCTAGGTATTTATTTGAAAGTTTAATGGATTCCTTTCAGCACCCATGTAGATGAGATCACTTTTCATTATTTAGGGTCAACTGCCAATTTCCGTGCTATGCAGATATCTTTTCTAAATCTTTTTTGCAATTTGTTTTGATCTTCTGATGACTTTACTAGTCGATAAATGACAGCGTCATCTGCAAACAACCTAAGACGGCTGATCAGATTGTCTCCCAAATAGTTTATATAGGTAAGAACAGCAAAGGGCATGTAACACTACCTGGGGAATGACAAATCAATTCTGTTTTACTCTATGACTTTCCGTCACAAACAGACTTCTCTGACAGGAAATCACGAATCCAGTCACACAACTGATATGATATTTCATAAGCACCCAATCTCACTACGTCACTTGTGTGGTACAGAGTCAAAAGCCTTCTGTCAATAGCACTCAGCACTTCATGTGAGTAAAGAGCTAGTTGTGTTTCACAAAAACAATGTTTTCTAAATCGGTGTTGACTGTGAAACTTCCAGGCAGATTAAAACTGTGTGCCCGACCGAGACTCGAACTCTTCTGCAAGGTTCGCAGGAGAGCTTCTGTAAAGTTTGGAAGGTAGGAGACGAGGTACTGGCGGAAGTAAAGCTGTGAGTACCGAGCGTGAGTCTTGCTTCGGTAGCTCAGTTGGTAGAGCACTTGCCCGCGAAAGGCAAAGGTCCCGAGTTCGAGTCTCGGTCGGGCACACAGTTTTAATCTGCCAGGAAGTTCCATATCAGCGCACACACTGCTGCAGAGTGAAAATCTCATTCTGGTGTTGACTGTGTCAATAGACTTTTCTTCAAGGTAATTCATAATGTTTGAACACAATATATGTTCCAAAATCATGATGCATATCAATGTCAATGATACGGGCCTGTAATTTAGTGGATTACTCCTACTACCGTTCTTGAAAACTGGTGTGACCTGTGCAACGTTCCAATCTTTGGGTACGGCTTTTTCATAGAGCGAATGGTTGTATATGATCCTTAAGTATGGAGCTATTGCATCAGCATACTCTCACAGGAAACTAATAGGTAAACAGTCTGGACTAGGAGACTTTCTTTTTATTAAGTGATGCACGTACTGTCCAAATTTGTCGAGTTTTTTGTGTGAAGTTATAAAGTAATGGTTTTTACAAAACTGTACTGTGCAGGATGATTTTGGACAATGCTGAGAACATACAAAAGTAGAAAGGCGAAGTATGGTGTAATTATGAACCAGAACTTTTACATGAAGCTGCTCATGATATTGAGTGTGGCAAATTATCATACAGAAAAGCGTGTGAGTTGTATGGCATACATAGATTGACCTTACAAAATAACGAGCAGGAAATATATCCAAAAAGTTGTAAGGAAACCAGTAGACCAACTAAATGAGAAAGAAGAAAAAAAACGTTTACAAGCAAAGTATCTTGACGGCTACACATTGGTTATTTCCTTTCACTAAACTGACTATAAACAGATTTAGAGAAAGGATGCTCAATAAATCTGACCAAAAAGAGAAGAATTATGCCAACAATTTACCTGGAGAAGAATGGTGGCATTTATTCCTCAAGCAACATCGAGAAGATCTCCGTTCACTTAAATGAAAATATTAAAAGAGCTCAGGCAGAAGTAAACGAAGGGACAGTTAAGATTTATTTCTCCAATATAAAGCCAACTCTGGAAAATCTTCCACCAAGCAACATAATCAACTATGAGGAAACTGAAGGACATAGTACACTCGCAAGACCATTTTCAAGGATGCTTTCCCATCTCTGCTGAAGCAGACACCAAGACTTCAGCAAACTCTACTGAAAACAAAGAGTGGATTTCGCACCACAAGCCTAATCCTGTTTCATCCATATCATGTCTTACGGAAATTGTCTAACAATGAGGGGGAGCCAGCAAAACAGTGACACGGACTTCGTTGCTTGAAGAAGTTCCTCATCCTCAAAATATGCCACCGCCAGGTAATTCCCACTGCTTCAAACTGGACATTCCTCCTGGGAGATCAATTAAAGGCCATAACTTCCAGGAAAAAGAAAATAGTGTGGAAACAAGTGGTAGTGCTGCTAGCAAGTACTTCCTACACCAGTTGACAAGAGATGTACAATTATTTTTAAAGAAGATGTACTATTAGAATCTTAGGCCATTGTAACTTTATTGACAATGTTTTAAGTGTTTGCAACTTAATTCTGAATGTCAAGTAAGAAAATTCATTTTGCTCTTTTAGTAAAATACCTTCGTTGTGTTCCTAATATTTCAATTTAGAACTTTAAAAATATGCAATGTATTTTGTTAGAAAAAACAGATGCTGGAGTTTTGTGTGTGTGTGTGTGTGTGTGTGTGTGTGTGTGTGTGTGTGTGTGTGTGTGTGTGTGTTGCCTGTCTGCAGCTTTCGTGTCTTCTTTATGATGAGTAGCAATCTCTCCTTTTCCTATATTATTAAAATTAACCTTTACTACAGAAAATTCATTATATCTATCCTTATCACTTATTCATGCTGATAGACAACCTTAGAAGGTGTTAAGTCATTAAAATCACATAGGAAGTACATTAAAGAATTTTAAAGAATCAAATATTGTCTAATTCCATCATATATTTTAAAACTTCAGACAGAGATTTAAAAACAACACCTGTCAGTCATCCCAATCCATGGATGATTTCAAACATTTTGTTTGTGTCTGTCTCAGGCAAATATGGGTACAAATAAGACTGTTTTTAGGATATTTTATTTGTTACAAATACCCAACCACTCCCATAACAAAAATTCAGTCTAACAATACCTATTCAAGTTATGGTGAAAACAATCACAAAATCATCCAAAATTACCTCACTTGATGGTATTTAGTTGTTGGCACAAAGTCTGATATATAATTCGTAGTGAGCTATGTGTCAAAATTTTTAGAAAATCCTCAAGAAAATCAATGGTCTTTGGTAAAAAGGATTCTAAAGTATATGAAGGGTTCAGTGTCAATGGATATAAAGTGCGACACTAGCCATGAATGGAGATATCTACTGATGCTCATTATGCCAGTGATCAGCAACTATGTTCAGTTAGCAGATGCAAGATTTTGTGGAGCAGTGGTTACCTTAGCTAGTAACTGACAATGCATATCACTTAACAATGGAGTCTGAATATGTTGCTGCCTGTGAAAGAACAAGAGGAGCAGTATGGCTACTCAAATTCTATCAAGGAAGTTCACCACAGGACAGTGTTCCTGTAGATAATGCAAGTGCCACCAAACTTACCAAAAATCTAATTTCACAAGAGGTTGAAGCACACTGATGTTTGCATGTACTATACCCATGAAAGAACTGAAGGAGGCCTGTTAACAATTCAGCATATGCTGGCCAATAAGCAAACTGTAGATATTCTCACCAAACCATTACCATATGTCTGGCTTTAATATCTATAAGTCATTAATTGGAAGTGTTAAGTATTGTATTTAACAATACTTCCATTTAGGAGAGGTGTTGAAGTGAAATGTTTATATTAACGTCTTTGCTGTGTAACATCACTGCATGCAATGTGTTTTGCTGTTGTCGTAAATGAAAGGTGCAAGTTTTCAGAACTACCGTATTTACTCGAATCTAAGCCGCACTCGAATCTGAGCCACACCTGAAAAATGAGACTTTGAATTAAGGAAAAAAAATTTTCACGAATATAAGCCGCACCTGAAATGTGAGACTCAAAATTCAAGGGGAGAGAAGTTTTAGGCCGCACTTCCAAATCGAAACAAAGTTGGTCCATTGTAATATGAGACAATTTAGGTCGAATGAATGACAATACAGCTACAGTAGTTTGGTTCGAGTCTTAAGCTTAGCAGTTAAGCTTTGCCAGGTAGCCATTGCTATGTGTCAGGCACTCCGTCCGTATTTATACGGGTACCCTTCCTTTTTCACATGCTTCGTCTGGTTTGAACTGATTGCTTATTTTTCTTTGATCTCATAAGTGCCGTTCTCTTTGTTATAGGTGTTTACATCACTAAGCTGAAAATGCATTACTGTACTGCGTCATGCATTGTTTGTCACATTCTGATAATGAGTGTTTACGGCCTGCCGCCGCTCACGGCATGGCTTGCTTTTGTGCGCGCTACCTCTGCTTACAATATAAAAAAAAGAGAGGAATCGTCTCATTAGCGAAACAATAGCAAGAGACTGCTATTTGTTGTTACTTACACTGCTGCTTTCTTCGATAATGACCAACAAGAACTAAATAATAGACTGTGTATGATAGAAGATGTTCTGAACAAGAGTTTAGCGAAAATTTTTCTCCGTTTGAAAATCTTTGCAGGCACCTCTTTAGTACATTACATTCTGCACAGAAATTAGAGTCATCTTAGATTTAAAAATCTAGTCAATTGCCGTGCTTCATTTCTGACTGTATTCTTCCGCGTTTGCTCTTGTCTCACTCTAGTTTCGTAGTTCATTAGGCAGACAGGATTTAAATGAGATAGCAACAAACACGAAACAATACATGGCAAAATGTTTAAATTCATATTATTCTTATGGTCAAGAGAATACTGCATGTGATTCACAATTCATAAAAGTTTCTTTTAGCAACAATCTCTTCAAACGGGTAGGAAAAAATTCAGAATGTATAGTTGGGCATATTGACAAACATCCCAAACAGTCTTGCCAGTCGGATTTTCGTAGTACACTGAAATGCTGCTACATTCGAAGATGAACAATACGGGATTTGTATTTACTTCGTTGGATAATGTATGAAAATGCAGTGGTCGAAACTCGGGGCGGAGAAAGAAGCTCGTCTTCACCTTTTTTTAAAATTTATTTACTGACGCAGAGGTTTTGGCCAGTATTTATCTTTGTGCCTGTGTAGTGCTACATATATTCGACGGCACAAGTTAGTTGTGGCGGCACCTACCAACATTTTTCAGAACTTCCGCTTACTTTGCACTCGATTGCAAGCTGCAGGCGGTATTTTGGATTACAAAAACCGGAAAAAAGTGCGGCTTAGATTCGAGTAAATATGGTACAACTTGTGTAAGCTTTATGAGGTTCCTTTTTCTTGAAGTTTCTACAATACTATCAATCTGATTCCAATTTTATTGGTCTCGTCCTTTTCACTAATGGTCTGCACTGCTCTGAAGCCAATGAAAAACTAAGAACATCAGGTTTAGCAGCTCTCAGTTACTTCCCCTTATCTGTACTGTTTGTCTGTATCCCCAGTTGTCTTACCAAATCAGTGTTGCAGGAAATTATCATTGTGGCCTTTTCTAATTGTTCAAATGGAGCTGCCAAGTAACACCAATTTAAAGATTAGTTAACTCTAGATACAGCCTACTGAGTAACCTTGAAGTATTCCATTATATTATTGTCTCTTGGAAAACGACTAACCTTTGCACATCACCCACCCTGTTTTGCTTACATAGTTCACAGGAAAGCACAATACCATTTCTGAGAAATGAGATCACCTTCAGATGAGGAGACCATCTATGTAATAAGAACAACCTTTCCACCTCTGCTCCATTTCTTGCATACTAATACATTGTGTGACAAAGCAAAGAACCCAGAAGTGGAGAAGGAAACAAAATGAAACTTTGAAGGTTGAGAGGATATGTGATGTTCCAGTGGTTATAAAATTAAGTCAAATTTACAGCACTTTTAAGTATGAGCCCTCATAGATATGACATACAGCATCTGGACTGGATGCGTGCACAGATTCAACTTGGAAGGGTGTTAAAGATTTTGTATCTCCTCCTGAGGTAATCTGGCCCACAACTGTTTTAAACAGTTCTTAATATCCTGAATACTGACACTGGGACACATTCTAAATTTGAGCTGCTCCCTACGTTTTATTCCAGATATTGTTCATAGAGCCATGTGCCTTGTATGAACAAGCATTATTCTACAAAAAATGAAACAATGATACTGTCACATGAGAGGTAACACATGGGGACACGGGATGTCATTAACATACCATTTTCCAGTCAGTTTCCTCAACCACTACCAGCCATAATCTTAAATCTTATCTCATGGCCAAAACTAGAAATTACACTGCTGTGCCTCTCCTGTGCCCCCCCCCCCTCCCCCTCCCTCACTGCCATAACTCACCAATGACAGTCATCCTGCACAGCACAGAACCACAATTCAATGCAATGGTGACACCATATTTTGTCAACTGTGACAACACATGACAAAGCCGTATTCCTCCCAGTGATAATGTTCAGATCACTCAGACAGCACCTCTTGAGCATTGCGTCGTTCGGCAACCAGTTGATGGGAAACCTACTGCGCACAGATTTTTTGAAAGTTCAAGTGTTGATGCATTGTGGTGTGGGCGGTGCCCACGCTAATACCCAGTAACTGATGGATTTCGTTCACGGTGATTCTGCAGTTGTCCAACCGTAACCACTTCCATTGTGATGACATGATGAGCCTGTCCAGGATGAGCATCGTCTTCCAGTGACTCGCACCATTCCAAAACACTTTACCTTCATCCATTGATTTCACAGCCTCCAACTCCCTCTGATGACATAATTCGAATCACTCCTCACTGTTCCTGCTGTTCCTGCTTACTTGTCTGCATGTTCAGTAGTGGACGATAACTTGTGTGACCACCACCTCTTCGGAGTGAAACCACACAGGCACTATGCAACATCAGTGCGCACGCATCAGTCTATACCAAGAGATGGTGCCACCATACCCGCAGTTATGTGTAAGGCAAAGGTAGACGCACTGACCAGGTTTCATTTGAATGAACCTCATATCATTTACATACCCAATGATGATATATATGAAGTTACACTGACAACTGACGATGTCTTCTGGGTACTTCACTTTTGCTGTTAACTTTGTTTTACATTTTCCAATTAGTTATAATATCAACTTTTTATTTCCATCTCATACTGTTGCCATTTTTTAACTGTTGTATTTGATTTCTGACAAAAATGTCACAAACTGAAGAGGGTTTTTTGGGGTCATATCTGTGTCTGCTATCGCAAAGTATTGTTCTCACAGTATTCCACTGTCTCAATTTCTTCGCTACAATTTAAGACACTTAAAACAATCTATCTGTATATTCAAGGTGCTCTGTCATCAATTCTGGCCTACAGTATAATTTCTTGGATGGCTTTATTTTAATACTTTTCAGTCTACATGCACGTTTGCATCATTTCATGGAACTATCTTGAGAGGATGAAATTTCTGAATTATGAAAATTTTTTAATTCCTTTTTCAGAGCAAAAGGACCTTCCAACTTCCGTATTCAGGATAACCTCACAGGTGACCACACAAAGATGCCACCAAACCTTTCTTTGCAACAACAGAGTTTCACATTTTGATTGATATTTATGATGTCGAAGGCAATCATCTTCCAGTGAATAACAGCTTTCCTTTATTTACTGGCATGAAAATAACGTTGGTACACATTCAATAGTTATAATCGACTGAACATGAGACTTATTTAGTTCGTAGCATAAAACATTACTGGGCAATGATTTTGTTTATCTCATCCACAAGATGTTTTGAGAAAATTTTGAGTCCCAAAAAAATTTTGACAACAGTATAATGAGTTAAATGACATTCTTCCTGCGAGTTGCTTCCATCATTCTACAAACTTTACTAAAAAACATATGCAAAAAATTTGTGGTTTTTGACTTTTCTTCATGTCCTACAGATAGTAAGAAATGCAAAAAAAATTTTTAGGCATTATCTGTAACTGAGAATTAACAACAAATTTTTGCTGACTCCTGTATGATGCAACAATTAAAACATAGTAAGAACAGCATAAAAGATTTTTTCTGTTCTCTTGGATCCACAGTCTAAAGTATTTCAGAAATGTCAATTCTGAATTGGAAATGTTAATTACCTCTTTGAGCATTTTGCACACATTACATACACCCAAACATAAGACGACACTATTCTGAAAACGGTTCGAGACGTTTCTAACAAAGCTGATTTGTCAAAATTACAAAGCGCTTACAGTTCTATTGTAAATATATGCCATTTATCGATTGTCCACATATAGTAAGAAATACAATGAAATGGTTTACAAGCATTTTATCTATACAACCCATTTTTCATTGTGATATTCCGCTACACTATTTCCAGTGTTACTAGGTTCTATTTACCACCACCAAACCTAACACCTTTTTTTGTTTCTGGCACTTCTCCCACATTATGTTATCTGATTCATCAATGCCATACGGTAAACAGCATATTTTTAATCTTTTCGTTACAGATACACTACGTTCTGCTCCTTGCAGTACAGACAGAGTTACTAGTAAGTCTGAGTTCTTTGATATCCGATCCATAAATTCCTGCAAAACCACAAAGCAATTCATCATCAATAGTCTCCTGTTATGTAAATAGCCTAGTATTCTGTTTCAGACAATGTTCAGGTGACCTAGCATTAGGTTGTTAGGCATTCATATTCTCAATGTCTATAGAGGTCCTGGAGGAAGTTGCTCTTTTGGTTGGCTGGTTGGTGCTTTATGGTGCAAAACTGGTAAGGTCATAAGTACCCACATCAAAGAAAAAACAAATACCAAATAAAAACCAGAGGTGAAGAAGACAATCCAGCACATTTAAAAAACAGGAGCATCTAAGGACGAGGACACCCCTACGGGAGTTTCTCAAAACATCGTTGAGATGGCGGAGATCCCCATGGAGGGGGGAGATCAAATTTGCTTCGCCATGTCGCTGCAGCGAATAAAAAGAAAGAAGTTATCAACAAAACACTTATCTGCAAAAACATCTGACAAAGACAAAAGCAAACTGATGTAAACAAACAGTTAAAAAAAGGGCACTATCAGAAAGTGGTGCATCATCAAGGGTTTAGAGCAGTAGGCACAGATTGGGACAAGGTCGCCATTTAATAAATGGCGGTGACTAAAATGACAAGTGTCCTATACACAGCCTGGGTAAAATGACCTAGTCACATGAGAGGTGAAAGTAAGTAGACAATGCTATTGGGAGAGGTTTAACGTCTCGCAGTTTGTTCCTCTGGGGAGAAGATCACTGTGCACTATAAAATTATAGTACTTGCCAACAGACAGCAACACGATCATCCAAGGGAACAGAATGACTAGCAGGCTGAGGGAGGAGAGCCACAGCCTTTGCAGCAGCAAGAGCAGGAACTCACAGTAACACCACATTGTCTCCCACACAGTGAGTGAGTTAGTGGGGGGCACTATGGATCAGTTACACTAAAGAATGGACTATGCAAAGCATGTGAAGGCTCTGAACGGCACAGAGAATCAGAGCAGATGACAAATTGGAAGCCCGTATCACCGGATGTACTGGGTGGCCCAATAAAACGCATACAGTTTCGTGGTAAAAATCAAGCACTGGTCAAGAAGCCGATACTGAAAACGATCATCACCAAATACAAAGGCACACCCAACACCATGGTAGGTCTTTGAACCACTGACGTACACTAAGACACTGCCCCCAAACCACGTGCAGAGAGTGAGAAAATCAGTGTGATGCACTAGGTTAGGAATAGTGTCCTTAGGAACCAAATGGAGTACAAAATGAACACACACCTCAGCACAAAGCCACTGCAGCGAAGAGCTCGAATCCATTGGGAACGTGGCAGAGATAGTAATGCAAAGCTGTCGAAGCAGCAAACTAAAGCGAACTCTGGGAGGCAACAGAGAAGGTGGATGCAGTCCATACTAGCAGTCATGGGAATGTGTGTATATCTAAAAACAAAGATGTATTTAAAAACAAAGATGATGTGACTTACCATACGAAAGCGCTGGCAGGTCGATAGAAACACAAACAGACACATACATACACACAAAATTCAAGCTTTCGCAACAAACTGTTGCCTCATCAGGAAAGAGGGAAGGAGATGAGGCAACAGTTTGTTGCGAAAGCTTGAATTTTGTGTGTATGTATGTGTCTGTCTGTGTTTCTATCGACCTGCCAGCGCTTTCGTATGGTAAGTCACATCATCTTTGTTTTTAAATATATTTTTCCTGCGTGGAATGTTTCCCTCTATTATATAAAAACGAAGATGATGTGACTTACCAAACGAAAGCACTGGCATGTTGATAGATACACAAACAAACACAAACATACAAAATTCAAGCTTTCGCAACCAACGGTTGCTTCATCAGGATAGAGGGAAGGAGAGGGAAAGACTAAAGGATGTGGGTTTTAAGGGAGAGGGTAAGGAGTCATTTCAATCCCGGGAGCGGAAAGACTTACCTTAGGGGGGAAAAAACGACAGGTACACGCACTCACGCACGCACGCACGCACATGCACGCTAACAGAGTTTCCTGTCACATGTGAGTAAAGAATTTTGTTGTCAACAAATGTAAGAAGGAATGGACCGAGACGGGAACAGGGAAGAAACTGATCACTGTAAAGAAGTTCATACAGACAGTCTTGTCAGCAGAAAAGTGGGAGTCATTGTTGATGTTCCATGATTAAAAATGATAGACACACCACTGAAGCTGCCCCTCAAGTAGACAGGTTCATTGAGGGCTGCAACAGATCGCAAAGTCATCAATGAAATGAGCCTGAGATATTTGACCGGATACAATTCATAATAGGGTTAATGGCCATGGCAAATACGACGACACTGAGCACAGAACCCTGAGGCACGCCGTTGTTTTCAATAGAAGTGTCCAACAGAGCCAATCCCACACATACCTTAACCCTTTAACTGCTCTGGATGTGTTAACGCGCACGCCTTTGTACCTGTCCCTGTGTGCTCTAAACGTGTCTACAAGGACTGGTGGTGCACGTAAACACATTCAGAGCACATAGGGACAGGTACAAAGGCACACGCGTTAACACATCCGGAGCAGTTAAAGGGTTAAAACAGTCTTGGAACCTCCCAGATAAAAAAGGGGTTGGAAAATTCCTCTTTTGGCATCTTCTTACAAAGAACCACATACAAAGGCAGTTTCCTGACATCTGCTAGAGCAGAACTGGATGCTGGCATTTAATTGGCACTGCCTTTACAACCTATCAAAAAATATGTTTCCTTTCATAAAATGGCACCGGAACAGCAAGTAGTTTTTTCATCAAATGCCACAGAAGTCACAGTTTTTCTTCACTGGATTTTAAGCCCTGCTTTCTTCGACATCCCATGCACCAGCCCATATTTGCTTTGAATTCCACACAGCACGCACTGCGAAACCCAAGCATCTTAATTCGAGTAGCTGTGAGTAATCTGCAAGGCGCATTATTTAACTTGACATACCAAACAATCTGCTGCTCCAATTCACAAAACCTTCCTTGCTTCAGCCTCCTAGAAGCTGGGTACATAGAACTAGCATTCTTTAATTTATTCTTTTTCTAACACAATCTACAGATGTTTGCTTTTCCGGCACCAAATTTTCTTTTGTCCCCACATTTATTTGTAGACTATGCTTCAAAATTTACCATTAACTTAAAATTAGCATCACACTGCCAGTGTGATCCAACTGAACCATGAGCTCACATCCACATCTCAGAGTCTCAGCTGTTCTTTGCATTTGCAATCTCAATTTATTCCTCATAAAACATTGATAAATTAAATTGAATGACTTTTTTTAATTATCTTTTACTAAATCAGAAATCTGACTACTTCAGGCTAGCATTGGAACTGTCGCCAACCTTTAAAATCAACACTTATCTGCGTGCACATATTTAAGTTAGAATTAATCTCTCCACTGTAGAAACAAATGTATACAGCTGTTTAGTATATGCCCAGTTAAATTCAGACTACATTCAGATTCAGGCGAATTTTATTTGAAGTGCAGCACATGTTCACAAAAAACGGACTGTGGCCGGCCGGAGTGGACGAGCGGTTCTGGGTGCTACAGTCTGGAACCGCGCGACCGCTACGGTCGCAGGTTCGAATCCTGCCTTGGGCATGGATGTGTGTGATGTGTTTAGGTTGGTTAGGTTTAAGTAGTTCTAAGTTCTAGGGGACTTATGACCACAGCAGTTGAGGTCCCATAGTGCTCAGAGCCATTTGAACCATGGACTGTGGAATGCCTTCTCATAAACAACAGCATGGCAAAGTTCACACCCCACTGAGACATAACAGCTCATTTTTCATAAGATTTCAAAGCTAATTTGGATTCCGTGATTAAATGTTATGTAACTAGATAGGACCCATGTAAGTAATTTCGACTTTTGAGCCTTGTAATGTGATTACCAACAACTTCATGTCAAAATACTGACTAATATTTCCAATCATTGGTAGGAACATGTATCATAAATTTGTTTGATTGTAATTTGGGCTTTTCATTTACAATCAAGTTAACAAAAGACATACCGCATGAACTCTGACAAAGCTCCTCAGACCATGTGGCACTAAAATCGAAACTGTGATCTTGCCAGCCAATAACAAATATTCAGAGCGTAAGACACATGACGTGGTCAGCCAATAACTTCACAAACAGCACGAAGATACACATACAAAAATACACACAGTGTAGCTACAAGAAAAGCAATACTTTCACATAAAAATGTTTTGCTTTTTTCTGATAGTGTAGTTGAGCAGGATCCCAAGAGCACAGCTTACACTGCAGTGGCTGAACATTGCTGACAAGCAAGATTATAAATTTCACTGCTGTGCACCAAACATTTTGTGGGGTACCTGCCTGAATGCGTTTCATCATGCACTTCAAATTTTCCACATAAAAGGAAATATGCTTGAAATTGCTCAAGAACACACCTCACACTTTAAGGATAATGATTCTTTTTACCATCAGCGTGGTATAATTTGTAATCTATTAAAGACCTAAAATCAATATGAAAAACTAACCTTGCAGCTTAGTCATTTTTAGTGCATGTTATCATTTAAGGTATAACAAATGTGGCAGTAAACTTTTAAATAATGCCATAAGTTTCTGGTCTTGTGGGCCCAAAATTTTTGTTAACTGGCTGGTACTCAAAATGTAAAGTTTTGAATGAGAGTCAAAAATACTCCGTGATTTAAGGAATTCTTCGCACATTCTCACACACAATTTAATTCATCTCAATGAAGGGAAATACACTTTGAAGGTAATGCTTCTCATTCCACCATTTGCAATATTTTCTCGTGACCTGTTAGAAATGTGAACAGTTGTGACATTATGCTCATTGAAAGCCATTTGTTGTTATGAAGTATTTGACAGTATTCTTCCTGAAGCCTTTGACATACCTTGCTGTTAGCTTGTATGTGTACCATGTTTTGTTGTTGTAAATGACACCTTTTCTTTCCCACTAACATTTTATTTTGGTGTTATTTTCTTGTTTATGTTTTACTGCTGCAGAATTATTGTGCAGTAAAAGGCTGAAGTAAAATTCATTAGAGTATCACTTCCTACAGTCAAAATTACGAAAGTAAGCGAAAACTAAAGCAATGAATAAGTCCCAAAATTCTAAAAAATTCCCCCGTTTCCTGGATTTCTTGAGGTGTATACATCCTGATTTATTTCAGCTACCACTGACCAAATTAATAGGTTGTATAGACATTTACTTTGTATTATTTTCTACCAACAGCATTTATCCCAGTGAGATGGTCACACAACCACTCACAGCTCCCTTTCCTGGTGCTCCCCTCCTTCTCCCCCTTGCTGAAACTTCCAAATTAAATTTGTGTGTAACATCTGCCTGTTTTTTGTCTGTAAATGGAAGGTGACCCTAAACTAAAATATTAAAATAATGACCTTAGCAAACACAGCTTAATCTGCAAATTTAATGCTACCATGTATTTTGTGACTGATGAATCTGGAGAAAAAAAAAAATGATACAATCGTGTAAATATATCTGATGTTAAAATCTTGACAGGCAGTAGCACATCTTTTGTAAAGGTAGCATCCTAGTGATTTTGTGGCCTATTAATGTGTTCTAACAGCTTCACAGAGCATTTTAGCAATTTTTTTTAATACATGGGTTTCATTTTGCAATTACTACTTAAAAGCACCTAAAGATGGATTGTTTGAAAGTAAGTTTTAAGAACAATGTTCTTATGGCAGTTGCACTAGGACAAACCCAAATAACAATTAAATGTGAGAAATTCTTAGATACCAGTTCATTAACTTAGGGTATTATTGCGTAAGGAACCAGTTCTTTTACTTCCTACAGTTAATAAATGGGTACTAAATTAAAAAGCAGTTGAACTTAATCCACATGGATGTTCCAAAACTGCAAAAACAGATGAAAACATTGAGAGAGTTCTAAATATGGTAACTCAACTGGTTGATTTGGTCACATGAAATAACACTACCAGCAACCTGTCATAAAACTTACAGTGCAATTTACATGATGAATTAAGTACAAGAAATGTAGGTGCAAAATGGGCACACTGTTTAATGCAGCATTAAATAAAACTACTGAAAAGCAGTTTCTCAGCAATTTTAGGACCACCCTGAAAAATCTGATTTTGTGCACCAATTTGTTACAGTAGAGGCAGCATGGACCCAACACTTCACATCAGAAACAAAATAGTTATCAAAGAAGTGCAATTTGACATATAAACTATTGTAATAGCCTCAATATTCACCAGCTGTCAACCTCTCACTCAAGGAAGTTTATATCTGTAAAACATCGAGTCTAATGAAGATATGGCAGATTAAATAAATATTTTACTTCAGGGATGGAGTACATGCACAACGAAAGTCATGGATGAAGCATATTATCCTGAAAAGGGACTATGCTGAAACAAATGCATTGTTGACTGGAAGAATGTTTGCCAGACCAATAACTTGGCACTTTGCTCTAGTAAACATAAGCTTTGAAAATTAACACTTTAGTACGCTGGAAGTGAATGGCCCATGTGCAGGGTATGAGACCACTAGGGTGTATACGTGGACAAGGAAGAAAAATTCCCCGATTTTTCCCGGACCTCCCAGTTAAAAATACATTTTCTCCCAGGTGAAAATACACTTTTCCATAGTGACAGTATACTTTCTGTCTAACTGTAAAACTTATCAATCCTTTGAATGGATATGGTTTTATACAGCAGCGTAGAATTTCTCGGTATTTTAGAAAACTAAACTCGGGGAGAAAAACATGTTTTGGAAAGAACTTTGATGTGCAGCAACATGTATGCTGTTTATTTTCCTATTACGAAAGCATAAATTTGAATTCTGCCAACAGGAAAAGTTAATGGTTTAAGTTAATATACATAGTGTTGCTACAAGAAAAACAAAACTTTTGCATATAATATTTGTCTCTAAGATTAATAAGCTACAAAAGAAGCTAAGCTTTCACATATCTTCTAAATGGCTTGTCATCAAATGGTTGGTTTTTAAATGAGACCAAACGCTCTGATTTAAGAAATTCATTGTACATTCTCATTCTCACACACAGTTCACATTGCGTAAAAGCAAATTTACTTTGAAAATAATGCATTTCGAACCGCAATTCACAATATTTTCCAATGACCTGTTAGAAATAGATTCATTTCAGCAATTGCCAGAGTGCCAGATAAGAGGCATCGCCACGCTTGCGCAGCTACGGTGACGTAGGAAGCCTGTATGTTCGTATGTGTGAAACATTAAAAGATCGTTCTTACATTACGTCATACAAGAAACAAGACATCAGAGGATACCCTAAGAGCGTCGGAATTTCTTGAACCATACTAAAATGGGTAGTTCGCATTAAAGTGCACATTTGTATGTCCAGATTCCCAATGACTTAGGCCTCGACCTGATATTAAGCTTTTCAGTGTGTTTTCGGGACGTAAATTTTCTTGGGGTATCAGTTGTAATGGTACTGTGACTTCCGCGCCTCCGCCAATACAAAGGAAAAAATTATGATCGCACGCAGAAGAGCGCTGCGCCAGCGACCGATTTTATAAATAATTTTGTTCGTCTTTACTTTTGCGTAGGTTTTTGTATTTGTTTTTTAAGAACTAATGGAGGACTCTCTTGTCTTGATAAGAAAGACGTGTATTTTTCCACGCTGTGCTGAATGTGCCTTTGGGTGAAAATTAAAATTACATTACAAAGTGAGGTTGTTTCAATAGCTAATGAGGAGAAGATAATAAAAGATAACACTACAATTTGTGTCCTGGTGACAGGACTTGCAATCTTCGGATTTGATACAAGTGCAGTTTGGATTTGATACAAGTGCAGTTTGGATTTGATACAAGTGCAGTTATTATAAATTTTGGACATTTTATCTAATTTTAACCACTTAACTGCATCAGAAAATGAATTTGGACTACGTCTGATTCATTTCAATTGTAATGTTACGTGCATGAAATTTACAACAATATTGTTTTCCCTGTTATTAATTCGTGTTAATTTCCATTTTCATGTTGAGGAAATAAATTTGGTAAAAAAAAAAAAAAGGGGAAAAGGCTAACGTTCCATAAAATAATTTGCACGGACGCGAAAGAAAAATTTTGGATTGAAAACTGTATATTTGACGCTACATTTGCAATATAAGACTGGGGGTGGGGGGGGGGAATTGGTGAGTACAGAAATTTACATTTTTTTCCAGTTTCAAGCAGCCATCTATACTTCCTTTATTCTGATCCATTTATTTCGAAATTATTTTTTCAAATTGTAGTTAAAATTGATTTACTACTATTATTGCAAATGATAAGTGAAGAGCATATTCAGTCATTTATTTGTGAGAGGGAAATTTCAGCACCAGTTTAATAATTCAATTTCTAATTAGAAATCATATAGAAATATTCATTTCCATAAGAGAAATTTCAGATTTCAACATATATTAAAAAAAATTTTTTTTTTGCCATTGGAAAATTTTATTTGCAATTAATTACGAAAATCTCAATATGGACGCTAGACGCGTGGAAATTGTTTCCGCAGATGAGCTTAGTGAAAGTGACACATTGCAAAACATGTCCGACAGTCAAATGAAAATCGAACTTAATTGTGAGGATGTTCAAGACATAATTTTACCGGATCGATTAAGACAACAACCCCTATATTTAAACAGATACACAGGCGAATGGAGAGTGAGTACTACGCGACAAAACGTGACATTGACAACGTCAACTTCAGAACCAGACATCAGACACGAAAAAATGACGAAACTACGACGAAACTACGACGAAACTACGACGAAACTACGACGAAACTACGACGAAACTACGACGAAACTACGACGAAACTACGACGAAACTACGACGAAACTACGACGAAACTGCGACGAAACTACGACGAAACTGCGACGAAAAAATGACGAAACTACGACGAAAAAATGACGAAACTACGACGAAAAAATGACGAAACTACGACGAAAAAATGACGAAACTACGACGAAAAAATGACGAAACTACGACGAAAAAATGACGAAACTACGACGAAAAAATGACGAAACTACGACGAAAAAATGACGAAACTACGACGAAAAAATGACGAAACTACGACGAAAAAATGACGAAACTACGACGAAAAAATGACGAAACTACGACGAAAAAATGACGAAACTACGACGAAAAAATGACGAAACTACGACGAAAAAATGACGAAACTACGACGAAAAAATGACGAAACTACGACGAAAAAATGACGAAACTACGACGAAAAAATGACGAAACTACGACGAAAAAATGACGAAACTACGACGAAAAAATGACGAAACTACGACGAAAAAATGACGAAACTACGACGAAAAAATGACGAAACTACGACGAAAAAATGACGAAACTACGACGAAAAAATGACGAAACTACGACGAAAAAATGACGAAACTACGACGAAAAAATGACGAAACTACGACGAAAAAATGACGAAACTACGACGAAAAAATGACGAAACTACGACGAAAAAATGACGAAACTACGACGAAAAAATGACGAAACTACGACGAAAAAATGACGAAACTAAGACACAGGTGTGACATGCTCAACCAGATTCTGAAGTTACTTGGTGACCAAAACAGAAAATTTGACACTTTAGACAAAAGATTTGACGCTTTAGACGACAATTTAAAACGTGACATTGGGAAATTTGACACTAAATTCGATTAACTGACACGGGACATAAAACAAAATTTTGAAAAACAATCGAGACAAATTGTCGACTTGACAGAAACCACCAGTAGTCTTGGAAGGAAATTTACTGACTTATCAGACAAGGTTACGAGACAAGAAAAGGTATTTCTGGAATCCAGTGACGAGACAAAAACTGACTTACAACGATGTAATGAGAAATTGTTAACAGTAGTTTTTGAACAACAGAAAACCAGTACCCAAGTTGACGAATTACAACAGTCACACAATTCCGTAAAAACAAATCAAGAACACTTAGACCTGACGATTACAGACCTTTCAGACAGATTAAATGATGTAACATTGGAGCAGGAATCCTTACAGTAAAAGTTAGAAAAACTTGAACACAGAGCAGATGTAGCATCTTTAAAGAATGACAACTCTAGCAGAGAAACTTTTACATGAATGCAAATTATGTGATGATTATTTAGATGAGAAGTTTGAGACAATGACACAGATCATTTTAGATAAGACAAAGGAACAAGTAAAGGGAGAAACAGATAATATTCAGAAAGAGGTACGTAAACTTAAAGAAAATGTAATACCAAGTTCGTCAGTGATACCAAAACCCATAACAGGCAACCAAAACATAAATGAGTATCATAATAATGCTAGACCCGGCACACAGCCGAAAATAGAATCACCAATGAGTGATATAAATCCCAATGAACCATTTTCAGTGCTACCACAAGATCAAAATTACTATCAGACATCACCACATACTATGCACAGTTTGACACAAAATGCAGGACCCATAATACCATCAGGAGTAGCTGATGAAACATTAGTACGACATGGATACTTTCAGACATTTTCATGTGATGAGAAAGACAAAGTGCATCCGATTGTTTTCATCCGCTCTTTTGATGGTATTTTCCCGAGACATTGGTTAGAAGCCGATAAAATCGATATGTTACAAATTTGTTACGTGGAAGAGCAGCAATGAAAAGACGCTGTTTAACATTTGAACAGTTTGAACAGGCATTTCTTGAGGAATTCTGGTCGATCACAGAACAGCAAAGTTTAAAACGAGAAGTATACAATCCAGAAATTTACAACCCGAAGAGACTTTACGACAATACTTTGAACGCTACCTAGACGAAACATTATATTGGACAAAACCAGCAGATTTACCAGATGTAATTCGAACACTTAAAAGCCACTTACCATTTCCTTACCGTGATAAATTAATAGGAGTGTCCGAGGACAACATAAAGAATTTTTTAAGTTATGTTGATGAGATAGATGTTTACAGAGATGAGATCAGGAATTTCAATCAATTGTATCCGATCCATCCAAGCAATTCGCGTATGCACAACAGAAATGACAGAAGCTACTGGAATTCGCCTCAGACACCACAACAAAACACTCAAAGAAAATTCGCACTACACTGGGACAAATCCATTCAATATTAGGAGAAACAACTCGCAGCATTGGCAAGGAAACAGTAATTATTACTATAATGGTTATCCGAACAGTAATTACAATCAGAACAATAACAGTTATATTCAAAATAATGACAACAGAAGAAGGAACCGAAATCGTAGAGATCAAAGAAGAGAGGATAACAGGTACCATCCAGGATATTTTCAGAGAAACAACATCCAACAACATCCAAACATGTATTGCAGGAATAACAGTAATGACAATACCAGTTACAGTCATGGGCGAAATAATGTATGGGGAAATCACAATGGACCACCGCCACGACACATGCAATACAGCAACCCTCAATTCCTACCTAACGGAACTCCCAATGCGACGCAAGGTAATGTCAACAACCAAACAGCTGATACTTGGGTGACGCGCGACAGAAATGTAAATATTATTGAGTTGGGCAATGAACCCAACCCGCAGCAACAACCGAATTTGCCGGAAAATGAACGACAACCAAGCTACGTGCTCGAGTTACGGTCAATAGGGAGCAGAGCGCAACGGAACCGACGATTTGTTTTCTCCGATATGATGACAGTAAGAAAATAGAAAAGGAATTATATCAGGATGTAGATTTTAATAGTACCAGTAAAACAAAGATTATTCAGGCTATAACACGAGTTATGATTGGTAGTTATGAAGTGGAAGTAATGTTAGATACAGGAGCAGCAGCAAGTGTCATTTCAATGTCCTTATATAATGAACTCAAACAAATAATGAACATACAAACATTGCCAGTACAGAATTGTCACATTATAAGTGCCACCGGTAACAAATCAAAGAATGTGAAATTTCAAGTGCTAATTAACTTCACATTTTCAAATATACCACTCAATTACAGTTTTCTGGTAGTAGACAAATTAGTTATGCATCGCATATTAGGAATTGAATTTTTGAATGAATATCAAGCAATCAGATTTAGGAAAAGGGAAATGTCATTTAACTGTAAACCAACAACAACTGACAACAGAGTTAACACAGGGTAAAAACTTAAACAGTAAACAAGGTAAATTTGAACAGTTACATTTTGTGTATCCACCAGCAATAAACATATGTGATTTAACTTTTAATGAAGCTGTATCTCAGGGAATTAAACCTAATGATTTATATGAGAAATGCACAGAATCTGAATATCTGACGAAGGAACAACAACTTGAATTACTTGAAGTTTTGCAGCAATTTGCTGAGGTATTTGTGGTGAAACCTGGAATTATTAGAGGCTATACTTATGAGATGGATGTTAAACCACACAAAACATACTGTAGAACATATAATATTCCTTGGTCAAAGAAACCCGCAGTTTTGAAAGAGATTAAAAAAATGCAAGCTTGGGGTATCATTGAAATGTCACGTTCACCATATTGCAGTCCGACACTAGCAGTTAATAAAGAGGATGGTAGTGTAAGGTTAGTGCTGGACGCACGAGAAATTAACAAAGTTATAATCCCAATCAACACACGACCTATTAATTTGGAAGAACAACTTTTAAAATTTCATAATGTACAGTATTTAACCAATATCGACCTCCGCTCATCATTTTGGCAGGTGAACCTCCATAAAAACAGTCGTAAATACACTGCATTTCTATGTGAGGGACAGTTATCAATTTTGTGTTCTACCCTTTGGTCTACGAGTGAGTGCTGGAGTATTTATTGAAGCCTTACATGCTGTTCTTGGACCACAATTGTTATCGCAAATCACAGTTTATGTTGACGACATTGTCATTGCCACCACTACTTGGGAAGAACATGTAAATCTTTTGAAGCAACTTCTGACTAAATCTGACGCAGGTGTCACTATCAATTTATCAAAGACGAAATTAGGGAGGAGAGAAATCAAATTCCTTGGTCACATCATATCAACTGAAGGCATTTATCCAGACTCAAGAAAAATTGATGCAATAAAGAATTTTCCATCCCCACAGAATCATAAACAACTCAAAGCCTTTCTTGGTCTATCTTCATTCTTCAGGAAATTTGTACCCTACCACCTTCTTAACAGTCCACATCTTCTATCTTTACTCAAAAGAAATAATATTTGGAAATGGACAGAGTTCTGTCAAACAGATTTTGAAGCGATTAAGAATGCTTTAGTTAATGCACCGTTGTTATGTCATCCTGACATGACTTCAGACTTTTGGCTAGTAACAGATGCAAGTTCCTATGGGCTCTGAGCATTTTTATTCCTAATTCATGTAGAAGATGAACAAACAGTCATCAAACCTATAAGTTTTGCTAGCCGCACGCTCACTGAATGCGAAAAGTCATATTCAGTGACCGAGCGCGAAACACTTGCCATAGTATGGGCATTTCGCAAGTTTCGCTATTTTCTATGGGGAAAACGTACTAAGCTTTATACTGATCATCAAGCTCTTTCTTTCCTGCTATCATGCAAGTTATTACATCCACGTCTTGCACGCTGGTGTGCATCACTACAAGAATATGATTTTGATATTATATATATAAAAGGAGAATCCAACATTATAGCCGATGCTCTATCTCGTTTGCCACAAGGCCTACAAGAATTTTCAGATGTGACAGAACAAACATCAGATTTTAAAATTTTACTCATGTATGATGGTACATTTGCACCTTACTACAAAAACATGTGCAGGAAGTTAGCGATATTGCAGGACAATGATCCCAGGTGGATCCAGATAAAGAATAAATTACGTGCAGGAACAGACCCACATCTTGAAAAATATTACATGTTACACAAAGAAGTATTATTTCACCGATGAAACCCTGAATCACAGCATTGGTGTGTTTGCTTACCTGAAGCTCATGTTGATGATTTTATTTTATTTACACACAGAACTTGGGGACACTATGGTGTAACCAAATGTACAGATAAGATTATACAATATTGCTATTTTCCAAATTTAAGGCGAAGAGTATTGAGTAATATTAGGAAATGCATCATATGTCAGAAAGCCAAATATTCTAATCGCACAAGCATGAATGAATTGCACCCAATCATACCTAAGAGGCCATTACAGCTAATTTCTTTAGATATTGCAGGACCCTATCCACAAGCACGTGGAGGAATGAAATACATCCTTGCTGTGTTAGATGTTTTCACAAAGTATTTAAAATTATATTCTTTACGTTCAGTTTCTACCACTGCTATTACCAGACGTCTATTAACAGATTATTTTGTAAGAATAGGAAAACCTGAAGTTATGATCACGGATAATGCAGCATATTTTACCAGTTTAAAATGGAAGACATTTATTGAAGAACAGAATGTTAAACATATTTTAATTTCAAGATTTCACGCAGCAGGAAACCCAGTAGAAAGAACATTTCGAGAATTTGGACAGTTTATGAGAACACACACACCAGAGAAACACACAAAATGGGTAGAATACCTAGCACCATTTTAACAAATAGTGAACAATTTAACTCACATTTCTACTGGATACACACCAACTGAATTAATTATGGATAAAACAGAAAGAAATGAATGGACAGACCCTCTACCTAAATTTACAGCAACAACAAATCATGTTAGTTTAGAAGAAAAGGTAAGACAAGCTTACACAACATTATGTGACAAAGCTAAGGAAAGAAAGCAGAAGTACGACAGGTGTCAGGAAAGCCCAAACATTTCAAGTTGACGAGTTAGTTTTACTAAGAACACATCCTAAACCCACAAAACTGAAACATTTAAACAGGAAATGGCAGATCTTATACTCTGGACCATACCGAATTGCAAATATTCCACACCCTGGCTGTTATTCATTAGAATATCCATTAACACAAACCCAGAGGTCTACATCCACACAGACATTTGAAAAAATACATACAGTAAAATGTTAGCTAATGAAAAGAAGATAATTAATATGATATACAGTTATGATGAGCCTACATTTAAGTTATACAGATACTTCCAATCTAATGAATGCAGGTAAGTCTAGAAAGCAATGTGAACCATCCAATAGCTAATAAGATATTTGGTTACAAGAGGAGTTGCTATTGAGGTATATACACATTAGAGGAGGCAGAGAACTGAACAGAATTATTTTCTTTAGGAGGCATGTGATAATAGTAATGTTGATACGAGTGATGTGAATGACTGAATGAGATGAGTGAATAATTTTAGTTTACTAAGAGGACAAATAGTAATACGGAGAGAGGTAAATGGAATACAAGATGAGAAAAGGGTATTATTATTATAATTATTGTTGTTGTTGTTGTAGTAAAAAGTAAGTGGTGATGAATAAGAGGAATATATACATATATATATAATGCTGAGGAATAAGTAATGTTATTTTGTGAAGAATGAATAATGGATAGGTGAGAATGTTATGAGTAATTGAGAATATGTTGAGAGGAGAGAAACTAGATTTGAACGCTATATCACATGTACTCGTGGAATACAGAATGAAAAAAGTGGAAAGATTATTATTTATTGAAAGATTGGTATGCCTGAGATAATAACTTATGTGGTGTCATATATATTCTTATAACTAAAGGTGACACTATAGATTTATGTGGAAAGAATTATTTACAGCAGCCACTGTTGGAAATATACCAGAAGATTTAAATCTATAACACTTTAACACTAATCTAATGGGAACTTGTAATGAAATTTTTGGAGTTATGTAGGCTTGACGCTTCAGATTGGAAGAATTATTTAAGAGAACATATTTAGCAGTCATCTAATGACATAATTAAAGCTCATCTACTGAACTGAACTAATGCACCATTAAATAGAAAGGAGAATAAGGAGAAAACAAAACGTCAGTCCTCTGTTGCGGCTCATACTCTCATCCCTCCCTTAGAAAAATTTATACATGTTGATGAAATATTTGACATATAATTCGTGATTATTTGACAGTATGGAGAGACATACACAAATATTTATTTCTGAATAGAATTTTACAGGTACCACAAGGTAAATACAGAGTGGATATACAGCATGGAACGCAGCAGCAATTATCTAAGAAGATTTATTTATTTATTTATTAAATAAAACATTTATTTATATCGCTTGATACTCATGAAAGGAAGGAGATGAACTACACAAACTTTATAGGAACATGATTGACTTTAACTATTGATTGACTTATATATATATATATATATATATATATATATATATATATATATTAGTTAGTTAAAGTGAGTATCAAGCAATATAAATAAATGGTTTTGTGTGTCTATCGACCTGCCAGCACTTTCGTTCGGTAAGTCACCTCATCTTTGTGTGTGTGTGTGTGTGTGTGTGTGTGTGTGTGTGTGTGTGTGTGTGTGCGCGCGCGCGCGCGAGTGTATACCAGTCCTTTTTTCCCCCTAAGGTAAGTCTTTCCACTCATGGGATTGGAATGACTCCTTACCCTCTCCCTTAAAACCCACATCCTTTCGTCTTTCCCTCTCCTTCCCTCTTTCCTGATGAGGCAACAGTTTGTTGCGAAAGCTTGAATTTTGTGTGTATGTTCGTGTTTGTTTGTGTGTCTGTCGACCTGCCAGCACTTTCATTTGGTAAGTCACATCAGCTTTGTTTTTAGATATATTACACACACTTACCACACTTGTAGGATCCTAAGATATTTAGAGAGGGCACCGCTCTTAGAAACGGTAATAGAGGGGTACCACTCTTAGAAACAGCAATAGTGGGGACACCACACTTAGAAACGGTATTAGGTACAGGAACTTTTACATTATATTAAGTTAACATGTATTTTATTTATCATATTTTATTTTGTGTAGTCCACTGTAGGGGATGACTTTACTAGTATTTATGAAGTAGTTTGCAACCATCCCATGAACCTATCCTCCTACAGAGGGCTGTCTTGAAGCTTGAAATGTGTGTAAATTTTATTCCAAGAGGCAAGATGAATTTTAAGTTGAATATTCTGGCTAGTTGCCACAATTATCTTCAAATGTTGCAAGTGTAACGGGGTGGGGGGGAAGAATGAGCTAACAAATAAAATGTATATTTCAATCTGAATGTAATGTAATTAACATGTCAGCACAATGATATTGAATGTAACGTAAAAATTTACTATATTTTTCATTTAATTCTGTATATGTGCTATATGACAATGTAACTATCTCATGTAATGATTAATTGTAAATATTTGTATATTTATGTACTTACTATATCAAGAAATGTATTTTAAGTAGATGTTAATGAGCTGCAAAGGACTTGTGCATGTAGCACATGATTCATATAAATGGAACTGAAAATGCAAAGAAGAAACCAACGTGATGGAACACTGGTCAAGCAATATTTACGTAGTGTCAATATGCTTTGAAGTGTATGGTGTAGTGGAAGCCAGCAGGTCTTCAGGTTGGTGTAAAAGACAAGCTCATCACCTGTCGTAGGCAGTGAGGTGCTTCCTGTGCCCTCATTGACCATTTATATCCCGGTAGACGCCACCAAAATTTGACTGCTGGAGATCACAATTTCGTGTTGGCACATTGAACAAACTTTGGATTTCCTTCAAGTCACACGCAAGAGATCCAGGCAGTAAACACACACACTCAGAATCTGATACTATGATTAAAGACATTGGAGCAATATAATAGAAACATTTATTGTTCGAATTAATTCCAATGTGAACACGAATCATGTGAACTGAATTCAAACGCTGTGCTAAGCAACTATAATACGCAGCAATTCAAAGACATTAATGTTACGACTCCTAAAGAAGATACACACCAGAAAGACTGTATACAAAGGAAGATACACACCAGAAAGACTGTATACAAAGACTGATATGCAAAGAGCATTGTGCTCAGAAATGTTTTTTGTAATATGTAAATTTCTTATTTTCTCATATATATACTGCGACGCTCACGTGCGGAGCGTGTCAGTAGAGGAGGCATTGTAATGGTACTTTGTATTGGCGGAGGCACGGAAGTCAAAGAAAAAAAATTATGATCGCATGCAGAAGAGCGCTGCGCCAGCGACCGATTTTATAAATAATTTTGTTTGTCTTTTTACTTTTGCGTAGGTTTTTGTTTTTGATTTTTAAGAACTAATGGAGGACTCTCTCTCTTGTCTTGATAAGAAAGACTTGTATTTTTCCGCGCTGTGCTGAATGTGCCTTTGGGTGAAAATTAAAATTACATTACAAAGCGAGGTTGTTTCAATAGCTAATGAGGAAAAGATAATAAAAGGTAACACTACACAGTGCTGTATTATCTCATGTTTGGTTCTCCATTATGGCATAATGCCACATGTGCTAGAAGATGAAAACGCGCACTTGAAATGAAGCGAACAGTTGAAACTAGCCAATAGTGTGGAATGAAACTTTGTTTCCAATAAATTAACTGCATCAGCAGGAAAGCTTAATAAAAGCCCAAAATTCTTTAGCAAACTGACAAAAATAACTTCATTGTTCTGCAAGGCGATTAATGCTTGACAGTCAGAAAGGTGGAAATAAAATAAAATCTGAAACTAGTAACATATTTTAGCCTTCCGTAATTATGTGAATGTATTTTAATTCACTTGATAGCTCCCAGCCACAGAAATCCATATTGTTTTCATTAGACGTGAGTGCAGTAAACGAAGAGGAAACAGAAAAATTACTAAATGTAAACACGGGTCACATGGAGACTACCCACTATAACTCAAACTGCTCTGTGCATCAGAACATCAAAAATTAAAAAAGACTTTTCAAAAATAAGTTAATTTTGCACATCTTTCTGAAGAGTCTTATACATATAACGTATCTTCGAGGAAATGTAAGACATGTTATTTGGTCAAAGTGTGCCGAAGTGCAGGGCCACGCCTCTTCATACAGCATTCTTCTATCGCACGTCACTGTATTTCGCTCTGTGGAATTGAAATGTGTATATTTTGTAATGGATGCCATCAAACTATATTCAGGACAGTGGAAATTTGTGTGTCCTCTGGTGCCTCTCCAGCTCCCAGTTGGCCGGTTTGACATCCTGCCCCTCTTTAAAAAGAAACTCTCAATTAATACTGGATGGAATTACTTGTAATTGTGAGAACAAGAACTCTTCAGAAAATTTGCACTCTTTATTACCTATTAACTAATAACTTGCCATTTTGTGTGACAAAATTAAATATACGATACCTAAAACCAGCTAAGACAAGAGACAGGCAAGACATTATACATTTCTTCAATCCTTAGGTCCTAGTAATTTCTCTCTCTAATCTTGCTACAGCTTCGCACGGCGTGCTTTCCTTTCTGCGAAAGAACTATTACTTTATCAAAGTTCGTCAAACGTTTTGCTACATGAAAAATCAAAATGTCATCGTCTAATACTGAAAAAGTTGTTAATACAAACAGTACCCGAGACTTGTGTGGTTTCTCGATCTGATTAAGTCTATTTTGTCACTGTGTGCTGGATAAAACAAAATAGGCCTTTCTAATATTGCAGCAATTTTAACACACACACACAAAATAAGCGAGACTGTTTTGGCAATAATTATCATTTTTATAGTACGACAATATAATTCATGAAGTACCAATAAGTACCAATACGAAATATCTATTTGGCCTACTACAATCAAAAAGTTTTAGGTTAGGAAACAGTTTCACATTTAATTTATACACTCCAGTTTCTCATGTATGAGACCGAAAAGTGGTAGAACGAAATTTTTGTATAAATTTGGAGTAGTCATTCTTCTATAATTTGTGTGATGTCCCCATTTCTTCTCCTCCCTCGTTCTAAGAAACAATCTTGTTGTCACTAATTCTATAACTAATCCTACCAATGTCAAAACTCATTCTCCAGTTACCTTTACTAACAATGGCACAATCACCGGTTTAGTTATACAGTGACTATTCTCCAGTTAGGCGTTATTACTTGTTCGTACAATGCGTTTTCCGCACTACATCCAGAATGGAACTTAAGCGGCTGCTTGCTGGGGACAACTAGCCCAGGGACAACTAGCCCTGTTTAGTGTAGCAATTTGGCCAAAAATTTTCTGTCAGAATTTCACTTTCTTGGATACACCAAGAAGCTAATACATAATCTTTCTTACCTGTTATCCCCATTAGTCCTTTATTTCCACACTGGTAGTCTGAATCTATGGATTTCGCTAGTAATGATGACAACACTGAACATTTGCAAACCGAATCCACCACATAAACAAGCAGCAGTTGGCATTCACCGGTTCGGCTTTATTCTTTTCAGCTTGTATAGCCCCATCCTGTTTTGTCTGTAGGAAAGTTCATTTCAAGATACGAGGATTCTCCTGGCAGACATCACGAACACTATGCACACATTCAAAAATCAACTTGTAATTCAATCAGATATCAACTTAGAATGTGTTCAAAAATGTCCAAAAACCAGCAGGAATGTATTTCAAAATCGTATGAATAATCGATAGACCAACATGCGCTGGATGCTAGGTGCTTTGTGAAGCAAGGTTTTTCCCTTAAGAACATAAATTTGCCCCCTCCCCCCCGTAATTGCCACCCGGCTCACAATACCCGGTTTGCCACCCCCTAGATCTGGGCCTGCTGCACACGTGTGAATCTGGCAGCTTTGGCGCACCAATAAAATTTTTCCGGGTACCCCTCATGGCTGGTTGCTGCTACTGCTGCTTACACAGCCAGCAGCCACATTACTGTACCCAGAAGCGGGAGAAAGTATTACTCATACAAGACTCAACTGCACGTGTGCATCAGCCCGCTCGTAATTGCTTAAATGAATCTAAAGTAAACAGTTGTGATGTCACGCTCATCGGAGGCAATTTGTTGTTACAAAGCATTGCATAGCCTTCCTAAAGTCTGACATTTTGCTGTTGGCAGACACGCTGTATTACTTTATATGGCACATTTACTTTGCAATTTAAGTTTTATTTTCATTTTTTTCCTCACGTGCATGTTATAATGCTGCAGTTTTATTCTGCAGTAGCGGGATACAGTAATATCATTTGTTAGATTATCTGTTTTTACCAGTCAAAATTACAAAAATTTAACTAAAAACTAAAACAACGAAAATTTCCCAGAATTCTAAAAATTTCCCAGAATTCTAAAAATTTCCCAGAATTCTAAAAATTTCCCAGAATTCTAAAAATTTCCCAGAATTCTAAAAATTTCCCAGAATTCTAAAAATTTCCCAGAATTCTAAAAATTTCCCAGAATTCTAAAAATTTCCCAGAATTCTAAAAATTTCCCAGAATTCTAAAAATTTCCCAGAATTCTAAAAATTTCCCAGAATTCTAAAAATTTCCCAGAATTCTAAAAATTTCCCAGAATTCTAAAAATTTCCCAGAATTCTAAAAATTTCCCAGAATTCTAAAAATTTCCCAGAATTCTAAAAATTTCCCAGAATTCTAAAAATTTCCCAGAATTCTAAAAATTTCCCAGAATTCTAAAAATTTCCCAGAATTCTAAAAATTTTCCAGAATTCTAAAAATTTTCCAGAATTCTAAAAATTTTCCAGAATTCTAAAAATTTTCCAGAATTCTAAAAATTTTCCAGAATTCTAAAAATTTTCCAGAATTCTAAAAATTTGCCAGAATTCTAAAAATTTGCCAGAATTCTAAAAATTTTCCAGAATTCTAAAAATTTGCCAGAATTCTAAAAATTTTCCAGAATTCTAAAAATTTTCCAGAATTCTAAAAATTTTCCAGAATTCTAAAAATTTTCCAGAATTCTAAAAATTCCCAGAATTCTAAAAATTTCCCAGAATTCTAAAAAATTCCCGGGTTTTTCCCCGGATGAAAAAATTACCGGGTTCTTCCCGGATGTCCCGGGTCTTATACACCCTGTAGAAGGCCCAGAATCAAAAGAAAACTTAATAAAAGGAGATTTGTGCTAACACTGGATAGGGAAATAACAGGTTGTACAGATCTTTTCATCTTCTCCATTCATTAACTATATAAATACAGTTTAACTAAAATGAGTTATCTACAAAAAATAAACTTGTTCCCTCTAAATAGCTATTTCTCAATAGGATAAGTTTGACTTGCTTGCTGTGGAGGAATAAACTAAAATCAGGATAATTCACATTGCGGCTTAAGTATAAAAGTAATCAAAAGCAATCGTTATCTACTAAATGACTAATATAACGTTTTTCATTCCTGTTCTCCTACTGTATGAAAACCATCTCAATCACTTATCAA
Organism: Schistocerca americana; assembly: GCF_021461395.2. Taxonomy (NCBI): domain Eukaryota; kingdom Metazoa; phylum Arthropoda; class Insecta; order Orthoptera; family Acrididae; genus Schistocerca; species Schistocerca americana. The sequence continues at coordinate 243,109,834 of NC_060122.1, forward strand.
GCCACCACATGTGAAAGAAACTGAATTTAAATAGTAC